>NC_137089.1:55770971-56370971 GCF_951640355.1 Cnephaeus nilssonii | reverse complement strand
CTATTTCAAGGATTTCTGCAGTGTACAACATCCTTTCTAGACTAGAGACTTACATTTTGCTGTCTTTTACTCTTGTTCTCTCACTATTCTGTAATATTCATTACTATTTGGTCTGAATGACTACTGATTTCTAGCTGTTTCCTATAATCGGCCTTCTTTTCTACTTGTGGGACTTCACCACATGTAGAAACAACTTTATACACTCTTCTCTGAACTTGCGAAGCTATATAAACTTGTCTTTCAACTGTTTTACAGTTAAATACTACTTTTCAGTGAATTCTGGTGGTTTGAAACACTGGTTTCATGTGAACTAACTCTATTTCAAGGATTTCTGCAGTGTACAACATCCTTTCTAGACTAGAGACTTACATTTTGCTGTCTTTTACACTTGTTCTCTCACTATTCTGTAATATTCATTACTATTTGCTCTGAATGACTACTGATTTCTAGCTGTTTCCTATAATGGGCCTTCTGCTCTACTTGTGGGACTTCACCACATGTAGAAACAACTTTATACACTCTTCTCCGGACTTGCGAAGCTATATAAACTTGTCTTTCAACTGTTTTACAGTTGAATACTACTTTTCAGTGAATTCTAGAGGGTTGAAACACTGTTTTCTTGTGAAGTAACTCTATTTCAAGGATTTTTGTAGTGTACAACATCCTTTCTAGACTAGAGACTTACATTTTGAAGTCTTTTACACTTGTTCTCTCACTATTCTGTAATATTCATTTCTATTTGCTCTGAATGACTACTGATTTCTAGCTGTTTCCTATAATGGGCCTTCTGCTCTACTTGTGGGACTTCACCACATGTAGAAACAACTTTATACACTCTTCTCCGGACTTGCGAAGCTATATAAACTTGTCTTTCAACTGTTTTACAGTTGAATACTACTTTTCAGTTAATTCTAGAGGGTTGAAACACTGTTTTCTTGTGAAGTAACTCTATTTCAAGGATTTCTGCAGTGTACAACATCCTTTCTAGACTAGAGACTTACATTTTGCTGTCTTTTACACTTGTTCTCTCACTATTCTGTGATATTCATTAGTATTTGCTCTGAATGACTACTGATTTCTAGCTGTTTCCTATAATCGGCCTTCTTTTCTACTTGTGGGACTTCACCACATGTAGAAACAACTTTATACACTCTTCTCTGAACTTGCGAAGCTATATAAACTTGTCTTTCAACTGTTTTACAGTTAAATACTACTTTTCAGTGAATTCTGGTGGTTTGAAACACTGGTTTCATGTGAACTGACTCTATTTCAGGGATTTCTGCAGTGTACAACATCCTTTCTAGACTAGAGACTTACATTTTGATGTCTTTTACACTTGTTCTCTCACTATTCTGTGATATTCATTAGTATTTGCTCTGAATGACTACTGATTTCTAGTTGTTTCCTATAATGGGCCTTCTTTTCTACTTGTGGGACTTCACCACATGTAGAAACAACTTTATACACTCTTCTCTGAACTTGAGAAGCTATATACACTTGTCTTTCAACTGTTTTACTGTTGAATACTACTTTTCAGTGAATTCTAGAGGGTTGAAACACTGTTTTCTTGTGAAGTAAGTCTATTTCAAGGATTTCTGTAGTGTACAACATCCTTTCTAGACTAGAGACTTACATTTTGCTGTCTTTTACACTTGTTCTCTCACTATTCTGTGATATTCATTAGTATTTGCTCTGAATGACTACTGATTTCTAGCTGTTTCCTATAATCGGCCTTCTTTTCTACTTGTGGGACTTCACCACATGTAGAAACAACTTTATACACTCTTCTCTGAACTTGCGAAGCTATATAAACTTGTCTTTCAACTGTTTTACAGTTAAATACTACTTTTCAGTGAATTCTGGTGGTTTGAAACACTGGTTTCATGTGAACTAACTCTATTTCAAGGATTTCTGCAGTGTACAACATCCTTTCTAGACTAGAGACTTACATTTTGCTGTCTTTTACACTTGTTCTCTCACTATTCTGTAATATTCATTACTATTTGCTCTGAATGACTACTGATTTCTAGCTGTTTCCTATAATGGGCCTTCTGCTCTACTTGTGGGACTTCACCACATGTAGAAACAACTTTATACACTCTTCTCCGGACTTGCGAAGCTATATAAACTTGTCCTTCAACTGTTTTACAGTTGAATACTACTTTTCAGTGAATTCTAGAGGGTTGAAACACTGTTTTCTTGTGAAGTAACTCTATTTCAAGGATTTCTGTAGTGTACAACATCCTTTCTAGACTAGAGACTTACATTTTGCTGTCTTTTACACTTGTTCTCTCACTATTCTGTAATATTCATTACTATTTGCTCTGAATGACTACTGATTTCTAGCTGTTTCCTATAATGGGCCTTCTTTTCTACTTGTGGGACTTCACCACATGTAGAAACAACTTTATACACTCTTCTCTGAACTTGCGAAGCTATATAAACTTGTCTTTCAACTGTTTTACAGTTAAATACTACTTTTCAGTGAATTCTAGTGAGTTGAAACACTGTTTTCTCGTGACGTAACTCTATTTCTAGGATTTCTGTAGTGTATAACATCTTTCTAGACTAGAAACTTACATTTTGATGTCTTTTACACCTGTTCTCACTCAATTCTATGATATTCATTAGTATTTCCCCTGAATTACTACTGATTTGTAGCTGTTTCCTATAATCGGCCTTCTTTTCTACTTGTGGGACTTCACCACATGTAGAAACAACTTTATACACTCTTCTCTGAACTTGCGAAGCTATATAAACTTGTCTTTCAACTGTTTTACAGTTAAATACTACTTTTCAGTGAATTCTGGTGGTTTGAAACACTGGTTTCATGTGAACTAACTCTATTTCAAGGATTTCTGCAGTGTACAACATCCTTTCTAGACTAGAGACTTACATTTTGCTGTCTTTTACACTTGTTCTCTCACTATTCTGTAATATTCATTACTATTTGCTCTGAATGACTACTGATTTCTAGCTGTTTCCTATAATGGGCCTTCTGCTCTACTTGTGGGACTTCACCACATGTAGAAACAACTTTATACACTCTTCTCCGGACTTGCGAAGCTATATAAACTTGTCTTTCAACTGTTTTACAGTTGAATACTACTTTTCAGTGAATTCTAGAGGGTTGAAACACTGTTTTCTTGTGAAGTAACTCTATTTCAAGGATTTTTGTAGTGTACAACATCCTTTCTAGACTAGAGACTTACATTTTGAAGTCTTTTACACTTGTTCTCTCACTATTCTGTAATATTCATTTCTATTTGCTCTGAATGACTACTGATTTCTAGCTGTTTCCTATAATGGGCCTTCTGCTCTACTTGTGGGACTTCACCACATGTAGAAACAACTTTATACACTCTTCTCCGGACTTGCGAAGCTATATAAACTTGTCTTTCAACTGTTTTACAGTTGAATACTACTTTTCAGTTAATTCTAGAGGGTTGAAACACTGTTTTCTTGTGAAGTAACTCTATTTCAAGGATTTCTGCAGTGTACAACATCCTTTCTAGACTAGAGACTTACATTTTGCTGTCTTTTACACTTGTTCTCTCACTATTCTGTGATATTCATTAGTATTTGCTCTGAATGACTACTGATTTCTAGCTGTTTCCTATAATCGGCCTTCTTTTCTACTTGTGGGACTTCACCACATGTAGAAACAACTTTATACACTCTTCTCTGAACTTGCGAAGCTATATAAACTTGTCTTTCAACTGTTTTACAGTTAAATACTACTTTTCAGTGAATTCTGGTGGTTTGAAACACTGGTTTCATGTGAACTGACTCTATTTCAGGGATTTCTGCAGTGTACAACATCCTTTCTAGACTAGAGACTTACATTTTGATGTCTTTTACACTTGTTCTCTCACTATTCTGTGATATTCATTAGTATTTGCTCTGAATGACTACTGATTTCTAGTTGTTTCCTATAATGGGCCTTCTTTTCTACTTGTGGGACTTCACCACATGTAGAAACAACTTTATACACTCTTCTCTGAACTTGAGAAGCTATATACACTTGTCTTTCAACTGTTTTACTGTTGAATACTACTTTTCAGTGAATTCTAGAGGGTTGAAACACTGTTTTCTTGTGAAGTAAGTCTATTTCAAGGATTTCTGTAGTGTACAACATCCTTTCTAGACTAGAGACTTACATTTTGCTGTCTTTTACACTTGTTCTCTCACTATTCTGTGATATTCATTAGTATTTGCTCTGAATGACTACTGATTTCTAGCTGTTTCCTATAATCGGCCTTCTTTTCTACTTGTGGGACTTCACCACATGTAGAAACAACTTTATACACTCTTCTCTGAACTTGCGAAGCTATATAAACTTGTCTTTCAACTGTTTTACAGTTAAATACTACTTTTCAGTGAATTCTGGTGGTTTGAAACACTGGTTTCATGTGAACTGACTCTATTTCAGGGATTTCTGCAGTGTACAACATCCTTTCTAGACTAGAGACTTACATTTTGATGTCTTTTACACTTGTTCTCTCACTATTCTGTGATATTCATTAGTATTTGCTCTGAATGACTACTGATTTCTAGTTGTTTCCTATAATGGGCCTTCTTTTCTACTTGTGGGACTTCACCACATGTAGAAACAACTTTATACACTCTTCTCTGAACTTGAGAAGCTATATACACTTGTCTTTCTACTGTTTTACTGTTGAATACTACTTTTCAGTGAATTCTAGAGGGTTGAAACACTGTTTTCTTGTGAAGTAAGTCTATTTCAAGGATTTCTGTAGTGTACAACATCCTTTCTAGACTAGAGACTTACATTTTGCTGTCTTTTACACTTGTTCTCTCACTATTCTGTGATATTCATTAGTATTTGCTCTGAATGACTACTGATTTCTAGCTGTTTCCTATAATCGGCCTTCTTTTCTACTTGTGGGACTTCACCACATGTAGAAACAACTTTATACACTCTTCTCTGAACTTGCGAAGCTATATAAACTTGTCTTTCAACTGTTTTACAGTTAAATACTACTTTTCAGTGAATTCTGGTGGTTTGAAACACTGGTTTCATGTGAACTAACTCTATTTCAAGGATTTCTGCAGTGTACAACATCCTTTCTAGACTAGAGACTTACATTTTGCTGTCTTTTACACTTGTTCTCTCACTATTCTGTAATATTCATTACTATTTGCTCTGAATGACTACTGATTTCTAGCTGTTTCCTATAATCGGCCTTCTTTTCTACTTGTGGGACTTCACCACATGTAGAAACAACTTTATACACTCTTTTCTGAACTTGCGAAGCTATATAAACTTGTCTTTCAACTGTTTTACAGTTAAATACTACTTTTCAGTGAATTCTGGTGGTTTGAAACACTGGTTTCATGTGAACTAACTCTATTTCAAGGATTTCTGCAGTGTACAACATCCTTTCTAGACTAGAGACTTACATTTTGCTGTCTTTTACACTTGTTCTCTCACTATTCTGTAATATTCATTACTATTTGCTCTGAATGACTACTGATTTCTAGCTGTTTCCTATAATGGGCCTTCTGCTCTACTTGTGGGACTTCACCACATGTAGAAACAACTTTATACACTCTTCTCCGGACTTGCGAAGCTATATAAACTTGTCTTTCAACTGTTTTACAGTTGAATACTACTTTTCAGTGAATTCTAGAGGGTTGAAACACTGTTTTCTTGTGAAGTAACTCTATTTCAAGGATTTCTGTAGTGTACAACATCCTTTCTAGACTAGAGACTTACATTTTGCTGTCTTTTACACTTGTTCTCTCACTATTCTGTGATATTCATTAGTATTTGCTCTGAATGACTACTGATTTCTAGTTGTTTCCTATAATGGGCCTTCTTTTCTACTTGTGGGACTTCACCACATGTAGAAACAACTTTATACACTCTTCTCTGAACTTGCGAAGCTACATAAACTTGTCTTTCAACTGTTTTACAGTTAAATACTACTTTTCAGTGAATTCTAGTGAGTTGAAACACTGTTTTCTCGTGAAGTAACTCTATTTCTAGGATTTCTGTAGTGTATAACATCCTTTCTAGACTAGAAACTTACATTTTGATGTCTTTTACACCTGTTCTCACTCAATTCTATGATATTCATTAGTATTTCCCCTGAATTACTACTGATTTGTAGCTGTTTCCTATAATGGGCCTTCTGCTCTACTTGTGGGACTTCACTACATGTAGAAACAACTTTATACACTCTTCTCTGAACTTGCGAAGCTATATACACTTGTCTTTCAACTGTTTTACAGTTGAATACTACTTTTCAGTGAATTCTAGAGGGTTGAAACACTGTTTTCTTGTGAAGTAACTCTATTTCAAGGATTTCTGTAGTGTACAACATCCTTTCTAGACTAGAGACTTACATTTTGCTGTCTTTTACACTTGTTCTCTCACTATTCTGTGATATTCATTAGTATTTGCTCTGAATGACTACTGATTTCTAGCTGTTTCCTATAATCGGCCTTCTTTTCTACTTGTGGGACTTCACCACATGTAGAAACAACTTTATACACTCTTCTCTGAACTTGCGAAGCTATATAAACTTGTCTTTCAACTGTTTTACAGTTAAATACTACTTTTCAGTGAATTCTGGTGGTTTGAAACACTGGTTTCATGTGAACTAACTCTATTTCAAGGATTTCTGCAGTGTACAACATCCTTTCTAGACTAGAGACTTACATTTTGCTGTCTTTTACTCTTGTTCTCTCACTATTCTGTAATATTCATTACTATTTGGTCTGAATGACTACTGATTTCTAGCTGTTTCCTATAATCGGCCTTCTTTTCTACTTGTGGGACTTCACCACATGTAGAAACAACTTTATACACTCTTCTCTGAACTTGCGAAGCTATATAAACTTGTCTTTCAACTGTTTTACAGTTAAATACTACTTTTCAGTGAATTCTGGTGGTTTGAAACACTGGTTTCATGTGAACTAACTCTATTTCAAGGATTTCTGCAGTGTACAACATCCTTTCTAGACTAGAGACTTACATTTTGCTGTCTTTTACACTTGTTCTCTCACTATTCTGTAATATTCATTACTATTTGCTCTGAATGACTACTGATTTCTAGCTGTTTCCTATAATGGGCCTTCTGCTCTACTTGTGGGACTTCACCACATGTAGAAACAACTTTATACACTCTTCTCCGGACTTGCGAAGCTATATAAACTTGTCTTTCAACTGTTTTACAGTTGAATACTACTTTTCAGTGAATTCTAGAGGGTTGAAACACTGTTTTCTTGTGAAGTAACTCTATTTCAAGGATTTTTGTAGTGTACAACATCCTTTCTAGACTAGAGACTTACATTTTGAAGTCTTTTACACTTGTTCTCTCACTATTCTGTAATATTCATTTCTATTTGCTCTGAATGACTACTGATTTCTAGCTGTTTCCTATAATGGGCCTTCTGCTCTACTTGTGGGACTTCACCACATGTAGAAACAACTTTATACACTCTTCTCCGGACTTGCGAAGCTATATAAACTTGTCTTTCAACTGTTTTACAGTTGAATACTACTTTTCAGTTAATTCTAGAGGGTTGAAACACTGTTTTCTTGTGAAGTAACTCTATTTCAAGGATTTCTGCAGTGTACAACATCCTTTCTAGACTAGAGACTTACATTTTGCTGTCTTTTACACTTGTTCTCTCACTATTCTGTGATATTCATTAGTATTTGCTCTGAATGACTACTGATTTCTAGCTGTTTCCTATAATCGGCCTTCTTTTCTACTTGTGGGACTTCACCACATGTAGAAACAACTTTATACACTCTTCTCTGAACTTGCGAAGCTATATAAACTTGTCTTTCAACTGTTTTACAGTTAAATACTACTTTTCAGTGAATTCTGGTGGTTTGAAACACTGGTTTCATGTGAACTGACTCTATTTCAGGGATTTCTGCAGTGTACAACATCCTTTCTAGACTAGAGACTTACATTTTGATGTCTTTTACACTTGTTCTCTCACTATTCTGTGATATTCATTAGTATTTGCTCTGAATGACTACTGATTTCTAGTTGTTTCCTATAATGGGCCTTCTTTTCTACTTGTGGGACTTCACCACATGTAGAAACAACTTTATACACTCTTCTCTGAACTTGAGAAGCTATATACACTTGTCTTTCAACTGTTTTACTGTTGAATACTACTTTTCAGTGAATTCTAGAGGGTTGAAACACTGTTTTCTTGTGAAGTAAGTCTATTTCAAGGATTTCTGTAGTGTACAACATCCTTTCTAGACTAGAGACTTACATTTTGCTGTCTTTTACACTTGTTCTCTCACTATTCTGTGATATTCATTAGTATTTGCTCTGAATGACTACTGATTTCTAGCTGTTTCCTATAATCGGCCTTCTTTTCTACTTGTGGGACTTCACCACATGTAGAAACAACTTTATACACTCTTCTCTGAACTTGCGAAGCTATATAAACTTGTCTTTCAACTGTTTTACAGTTAAATACTACTTTTCAGTGAATTCTGGTGGTTTGAAACACTGGTTTCATGTGAACTAACTCTATTTCAAGGATTTCTGCAGTGTACAACATCCTTTCTAGACTAGAGACTTACATTTTGCTGTCTTTTACACTTGTTCTCTCACTATTCTGTAATATTCATTACTATTTGCTCTGAATGACTACTGATTTCTAGCTGTTTCCTATAATGGGCCTTCTGCTCTACTTGTGGGACTTCACCACATGTAGAAAAAACTTTATACACTCTTCTCCGGACTTGCGAAGCTATATAAACTTGTCCTTCAACTGTTTTACAGTTGAATACTACTTTTCAGTGAATTCTAGAGGGTTGAAACACTGTTTTCTTGTGAAGTAACTCTATTTCAAGGATTTCTGTAGTGTACAACATCCTTTCTAGACTAGAGACTTACATTTTGCTGTCTTTTACACTTGTTCTCTCACTATTCTGTAATATTCATTACTATTTGCTCTGAATGACTACTGATTTCTAGCTGTTTCCTATAATGGGCCTTCTTTTCTACTTGTGGGACTTCACCACATGTAGAAACAACTTTATACACTCTTCTCTGAACTTGCGAAGCTATATAAACTTGTCTTTCAACTGTTTTACAGTTAAATACTACTTTTCAGTGAATTCTAGTGAGTTGAAACACTGTTTTCTCGTGACGTAACTCTATTTCTAGGATTTCTGTAGTGTATAACATCTTTCTAGACTAGAAACTTACATTTTGATGTCTTTTACACCTGTTCTCACTCAATTCTATGATATTCATTAGTATTTCCCCTGAATTACTACTGATTTGTAGCTGTTTCCTATAATCGGCCTTCTTTTCTACTTGTGGGACTTCACCACATGTAGAAACAACTTTATACACTCTTCTCTGAACTTGCGAAGCTATATAAACTTGTCTTTCAACTGTTTTACAGTTAAATACTACTTTTCAGTGAATTCTGGTGGTTTGAAACACTGGTTTCATGTGAACTAACTCTATTTCAAGGATTTCTGCAGTGTACAACATCCTTTCTAGACTAGAGACTTACATTTTGCTGTCTTTTACACTTGTTCTCTCACTATTCTGTAATATTCATTACTATTTGCTCTGAATGACTACTGATTTCTAGCTGTTTCCTATAATGGGCCTTCTGCTCTACTTGTGGGACTTCACCACATGTAGAAACAACTTTATACACTCTTCTCCGGACTTGCGAAGCTATATAAACTTGTCTTTCAACTGTTTTACAGTTGAATACTACTTTTCAGTGAATTCTAGAGGGTTGAAACACTGTTTTCTTGTGAAGTAACTCTATTTCAAGGATTTTTGTAGTGTACAACATCCTTTCTAGACTAGAGACTTACATTTTGAAGTCTTTTACACTTGTTCTCTCACTATTCTGTAATATTCATTTCTATTTGCTCTGAATGACTACTGATTTCTAGCTGTTTCCTATAATGGGCCTTCTGCTCTACTTGTGGGACTTCACCACATGTAGAAACAACTTTATACACTCTTCTCCGGACTTGCGAAGCTATATAAACTTGTCTTTCAACTGTTTTACAGTTGAATACTACTTTTCAGTTAATTCTAGAGGGTTGAAACACTGTTTTCTTGTGAAGTAACTCTATTTCAAGGATTTCTGCAGTGTACAACATCCTTTCTAGACTAGAGACTTACATTTTGCTGTCTTTTACACTTGTTCTCTCACTATTCTGTGATATTCATTAGTATTTGCTCTGAATGACTACTGATTTCTAGCTGTTTCCTATAATCGGCCTTCTTTTCTACTTGTGGGACTTCACCACATGTAGAAACAACTTTATACACTCTTCTCTGAACTTGCGAAGCTATATAAACTTGTCTTTCAACTGTTTTACAGTTAAATACTACTTTTCAGTGAATTCTGGTGGTTTGAAACACTGGTTTCATGTGAACTGACTCTATTTCAGGGATTTCTGCAGTGTACAACATCCTTTCTAGACTAGAGACTTACATTTTGATGTCTTTTACACTTGTTCTCTCACTATTCTGTGATATTCATTAGTATTTGCTCTGAATGACTACTGATTTCTAGTTGTTTCCTATAATGGGCCTTCTTTTCTACTTGTGGGACTTCACCACATGTAGAAACAACTTTATACACTCTTCTCTGAACTTGAGAAGCTATATACACTTGTCTTTCAACTGTTTTACTGTTGAATACTACTTTTCAGTGAATTCTAGAGGGTTGAAACACTGTTTTCTTGTGAAGTAAGTCTATTTCAAGGATTTCTGTAGTGTACAACATCCTTTCTAGACTAGAGACTTACATTTTGCTGTCTTTTACACTTGTTCTCTCACTATTCTGTGATATTCATTAGTATTTGCTCTGAATGACTACTGATTTCTAGCTGTTTCCTATAATCGGCCTTCTTTTCTACTTGTGGGACTTCACCACATGTAGAAACAACTTTATACACTCTTCTCTGAACTTGCGAAGCTATATAAACTTGTCTTTCAACTGTTTTACAGTTAAATACTACTTTTCAGTGAATTCTGGTGGTTTGAAACACTGGTTTCATGTGAACTGACTCTATTTCAGGGATTTCTGCAGTGTACAACATCCTTTCTAGACTAGAGACTTACATTTTGATGTCTTTTACACTTGTTCTCTCACTATTCTGTGATATTCATTAGTATTTGCTCTGAATGACTACTGATTTCTAGTTGTTTCCTATAATGGGCCTTCTTTTCTACTTGTGGGACTTCACCACATGTAGAAACAACTTTATACACTCTTCTCTGAACTTGAGAAGCTATATACACTTGTCTTTCTACTGTTTTACTGTTGAATACTACTTTTCAGTGAATTCTAGAGGGTTGAAACACTGTTTTCTTGTGAAGTAAGTCTATTTCAAGGATTTCTGTAGTGTACAACATCCTTTCTAGACTAGAGACTTACATTTTGCTGTCTTTTACACTTGTTCTCTCACTATTCTGTGATATTCATTAGTATTTGCTCTGAATGACTACTGATTTCTAGCTGTTTCCTATAATCGGCCTTCTTTTCTACTTGTGGGACTTCACCACATGTAGAAACAACTTTATACACTCTTCTCTGAACTTGCGAAGCTATATAAACTTGTCTTTCAACTGTTTTACAGTTAAATACTACTTTTCAGTGAATTCTGGTGGTTTGAAACACTGGTTTCATGTGAACTAACTCTATTTCAAGGATTTCTGCAGTGTACAACATCCTTTCTAGACTAGAGACTTACATTTTGCTGTCTTTTACACTTGTTCTCTCACTATTCTGTAATATTCATTACTATTTGCTCTGAATGACTACTGATTTCTAGCTGTTTCCTATAATCGGCCTTCTTTTCTACTTGTGGGACTTCACCACATGTAGAAACAACTTTATACACTCTTTTCTGAACTTGCGAAGCTATATAAACTTGTCTTTCAACTGTTTTACAGTTAAATACTACTTTTCAGTGAATTCTGGTGGTTTGAAACACTGGTTTCATGTGAACTAACTCTATTTCAAGGATTTCTGCAGTGTACAACATCCTTTCTAGACTAGAGACTTACATTTTGCTGTCTTTTACACTTGTTCTCTCACTATTCTGTAATATTCATTACTATTTGCTCTGAATGACTACTGATTTCTAGCTGTTTCCTATAATGGGCCTTCTGCTCTACTTGTGGGACTTCACCACATGTAGAAACAACTTTATACACTCTTCTCCGGACTTGCGAAGCTATATAAACTTGTCTTTCAACTGTTTTACAGTTGAATACTACTTTTCAGTGAATTCTAGAGGGTTGAAACACTGTTTTCTTGTGAAGTAACTCTATTTCAAGGATTTCTGTAGTGTACAACATCCTTTCTAGACTAGAGACTTACATTTTGCTGTCTTTTACACTTGTTCTCTCACTATTCTGTGATATTCATTAGTATTTGCTCTGAATGACTACTGATTTCTAGTTGTTTCCTATAATGGGCCTTCTTTTCTACTTGTGGGACTTCACCACATGTAGAAACAACTTTATACACTCTTCTCTGAACTTGCGAAGCTACATAAACTTGTCTTTCAACTGTTTTACAGTTAAATACTACTTTTCAGTGAATTCTAGTGAGTTGAAACACTGTTTTCTCGTGAAGTAACTCTATTTCTAGGATTTCTGTAGTGTATAACATCCTTTCTAGACTAGAAACTTACATTTTGATGTCTTTTACACCTGTTCTCACTCAATTCTATGATATTCATTAGTATTTCCCCTGAATTACTACTGATTTGTAGCTGTTTCCTATAATGGGCCTTCTGCTCTACTTGTGGGACTTCACTACATGTAGAAACAACTTTATACACTCTTCTCTGAACTTGCGAAGCTATATACACTTGTCTTTCAACTGTTTTACAGTTGAATACTACTTTTCAGTGAATTCTAGAGGGTTGAAACACTGTTTTCTTGTGAAGTAACTCTATTTCAAGGATTTCTGTAGTGTACAACATCCTTTCTAGACTAGAGACTTACATTTTGCTGTCTTTTACACTTGTTCTCTCACTATTCTGTGATATTCATTAGTATTTGCTCTGAATGACTACTGATTTCTAGCTGTTTCCTATAATCGGCCTTCTTTTCTACTTGTGGGACTTCACCACATGTAGAAACAACTTTATACACTCTTCTCTGAACTTGCGAAGCTATATAAACTTGTCTTTCAACTGTTTTACAGTTAAATACTACTTTTCAGTGAATTCTGGTGGTTTGAAACACTGGTTTCATGTGAACTAACTCTATTTCAAGGATTTCTGCAGTGTACAACATCCTTTCTAGACTAGAGACTTACATTTTGCTGTCTTTTACTCTTGTTCTCTCACTATTCTGTAATATTCATTACTATTTGGTCTGAATGACTACTGATTTCTAGCTGTTTCCTATAATCGGCCTTCTTTTCTACTTGTGGGACTTCACCACATGTAGAAACAACTTTATACACTCTTCTCTGAACTTGCGAAGCTATATAAACTTGTCTTTCAACTGTTTTACAGTTAAATACTACTTTTCAGTGAATTCTGGTGGTTTGAAACACTGGTTTCATGTGAACTAACTCTATTTCAAGGATTTCTGCAGTGTACAACATCCTTTCTAGACTAGAGACTTACATTTTGCTGTCTTTTACACTTGTTCTCTCACTATTCTGTAATATTCATTACTATTTGCTCTGAATGACTACTGATTTCTAGCTGTTTCCTATAATGGGCCTTCTGCTCTACTTGTGGGACTTCACCACATGTAGAAACAACTTTATACACTCTTCTCCGGACTTGCGAAGCTATATAAACTTGTCTTTCAACTGTTTTACAGTTGAATACTACTTTTCAGTGAATTCTAGAGGGTTGAAACACTGTTTTCTTGTGAAGTAACTCTATTTCAAGGATTTTTGTAGTGTACAACATCCTTTCTAGACTAGAGACTTACATTTTGAAGTCTTTTACACTTGTTCTCTCACTATTCTGTAATATTCATTTCTATTTGCTCTGAATGACTACTGATTTCTAGCTGTTTCCTATAATGGGCCTTCTGCTCTACTTGTGGGACTTCACCACATGTAGAAACAACTTTATACACTCTTCTCCGGACTTGCGAAGCTATATAAACTTGTCTTTCAACTGTTTTACAGTTGAATACTACTTTTCAGTTAATTCTAGAGGGTTGAAACACTGTTTTCTTGTGAAGTAACTCTATTTCAAGGATTTCTGCAGTGTACAACATCCTTTCTAGACTAGAGACTTACATTTTGCTGTCTTTTACACTTGTTCTCTCACTATTCTGTGATATTCATTAGTATTTGCTCTGAATGACTACTGATTTCTAGCTGTTTCCTATAATCGGCCTTCTTTTCTACTTGTGGGACTTCACCACATGTAGAAACAACTTTATACACTCTTCTCTGAACTTGCGAAGCTATATAAACTTGTCTTTCAACTGTTTTACAGTTAAATACTACTTTTCAGTGAATTCTGGTGGTTTGAAACACTGGTTTCATGTGAACTGACTCTATTTCAGGGATTTCTGCAGTGTACAACATCCTTTCTAGACTAGAGACTTACATTTTGATGTCTTTTACACTTGTTCTCTCACTATTCTGTGATATTCATTAGTATTTGCTCTGAATGACTACTGATTTCTAGTTGTTTCCTATAATGGGCCTTCTTTTCTACTTGTGGGACTTCACCACATGTAGAAACAACTTTATACACTCTTCTCTGAACTTGAGAAGCTATATACACTTGTCTTTCTACTGTTTTACTGTTGAATACTACTTTTCAGTGAATTCTAGAGGGTTGAAACACTGTTTTCTTGTGAAGTAAGTCTATTTCAAGGATTTCTGTAGTGTACAACATCCTTTCTAGACTAGAGACTTACATTTTGCTGTCTTTTACACTTGTTCTCTCACTATTCTGTGATATTCATTAGTATTTGCTCTGAATGACTACTGATTTCTAGCTGTTTCCTATAATCGGCCTTCTTTTCTACTTGTGGGACTTCACCACATGTAGAAACAACTTTATACACTCTTCTCTGAACTTGCGAAGCTATATAAACTTGTCTTTCAACTGTTTTACAGTTAAATACTACTTTTCAGTGAATTCTGGTGGTTTGAAACACTGGTTTCATGTGAACTAACTCTATTTCAAGGATTTCTGCAGTGTACAACATCCTTTCTAGACTAGAGACTTACATTTTGCTGTCTTTTACACTTGTTCTCTCACTATTCTGTAATATTCATTACTATTTGCTCTGAATGACTACTGATTTCTAGCTGTTTCCTATAATCGGCCTTCTTTTCTACTTGTGGGACTTCACCACATGTAGAAACAACTTTATACACTCTTCTCTGAACTTGCGAAGCTATATAAACTTGTCTTTCAACTGTTTTACAGTTAAATACTACTTTTCAGTGAATTCTGGTGGTTTGAAACACTGGTTTCATGTGAACTAACTCTATTTCAAGGATTTCTGCAGTGTACAACATCCTTTCTAGACTAGAGACTTACATTTTGCTGTCTTTTACACTTGTTCTCTCACTATTCTGTAATATTCATTACTATTTGCTCTGAATGACTACTGATTTCTAGCTGTTTCCTATAATGGGCCTTCTGCTCTACTTGTGGGACTTCACCACATGTAGAAACAACTTTATACACTCTTCTCCGGACTTGCGAAGCTATATAAACTTGTCTTTCAACTGTTTTACAGTTGAATACTACTTTTCAGTGAATTCTAGAGGGTTGAAACACTGTTTTCTTGTGAAGTAACTCTATTTCAAGGATTTCTGTAGTGTACAACATCCTTTCTAGACTAGAGACTTACATTTTGCTGTCTTTTACACTTGTTCTCTCACTATTCTGTGATATTCATTAGTATTTGCTCTGAATGACTACTGATTTCTAGTTGTTTCCTATAATGGGCCTTCTTTTCTACTTGTGGGACTTCACCACATGTAGAAACAACTTTATACACTCTTCTCTGAACTTGCGAAGCTACATAAACTTGTCTTTCAACTGTTTTACAGTTAAATACTACTTTTCAGTGAATTCTAGTGAGTTGAAACACTGTTTTCTCGTGAAGTAACTCTATTTCTAGGATTTCTGTAGTGTATAACATCCTTTCTAGACTAGAAACTTACATTTTGATGTCTTTTACACCTGTTCTCACTCAATTCTATGATATTCATTAGTATTTCCCCTGAATTACTACTGATTTGTAGCTGTTTCCTATAATGGGCCTTCTGCTCTACTTGTGGGACTTCACTACATGTAGAAACAACTTTATACACTCTTCTCTGAACTTGCGAAGCTATATACACTTGTCTTTCAACTGTTTTACAGTTGAATACTACTTTTCAGTGAATTCTAGAGGGTTGAAACACTGTTTTCTTGTGAAGTAACTCTATTTCAAGGATTTCTGTAGTGTACAACATCCTTTCTAGACTAGAGACTTACATTTTGCTGTCTTTTACACTTGTTCTCTCACTATTCTGTGATATTCATTAGTATTTGCTCTGAATGACTACTGATTTCTAGCTGTTTCCTATAATCGGCCTTCTTTTCTACTTGTGGGACTTCACCACATGTAGAAACAACTTTATACACTCTTCTCTGAACTTGCGAAGCTATATAAACTTGTCTTTCAACTGTTTTACAGTTAAATACTACTTTTCAGTGAATTCTGGTGGTTTGAAACACTGGTTTCATGTGAACTAACTCTATTTCAAGGATTTCTGCAGTGTACAACATCCTTTCTAGACTAGAGACTTACATTTTGCTGTCTTTTACTCTTGTTCTCTCACTATTCTGTAATATTCATTACTATTTGGTCTGAATGACTACTGATTTCTAGCTGTTTCCTATAATCGGCCTTCTTTTCTACTTGTGGGACTTCACCACATGTAGAAACAACTTTATACACTCTTCTCTGAACTTGCGAAGCTATATAAACTTGTCTTTCAACTGTTTTACAGTTAAATACTACTTTTCAGTGAATTCTGGTGGTTTGAAACACTGGTTTCATGTGAACTAACTCTATTTCAAGGATTTCTGCAGTGTACAACATCCTTTCTAGACTAGAGACTTACATTTTGCTGTCTTTTACACTTGTTCTCTCACTATTCTGTAATATTCATTACTATTTGCTCTGAATGACTACTGATTTCTAGCTGTTTCCTATAATGGGCCTTCTGCTCTACTTGTGGGACTTCACCACATGTAGAAACAACTTTATACACTCTTCTCCGGACTTGCGAAGCTATATAAACTTGTCTTTCAACTGTTTTACAGTTGAATACTACTTTTCAGTGAATTCTAGAGGGTTGAAACACTGTTTTCTTGTGAAGTAACTCTATTTCAAGGATTTTTGTAGTGTACAACATCCTTTCTAGACTAGAGACTTACATTTTGAAGTCTTTTACACTTGTTCTCTCACTATTCTGTAATATTCATTTCTATTTGCTCTGAATGACTACTGATTTCTAGCTGTTTCCTATAATGGGCCTTCTGCTCTACTTGTGGGACTTCACCACATGTAGAAACAACTTTATACACTCTTCTCCGGACTTGCGAAGCTATATAAACTTGTCTTTCAACTGTTTTACAGTTGAATACTACTTTTCAGTTAATTCTAGAGGGTTGAAACACTGTTTTCTTGTGAAGTAACTCTATTTCAAGGATTTCTGCAGTGTACAACATCCTTTCTAGACTAGAGACTTACATTTTGCTGTCTTTTACACTTGTTCTCTCACTATTCTGTGATATTCATTAGTATTTGCTCTGAATGACTACTGATTTCTAGCTGTTTCCTATAATCGGCCTTCTTTTCTACTTGTGGGACTTCACCACATGTAGAAACAACTTTATACACTCTTCTCTGAACTTGCGAAGCTATATAAACTTGTCTTTCAACTGTTTTACAGTTAAATACTACTTTTCAGTGAATTCTGGTGGTTTGAAACACTGGTTTCATGTGAACTGACTCTATTTCAGGGATTTCTGCAGTGTACAACATCCTTTCTAGACTAGAGACTTACATTTTGATGTCTTTTACACTTGTTCTCTCACTATTCTGTGATATTCATTAGTATTTGCTCTGAATGACTACTGATTTCTAGTTGTTTCCTATAATGGGCCTTCTTTTCTACTTGTGGGACTTCACCACATGTAGAAACAACTTTATACACTCTTCTCTGAACTTGAGAAGCTATATACACTTGTCTTTCAACTGTTTTACTGTTGAATACTACTTTTCAGTGAATTCTAGAGGGTTGAAACACTGTTTTCTTGTGAAGTAAGTCTATTTCAAGGATTTCTGTAGTGTACAACATCCTTTCTAGACTAGAGACTTACATTTTGCTGTCTTTTACACTTGTTCTCTCACTATTCTGTGATATTCATTAGTATTTGCTCTGAATGACTACTGATTTCTAGCTGTTTCCTATAATCGGCCTTCTTTTCTACTTGTGGGACTTCACCACATGTAGAAACAACTTTATACACTCTTCTCTGAACTTGCGAAGCTATATAAACTTGTCTTTCAACTGTTTTACAGTTAAATACTACTTTTCAGTGAATTCTGGTGGTTTGAAACACTGGTTTCATGTGAACTAACTCTATTTCAAGGATTTCTGCAGTGTACAACATCCTTTCTAGACTAGAGACTTACATTTTGCTGTCTTTTACACTTGTTCTCTCACTATTCTGTAATATTCATTACTATTTGCTCTGAATGACTAC
The DNA here is from genome assembly GCF_951640355.1 of Cnephaeus nilssonii. Lineage (NCBI taxonomy): Eukaryota > Metazoa > Chordata > Mammalia > Chiroptera > Vespertilionidae > Cnephaeus > Cnephaeus nilssonii. Next base: position 56,352,205 of record NC_137089.1, on the reverse strand, counting down.
TGATTTCTAGCTGTTTCCTATAATGGGCCTTCTGCTCTACTTGTGGGACTTCACCACATGTAGAAACAACTTTATACACTCTTCTCCGGACTTGCGAAGCTATATAAACTTGTCCTTCAACTGTTTTACAGTTGAATACTACTTTTCAGTGAATTCTAGAGGGTTGAAACACTGTTTTCTTGTGAAGTAACTCTATTTCAAGGATTTCTGTAGTGTACAACATCCTTTCTAGACTAGAGACTTACATTTTGCTGTCTTTTACACTTGTTCTCTCACTATTCTGTAATATTCATTACTATTTGCTCTGAATGACTACTGATTTCTAGCTGTTTCCTATAATGGGCCTTCTTTTCTACTTGTGGGACTTCACCACATGTAGAAACAACTTTATACACTCTTCTCTGAACTTGCGAAGCTATATAAACTTGTCTTTCAACTGTTTTACAGTTAAATACTACTTTTCAGTGAATTCTAGTGAGTTGAAACACTGTTTTCTCGTGACGTAACTCTATTTCTAGGATTTCTGTAGTGTATAACATCTTTCTAGACTAGAAACTTACATTTTGATGTCTTTTACACCTGTTCTCACTCAATTCTATGATATTCATTAGTATTTCCCCTGAATTACTACTGATTTGTAGCTGTTTCCTATAATCGGCCTTCTTTTCTACTTGTGGGACTTCACCACATGTAGAAACAACTTTATACACTCTTCTCTGAACTTGCGAAGCTATATAAACTTGTCTTTCAACTGTTTTACAGTTAAATACTACTTTTCAGTGAATTCTGGTGGTTTGAAACACTGGTTTCATGTGAACTAACTCTATTTCAAGGATTTCTGCAGTGTACAACATCCTTTCTAGACTAGAGACTTACATTTTGCTGTCTTTTACACTTGTTCTCTCACTATTCTGTAATATTCATTACTATTTGCTCTGAATGACTACTGATTTCTAGCTGTTTCCTATAATGGGCCTTCTGCTCTACTTGTGGGACTTCACCACATGTAGAAACAACTTTATACACTCTTCTCCGGACTTGCGAAGCTATATAAACTTGTCTTTCAACTGTTTTACAGTTGAATACTACTTTTCAGTGAATTCTAGAGGGTTGAAACACTGTTTTCTTGTGAAGTAACTCTATTTCAAGGATTTTTGTAGTGTACAACATCCTTTCTAGACTAGAGACTTACATTTTGAAGTCTTTTACACTTGTTCTCTCACTATTCTGTAATATTCATTTCTATTTGCTCTGAATGACTACTGATTTCTAGCTGTTTCCTATAATGGGCCTTCTGCTCTACTTGTGGGACTTCACCACATGTAGAAACAACTTTATACACTCTTCTCCGGACTTGCGAAGCTATATAAACTTGTCTTTCAACTGTTTTACAGTTGAATACTACTTTTCAGTTAATTCTAGAGGGTTGAAACACTGTTTTCTTGTGAAGTAACTCTATTTCAAGGATTTCTGCAGTGTACAACATCCTTTCTAGACTAGAGACTTACATTTTGCTGTCTTTTACACTTGTTCTCTCACTATTCTGTGATATTCATTAGTATTTGCTCTGAATGACTACTGATTTCTAGCTGTTTCCTATAATCGGCCTTCTTTTCTACTTGTGGGACTTCACCACATGTAGAAACAACTTTATACACTCTTCTCTGAACTTGCGAAGCTATATAAACTTGTCTTTCAACTGTTTTACAGTTAAATACTACTTTTCAGTGAATTCTGGTGGTTTGAAACACTGGTTTCATGTGAACTGACTCTATTTCAGGGATTTCTGCAGTGTACAACATCCTTTCTAGACTAGAGACTTACATTTTGATGTCTTTTACACTTGTTCTCTCACTATTCTGTGATATTCATTAGTATTTGCTCTGAATGACTACTGATTTCTAGTTGTTTCCTATAATGGGCCTTCTTTTCTACTTGTGGGACTTCACCACATGTAGAAACAACTTTATACACTCTTCTCTGAACTTGAGAAGCTATATACACTTGTCTTTCAACTGTTTTACTGTTGAATACTACTTTTCAGTGAATTCTAGAGGGTTGAAACACTGTTTTCTTGTGAAGTAAGTCTATTTCAAGGATTTCTGTAGTGTACAACATCCTTTCTAGACTAGAGACTTACATTTTGCTGTCTTTTACACTTGTTCTCTCACTATTCTGTGATATTCATTAGTATTTGCTCTGAATGACTACTGATTTCTAGCTGTTTCCTATAATCGGCCTTCTTTTCTACTTGTGGGACTTCACCACATGTAGAAACAACTTTATACACTCTTCTCTGAACTTGCGAAGCTATATAAACTTGTCTTTCAACTGTTTTACAGTTAAATACTACTTTTCAGTGAATTCTGGTGGTTTGAAACACTGGTTTCATGTGAACTAACTCTATTTCAAGGATTTCTGCAGTGTACAACATCCTTTCTAGACTAGAGACTTACATTTTGCTGTCTTTTACACTTGTTCTCTCACTATTCTGTAATATTCATTACTATTTGCTCTGAATGACTACTGATTTCTAGCTGTTTCCTATAATGGGCCTTCTGCTCTACTTGTGGGACTTCACCACATGTAGAAACAACTTTATACACTCTTCTCCGGACTTGCGAAGCTATATAAACTTGTCCTTCAACTGTTTTACAGTTGAATACTACTTTTCAGTGAATTCTAGAGGGTTGAAACACTGTTTTCTTGTGAAGTAACTCTATTTCAAGGATTTCTGTTGTGTACAACATCCTTTCTAGACTAGAGACTTACATTTTGCTGTCTTTTACACTTGTTCTCTCACTATTCTGTAATATTCATTACTATTTGCTCTGAATGACTACTGATTTCTAGCTGTTTCCTATAATGGGCCTTCTTTTCTACTTGTGGGACTTCACCACATGTAGAAACAACTTTATACACTCTTCTCTGAACTTGCGAAGCTATATAAACTTGTCTTTCAACTGTTTTACAGTTAAATACTACTTTTCAGTGAATTCTAGTGAGTTGAAACACTGTTTTCTCGTGACGTAACTCTATTTCTAGGATTTCTGTAGTGTATAACATCTTTCTAGACTAGAAACTTACATTTTGATGTCTTTTACACCTGTTCTCACTCAATTCTATGATATTCATTAGTATTTCCCCTGAATTACTACTGATTTGTAGCTGTTTCCTATAATCGGCCTTCTTTTCTACTTGTGGGACTTCACCACATGTAGAAACAACTTTATACACTCTTCTCTGAACTTGCGAAGCTATATAAACTTGTCTTTCAACTGTTTTACAGTTAAATACTACTTTTCAGTGAATTCTGGTGGTTTGAAACACTGGTTTCATGTGAACTAACTCTATTTCAAGGATTTCTGCAGTGTACAACATCCTTTCTAGACTAGAGACTTACATTTTGCTGTCTTTTACACTTGTTCTCTCACTATTCTGTAATATTCATTACTATTTGCTCTGAATGACTACTGATTTCTAGCTGTTTCCTATAATGGGCCTTCTGCTCTACTTGTGGGACTTCACCACATGTAGAAACAACTTTATACACTCTTCTCCGGACTTGCGAAGCTATATAAACTTGTCTTTCAACTGTTTTACAGTTGAATACTACTTTTCAGTGAATTCTAGAGGGTTGAAACACTGTTTTCTTGTGAAGTAACTCTATTTCAAGGATTTTTGTAGTGTACAACATCCTTTCTAGACTAGAGACTTACATTTTGAAGTCTTTTACACTTGTTCTCTCACTATTCTGTAATATTCATTTCTATTTGCTCTGAATGACTACTGATTTCTAGCTGTTTCCTATAATGGGCCTTCTGCTCTACTTGTGGGACTTCACCACATGTAGAAACAACTTTATACACTCTTCTCCGGACTTGCGAAGCTATATAAACTTGTCTTTCAACTGTTTTACAGTTGAATACTACTTTTCAGTGAATTCTAGAGGGTTGAAACACTGTTTTCTTGTGAAGTAACTCTATTTCAAGGATTTCTGCAGTGTACAACATCCTTTCTAGACTAGAGACTTACATTTTGCTGTCTTTTACACTTGTTCTCTCACTATTCTGTGATATTCATTAGTATTTGCTCTGAATGACTACTGATTTCTAGCTGTTTCCTATAATCGGCCTTCTTTTCTACTTGTGGGACTTCACCACATGTAGAAACAACTTTATACACTCTTCTCTGAACTTGCGAAGCTATATAAACTTGTCTTTCAACTGTTTTACAGTTAAATACTACTTTTCAGTGAATTCTGGTGGTTTGAAACACTGGTTTCATGTGAACTGACTCTATTTCAGGGATTTCTGCAGTGTACAACATCCTTTCTAGACTAGAGACTTACATTTTGATGTCTTTTACACTTGTTCTCTCACTATTCTGTGATATTCATTAGTATTTGCTCTGAATGACTACTGATTTCTAGTTGTTTCCTATAATGGGCCTTCTTTTCTACTTGTGGGACTTCACCACATGTAGAAACAACTTTATACACTCTTCTCTGAACTTGAGAAGCTATATACACTTGTCTTTCTACTGTTTTACTGTTGAATACTACTTTTCAGTGAATTCTAGAGGGTTGAAACACTGTTTTCTTGTGAAGTAAGTCTATTTCAAGGATTTCTGTAGTGTACAACATCCTTTCTAGACTAGAGACTTACATTTTGCTGTCTTTTACACTTGTTCTCTCACTATTCTGTGATATTCATTAGTATTTGCTCTGAATGACTACTGATTTCTAGCTGTTTCCTATAATCGGCCTTCTTTTCTACTTGTGGGACTTCACCACATGTAGAAACAACTTTATACACTCTTCTCTGAACTTGCGAAGCTATATAAACTTGTCTTTCAACTGTTTTACAGTTAAATACTACTTTTCAGTGAATTCTGGTGGTTTGAAACACTGGTTTCATGTGAACTAACTCTATTTCAAGGATTTCTGCAGTGTACAACATCCTTTCTAGACTAGAGACTTACATTTTGCTGTCTTTTACACTTGTTCTCTCACTATTCTGTAATATTCATTACTATTTGCTCTGAATGACTACTGATTTCTAGCTGTTTCCTATAATCGGCCTTCTTTTCTACTTGTGGGACTTCACCACATGTAGAAACAACTTTATACACTCTTCTCTGAACTTGCGAAGCTATATAAACTTGTCTTTCAACTGTTTTACAGTTAAATACTACTTTTCAGTGAATTCTGGTGGTTTGAAACACTGGTTTCATGTGAACTAACTCTATTTCAAGGATTTCTGCAGTGTACAACATCCTTTCTAGACTAGAGACTTACATTTTGCTGTCTTTTACACTTGTTCTCTCACTATTCTGTAATATTCATTACTATTTGCTCTGAATGACTACTGATTTCTAGCTGTTTCCTATAATGGGCCTTCTTTTCTACTTGTGGGACTTCACCACATGTAGAAACAACTTTATACACTCTTCTCCGGACTTGCGAAGCTATATAAACTTGTCTTTCAACTGTTTTACAGTTGAATACTACTTTTCAGTGAATTCTAGAGGGTTGAAACACTGTTTTCTTGTGAAGTAACTCTATTTCAAGGATTTCTGTAGTGTACAACATCCTTTCTAGACTAGAGACTTACATTTTGCTGTCTTTTACACTTGTTCTCTCACTATTCTGTGATATTCATTAGTATTTGCTCTGAATGACTACTGATTTCTAGTTGTTTCCTATAATGGGCCTTCTTTTCTACTTGTGGGACTTCACCACATGTAGAAACAACTTTATACACTCTTCTCTGAACTTGCGAAGCTACATAAACTTGTCTTTCAACTGTTTTACAGTTAAATACTACTTTTCAGTGAATTCTAGTGAGTTGAAACACTGTTTTCTCGTGAAGTAACTCTATTTCTAGGATTTCTGTAGTGTATAACATCCTTTCTAGACTAGAAACTTACATTTTGATGTCTTTTACACCTGTTCTCACTCAATTCTATGATATTCATTAGTATTTCCCCTGAATTACTACTGATTTGTAGCTGTTTCCTATAATGGGCCTTCTGCTCTACTTGTGGGACTTCACTACATGTAGAAACAACTTTATACACTCTTCTCTGAACTTGCGAAGTTATATACACTTGTCTTTCAACTGTTTTACAGTTGAATACTACTTTTCAGTGAATTCTAGAGGGTTGAAACACTGTTTTCTTGTGAAGTAACTCTATTTCAAGGATTTCTGTAGTGTACAACATCCTTTCTAGACTAGAGACTTACATTTTGCTGTCTTTTACACTTGTTCTCTCACTATTCTGTGATATTCATTAGTATTTGCTCTGAATGACTACTGATTTCTAGCTGTTTCCTATAATCGGCCTTCTTTTCTACTTGTGGGACTTCACCACATGTAGAAACAACTTTATACACTCTTCTCTGAACTTGCGAAGCTATATAAACTTGTCTTTCAACTGTTTTACAGTTAAATACTACTTTTCAGTGAATTCTGGTGGTTTGAAACACTGGTTTCATGTGAACTAACTCTATTTCAAGGATTTCTGCAGTGTACAACATCCTTTCTAGACTAGAGACTTACATTTTGCAGTCTTTTACTCTTGTTCTCTCACTATTCTGTAATATTCATTACTATTTGGTCTGAATGACTACTGATTTCTAGCTGTTTCCTATAATCGGCCTTCTTTTCTACTTGTGGGACTTCACCACATGTAGAAACAACTTTATACACTCTTCTCTGAACTTGCGAAGCTATATAAACTTGTCTTTCAACTGTTTTACAGTTAAATACTACTTTTCAGTGAATTCTGGTGGTTTGAAACACTGGTTTCATGTGAACTAACTCTATTTCAAGGATTTCTGCAGTGTACAACATCCTTTCTAGACTAGAGACTTACATTTTGCTGTCTTTTACACTTGTTCTCTCACTATTCTGTAATATTCATTACTATTTGCTCTGAATGACTACTGATTTCTAGCTGTTTCCTATAATGGGCCTTCTGCTCTACTTGTGGGACTTCACCACATGTAGAAACAACTTTATACACTCTTCTCCGGACTTGCGAAGCTATATAAACTTGTCTTTCAACTGTTTTACAGTTGAATACTACTTTTCAGTGAATTCTAGAGGGTTGAAACACTGTTTTCTTGTGAAGTAACTCTATTTCAAGGATTTTTGTAGTGTACAACATCCTTTCTAGACTAGAGACTTACATTTTGAAGTCTTTTACACTTGTTCTCTCACTATTCTGTAATATTCATTTCTATTTGCTCTGAATGACTACTGATTTCTAGCTGTTTCCTATAATGGGCCTTCTGCTCTACTTGTGGGACTTCACCACATGTAGAAACAACTTTATACACTCTTCTCCGGACTTGCGAAGCTATATAAACTTGTCTTTCAACTGTTTTACAGTTGAATACTACTTTTCAGTTAATTCTAGAGGGTTGAAACACTGTTTTCTTGTGAAGTAACTCTATTTCAAGGATTTCTGCAGTGTACAACATCCTTTCTAGACTAGAGACTTACATTTTGCTGTCTTTTACACTTGTTCTCTCACTATTCTGTGATATTCATTAGTATTTGCTCTGAATGACTACTGATTTCTAGCTGTTTCCTATAATCGGCCTTCTTTTCTACTTGTGGGACTTCACCACATGTAGAAACAACTTTATACACTCTTCTCTGAACTTGCGAAGCTATATAAACTTGTCTTTCAACTGTTTTACAGTTAAATACTACTTTTCAGTGAATTCTGGTAGTTTGAAACACTGGTTTCATGTGAACTGACTCTATTTCAGGGATTTCTGCAGTGTACAACATCCTTTCTAGACTAGAGACTTACATTTTGATGTCTTTTACACTTGTTCTCTCACTATTCTGTGATATTCATTAGTATTTGCTCTGAATGACTACTGATTTCTAGTTGTTTCCTATAATGGGCCTTCTTTTCTACTTGTGGGACTTCACCACATGTAGAAACAACTTTATACACTCTTCTCTGAACTTGAGAAGCTATATACACTTGTCTTTCAACTGTTTTACTGTTGAATACTACTTTTCAGTGAATTCTAGAGGGTTGAAACACTGTTTTCTTGTGAAGTAAGTCTATTTCAAGGATTTCTGTAGTGTACAACATCCTTTCTAGACTAGAGACTTACATTTTGCTGTCTTTTACACTTGTTCTCTCACTATTCTGTGATATTCATTAGTATTTGCTCTGAATGACTACTGATTTCTACCTGTTTCCTATAATCGGCCTTCTTTTCTACTTGTGGGACTTCACCACATGTAGAAACAACTTTATACACTCTTCTCTGAACTTGCGAAGCTATATAAACTTGTCTTTCAACTGTTTTACAGTTAAATACTACTTTTCAGTGAATTCTGGTGGTTTGAAACACTGGTTTCATGTGAACTAACTCTATTTCAAGGATTTCTGCAGTGTACAACATCCTTTCTAGACTAGAGACTTACATTTTGCTGTCTTTTACACTTGTTCTCTCACTATTCTGTAATATTCATTACTATTTGCTCTGAATGACTACTGATTTCTAGCTGTTTCCTATAATGGGCCTTCTGCTCTACTTGTGGGACTTCACCACATGTAGAAACAACTTTATACACTCTTCTCTGAACTTGCGAAGCTATATAAACTTGTCTTTCAACTGTTTTACAGTTAAATACTACTTTTCAGTGAATTCTAGTGAGTTGAAACACTGTTTTCTCGTGACGTAACTCTATTTCTAGGATTTCTGTAGTGTATAACATCTTTCTAGACTAGAAACTTACATTTTGATGTCTTTTACACCTGTTCTCACTCAATTCTATGATATTCATTAGTATTTCCCCTGAATTACTACTGATTTGTAGCTGTTTCCTATAATCGGCCTTCTTTTCTACTTGTGGGACTTCACCACATGTAGAAACAACTTTATACACTCTTCTCTGAACTTGCGAAGCTATATAAACTTGTCTTTCAACTGTTTTACAGTTAAATACTACTTTTCAGTGAATTCTGGTGGTTTGAAACACTGGTTTCATGTGAACTAACTCTATTTCAAGGATTTCTGCAGTGTACAACATCCTTTCTAGACTAGAGACTTACATTTTGCTGTCTTTTACACTTGTTCTCTCACTATTCTGTAATATTCATTACTATTTGCTCTGAATGACTACTGATTTCTAGCTGTTTCCTATAATGGGCCTTCTGCTCTACTTGTGGGACTTCACCACATGTAGAAACAACTTTATACACTCTTCTCCGGACTTGCGAAGCTATATAAACTTGTCTTTCAACTGTTTTACAGTTGAATACTACTTTTCAGTGAATTCTAGAGGGTTGAAACACTGTTTTCTTGTGAAGTAACTCTATTTCAAGGATTTTTGTAGTGTACAACATCCTTTCTAGACTAGAGACTTACATTTTGAAGTCTTTTACACTTGTTCTCTCACTATTCTGTAATATTCATTTCTATTTGCTCTGAATGACTACTGATTTCTAGCTGTTTCCTATAATGGGCCTTCTGCTCTACTTGTGGGACTTCACCACATGTAGAAACAACTTTATACACTCTTCTCCGGACTTGCGAAGCTATATAAACTTGTCTTTCAACTGTTTTACAGTTGAATACTACTTTTCAGTTAATTCTAGAGGGTTGAAACACTGTTTTCTTGTGAAGTAACTCTATTTCAAGGATTTCTGCAGTGTACAACATCCTTTCTAGACTAGAGACTTACATTTTGCTGTCTTTTACACTTGTTCTCTCACTATTCTGTGATATTCATTAGTATTTGCTCTGAATGACTACTGATTTCTAGCTGTTTCCTATAATCGGCCTTCTTTTCTACTTGTGGGACTTCACCACATGTAGAAACAACTTTATACACTCTTCTCTGAACTTGCGAAGCTATATAAACTTGTCTTTCAACTGTTTTACAGTTAAATACTACTTTTCAGTGAATTCTGGTGGTTTGAAACACTGGTTTCATGTGAACTGACTCTATTTCAGGGATTTCTGCAGTGTACAACATCCTTTCTAGACTAGAGACTTACATTTTGATGTCTTTTACACTTGTTCTCTCACTATTCTGTGATATTCATTAGTATTTGCTCTGAATGACTACTGATTTCTAGTTGTTTCCTATAATGGGCCTTCTTTTCTACTTGTGGGACTTCACCACATGTAGAAACAACTTTATACACTCTTCTCTGAACTTGAGAAGCTATATACACTTGTCTTTCAACTGTTTTACTGTTGAATACTACTTTTCAGTGAATTCTAGAGGGTTGAAACACTGTTTTCTTGTGAAGTAAGTCTATTTCAAGGATTTCTGTAGTGTACAACATCCTTTCTAGACTAGAGACTTACATTTTGCTGTCTTTTACACTTGTTCTCTCACTATTCTGTGATATTCATTAGTATTTGCTCTGAATGACTACTGATTTCTAGCTGTTTCCTATAATCGGCCTTCTTTTCTACTTGTGGGACTTCACCACATGTAGAAACAACTTTATACACTCTTCTCTGAACTTGCGAAGCTATATAAACTTGTCTTTCAACTGTTTTACAGTTAAATACTACTTTTCAGTGAATTCTGGTGGTTTGAAACACTGGTTTCATGTGAACTAACTCTATTTCAAGGATTTCTGCAGTGTACAACATCCTTTCTAGACTAGAGACTTACATTTTGCTGTCTTTTACACTTGTTCTCTCACTATTCTGTAATATTCATTACTATTTGCTCTGAATGACTACTGATTTCTAGCTGTTTCCTATAATGGGCCTTCTGCTCTACTTGTGGGACTTCACCACATGTAGAAACAACTTTATACACTCTTCTCCGGACTTGCGAAGCTATATAAACTTGTCCTTCAACTGTTTTACAGTTGAATACTACTTTTCAGTGAATTCTAGAGGGTTGAAACACTGTTTTCTTGTGAAGTAACTCTATTTCAAGGATTTCTGTAGTGTACAACATCCTTTCTAGACTAGAGACTTACATTTTGCTGTCTTTTACACTTGTTCTCTCACTATTCTGTAATATTCATTACTATTTGCTCTGAATGACTACTGATTTCTAGCTGTTTCCTATAATGGGCCTTCTTTTCTACTTGTGGGACTTCACCACATGTAGAAACAACTTTATACACTCTTCTCTGAACTTGCGAAGCTATATAAACTTGTCTTTCAACTGTTTTACAGTTAAATACTACTTTTCAGTGAATTCTAGTGAGTTGAAACACTGTTTTCTCGTGACGTAACTCTATTTCTAGGATTTCTGTAGTGTATAACATCTTTCTAGACTAGAAACTTACATTTTGATGTCTTTTACACCTGTTCTCACTCAATTCTATGATATTCATTAGTATTTCCCCTGAATTACTACTGATTTGTAGCTGTTTCCTATAATCGGCCTTCTTTTCTACTTGTGGGACTTCACCACATGTAGAAACAACTTTATACACTCTTCTCTGAACTTGCGAAGCTATATAAACTTGTCTTTCAACTGTTTTACAGTTAAATACTACTTTTCAGTGAATTCTGGTGGTTTGAAACACTGGTTTCATGTGAACTAACTCTATTTCAAGGATTTCTGCAGTGTACAACATCCTTTCTAGACTAGAGACTTACATTTTGCTGTCTTTTACACTTGTTCTCTCACTATTCTGTAATATTCATTACTATTTGCTCTGAATGACTACTGATTTCTAGCTGTTTCCTATAATGGGCCTTCTGCTCTACTTGTGGGACTTCACCACATGTAGAAACAACTTTATACACTCTTCTCCGGACTTGCGAAGCTATATAAACTTGTCTTTCAACTGTTTTACAGTTGAATACTACTTTTCAGTGAATTCTAGAGGGTTGAAACACTGTTTTCTTGTGAAGTAACTCTATTTCAAGGATTTTTGTAGTGTACAACATCCTTTCTAGACTAGAGACTTACATTTTGAAGTCTTTTACACTTGTTCTCTCACTATTCTGTAATATTCATTTCTATTTGCTCTGAATGACTACTGATTTCTAGCTGTTTCCTATAATGGGCCTTCTGCTCTACTTGTGGGACTTCACCACATGTAGAAACAACTTTATACACTCTTCTCCGGACTTGCGAAGCTATATAAACTTGTCTTTCAACTGTTTTACAGTTGAATACTACTTTTCAGTTAATTCTAGAGGGTTGAAACACTGTTTTCTTGTGAAGTAACTCTATTTCAAGGATTTCTGCAGTGTACAACATCCTTTCTAGACTAGAGACTTACATTTTGCTGTCTTTTACACTTGTTCTCTCACTATTCTGTGATATTCATTAGTATTTGCTCTGAATGACTACTGATTTCTAGCTGTTTCCTATAATCGGCCTTCTTTTCTACTTGTGGGACTTCACCACATGTAGAAACAACTTTATACACTCTTCTCTGAACTTGCGAAGCTATATAAACTTGTCTTTCAACTGTTTTACAGTTAAATACTACTTTTCAGTGAATTCTGGTGGTTTGAAACACTGGTTTCATGTGATCTGACTCTATTTCAGGGATTTCTGCAGTGTACAACATCCTTTCTAGACTAGAGACTTACATTTTGATGTCTTTTACACTTGTTCTCTCACTATTCTGTGATATTCATTAGTATTTGCTCTGAATGACTACTGATTTCTAGTTGTTTCCTATAATGGGCCTTCTTTTCTACTTGTGGGACTTCACCACATGTAGAAACAACTTTATACACTCTTCTCTGAACTTGAGAAGCTATATACACTTGTCTTTCAACTGTTTTACTGTTGAATACTACTTTTCAGTGAATTCTAGAGGGTTGAAACACTGTTTTCTTGTGAAGTAAGTCTATTTCAAGGATTTCTGTAGTGTACAACATCCTTTCTAGACTAGAGACTTACATTTTGCTGTCTTTTACACTTGTTCTCTCACTATTCTGTGATATTCATTAGTATTTGCTCTGAATGACTACTGATTTCTAGCTGTTTCCTATAATCGGCCTTCTTTTCTACTTGTGGGACTTCACCACATGTAGAAACAACTTTATACACTCTTCTCTGAACTTGCGAAGCTATATAAACTTGTCTTTCAACTGTTTTACAGTTAAATACTACTTTTCAGTGAATTCTGGTGGTTTGAAACACTGGTTTCATGTGAACTAACTCTATTTCAAGGATTTCTGCAGTGTACAACATCCTTTCTAGACTAGAGACTTACATTTTGCTGTCTTTTACACTTGTTCTCTCACTATTCTGTAATATTCATTACTATTTGCTCTGAATGACTACTGATTTCTAGCTGTTTCCTATAATCGGCCTTCTTTTCTACTTGTGGGACTTCACCACATGTAGAAACAACTTTATACACTCTTCTCTGAACTTGCGAAGCTATATAAACTTGTCTTTCAACTGTTTTACAGTTAAATACTACTTTTCAGTGAATTCTGGTGGTTTGAAACACTGGTTTCATGTGAACTAACTCTATTTCAAGGATTTCTGCAGTGTACAACATCCTTTCTAGACTAGAGACTTACATTTTGCTGTCTTTTACACTTGTTCTCTCACTATTCTGTAATATTCATTACTATTTGCTCTGAATGACTACTGATTTCTAGCTGTTTCCTATAATGGGCCTTCTGCTCTACTTGTGGGACTTCACCACATGTAGAAACAACTTTATACACTCTTCTCCGGACTTGCGAAGCTATATAAACTTGTCTTTCAACTGTTTTACAGTTGAATACTACTTCTCAGTGAATTCTAGAGGGTTGAAACACTGTTTTCTTGTGAAGTAACTCTATTTCAAGGATTTCTGTAGTGTACAACATCCTTTCTAGACTAGAGACTTACATTTTGCTGTCTTTTACACTTGTTCTCTCACTATTCTGTGATATTCATTAGTATTTGCTCTGAATGACTACTGATTTCTAGTTGTTTCCTATAATGGGCCTTCTTTTCTACTTGTGGGACTTCACCACATGTAGAAACAACTTTATACACTCTTCTCTGAACTTGCGAAGCTACATAAACTTGTCTTTCAACTGTTTTACAGTTAAATACTACTTTTCAGTGAATTCTAGTGAGTTGAAACACTGTTTTCTCGTGAAGTAACTCTATTTCTAGGATTTCTGTAGTGTATAACATCCTTTCTAGACTAGAAACTTACATTTTGATGTCTTTTACACCTGTTCTCACTCAATTCTATGATATTCATTAGTATTTCCCCTGAATTACTACTGATTTGTAGCTGTTTCCTATAATGGGCCTTCTGCTCTACTTGTGGGACTTCACTACATGTAGAAACAACTTTATACACTCTTCTCTGAACTTGCGAAGCTATATACACTTGTCTTTCAACTGTTTTACAGTTGAATACTACTTTTCAGTGAATTCTAGAGGGTTGAAACACTGTTTTCTTGTGAAGTAACTCTATTTCAAGGATTTCTGTAGTGTACAACATCCTTTCTAGACTAGAGACTTACATTTTGCTGTCTTTTACACTTGTTCTCTCACTATTCTGTGATATTCATTAGTATTTGCTCTGAATGACTACTGATTTCTAGCTGTTTCCTATAATCGGCCTTCTTTTCTACTTGTGGGACTTCACCACATGTAGAAACAACTTTATACACTCTTCTCTGAACTTGCGAAGCTATATAAACTTGTCTTTCAACTGTTTTACAGTTAAATACTACTTTTCAGTGAATTCTGGTGGTTTGAAACACTGGTTTCATGTGAACTAACTCTATTTCAAGGATTTCTGCAGTGTACAACATCCTTTCTAGACTAGAGACTTACATTTTGCTGTCTTTTACTCTTGTTCTCTCACTATTCTGTAATATTCATTACTATTTGGTCTGAATGACTACTGATTTCTAGCTGTTTCCTATAATCGGCCTTCTTTTCTACTTGTGGGACTTCACCACATGTAGAAACAACTTTATACACTCTTCTCTGAACTTGCGAAGCTATATAAACTTGTCTTTCAACTGTTTTACAGTTAAATACTACTTTTCAGTGAATTCTGGTGGTTTGAAACACTGGTTTCATGTGAACTAACTCTATTTCAAGGATTTCTGCAGTGTACAACATCCTTTCTAGACTAGAGACTTACATTTTGCTGTCTTTTACACTTGTTCTCTCACTATTCTGTAATATTCATTACTATTTGCTCTGAATGACTACTGATTTCTAGCTGTTTCCTATAATGGGCCTTCTGCTCTACTTGTGGGACTTCACCACATGTAGAAACAACTTTATACACTCTTCTCCGGACTTGCGAAGCTATATAAACTTGTCTTTCAACTGTTTTACAGTTGAATACTACTTTTCAGTGAATTCTAGAGGGTTGAAACACTGTTTTCTTGTGAAGTAACTCTATTTCAAGGATTTTTGTAGTGTACAACATCCTTTCTAGACTAGAGACTTACATTTTGAAGTCTTTTACACTTGTTCTCTCACTATTCTGTAATATTCATTTCTATTTGCTCTGAATGACTACTGATTTCTAGCTGTTTCCTATAATGGGCCTTCTGCTCTACTTGTGGGACTTCACTACATGTAGAAACAACTTTATACACTCTTCTCTGAACTTGCGAAGCTATATACACTTGTCTTTCAACTGTTTTACAGTTGAATACTACTTTTCAGTGAATTCTAGAGGGTTGAAACACTGTTTTCTTGTGAAGTAACTCTATTTCAAGGATTTCTGTAGTGTACAACATCCTTTCTAGACTAGAGACTTACATTTTGCTGTCTTTTACACTTGTTCTCTCACTATTCTGTGATATTCATTAGTATTTGCTCTGAATGACTACTGATTTCTAGCTGTTTCCTATAATCGGCCTTCTTTTCTACTTGTGGGACTTCACCACATGTAGAAACAACTTTATACACTCTTCTCTGAACTTGCGAAGCTATATAAACTTGTCTTTCAACTGTTTTACAGTTAAATACTACTTTTCAGTGAATTCTGGTGGTTTGAAACACTGGTTTCATGTGAACTAACTCTATTTCAAGGATTTCTGCAGTGTACAACATCCTTTCTAGACTAGAGACTTACATTTTGCTGTCTTTTACTCTTGTTCTCTCACTATTCTGTAATATTCATTACTATTTGGTCTGAATGACTACTGATTTCTAGCTGTTTCCTATAATCGGCCTTCTTTTCTACTTGTGGGACTTCACCACATGTAGAAACAACTTTATACACTCTTCTCTGAACTTGCGAAGCTATATAAACTTGTCTTTCAACTGTTTTACAGTTAAATACTACTTTTCAGTGAATTCTGGTGGTTTGAAACACTGGTTTCATGTGAACTAACTCTATTTCAAGGATTTCTGCAGTGTACAACATCCTTTCTAGACTAGAGACTTACATTTTGCTGTCTTTTACACTTGTTCTCTCACTATTCTGTAATATTCATTACTATTTGCTCTGAATGACTACTGATTTCTAGCTGTTTCCTATAATGGGCCTTCTGCTCTACTTGTGGGACTTCACCACATGTAGAAACAACTTTATACACTCTTCTCCGGACTTGCGAAGCTATATAAACTTGTCTTTCAACTGTTTTACAGTTGAATACTACTTTTCAGTGAATTCTAGAGGGTTGAAACACTGTTTTCTTGTGAAGTAACTCTATTTCAAGGATTTTTGTAGTGTACAACATCCTTTCTAGACTAGAGACTTACATTTTGAAGTCTTTTACACTTGTTCTCTCACTATTCTGTAATATTCATTTCTATTTGCTCTGAATGACTACTGATTTCTAGCTGTTTCCTATAATGGGCCTTCTGCTCTACTTGTGGGACTTCACTACATGTAGAAACAACTTTATACACTCTTCTCTGAACTTGCGAAGCTATATACACTTGTCTTTCAACTGTTTTACAGTTGAATACTACTTTTCAGTGAATTCTAGAGGGTTGAAACACTGTTTTCTTGTGAAGTAACTCTATTTCAAGGATTTCTGTAGTGTACAACATCCTTTCTAGACTAGAGACTTACATTTTGCTGTCTTTTACACTTGTTCTCTCACTATTCTGTGATATTCATTAGTATTTGCTCTGAATGACTACTGATTTCTAGCTGTTTCCTATAATCGGCCTTCTTTTCTACTTGTGGGACTTCACCACATGTAGAAACAACTTTATACACTCTTCTCTGAACTTGCGAAGCTATATAAACTTGTCTTTCAACTGTTTTACAGTTAAATACTACTTTTCAGTGAATTCTGGTGGTTTGAAACACTGGTTTCATGTGAACTAACTCTATTTCAAGGATTTCTGCAGTGTACAACATCCTTTCTAGACTAGAGACTTACATTTTGCTGTCTTTTACTCTTGTTCTCTCACTATTCTGTAATATTCATTACTATTTGGTCTGAATGACTACTGATTTCTAGCTGTTTCCTATAATCGGCCTTCTTTTCTACTTGTGGGACTTCACCACATGTAGAAACAACTTTATACACTCTTCTCTGAACTTGCGAAGCTATATAAACTTGTCTTTCAACTGTTTTACAGTTAAATACTACTTTTCAGTGAATTCTGGTGGTTTGAAACACTGGTTTCATGTGAACTAACTCTATTTCAAGGATTTCTGCAGTGTACAACATCCTTTCTAGACTAGAGACTTACATTTTGCTGTCTTTTACACTTGTTCTCTCACTATTCTGTAATATTCATTACTATTTGCTCTGAATGACTACTGATTTCTAGCTGTTTCCTATAATGGGCCTTCTGCTCTACTTGTGGGACTTCACCACATGTAGAAACAACTTTATACACTCTTCTCCGGACTTGCGAAGCTATACAAACTTGTCTTTCAACTGTTTTACAGTTGAATACTACTTTTCAGTGAATTCTAGAGGGTTGAAACACTGTTTTCTTGTGAAGTAACTCTATTTCAAGGATTTTTGTAGTGTACAACATCCTTTCTAGACTAGAGACTTACATTTTGAAGTCTTTTACACTTGTTCTCTCACTATTCTGTAATATTCATTTCTATTTGCTCTGAATGACTACTGATTTCTAGTTGTTTCCTATAATGGGCCTTCTTTTCTACTTGTGGGACTTCACCACATGTAGAAACAACTTTATACACTCTTCTCTGAACTTGAGAAGCTATATACACTTGTCTTTCAACTGTTTTACTGTTGAATACTACTTTTCAGTGAATTCTAGAGGGTTGAAACACTGTTTTCTTGTGAAGTAAGTCTATTTCAAGGATTTCTGTAGTGTACAACATCCTTTCTAGACTAGAGACTTACATTTTGCTGTCTTTTACACTTGTTCTCTCACTATTCTGTGATATTCATTAGTATTTGCTCTGAATGACTACTGATTTCTAGCTGTTTCCTATAATCGGCCTTCTTTTCTACTTGTGGGACTTCACCACATGTAGAAACAACTTTATACACTCTTCTCTGAACTTGCGAAGCTATATAAACTTGTCTTTCAACTGTTTTACAGTTAAATACTACTTTTCAGTGAATTCTGGTGGTTTGAAACACTGGTTTCATGTGAACTAACTCTATTTCAAGGATTTCTGCAGTGTACAACATCCTTTCTAGACTAGAGACTTACATTTTGCTGTCTTTTACACTTGTTCTCTCACTATTCTGTAATATTCATTACTATTTGCTCTGAATGACTACTGATTTCTAGCTGTTTCCTATAATGGGCCTTCTGCTCTACTTGTGGGACTTCACCACATGTAGAAACAACTTTATACACTCTTCTCCGGACTTGCGAAGCTATATAAACTTGTCCTTCAACTGTTTTACAGTTGAATACTACTTTTCAGTGAATTCTAGAGGGTTGAAACACTGTTTTCTTGTGAAGTAACTCTATTTCAAGGATTTCTGTAGTGTACAACATCCTTTCTAGACTAGAGACTTACATTTTGCTGTCTTTTACACTTGTTCTCTCACTATTCTGTAATATTCATTACTATTTGCTCTGAATGACTACTGATTTCTAGCTGTTTCCTATAATGGGCCTTCTTTTCTACTTGTGGGACTTCACCACATGTAGAAACAACTTTATACACTCTTCTCTGAACTTGCGAAGCTATATAAACTTGTCTTTCAACTGTTTTACAGTTAAATACTACTTTTCAGTGAATTCTAGTGAGTTGAAACACTGTTTTCTCGTGACGTAACTCTATTTCTAGGATTTCTGTAGTGTATAACATCTTTCTAGACTAGAAACTTACATTTTGATGTCTTTTACACCTGTTCTCACTCAATTCTATGATATTCATTAGTATTTCCCCTGAATTACTACTGATTTGTAGCTGTTTCCTATAATCGGCCTTCTGCTCTACTTGTGGGACTTCACTACATGTAGAAACAACTTTATACACTCTTCTCTGAACTTGCGAAGCTATATACACTTGTCTTTCAACTGTTTTACAGTTGAATACTACTTTTCAGTGAATTCTAGAGGGTTGAAACACTGTTTTCTTGTGAAGTAACTCTATTTCAAGGATTTCTGTAGTGTACAACATCCTTTCTAGACTAGAGACTTACATTTTGCTGTCTTTTACACTTGTTCTCTCACTATTCTGTGATATTCCTTAGTATTTGCTCTGAATGACTACTGATTTCTAGCTGTTTCCCATAATGGGACTTCTGCTCTACTTGTGGGACTTCACCACATGTAGAAACAACTTTATACACTCTGCTCCGGACTTGCGAAGCTATATAAACTTGTCTTTCAACTGTTTTACAGTTGAATACTACTTTTCAGTGAATTCTAGAGGGTTGAAACACTGTTTTCTTGTGAAGTAACTCTTTTTCAAGGATTTCTGTAGTGTATAACATCCTTTCTAGACTAGAAACTTACATTTTGATGTCTTTTATACCTGTTGTCACACAATTCTATGATATTCATTAGTATTTCCTTTGAATTACTAATGATTTCTAGCTGTTTCCTATAATGGGCCTTCTGCTCTACTTGTGGGACTTCACCACATGTAGAAACTTTATACACTCTTCTCCGGACTTGCGAAGCTATATAAACTTGTCTTTCAACTGTTTTACAGTTGAATACTACTTTTCAGTGAATTCTAGAGGGTTGAAACACTGTTTTCTTGTGAAGTAACTCTTTTTCAAGGATTTCTGTAGTGTATAACATCCTTTCTAGACTAGAAACTTACATTTTGATGTCTTTTACACCTGCTGTCACACAATTCTATGATATTCATTAGTATTTCCTTTGAATTACTACTGATTTCTAGCTGTTTCCTATAATGGGCCTTCTGCTCTACTTGTGGGACTTCACCACATGTAGAAACAACTTTATACACTCTTCTCTGAACTTGCGAAGCTATATACACTTGTCTTTCAACTGTTTTACAGTTCAATACTACTTTTCAGTGAATTCTAGTGAGTTGAAAAACTGTTTTCTTGTGATGTAACTCTATTTCAAGGATTTCTGCAGTGTACAACATCCTTTCTAGACTAGAGACTTACATTTTGATGTCTTTTACACTTGTTCTCTCACTATTCTGTGATATTCATTAGTATTTGCTCTGAATGACTACTGATTTCTAGTTGTTTCCTATAATGGGCCTTCTGCTCTACTTGTGGGACTTCACCACATGTAGAAACAACTTTATACACTCTTCTCTGAACTTGAGAAGCTATATACACTTGTCTTTCAACTGTTTTAGATTTGAATACTACTTTTAAATGAATTCTAGTGGGTTGAAACACTGTTTTCTTGTGAAGTAACTCTATTTCTAGGATTTCTGTAGTGTATAACATCCTTTCTAGACTAGAAACTTACTTTTTGATATCTTTTACACCTGTTGTCACACAATTCTATGATATTCATTAGTATTTCCCCTGAATGACTACTGATTTTTAGCTGTTTCCTATAATGGGCCTTCTGCTCTACTTGTGGGACTTCACTACATGTAGAAACAACTTTATACACTCTTATCTGAACTTTCGAAGCTATATACACTTGTCTTTCAACTGTTTTACAGTTCAATACTACTTTTCAGTGAATTCTAGTGAGTTGAAAAACTGTTTTCTTGTGATGTCACTCTATTTCAAGGATTTCTGTAGTGTACAACATCCTTTCTAGACTAGAGACTTACATTTTGCTGTCTTTTACACTTGTTCTCTCACTATTCTGTGATATTCATTACTATTTGCTCTGAATGACTACTGATTTCTAGCTGTTTCCTATAATGGGCCTTCTGCTCTACTTGTGGGACTTCACCACATGTAGAAACAACTTTATACACTCTTCTCCGGACTTGCGAAGCTATATAAACTTGTCTTTCAACTGTTTTACAGTTGAATACTACTTTTCAGTGAATTCTAGAGGGTTGAAACACTGTTTTCTTGTGAAGTAACTCTATTTCAAGGATTTCCGTAGTGTACAACATCCTTTCTAGAATAGAGACTTACATTTTGCTGTCTTTTACACTTGTTCTCTCACTATTCTGTGATATTCATTAGTATTTGCTCTGAATGACTACTGATTTCTAGCTGTTTCCTATAATGGGCCTTCTGCTCTACTTGTGGGACTTCACCACATGTAGAAACAACTTTATACACTCTTCTCCGGACTTGCGAAGCTATATAAACTTGTCTTTCAACTGCTTTACACTTGAATACTACTTTTCAGTGAATTCTAGAGGGTTGAAACACTGTTTTCTTGTGAAGTAACTCTATTTCAAGGATTTCTGTAGTGTACAACATCCTTTCTAGACTAGAGACTTACATTTTGCTGTCTTTTACACTTGTTCTCTCACTATTCAGTAATATTCATTACTATTTGCTCTGAATGACTACTGATTTCTAGCTGTTTCCTATAATGGGCCTTCTGCTCTACTTGTGGGACTTCACCACATGTAGAAACAACTTTATACACTCTTCTCCGGACTTGCAAAGCTATATAAACTTGTCTTTCAACTGTTTTACAGTTAAATACTACTTTTCAGTGAATTCTGGTGGTTTGAAACACTGGTTTCATGTGAACTAACTCTATTTCAAGGATTTCTGCAGTGTACAACATCCTTTCTAGACTAGAGACTTACATTTTGCTGTCTTTTACACTTGTTCTCTCACTATTCTGTGACATTCATTAGTATTTGCTCTGAATGACTACTGATTTCTAGCTGTTTCCTATAATCGGCCTTCTTTTCTACTTGTGGGACTTCACCACATGTAGAAACAACTTTATACACTCTTCTCTGAACTTGCGAAGCTATATAAACTTGTCTTTCAACTGTTTTACAGTTAAATACTACTTTTCAGTGAATTCTGGTGGTTTGAAACACTGGTTTCATGTGTACTAACTCTATTTCAAGGATTTCTGCAGTGTACAACATCCTTTCTAGACTAGAGACTTACATTTTGCTGTCTTTTACACTTGTTCTCTCACTATTCTGTAATATTCATTACTATTTGCTCTGAATGACTACTGATTTCTAGCTGTTTCCTATAATGGGCCTTCTGCTCTACTTGTGGGACTTCACCACATGTAGAAACAACTTTATACACTCTTCTCTGAACTTGCGAAGCTATATAAACTTGTCTTTCAACTGTTTTACAGTTAAATACTACTTTTCAGTGAATTCTGGTGGTTTGAAACACTGGTTTCATGTGAACTGACTCTATTTCAGGGATTTCTGCAGTGTACAACATCCTTTCTAGACTAGAGACTTACATTTTGATGTCTTTTACACTTGTTCTCTCACTATTCTGTGATATTCATTAGTATTTGCTCTGAATGACTACTGATTTCTAGTTGTTTCCTATAATGGGCCTTCTGCTCTACTTGTGGGACTTCACCACATGTAGAAACAACTTTATACACTCTTCTCCGGACTTGCGAAGCTATATACACTTGTCTTTCAACTGTTTTACAGTTGAATACTACTTTTCAGTTAATTCTAGTGGGTTGAAACACTGTTTTCTTGTGAAGTAACTCTATTTCAAGGATTTCTGTAGTGTACAACATCCTTTCTAGACTAGAGACTTACATTTTGCTGTCTTTTACACTTGTTCTCTCACTATTCTGTGATATTCATTAGTATTTGCTCTGAATGACTACTGATTTCTAGCTGTTTCCTATAATCGGCCTTCTTTTCTACTTGTGGGACTTCACCACATGTAGAAACAACTTTATACACTCTTCTCTGAACTTGAGAAGCTATATACACTTGTCTTTCAACTGTTTTACAGTTGAATACTACTTTTCAGTGAATTCTAGTGGGTTGAAACACTGTTTTCTTGTGAAGTAACTCTATTTCAAGGATTTCTGTAGTGTACAACATCCTTTCTAGACTAGAGACTTACATTTTGCTGTCTTTTACACTTGTTCTCTCACTATTCTGTGATATTCATTAGTATTTGCTCTGAATGACTACTGATTTCTAGCTGTTTCCTATAATGGGCCTTCTTTTCTACTTGTGGGACTTCACCACATGTAGAAACAACTTTATACACTCTTCTCTGAACTTGAGAAGCTATATACACTTGTCTTTCAACTGTTTTACAGTTCAATACTACTTTTCAGTGAATTCTAGTGAGTTGAAACACTGTTTTCTCGTGAAGTAACTCTATTTCTAGGATTTCTGTAGTGTATAACATCCTTTCTAGACTAGAAACTTACATTTTGATGTCTTTTACACCTGTTTTCACTCAATTCTATGATATTCATTAGTATTTCCCCTGAATTACTACTGATTTGTAGCTGTTTCCTATAATGGGCCTTCTGCTCTACTTGTGGGACTTCACCACATGTAGAAACAACTTTATACACTCTTCCCCGGACTTGCGAAGCTATATAAACTTGTCTTTCAACTGTTTTACAGTTGAATACTACTTTTCAGTGAATTCTAGAGGGTTGAAACACTGTTTTCTTGTGAAGTAACTCTTTTTCAAGGATTTCTGTAGTGTATAACATCCTTTCTAGACTAGAAACTTACATTTTGATGTCTTTTACACCTGTTGTCACACAATTCTATGATATTCATTAGTATTTCCCCTGAATGACTACTGATTTTTAGCTGTTTCCTATAATGGGCCTTCTGCTCTACTTGTGGGACTTCACTACATGTAGAAACAACTTTATACACTCTTATCTGAACTTGCGAAGCTATATACACTTGTCTTTCAACTGTTTTACAGTTCAATACTACTTTTCAGTGAATTCTGGTGGTTTGAAACACTGGTTTCATGTGAACTAACTCTATTTCAAGGATTTCTGCAGTGTACAACATCCTTTCTAGACTAGAGACTTACATTTTGCTGTCTTTTACACTTGTTCTCTCACTATTCTGTGACATTCATTAGTATTTGCTCTGAATGACTACTGATTTCTAGCTGTTTCCTATAATCGGCCTTCTTTTCTACTTGTGGGACTTCACCACATGTAGAAACAACTTTATACACTCTTCTCTGAACTTGCGAAGCTATATAAACTTGTCTTTCAACTGTTTTACAGTTAAATACTACTTTTCAGTGAATTCTGGTGGTTTGAAACACTGGTTTCATGTGAACTAACTCTATTTCAAGGATTTCTGCAGTGTACAACATCCTTTCTAGACTAGAGACTTACATTTTGCTGTCTTTTACACTTGTTCTCTCACTATTCTGTAATATTCATTACTATTTGCTCTGAATGACTACTGATTTCTAGCTGTTTCCTATAATGGGCCTTCTGCTCTACTTGTGGGACTTCACCACATGTAGAAACAACTTTATACACTCTTCTCCGGACTTGCGAAGCTATATAAACTTGTCTTTCAACTGTTTTACAGTTGAATACTACTTTTCAGTGAATTCTAGAGGGTTGAAACACTGTTTTCTTGTGAAGTAACTCTATTTCAAGGATTTTTGTAGTGTACAACATCCTTTCTAGACTAGAGACTTACATTTTGAAGTCTTTTACACTTGTTCTCTCACTATTCTGTAATATTCATTTCTATTTGCTCTGAATGACTACTGATTTCTAGCTGTTTCCTATAATGGGCCTTCTGCTCTACTTGTGGGACTTCACCACATGTAGAAACAACTTTATACACTCTTCTCCGGACTTGCGAAGCTATATAAACTTGTCTTTCAACTGTTTTACAGTTGAATACTACTTTTCAGTTAATTCTAGAGGGTTGAAACACTGTTTTCTTGTGAAGTAACTCTATTTCAAGGATTTCTGCAGTGTACAACATCCTTTCTAGACTAGAGACTTACATTTTGCTGTCTTTTACACTTGTTCTCTCACTATTCTGTGATATTCATTAGTATTTGCTCTGAATGACTACTGATTTCTAGCTGTTTCCTATAATCGGCCTTCTTTTCTACTTGTGGGACTTCACCACATGTAGAAACAACTTTATACACTCTTCTCTGAACTTGCGAAGCTATATAAACTTGTCTTTCAACTGTTTTACAGTTAAATACTACTTTTCAGTGAATTCTGGTGGTTTGAAACACTGGTTTCATGTGAACTAACTCTATTTCAAGGATTTCTGCAGTGTACAACATCCTTTCTAGACTAGAGACTTACATTTTGCTGTCTTTTACTCTTGTTCTCTCACTATTCTGTAATATTCATTACTATTTGCTCTGAATGACTACTGATTTCTAGCTGTTTCCTATAATCGGCCTTCTTTTCTACTTGTGGGACTTCACCACATGTAGAAACAACTTTATACACTCTTCTCTGAACTTGCGAAGCTATATAAACTTGTCTTTCAACTGTTTTACAGTTAAATACTACTTTTCAGTGAATTCTGGTGGTTTGAAACACTGGTTTCATGTGAACTAACTCTATTTCAAGGATTTCTGCAGTGTACAACATCCTTTCTAGACTAGAGACTTACATTTTGCTGTCTTTTACACTTGTTCTCTCACTATTCTGTAATATTCATTACTATTTGCTCTGAATGACTACTGATTTCTAGCTGTTTCCTATAATGGGCCTTCTGCTCTACTTGTGGGACTTCACCACATGTAGAAACAACTTTATACACTCTTCTCCGGACTTGCGAAGCTATATAAACTTGTCTTTCAACTGTTTTACAGTTGAATACTACTTTTCAGTGAATTCTAGAGGGTTGAAACACTGTTTTCTTGTGAAGTAACTCTATTTCAAGGATTTCTGTAGTGTACAACATCCTTTCTAGACTAGAGACTTACATTTTGCTGTCTTTTACACTTGTTCTCTCACTATTCTGTGATATTCATTAGTATTTGCTCTGAATGACTACTGATTTCTAGTTGTTTCCTATAATGGGCCTTCTTTTCTACTTGTGGGACTTCACCACATGTAGAAACAACTTTATACACTCTTCTCTGAACTTGCGAAGCTACATAAACTTGTCTTTCAACTGTTTTACAGTTAAATACTACTTTTCAGTGAATTCTAGTGAGTTGAAACACTGTTTTCTCGTGAAGTAACTCTATTTCTAGGATTTCTGTAGTGTATAACATCCTTTCTAGACTAGAAACTTACATTTTGATGTCTTTTACACCTGTTCTCACTCAATTCTATGATATTCATTAGTATTTCCCCTGAATTACTACTGATTTGTAGCTGTTTCCTATAATGGGCCTTCTGCTCTACTTGTGGGACTTCACTACATGTAGAAACAACTTTATACACTCTTCTCTGAACTTGCGAAGCTATATACACTTGTCTTTCAACTGTTTTACAGTTGAATACTACTTTTCAGTGAATTCTAGAGGGTTGAAACACTGTTTTCTTGTGAAGTAACTCTATTTCAAGGATTTCTGTAGTGTACAACATCCTTTCTAGACTAGAGACTTACATTTTGCTGTCTTTTACACTTGTTCTCTCACTATTCTGTGATATTCATTAGTATTTGCTCTGAATGACTACTGATTTCTAGCTGTTTCCTATAATCGGCCTTCTTTTCTACTTGTGGGACTTCACCACATGTAGAAACAACTTTATACACTCTTCTCCGGACTTGCGAAGCTATATAAACTTGTCTTTCAACTGTTTTACAGTTGAATACTACTTTTCAGTGAATTCTAGAGGGTTGAAACACTGTTTTCTTGTGAAGTAACTCTATTTCAAGGATTTTTGTAGTGTACAACATCCTTTCTAGACTAGAGACTTACATTTTGAAGTCTTTTACACTTGTTCTCTCACTATTCTGTAATATTCATTTCTATTTGCTCTGAATGACTACTGATTTCTAGCTGTTTCCTATAATGGGCCTTCTGCTCTACTTGTGGGACTTCACCACATGTAGAAACAACTTTATACACTCTTCTCCGGACTTGCGAAGCTATATAAACTTGTCTTTCAACTGTTTTACAGTTGAATACTACTTTTCAGTTAATTCTAGAGGGTTGAAACACTGTTTTCTTGTGAAGTAACTCTATTTCAAGGATTTCTGCAGTGTACAACATCCTTTCTAGACTAGAGACTTACATTTTGCTGTCTTTTACACTTGTTCTCTCACTATTCTGTGATATTCATTAGTATTTGCTCTGAATGACTACTGATTTCTAGCTGTTTCCTATAATCGGCCTTCTTTTCTACTTGTGGGACTTCACCACATGTAGAAACAACTTTATACACTCTTCTCTGAACTTGCGAAGCTATATAAACTTGTCTTTCAACTGTTTTACAGTTAAATACTACTTTTCAGTGAATTCTGGTGGTTTGAAACACTGGTTTCATGTGAACTAACTCTATTTCAAGGATTTCTGCAGTGTACAACATCCTTTCTAGACTAGAGACTTACATTTTGCTGTCTTTTACACTTGTTCTCTCACTATTCTGTAATATTCATTACTATTTGCTCTGAATGACTACTGATTTCTAGCTGTTTCCTATAATGGGCCTTCTGCTCTACTTGTGGGACTTCACCACATGTAGAAACAACTTTATACACTCTTCTCCGGACTTGCGAAGCTATATAAACTTGTCCTTCAACTGTTTTACAGTTGAATACTACTTTTCAGTGAATTCTAGAGGGTTGAAACACTGTTTTCTTGTGAAGTAACTCTATTTCAAGGATTTCTGTAGTGTACAACATCCTTTCTAGACTAGAGACTTACATTTTGCTGTCTTTTACACTTGTTCTCTCACTATTCTGTAATATTCATTACTATTTGCTCTGAATGACTACTGATTTCTAGCTGTTTCCTATAATGGGCCTTCTTTTCTACTTGTGGGACTTCACCACATGTAGAAACAACTTTATACACTCTTCTCTGAACTTGCGAAGCTATATAAACTTGTCTTTCAACTGTTTTACAATTAAATACTACTTTTCAGTGAATTCTAGTGAGTTGAAACACTGTTTTCTCGTGACGTAACTCTATTTCTAGGATTTCTGTAGTGTATAACATCTTTCTAGACTAGAAACTTACATTTTGATGTCTTTTACACCTGTTCTCACTCAATTCTATGATATTCATTAGTATTTCCCCTGAATTACTACTGATTTGTAGCTGTTTCCTATAATCGGCCTTCTGCTCTACTTGTGGGACTTCACTACATGTAGAAACAACTTTATACACTCTTCTCTGAACTTGAGAAGCTATATACACTTGTCTTTCAACTGTTTTACAGTTCAATACTACTTTTCAGTGAATTCTAGAGGGTTGAAACACTGTTTTCTTGTGAAGTAACTCTATTTCAAGGATTTCTGTAGTGTACAACATCCTTTCTAGACTAGAGACTTACATTTTGCTGTCTTTTACACTTGTTCTCTCACTATTCTGTAATATTCATTACTATTTGCTCTGAATGACTACTGATTTCTAGCTGTTTCCTATAATGGGCCTTCTGCTCTACTTGTGGGACTTCACCACATGTAGAAACAACTTTATACACTCTTCTCCGGACTTGCGAAGCTATATAAACTTGTCTTTCAACTGTTTTACAGTTGAATACTACTTTTCAGTGAATTCTAGAGGGTTGAAACACTGTTTTCTTGTGAAGTAACTCTATTTCAAGGATTTTTGTAGTGTACAACATCCTTTCTAGACTAGAGACTTACATTTTGAAGTCTTTTACACTTGTTCTCTCACTATTCTGTAATATTCATTTCTATTTGCTCTGAATGACTACTGATTTCTAGCTGTTTCCTATAATGGGCCTTCTGCTCTACTTGTGGGACTTCACTACATGTAGAAACAACTTTATACACTCTTCTCTGAACTTGCGAAGCTATATACACTTGTCTTTCAACTGTTTTACAGTTGAATACTACTTTTCAGTGAATTCTAGAGGGTTGAAACACTGTTTTCTTGTGAAGTAACTCTATTTCAAGGATTTCTGTAGTGTACAACATCCTTTCTAGACTAGAGACTTACATTTTGCTGTCTTTTACACTTGTTCTCTCACTATTCTGTGATATTCATTAGTATTTGCTCTGAATGACTACTGATTTCTAGCTGTTTCCTATAATCGGCCTTCTTTTCTACTTGTGGGACTTCACCACATGTAGAAACAACTTTATACACTCTTCTCTGAACTTGCGAAGCTATATAAACTTGTCTTTCAACTGTTTTACAGTTAAATACTACTTTTCAGTGAATTCTGGTGGTTTGAAACACTGGTTTCATGTGAACTAACTCTATTTCAAGGATTTCTGCAGTGTACAACATCCTTTCTAGACTAGAGACTTACATTTTGCTGTCTTTTACTCTTGTTCTCTCACTATTCTGTAATATTCATTACTATTTGGTCTGAATGACTACTGATTTCTAGCTGTTTCCTATAATCGGCCTTCTTTTCTACTTGTGGGACTTCACCACATGTAGAAACAACTTTATACACTCTTCTCTGAACTTGCGAAGCTATATAAACTTGTCTTTCAACTGTTTTACAGTTAAATACTACTTTTCAGTGAATTCTGGTGGTTTGAAACACTGGTTTCATGTGAACTAACTCTATTTCAAGGATTTCTGCAGTGTACAACATCCTTTCTAGACTAGAGACTTACATTTTGCTGTCTTTTACACTTGTTCTCTCACTATTCTGTAATATTCATTACTATTTGCTCTGAATGACTACTGATTTCTAGCTGTTTCCTATAATGGGCCTTCTGCTCTACTTGTGGGACTTCACCACATGTAGAAACAACTTTATACACTCTTCTCCGGACTTGCGAAGCTATATAAACTTGTCTTTCAACTGTTTTACAGTTGAATACTACTTTTCAGTGAATTCTAGAGGGTTGAAACACTGTTTTCTTGTGAAGTAACTCTATTTCAAGGATTTTTGTAGTGTACAACATCCTTTCTAGACTAGAGACTTACATTTTGAAGTCTTTTACACTTGTTCTCTCACTATTCTGTAATATTCATTTCTATTTGCTCTGAATGACTACTGATTTCTAGCTGTTTCCTATAATGGGCCTTCTGCTCTACTTGTGGGACTTCACTACATGTAGAAACAACTTTATACACTCTTCTCTGAACTTGCGAAGCTATATACACTTGTCTTTCAACTGTTTTACAGTTGAATACTACTTTTCAGTGAATTCTAGAGGGTTGAAACACTGTTTTCTTGTGAAGTAACTCTATTTCAAGGATTTCTGTAGTGTACAACATCCTTTCTAGACTAGAGACTTACATTTTGCTGTCTTTTACACTTGTTCTCTCACTATTCTGTGATATTCATTAGTATTTGCTCTGAATGACTACTGATTTCTAGCTGTTTCCTATAATCGGCCTTCTTTTCTACTTGTGGGACTTCACCACATGTAGAAACAACTTTATACACTCTTCTCTGAACTTGCGAAGCTATATAAACTTGTCTTTCAACTGTTTTACAGTTAAATACTACTTTTCAGTGAATTCTGGTGGTTTGAAACACTGGTTTCATGTGAACTAACTCTATTTCAAGGATTTCTGCAGTGTACAACATCCTTTCTAGACTAGAGACTTACATTTTGCTGTCTTTTACTCTTGTTCTCTCACTATTCTGTAATATTCATTACTATTTGGTCTGAATGACTACTGATTTCTAGCTGTTTCCTATAATCGGCCTTCTTTTCTACTTGTGGGACTTCACCACATGTAGAAACAACTTTATACACTCTTCTCTGAACTTGCGAAGCTATATAAACTTGTCTTTCAACTGTTTTACAGTTAAATACTACTTTTCAGTGAATTCTGGTGGTTTGAAACACTGGTTTCATGTGAACTAACTCTATTTCAAGGATTTCTGCAGTGTACAACATCCTTTCTAGACTAGAGACTTACATTTTGCTGTCTTTTACACTTGTTCTCTCACTATTCTGTAATATTCATTACTATTTGCTCTGAATGACTACTGATTTCTAGCTGTTTCCTATAATGGGCCTTCTGCTCTACTTGTGGGACTTCACCACATGTAGAAACAACTTTATACACTCTTCTCCGGACTTGCGAAGCTATACAAACTTGTCTTTCAACTGTTTTACAGTTGAATACTACTTTTCAGTGAATTCTAGAGGGTTGAAACACTGTTTTCTTGTGAAGTAACTCTATTTCAAGGATTTTTGTAGTGTACAACATCCTTTCTAGACTAGAGACTTACATTTTGAAGTCTTTTACACTTGTTCTCTCACTATTCTGTAATATTCATTTCTATTTGCTCTGAATGACTACTGATTTCTAGTTGTTTCCTATAATGGGCCTTCTTTTCTACTTGTGGGACTTCACCACATGTAGAAACAACTTTATACACTCTTCTCTGAACTTGAGAAGCTATATACACTTGTCTTTCAACTGTTTTACTGTTGAATACTACTTTTCAGTGAATTCTAGAGGGTTGAAACACTGTTTTCTTGTGAAGTAAGTCTATTTCAAGGATTTCTGTAGTGTACAACATCCTTTCTAGACTAGAGACTTACATTTTGCTGTCTTTTACACTTGTTCTCTCACTATTCTGTGATATTCATTAGTATTTGCTCTGAATGACTACTGATTTCTAGCTGTTTCCTATAATCGGCCTTCTTTTCTACTTGTGGGACTTCACCACATGTAGAAACAACTTTATACACTCTTCTCTGAACTTGCGAAGCTATATAAACTTGTCTTTCAACTGTTTTACAGTTAAATACTACTTTTCAGTGAATTCTGGTGGTTTGAAACACTGGTTTCATGTGAACTAACTCTATTTCAAGGATTTCTGCAGTGTACAACATCCTTTCTAGACTAGAGACTTACATTTTGCTGTCTTTTACACTTGTTCTCTCACTATTCTGTAATATTCATTACTATTTGCTCTGAATGACTACTGATTTCTAGCTGTTTCCTATAATGGGCCTTCTGCTCTACTTGTGGGACTTCACCACATGTAGAAACAACTTTATACACTCTTCTCCGGACTTGCGAAGCTATATAAACTTGTCCTTCAACTGTTTTACAGTTGAATACTACTTTTCAGTGAATTCTAGAGGGTTGAAACACTGTTTTCTTGTGAAGTAACTCTATTTCAAGGATTTCTGTAGTGTACAACATCCTTTCTAGACTAGAGACTTACATTTTGCTGTCTTTTACACTTGTTCTCTCACTATTCTGTAATATTCATTACTATTTGCTCTGAATGACTACTGATTTCTAGCTGTTTCCTATAATGGGCCTTCTTTTCTACTTGTGGGACTTCACCACATGTAGAAACAACTTTATACACTCTTCTCTGAACTTGCGAAGCTATATAAACTTGTCTTTCAACTGTTTTACAGTTAAATACTACTTTTCAGTGAATTCTAGTGAGTTGAAACACTGTTTTCTCGTGACGTAACTCTATTTCTAGGATTTCTGTAGTGTATAACATCTTTCTAGACTAGAAACTTACATTTTGATGTCTTTTACACCTGTTCTCACTCAATTCTATGATATTCATTAGTATTTCCCCTGAATTACTACTGATTTGTAGCTGTTTCCTATAATCGGCCTTCTGCTCTACTTGTGGGACTTCACTACATGTAGAAACAACTTTATACACTCTTCTCTGAACTTGCGAAGCTATATACACTTGTCTTTCAACTGTTTTACAGTTGAATACTACTTTTCAGTGAATTCTAGAGGGTTGAAACACTGTTTTCTTGTGAAGTAACTCTATTTCAAGGATTTCTGTAGTGTACAACATCCTTTCTAGACTAGAGACTTACATTTTGCTGTCTTTTACACTTGTTCTCTCACTATTCTGTGATATTCCTTAGTATTTGCTCTGAATGACTACTGATTTCTAGCTGTTTCCCATAATGGGACTTCTGCTCTACTTGTGGGACTTCACCACATGTAGAAACAACTTTATACACTCTGCTCCGGACTTGCGAAGCTATATAAACTTGTCTTTCAACTGTTTTACAGTTGAATACTACTTTTCAGTGAATTCTAGAGGGTTGAAACACTGTTTTCTTGTGAAGTAACTCTTTTTCAAGGATTTCTGTAGTGTATAACATCCTTTCTAGACTAGAAACTTACATTTTGATGTCTTTTATACCTGTTGTCACACAATTCTATGATATTCATTAGTATTTCCTTTGAATTACTAATGATTTCTAGCTGTTTCCTATAATGGGCCTTCTGCTCTACTTGTGGGACTTCACCACATGTAGAAACTTTATACACTCTTCTCCGGACTTGCGAAGCTATATAAACTTGTCTTTCAACTGTTTTACAGTTGAATACTACTTTTCAGTGAATTCTAGAGGGTTGAAACACTGTTTTCTTGTGAAGTAACTCTTTTTCAAGGATTTCTGTAGTGTATAACATCCTTTCTAGACTAGAAACTTACATTTTGATGTCTTTTACACCTGCTGTCACACAATTCTATGATATTCATTAGTATTTCCTTTGAATTACTACTGATTTCTAGCTGTTTCCTATAATGGGCCTTCTGCTCTACTTGTGGGACTTCACCACATGTAGAAACAACTTTATACACTCTTCTCTGAACTTGCGAAGCTATATACACTTGTCTTTCAACTGTTTTACAGTTCAATACTACTTTTCAGTGAATTCTAGTGAGTTGAAAAACTGTTTTCTTGTGATGTAACTCTATTTCAAGGATTTCTGCAGTGTACAACATCCTTTCTAGACTAGAGACTTACATTTTGATGTCTTTTACACTTGTTCTCTCACTATTCTGTGATATTCATTAGTATTTGCTCTGAATGACTACTGATTTCTAGTTGTTTCCTATAATGGGCCTTCTGCTCTACTTGTGGGACTTCACCACATGTAGAAACAACTTTATACACTCTTCTCTGAACTTGAGAAGCTATATACACTTGTCTTTCAACTGTTTTAGATTTGAATACTACTTTTAAATGAATTCTAGTGGGTTGAAACACTGTTTTCTTGTGAAGTAACTCTATTTCTAGGATTTCTGTAGTGTATAACATCCTTTCTAGACTAGAAACTTACTTTTTGATATCTTTTACACCTGTTGTCACACAATTCTATGATATTCATTAGTATTTCCCCTGAATGACTACTGATTTTTAGCTGTTTCCTATAATGGGCCTTCTGCTCTACTTGTGGGACTTCACTACATGTAGAAACAACTTTATACACTCTTATCTGAACTTTCGAAGCTATATACACTTGTCTTTCAACTGTTTTACAGTTCAATACTACTTTTCAGTGAATTCTAGTGAGTTGAAAAACTGTTTTCTTGTGATGTCACTCTATTTCAAGGATTTCTGTAGTGTACAACATCCTTTCTAGACTAGAGACTTACATTTTGCTGTCTTTTACACTTGTTCTCTCACTATTCTGTGATATTCATTACTATTTGCTCTGAATGACTACTGATTTCTAGCTGTTTCCTATAATGGGCCTTCTGCTCTACTTGTGGGACTTCACCACATGTAGAAACAACTTTATACACTCTTCTCCGGACTTGCGAAGCTATATAAACTTGTCTTTCAACTGTTTTACAGTTGAATACTACTTTTCAGTGAATTCTAGAGGGTTGAAACACTGTTTTCTTGTGAAGTAACTCTATTTCAAGGATTTCCGTAGTGTACAACATCCTTTCTAGAATAGAGACTTACATTTTGCTGTCTTTTACACTTGTTCTCTCACTATTCTGTGATATTCATTAGTATTTGCTCTGAATGACTACTGATTTCTAGCTGTTTCCTATAATGGGCCTTCTGCTCTACTTGTGGGACTTCACCACATGTAGAAACAACTTTATACACTCTTCTCCGGACTTGCGAAGCTATATAAACTTGTCTTTCAACTGCTTTACACTTGAATACTACTTTTCAGTGAATTCTAGAGGGTTGAAACACTGTTTTCTTGTGAAGTAACTCTATTTCAAGGATTTCTGTAGTGTACAACATCCTTTCTAGACTAGAGACTTACATTTTGCTGTCTTTTACACTTGTTCTCTCAGTATTCTGTAATATTCATTACTATTTGCTCTGAATGACTACTGATTTCTAGCTGTTTCCTATAATGGGCCTTCTGCTCTACTTGTGGGACTTCACCACATGTAGAAACAACTTTATACACTCTTCTCCGGACTTGCAAAGCTATATAAACTTGTCTTTCAACTGTTTTACAGTTAAATACTACTTTTCAGTGAATTCTGGTGGTTTGAAACACTGGTTTCATGTGAACTAACTCTATTTCAAGGATTTCTGCAGTGTACAACATCCTTTCTAGACTAGAGACTTACATTTTGCTGTCTTTTACACTTGTTCTCTCACTATTCTGTGACATTCATTAGTATTTGCTCTGAATGACTACTGATTTCTAGCTGTTTCCTATAATCGGCCTTCTTTTCTACTTGTGGGACTTCACCACATGTAGAAACAACTTTATACACTCTTCTCTGAACTTGCGAAGCTATATAAACTTGTCTTTCAACTGTTTTACAGTTAAATACTACTTTTCAGTGAATTCTGGTGGTTTGAAACACTGGTTTCATGTGTACTAACTCTATTTCAAGGATTTCTGCAGTGTACAACATCCTTTCTAGACTAGAGACTTACATTTTGCTGTCTTTTACACTTGTTCTCTCACTATTCTGTAATATTCATTACTATTTGCTCTGAATGACTACTGATTTCTAGCTGTTTCCTATAATGGGCCTTCTGCTCTACTTGTGGGACTTCACCACATGTAGAAACAACTTTATACACTCTTCTCTGAACTTGCGAAGCTATATAAACTTGTCTTTCAACTGTTTTACAGTTAAATACTACTTTTCAGTGAATTCTGGTGGTTTGAAACACTGGTTTCATGTGAACTGACTCTATTTCAGGGATTTCTGCAGTGTACAACATCCTTTCTAGACTAGAGACTTACATTTTGATGTCTTTTACACTTGTTCTCTCACTATTCTGTGATATTCATTAGTATTTGCTCTGAATGACTACTGATTTCTAGTTGTTTCCTATAATGGGCCTTCTGCTCTACTTGTGGGACTTCACCACATGTAGAAACAACTTTATACACTCTTCTCCGGACTTGCGAAGCTATATACACTTGTCTTTCAACTGTTTTACAGTTGAATACTACTTTTCAGTTAATTCTAGTGGGTTGAAACACTGTTTTCTTGTGAAGTAACTCTATTTCAAGGATTTCTGTAGTGTACAACATCCTTTCTAGACTAGAGACTTACATTTTGCTGTCTTTTACACTTGTTCTCTCACTATTCTGTGATATTCATTAGTATTTGCTCTGAATGACTACTGATTTCTAGCTGTTTCCTATAATCGGCCTTCTTTTCTACTTGTGGGACTTCACCACATGTAGAAACAACTTTATACACTCTTCTCTGAACTTGAGAAGCTATATACACTTGTCTTTCAACTGTTTTACAGTTGAATACTACTTTTCAGTGAATTCTAGTGGGTTGAAACACTGTTTTCTTGTGAAGTAACTCTATTTCAAGGATTTCTGTAGTGTACAACATCCTTTCTAGACTAGAGACTTACATTTTGCTGTCTTTTACACTTGTTCTCTCACTATTCTGTGATATTCATTAGTATTTGCTCTGAATGACTACTGATTTCTAGCTGTTTCCTATAATGGGCCTTCTTTTCTACTTGTGGGACTTCACCACATGTAGAAACAACTTTATACACTCTTCTCTGAACTTGAGAAGCTATATACACTTGTCTTTCAACTGTTTTACAGTTCAATACTACTTTTCAGTGAATTCTAGTGAGTTGAAACACTGTTTTCTCGTGAAGTAACTCTATTTCTAGGATTTCTGTAGTGTATAACATCCTTTCTAGACTAGAAACTTACATTTTGATGTCTTTTACACCTGTTTTCACTCAATTCTATGATATTCATTAGTATTTCCCCTGAATTACTACTGATTTGTAGCTGTTTCCTATAATGGGCCTTCTGCTCTACTTGTGGGACTTCACCACATGTAGAAACAACTTTATACACTCTTCCCCGGACTTGCGAAGCTATATAAACTTGTCTTTCAACTGTTTTACAGTTGAATACTACTTTTCAGTGAATTCTAGAGGGTTGAAACACTGTTTTCTTGTGAAGTAACTCTTTTTCAAGGATTTCTGTAGTGTATAACATCCTTTCTAGACTAGAAACTTACATTTTGATGTCTTTTACACCTGTTGTCACACAATTCTATGATATTCATTAGTATTTCCCCTGAATGACTACTGATTTTTAGCTGTTTCCTATAATGGGCCTTCTGCTCTACTTGTGGGACTTCACTACATGTAGAAACAACTTTATACACTCTTATCTGAACTTGCGAAGCTATATACACTTGTCTTTCAACTGTTTTACAGTTCAATACTACTTTTCAGTGAATTCTGGTGGTTTGAAACACTGGTTTCATGTGAACTAACTCTATTTCAAGGATTTCTGCAGTGTACAACATCCTTTCTAGACTAGAGACTTACATTTTGCTGTCTTTTACACTTGTTCTCTCACTATTCTGTGACATTCATTAGTATTTGCTCTGAATGACTACTGATTTCTAGCTGTTTCCTATAATCGGCCTTCTTTTCTACTTGTGGGACTTCACCACATGTAGAAACAACTTTATACACTCTTCTCTGAACTTGCGAAGCTATATAAACTTGTCTTTCAACTGTTTTACAGTTAAATACTACTTTTCAGTGAATTCTGGTGGTTTGAAACACTGGTTTCATGTGAACTAACTCTATTTCAAGGATTTCTGCAGTGTACAACATCCTTTCTAGACTAGAGACTTACATTTTGCTGTCTTTTACACTTGTTCTCTCACTATTCTGTAATATTCATTACTATTTGCTCTGAATGACTACTGATTTCTAGCTGTTTCCTATAATGGGCCTTCTGCTCTACTTGTGGGACTTCACCACATGTAGAAACAACTTTATACACTCTTCTCCGGACTTGCGAAGCTATATAAACTTGTCTTTCAACTGTTTTACAGTTGAATACTACTTTTCAGTGAATTCTAGAGGGTTGAAACACTGTTTTCTTGTGAAGTAACTCTATTTCAAGGATTTTTGTAGTGTACAACATCCTTTCTAGACTAGAGACTTACATTTTGAAGTCTTTTACACTTGTTCTCTCACTATTCTGTAATATTCATTTCTATTTGCTCTGAATGACTACTGATTTCTAGCTGTTTCCTATAATGGGCCTTCTGCTCTACTTGTGGGACTTCACCACATGTAGAAACAACTTTATACACTCTTCTCCGGACTTGCGAAGCTATATAAACTTGTCTTTCAACTGTTTTACAGTTGAATACTACTTTTCAGTTAATTCTAGAGGGTTGAAACACTGTTTTCTTGTGAAGTAACTCTATTTCAAGGATTTCTGCAGTGTACAACATCCTTTCTAGACTAGAGACTTACATTTTGCTGTCTTTTACACTTGTTCTCTCACTATTCTGTGATATTCATTAGTATTTGCTCTGAATGACTACTGATTTCTAGCTGTTTCCTATAATCGGCCTTCTTTTCTACTTGTGGGACTTCACCACATGTAGAAACAACTTTATACACTCTTCTCTGAACTTGCGAAGCTATATAAACTTGTCTTTCAACTGTTTTACAGTTAAATACTACTTTTCAGTGAATTCTGGTGGTTTGAAACACTGGTTTCATGTGAACTAACTCTATTTCAAGGATTTCTGCAGTGTACAACATCCTTTCTAGACTAGAGACTTACATTTTGCTGTCTTTTACTCTTGTTCTCTCACTATTCTGTAATATTCATTACTATTTGCTCTGAATGACTACTGATTTCTAGCTGTTTCCTATAATCGGCCTTCTTTTCTACTTGTGGGACTTCACCACATGTAGAAACAACTTTATACACTCTTCTCTGAACTTGCGAAGATATATAAACTTGTCTTTCAACTGTTTTACAGTTAAATACTACTTTTCAGTGAATTCTGGTGGTTTGAAACACTGGTTTCATGTGAACTAACTCTATTTCAAGGATTTCTGCAGTGTACAACATCCTTTCTAGACTAGAGACTTACATTTTGCTGTCTTTTACACTTGTTCTCTCACTATTCTGTAATATTCATTACTATTTGCTCTGAATGACTACTGATTTCTAGCTGTTTCCTATAATGGGCCTTCTGCTCTACTTGTGGGACTTCACCACATGTAGAAACAACTTTATACACTCTTCTCCGGACTTGCGAAGCTATATAAACTTGTCTTTCAACTGTTTTACAGTTGAATACTACTTTTCAGTGAATTCTAGAGGGTTGAAACACTGTTTTCTTGTGAAGTAACTCTATTTCAAGGATTTCTGTAGTGTACAACATCCTTTCTAGACTAGAGACTTACATTTTGCTGTCTTTTACACTTGTTCTCTCACTATTCTGTGATATTCATTAGTATTTGCTCTGAATGACTACTGATTTCTAGTTGTTTCCTATAATGGGCCTTCTTTTCTACTTGTGGGACTTCACCACATGTAGAAACAACTTTATACACTCTTCTCCGGACTTGCGAAGCTATATAAACTTGTCTTTCAACTGTTTTACAGTTGAATACTACTTTTCAGTGAATTCTAGAGGGTTGAAACACTGTTTTCTTGTGAAGTAACTCTTTTTCAAGGATTTCTGTAGTGTATAACATCCTTTCTAGACTAGAAACTTACATTTTGATGTCTTTTACACCTGTTGTCACACAATTCTATGATATTCATTAGTATTTCCCCTGAATGACTACTGATTTTTAGCTGTTTCCTATAATGGGCCTTCTGCTCTACTTGTGGGACTTCACTACATGTAGAAACAACTTTATACACTCTTATCTGAACTTGCGAAGCTATATACACTTGTCTTTCAACTGTTTTACAGTTCAATACTACTTTTCAGTGAATTCTGGTGGTTTGAAACACTGGTTTCATGTGAACTAACTCTATTTCAAGGATTTCTGCAGTGTACAACATCCTTTCTAGACTAGAGACTTACATTTTGCTGTCTTTTACACTTGTTCTCTCACTATTCTGTGACATTCATTAGTATTTGCTCTGAATGACTACTGATTTCTAGCTGTTTCCTATAATCGGCCTTCTTTTCTACTTGTGGGACTTCACCACATGTAGAAACAACTTTATACACTCTTCTCTGAACTTGCGAAGCTATATAAACTTGTCTTTCAACTGTTTTACAGTTAAATACTACTTTTCAGTGAATTCTGGTGGTTTGAAACACTGGTTTCATGTGAACTAACTCTATTTCAAGGATTTCTGCAGTGTACAACATCCTTTCTAGACTAGAGACTTACATTTTGCTGTCTTTTACACTTGTTCTCTCACTATTCTGTAATATTCATTACTATTTGCTCTGAATGACTACTGATTTCTAGCTGTTTCCTATAATGGGCCTTCTGCTCTACTTGTGGGACTTCACCACATGTAGAAACAACTTTATACACTCTTCTCCGGACTTGCGAAGCTATATAAACTTGTCTTTCAACTGTTTTACAGTTGAATACTACTTTTCAGTGAATTCTAGAGGGTTGAAACACTGTTTTCTTGTGAAGTAACTCTATTTCAAGGATTTTTGTAGTGTACAACATCCTTTCTAGACTAGAGACTTACATTTTGAAGTCTTTTACACTTGTTCTCTCACTATTCTGTAATATTCATTTCTATTTGCTCTGAATGACTACTGATTTCTAGCTGTTTCCTATAATGGGCCTTCTGCTCTACTTGTGGGACTTCACCACATGTAGAAACAACTTTATACACTCTTCTCCGGACTTGCGAAGCTATATAAACTTGTCTTTCAACTGTTTTACAGTTGAATACTACTTTTCAGTTAATTCTAGAGGGTTGAAACACTGTTTTCTTGTGAAGTAACTCTATTTCAAGGATTTCTGCAGTGTACAACATCCTTTCTAGACTAGAGACTTACATTTTGCTGTCTTTTACACTTGTTCTCTCACTATTCTGTGATATTCATTAGTATTTGCTCTGAATGACTACTGATTTCTAGCTGTTTCCTATAATCGGCCTTCTTTTCTACTTGTGGGACTTCACCACATGTAGAAACAACTTTATACACTCTTCTCTGAACTTGCGAAGCTATATAAACTTGTCTTTCAACTGTTTTACAGTTAAATACTACTTTTCAGTGAATTCTGGTGGTTTGAAACACTGGTTTCATGTGAACTAACTCTATTTCAAGGATTTCTGCAGTGTACAACATCCTTTCTAGACTAGAGACTTACATTTTGCTGTCTTTTACTCTTGTTCTCTCACTATTCTGTAATATTCATTACTATTTGCTCTGAATGACTACTGATTTCTAGCTGTTTCCTATAATCGGCCTTCTTTTCTACTTGTGGGACTTCACCACATGTAGAAACAACTTTATACACTCTTCTCTGAACTTGCGAAGATATATAAACTTGTCTTTCAACTGTTTTACAGTTAAATACTACTTTTCAGTGAATTCTGGTGGTTTGAAACACTGGTTTCATGTGAACTAACTCTATTTCAAGGATTTCTGCAGTGTACAACATCCTTTCTAGACTAGAGACTTACATTTTGCTGTCTTTTACACTTGTTCTCTCACTATTCTGTAATATTCATTACTATTTGCTCTGAATGACTACTGATTTCTAGCTGTTTCCTATAATGGGCCTTCTGCTCTACTTGTGGGACTTCACCACATGTAGAAACAACTTTATACACTCTTCTCCGGACTTGCGAAGCTATATAAACTTGTCTTTCAACTGTTTTACAGTTGAATACTACTTTTCAGTGAATTCTAGAGGGTTGAAACACTGTTTTCTTGTGAAGTAACTCTATTTCAAGGATTTCTGTAGTGTACAACATCCTTTCTAGACTAGAGACTTACATTTTGCTGTCTTTTACACTTGTTCTCTCACTATTCTGTGATATTCATTAGTATTTGCTCTGAATGACTACTGATTTCTAGTTGTTTCCTATAATGGGCCTTCTTTTCTACTTGTGGGACTTCACCACATGTAGAAACAACTTTATACACTCTTCTCTGAACTTGCGAAGCTACATAAACTTGTCTTTCAACTGTTTTACAGTTAAATACTACTTTTCAGTGAATTCTAGTGAGTTGAAACACTGTTTTCTCGTGAAGTAACTCTATTTCTAGGATTTCTGTAGTGTATAACATCCTTTCTAGACTAGAAACTTACATTTTGATGTCTTTTACACCTGTTCTCACTCAATTCTATGATATTCATTAGTATTTCCCCTGAATTACTACTGATTTGTAGCTGTTTCCTATAATGGGCCTTCTGCTCTACTTGTGGGACTTCACTACATGTAGAAACAACTTTATACACTCTTCTCTGAACTTGCGAAGCTATATACACTTGTCTTTCAACTGTTTTACAGTTGAATACTACTTTTCAGTGAATTCTAGAGGGTTGAAACACTGTTTTCTTGTGAAGTAACTCTATTTCAAGGATTTCTGTAGTGTACAACATCCTTTCTAGACTAGAGACTTACATTTTGCTGTCTTTTACACTTGTTCTCTCACTATTCTGTGATATTCATTAGTATTTGCTCTGAATGACTACTGATTTCTAGCTGTTTCCTATAATCGGCCTTCTTTTCTACTTGTGGGACTTCACCACATGTAGAAACAACTTTATACACTCTTCTCCGGACTTGCGAAGCTATATAAACTTGTCTTTCAACTGTTTTACAGTTGAATACTACTTTTCAGTGAATTCTAGAGGGTTGAAACACTGTTTTCTTGTGAAGTAACTCTATTTCAAGGATTTTTGTAGTGTACAACATCCTTTCTAGACTAGAGACTTACATTTTGAAGTCTTTTACACTTGTTCTCTCACTATTCTGTAATATTCATTTCTATTTGCTCTGAAT
Organism: Cnephaeus nilssonii; assembly: GCF_951640355.1. Lineage (NCBI taxonomy): Eukaryota > Metazoa > Chordata > Mammalia > Chiroptera > Vespertilionidae > Cnephaeus > Cnephaeus nilssonii. The sequence goes on along the minus strand of NC_137089.1, from coordinate 56,308,932 downwards.
GACTACTGATTTCTAGCTGTTTCCTATAATGGGCCTTCTGCTCTACTTGTGGGACTTCACCACATGTAGAAACAACTTTATACACTCTTCTCCGGACTTGCGAAGCTATATAAACTTGTCTTTCAACTGTTTTACAGTTGAATACTACTTTTCAGTTAATTCTAGAGGGTTGAAACACTGTTTTCTTGTGAAGTAACTCTATTTCAAGGATTTCTGCAGTGTACAACATCCTTTCTAGACTAGAGACTTACATTTTGCTGTCTTTTACACTTGTTCTCTCACTATTCTGTGATATTCATTAGTATTTGCTCTGAATGACTACTGATTTCTAGCTGTTTCCTATAATCGGCCTTCTTTTCTACTTGTGGGACTTCACCACATGTAGAAACAACTTTATACACTCTTCTCTGAACTTGCGAAGCTATATAAACTTGTCTTTCAACTGTTTTACAGTTAAATACTACTTTTCAGTGAATTCTGGTGGTTTGAAACACTGGTTTCATGTGAACTAACTCTATTTCAAGGATTTCTGCAGTGTACAACATCCTTTCTAGACTAGAGACTTACATTTTGCTGTCTTTTACACTTGTTCTCTCACTATTCTGTAATATTCATTACTATTTGCTCTGAATGACTACTGATTTCTAGCTGTTTCCTATAATGGGCCTTCTGCTCTACTTGTGGGACTTCACCACATGTAGAAACAACTTTATACACTCTTCTCCGGACTTGCGAAGCTATATAAACTTGTCCTTCAACTGTTTTACAGTTGAATACTACTTTTCAGTGAATTCTAGAGGGTTGAAACACTGTTTTCTTGTGAAGTAACTCTATTTCAAGGATTTCTGTAGTGTACAACATCCTTTCTAGACTAGAGACTTACATTTTGCTGTCTTTTACACTTGTTCTCTCACTATTCTGTAATATTCATTACTATTTGCTCTGAATGACTACTGATTTCTAGCTGTTTCCTATAATGGGCCTTCTTTTCTACTTGTGGGACTTCACCACATGTAGAAACAACTTTATACACTCTTCTCTGAACTTGCGAAGCTATATAAACTTGTCTTTCAACTGTTTTACAGTTAAATACTACTTTTCAGTGAATTCTAGTGAGTTGAAACACTGTTTTCTCGTGACGTAACTCTATTTCTAGGATTTCTGTAGTGTATAACATCTTTCTAGACTAGAAACTTACATTTTGATGTCTTTTACACCTGTTCTCACTCAATTCTATGATATTCATTAGTATTTCCCCTGAATTACTACTGATTTGTAGCTGTTTCCTATAATCGGCCTTCTGCTCTACTTGTGGGACTTCACTACATGTAGAAACAACTTTATACACTCTTCTCTGAACTTGCGAAGCTATATACACTTGTCTTTCAACTGTTTTACAGTTGAATACTACTTTTCAGTGAATTCTAGAGGGTTGAAACACTGTTTTCTTGTGAAGTAACTCTATTTCAAGGATTTCTGTAGTGTACAACATCCTTTCTAGACTAGAGACTTACATTTTGCTGTCTTTTACACTTGTTCTATCACTATTCTGTGATATTCCTTAGTATTTGCTCTGAATGACTACTGATTTCTAGCTGTTTCCCATAATGGGACTTCTGCTCTACTTGTGGGACTTCACCACATGTAGAAACAACTTTATACACTCTGCTCCGGACTTGCGAAGCTATATAAACTTGTCTTTCAACTGTTTTACAGTTGAATACTACTTTTCAGTTAATTCTAGAGGGTTGAAACACTGTTTTCTTGTGAAGTAACTCTATTTCAAGGATTTCTGCAGTGTACAACATCCTTTCTAGACTAGAGACTTACATTTTGCTGTCTTTTACACTTGTTCTCTCACTATTCTGTGATATTCATTAGTATTTGCTCTGAATGACTACTGATTTCTAGCTGTTTCCTATAATCGGCCTTCTTTTCTACTTGTGGGACTTCACCACATGTAGAAACAACTTTATACACTCTTCTCTGAACTTGCGAAGCTATATAAACTTGTCTTTCAACTGTTTTACAGTTAAATACTACTTTTCAGTGAATTCTGGTGGTTTGAAACACTGGTTTCATGTGAACTAACTCTATTTCAAGGATTTCTGCAGTGTACAACATCCTTTCTAGACTAGAGACTTACATTTTGCTGTCTTTTACACTTGTTCTCTCACTATTCTGTAATATTCATTACTATTTGCTCTGAATGACTACTGATTTCTAGCTGTTTCCTATAATGGGCCTTCTGCTCTACTTGTGGGACTTCACCACATGTAGAAACAACTTTATACACTCTTCTCCGGACTTGCGAAGCTATATAAACTTGTCCTTCAACTGTTTTACAGTTGAATACTACTTTTCAGTGAATTCTAGAGGGTTGAAACACTGTTTTCTTGTGAAGTAACTCTATTTCAAGGATTTCTGTAGTGTACAACATCCTTTCTAGACTAGAGACTTACATTTTGCTGTCTTTTACACTTGTTCTCTCACTATTCTGTAATATTCATTACTATTTGCTCTGAATGACTACTGATTTCTAGCTGTTTCCTATAATGGGCCTTCTTTTCTACTTGTGGGACTTCACCACATGTAGAAACAACTTTATACACTCTTCTCTGAACTTGCGAAGCTATATAAACTTGTCTTTCAACTGTTTTACAGTTAAATACTACTTTTCAGTGAATTCTAGTGAGTTGAAACACTGTTTTCTCGTGACGTAACTCTATTTCTAGGATTTCTGTAGTGTATAACATCTTTCTAGACTAGAAACTTACATTTTGATGTCTTTTACACCTGTTCTCACTCAATTCTATGATATTCATTAGTATTTCCCCTGAATTACTACTGATTTGTAGCTGTTTCCTATAATCGGCCTTCTGCTCTACTTGTGGGACTTCACTACATGTAGAAACAACTTTATACACTCTTCTCTGAACTTGCGAAGCTATATACACTTGTCTTTCAACTGTTTTACAGTTGAATACTACTTTTCAGTGAATTCTAGAGGGTTGAAACACTGTTTTCTTGTGAAGTAACTCTATTTCAAGGATTTCTGTAGTGTACAACATCCTTTCTAGACTAGAGACTTACATTTTGCTGTCTTTTACACTTGTTCTCTCACTATTCTGTGATATTCCTTAGTATTTGCTCTGAATGACTACTGATTTCTAGCTGTTTCCCATAATGGGACTTCTGCTCTACTTGTGGGACTTCACCACATGTAGAAACAACTTTATACACTCTGCTCCGGACTTGCGAAGCTATATAAACTTGTCTTTCAACTGTTTTACAGTTGAATACTACTTTTCAGTGAATTCTAGAGGGTTGAAACACTGTTTTCTTGTGAAGTAACTCTTTTTCAAGGATTTCTGTAGTGTATAACATCCTTTCTAGACTAGAAACTTACATTTTGATGTCTTTTATACCTGTTGTCACACAATTCTATGATATTCATTAGTATTTCCTTTGAATTACTAATGATTTCTAGCTGTTTCCTATAATGGGCCTTCTGCTCTACTTGTGGGACTTCACCACATGTAGAAACTTTATACACTCTTCTCCGGACTTGCGAAGCTATATAAACTTGTCTTTCAACTGTTTTACAGTTGAATACTACTTTTCAGTGAATTCTAGAGGGTTGAAACACTGTTTTCTTGTGAAGTAACTCTTTTTCAAGGATTTCTGTAGTGTATAACATCCTTTCTAGACTAGAAACTTACATTTTGATGTCTTTTACACCTGCTGTCACACAATTCTATGATATTCATTAGTATTTCCTTTGAATTACTACTGATTTCTAGCTGTTTCCTATAATGGGCCTTCTGCTCTACTTGTGGGACTTCACCACATGTAGAAACAACTTTATACACTCTTCTCTGAACTTGCGAAGCTATATACACTTGTCTTTCAACTGTTTTACAGTTCAATACTACTTTTCAGTGAATTCTAGTGAGTTGAAAAACTGTTTTCTTGTGATGTAACTCTATTTCAAGGATTTCTGCAGTGTACAACATCCTTTCTAGACTAGAGACTTACATTTTGATGTCTTTTACACTTGTTCTCTCACTATTCTGTGATATTCATTAGTATTTGCTCTGAATGACTACTGATTTCTAGTTGTTTCCTATAATGGGCCTTCTGCTCTACTTGTGGGACTTCACCACATGTAGAAACAACTTTATACACTCTTCTCTGAACTTGAGAAGCTATATACACTTGTCTTTCAACTGTTTTAGATTTGAATACTACTTTTAAATGAATTCTAGTGGGTTGAAACACTGTTTTCTTGTGAAGTAACTCTATTTCTAGGATTTCTGTAGTGTATAACATCCTTTCTAGACTAGAAACTTACTTTTTGATATCTTTTACACCTGTTGTCACACAATTCTATGATATTCATTAGTATTTCCCCTGAATGACTACTGATTTTTAGCTGTTTCCTATAATGGGCCTTCTGCTCTACTTGTGGGACTTCACTACATGTAGAAACAACTTTATACACTCTTATCTGAACTTTCGAAGCTATATACACTTGTCTTTCAACTGTTTTACAGTTAAATACTACTTTTCAGTGAATTCTGGTGGTTTGAAACACTGGTTTCATGTGAACTAACTCTATTTCAAGGATTTCTGCAGTGTACAACATCCTTTCTAGACTAGAGACTTACATTTTGCTGTCTTTTACACTTGTTCTCTCACTATTCTGTAATATTCATTACTATTTGCTCTGAATGACTACTGATTTCTAGCTGTTTCCTATAATGGGCCTTCTGCTCTACTTGTGGGACTTCACCACATGTAGAAACAACTTTATACACTCTTCTCCGGACTTGCGAAGCTATATAAACTTGTCCTTCAACTGTTTTACAGTTGAATACTACTTTTCAGTGAATTCTAGAGGGTTGAAACACTGTTTTCTTGTGAAGTAACTCTATTTCAAGGATTTCTGTAGTGTACAACATCCTTTCTAGACTAGAGACTTACATTTTGCTGTCTTTTACACTTGTTCTCTCACTATTCTGTAATATTCATTACTATTTGCTCTGAATGACTACTGATTTCTAGCTGTTTCCTATAATGGGCCTTCTTTTCTACTTGTGGGACTTCACCACATGTAGAAACAACTTTATACACTCTTCTCTGAACTTGCGAAGCTATATAAACTTGTCTTTCAACTGTTTTACAGTTAAATACTACTTTTCAGTGAATTCTAGTGAGTTGAAACACTGTTTTCTCGTGACGTAACTCTATTTCTAGGATTTCTGTAGTGTATAACATCTTTCTAGACTAGAAACTTACATTTTGATGTCTTTTACACCTGTTCTCACTCAATTCTATGATATTCATTAGTATTTCCCCTGAATTACTACTGATTTGTAGCTGTTTCCTATAATCGGCCTTCTGCTCTACTTGTGGGACTTCACTACATGTAGAAACAACTTTATACACTCTTCTCTGAACTTGCGAAGCTATATACACTTGTCTTTCAACTGTTTTACAGTTGAATACTACTTTTCAGTGAATTCTAGAGGGTTGAAACACTGTTTTCTTGTGAAGTAACTCTATTTCAAGGATTTCTGTAGTGTACAACATCCTTTCTAGACTAGAGACTTACATTTTGCTGTCTTTTACACTTGTTCTATCACTATTCTGTGATATTCCTTAGTATTTGCTCTGAATGACTACTGATTTCTAGCTGTTTCCCATAATGGGACTTCTGCTCTACTTGTGGGACTTCACCACATGTAGAAACAACTTTATACACTCTGCTCCGGACTTGCGAAGCTATATAAACTTGTCTTTCAACTGTTTTACAGTTGAATACTACTTTTCAGTTAATTCTAGAGGGTTGAAACACTGTTTTCTTGTGAAGTAACTCTATTTCAAGGATTTCTGCAGTGTACAACATCCTTTCTAGACTAGAGACTTACATTTTGCTGTCTTTTACACTTGTTCTCTCACTATTCTGTGATATTCATTAGTATTTGCTCTGAATGACTACTGATTTCTAGCTGTTTCCTATAATCGGCCTTCTTTTCTACTTGTGGGACTTCACCACATGTAGAAACAACTTTATACACTCTTCTCTGAACTTGCGAAGCTATATAAACTTGTCTTTCAACTGTTTTACAGTTAAATACTACTTTTCAGTGAATTCTGGTGGTTTGAAACACTGGTTTCATGTGAACTAACTCTATTTCAAGGATTTCTGCAGTGTACAACATCCTTTCTAGACTAGAGACTTACATTTTGCTGTCTTTTACACTTGTTCTCTCACTATTCTGTAATATTCATTACTATTTGCTCTGAATGACTACTGATTTCTAGCTGTTTCCTATAATGGGCCTTCTGCTCTACTTGTGGGACTTCACCACATGTAGAAACAACTTTATACACTCTTCTCCGGACTTGCGAAGCTATATAAACTTGTCCTTCAACTGTTTTACAGTTGAATACTACTTTTCAGTGAATTCTAGAGGGTTGAAACACTGTTTTCTTGTGAAGTAACTCTATTTCAAGGATTTCTGTAGTGTACAACATCCTTTCTAGACTAGAGACTTACATTTTGCTGTCTTTTACACTTGTTCTCTCACTATTCTGTAATATTCATTACTATTTGCTCTGAATGACTACTGATTTCTAGCTGTTTCCTATAATGGGCCTTCTTTTCTACTTGTGGGACTTCACCACATGTAGAAACAACTTTATACACTCTTCTCTGAACTTGCGAAGCTATATAAACTTGTCTTTCAACTGTTTTACAGTTAAATACTACTTTTCAGTGAATTCTAGTGAGTTGAAACACTGTTTTCTCGTGACGTAACTCTATTTCTAGGATTTCTGTAGTGTATAACATCTTTCTAGACTAGAAACTTACATTTTGATGTCTTTTACACCTGTTCTCACTCAATTCTATGATATTCATTAGTATTTCCCCTGAATTACTACTGATTTGTAGCTGTTTCCTATAATCGGCCTTCTGCTCTACTTGTGGGACTTCACTACATGTAGAAACAACTTTATACACTCTTCTCTGAACTTGCGAAGCTATATACACTTGTCTTTCAACTGTTTTACAGTTGAATACTACTTTTCAGTGAATTCTAGAGGGTTGAAACACTGTTTTCTTGTGAAGTAACTCTATTTCAAGGATTTCTGTAGTGTACAACATCCTTTCTAGACTAGAGACTTACATTTTGCTGTCTTTTACACTTGTTCTCTCACTATTCTGTGATATTCCTTAGTATTTGCTCTGAATGACTACTGATTTCTAGCTGTTTCCCATAATGGGACTTCTGCTCTACTTGTGGGACTTCACCACATGTAGAAACAACTTTATACACTCTGCTCCGGACTTGCGAAGCTATATAAACTTGTCTTTCAACTGTTTTACAGTTGAATACTACTTTTCAGTGAATTCTAGAGGGTTGAAACACTGTTTTCTTGTGAAGTAACTCTTTTTCAAGGATTTCTGTAGTGTATAACATCCTTTCTAGACTAGAAACTTACATTTTGATGTCTTTTATACCTGTTGTCACACAATTCTATGATATTCATTAGTATTTCCTTTGAATTACTAATGATTTCTAGCTGTTTCCTATAATGGGCCTTCTGCTCTACTTGTGGGACTTCACCACATGTAGAAACTTTATACACTCTTCTCCGGACTTGCGAAGCTATATAAACTTGTCTTTCAACTGTTTTACAGTTGAATACTACTTTTCAGTGAATTCTAGAGGGTTGAAACACTGTTTTCTTGTGAAGTAACTCTTTTTCAAGGATTTCTGTAGTGTATAACATCCTTTCTAGACTAGAAACTTACATTTTGATGTCTTTTACACCTGCTGTCACACAATTCTATGATATTCATTAGTATTTCCTTTGAATTACTACTGATTTCTAGCTGTTTCCTATAATGGGCCTTCTGCTCTACTTGTGGGACTTCACCACATGTAGAAACAACTTTATACACTCTTCTCTGAACTTGCGAAGCTATATACACTTGTCTTTCAACTGTTTTACAGTTCAATACTACTTTTCAGTGAATTCTAGTGAGTTGAAAAACTGTTTTCTTGTGATGTAACTCTATTTCAAGGATTTCTGCAGTGTACAACATCCTTTCTAGACTAGAGACTTACATTTTGATGTCTTTTACACTTGTTCTCTCACTATTCTGTGATATTCATTAGTATTTGCTCTGAATGACTACTGATTTCTAGTTGTTTCCTATAATGGGCCTTCTGCTCTACTTGTGGGACTTCACCACATGTAGAAACAACTTTATACACTCTTCTCTGAACTTGAGAAGCTATATACACTTGTCTTTCAACTGTTTTAGATTTGAATACTACTTTTAAATGAATTCTAGTGGGTTGAAACACTGTTTTCTTGTGAAGTAACTCTATTTCTAGGATTTCTGTAGTGTATAACATCCTTTCTAGACTAGAAACTTACTTTTTGATATCTTTTACACCTGTTGTCACACAATTCTATGATATTCATTAGTATTTCCCCTGAATGACTACTGATTTTTAGCTGTTTCCTATAATGGGCCTTCTGCTCTACTTGTGGGACTTCACTACATGTAGAAACAACTTTATACACTCTTATCTGAACTTTCGAAGCTATATACACTTGTCTTTCAACTGTTTTACAGTTCAATACTACTTTTCAGTGAATTCTAGTGAGTTGAAAAACTGTTTTCTTGTGATGTCACTCTATTTCAAGGATTTCTGTAGTGTACAACATCCTTTCTAGACTAGAGACTTACATTTTGCTGTCTTTTACACTTGTTCTCTCACTATTCTGTGATATTCATTACTATTTGCTCTGAATGACTACTGATTTCTAGCTGTTTCCTATAATGGGCCTTCTGCTCTACTTGTGGGACTTCACCACATGTAGAAACAACTTTATACACTCTTCTCCGGACTTGCGAAGCTATATAAACTTGTCTTTCAACTGTTTTACAGTTGAATACTACTTTTCAGTGAATTCTAGAGGGTTGAAACACTGTTTTCTTGTGAAGTAACTCTATTTCAAGGATTTCCGTAGTGTACAACATCCTTTCTAGACTAGAGACTTACATTTTGCTGTCTTTTACACTTGTTCTCTCACTATTCTGTGATATTCATTAGTATTTGCTCTGAATGACTACTGATTTCTAGTTGTTTCCTATAATGGGCCTTCTTTTCTACTTGTGGGACTTCACCACATGTAGAAACAACTTTATACACTCTTCTCTGAACTTGCGAAGCTACATAAACTTGTCTTTCAACTGTTTTACAGTTAAATACTACTTTTCAGTGAATTCTAGTGAGTTGAAACACTGTTTTCTCGTGAAGTAACTCTATTTCTAGGATTTCTGTAGTGTATAACATCCTTTCTAGACTAGAAACTTACATTTTGATGTCTTTTACACCTGTTCTCACTCAATTCTATGATATTCATTAGTATTTCCCCTGAATTACTACTGATTTGTAGCTGTTTCCTATAATGGGCCTTCTGCTCTACTTGTGGGACTTCACTACATGTAGAAACAACTTTATACACTCTTCTCTGAACTTGCGAAGCTATATACACTTGTCTTTCAACTGTTTTACAGTTGAATACTACTTTTCAGTGAATTCTAGAGGGTTGAAACACTGTTTTCTTGTGAAGTAACTCTATTTCAAGGATTTCTGTAGTGTACAACATCCTTTCTAGACTAGAGACTTACATTTTGCTGTCTTTTACACTTGTTCTCTCACTATTCTGTGATATTCATTAGTATTTGCTCTGAATGACTACTGATTTCTAGCTGTTTCCTATAATCGGCCTTCTTTTCTACTTGTGGGACTTCACCACATGTAGAAACAACTTTATACACTCTTCTCCGGACTTGCGAAGCTATATAAACTTGTCTTTCAACTGTTTTACAGTTGAATACTACTTTTCAGTGAATTCTAGAGGGTTGAAACACTGTTTTCTTGTGAAGTAACTCTATTTCAAGGATTTTTGTAGTGTACAACATCCTTTCTAGACTAGAGACTTACATTTTGAAGTCTTTTACACTTGTTCTCTCACTATTCTGTAATATTCATTTCTATTTGCTCTGAATGACTACTGATTTCTAGCTGTTTCCTATAATGGGCCTTCTGCTCTACTTGTGGGACTTCACCACATGTAGAAACAACTTTATACACTCTTCTCCGGACTTGCGAAGCTATATAAACTTGTCTTTCAACTGTTTTACAGTTGAATACTACTTTTCAGTTAATTCTAGAGGGTTGAAACACTGTTTTCTTGTGAAGTAACTCTATTTCAAGGATTTCTGCAGTGTACAACATCCTTTCTAGACTAGAGACTTACATTTTGCTGTCTTTTACACTTGTTCTCTCACTATTCTGTGATATTCATTAGTATTTGCTCTGAATGACTACTGATTTCTAGCTGTTTCCTAGAATCGGCCTTCTTTTCTACTTGTGGGACTTCACCACATGTAGAAACAACTTTATACACTCTTCTCTGAACTTGCGAAGCTATATAAACTTGTCTTTCAACTGTTTTACAGTTAAATACTACTTTTCAGTGAATTCTGGTGGTTTGAAACACTGGTTTCATGTGAACTAACTCTATTTCAAGGATTTCTGCAGTGTACAACATCCTTTCTAGACTAGAGACTTACATTTTGCTGTCTTTTACACTTGTTCTCTCACTATTCTGTAATATTCATTACTATTTGCTCTGAATGACTACTGATTTCTAGCTGTTTCCTATAATGGGCCTTCTGCTCTACTTGTGGGACTTCACCACATGTAGAAACAACTTTATACACTCTTCTCCGGACTTGCGAAGCTATATAAACTTGTCCTTCAACTGTTTTACAGTTGAATACTACTTTTCAGTGAATTCTAGAGGGTTGAAACACTGTTTTCTTGTGAAGTAACTCTATTTCAAGGATTTCTGTAGTGTACAACATCCTTTCTAGACTAGAGACTTACATTTTGCTGTCTTTTACACTTGTTCTCTCACTATTCTGTAATATTCATTACTATTTGCTCTGAATGACTACTGATTTCTAGCTGTTTCCTATAATGGGCCTTCTTTTCTACTTGTGGGACTTCACCACATGTAGAAACAACTTTATACACTCTTCTCTGAACTTGCGAAGCTATATAAACTTGTCTTTCAACTGTTTTACAGTTAAATACTACTTTTCAGTGAATTCTAGTGAGTTGAAACACTGTTTTCTCGTGACGTAACTCTATTTCTAGGATTTCTGTAGTGTATAACATCTTTCTAGACTAGAAACTTACATTTTGATGTCTTTTACACCTGTTCTCACTCAATTCTATGATATTCATTAGTATTTCCCCTGAATTACTACTGATTTGTAGCTGTTTCCTATAATCGGCCTTCTGCTCTACTTGTGGGACTTCACTACATGTAGAAACAACTTTATACACTCTTCTCTGAACTTGCGAAGCTATATACACTTGTCTTTCAACTGTTTTACAGTTGAATACTACTTTTCAGTGAATTCTAGAGGGTTGAAACACTGTTTTCTTGTGAAGTAACTCTATTTCAAGGATTTCTGTAGTGTACAACATCCTTTCTAGACTAGAGACTTACATTTTGCTGTCTTTTACACTTGTTCTCTCACTATTCTGTGATATTCCTTAGTATTTGCTCTGAATGACTACTGATTTCTAGCTGTTTCCCATAATGGGACTTCTGCTCTACTTGTGGGACTTCACCACATGTAGAAACAACTTTATACACTCTGCTCCGGACTTGCGAAGCTATATAAACTTGTCTTTCAACTGTTTTACAGTTGAATACTACTTTTCAGTGAATTCTAGAGGGTTGAAACACTGTTTTCTTGTGAAGTAACTCTTTTTCAAGGATTTCTGTAGTGTATAACATCCTTTCTAGACTAGAAACTTACATTTTGATGTCTTTTATACCTGTTGTCACACAATTCTATGATATTCATTAGTATTTCCTTTGAATTACTAATGATTTCTAGCTGTTTCCTATAATGGGCCTTCTGCTCTACTTGTGGGACTTCACCACATGTAGAAACTTTATACACTCTTCTCCGGACTTGCGAAGCTATATAAACTTGTCTTTCAACTGTTTTACAGTTGAATACTACTTTTCAGTGAATTCTAGAGGGTTGAAACACTGTTTTCTTGTGAAGTAACTCTTTTTCAAGGATTTCTGTAGTGTATAACATCCTTTCTAGACTAGAAACTTACATTTTGATGTCTTTTACACCTGCTGTCACACAATTCTATGATATTCATTAGTATTTCCTTTGAATTACTACTGATTTCTAGCTGTTTCCTATAATGGGCCTTCTGCTCTACTTGTGGGACTTCACCACATGTAGAAACAACTTTATACACTCTTCTCTGAACTTGCGAAGCTATATACACTTGTCTTTCAACTGTTTTACAGTTCAATACTACTTTTCAGTGAATTCTAGTGAGTTGAAAAACTGTTTTCTTGTGATGTAACTCTATTTCAAGGATTTCTGCAGTGTACAACATCCTTTCTAGACTAGAGACTTACATTTTGATGTCTTTTACACTTGTTCTCTCACTATTCTGTGATATTCATTAGTATTTGCTCTGAATGACTACTGATTTCTAGTTGTTTCCTATAATGGGCCTTCTGCTCTACTTGTGGGACTTCACCACATGTAGAAACAACTTTATACACTCTTCTCTGAACTTGAGAAGCTATATACACTTGTCTTTCAACTGTTTTAGATTTGAATACTACTTTTAAATGAATTCTAGTGGGTTGAAACACTGTTTTCTTGTGAAGTAACTCTATTTCTAGGATTTCTGTAGTGTATAACATCCTTTCTAGACTAGAAACTTACTTTTTGATATCTTTTACACCTGTTGTCACACAATTCTATGATATTCATTAGTATTTCCCCTGAATGACTACTGATTTTTAGCTGTTTCCTATAATGGGCCTTCTGCTCTACTTGTGGGACTTCACTACATGTAGAAACAACTTTATACACTCTTATCTGAACTTTCGAAGCTATATACACTTGTCTTTCAACTGTTTTACAGTTCAATACTACTTTTCAGTGAATTCTAGTGAGTTGAAAAACTGTTTTCTTGTGATGTCACTCTATTTCAAGGATTTCTGTAGTGTACAACATCCTTTCTAGACTAGAGACTTACATTTTGCTGTCTTTTACACTTGTTCTCTCACTATTCTGTGATATTCATTACTATTTGCTCTGAATGACTACTGATTTCTAGCTGTTTCCTATAATGGGCCTTCTGCTCTACTTGTGGGACTTCACCACATGTAGAAACAACTTTATACACTCTTCTCCGGACTTGCGAAGCTATATAAACTTGTCTTTCAACTGTTTTACAGTTGAATACTACTTTTCAGTGAATTCTAGAGGGTTGAAACACTGTTTTCTTGTGAAGTAACTCTATTTCAAGGATTTCCGTAGTGTACAACATCCTTTCTAGACTAGAGACTTACATTTTGCTGTCTTTTACACTTGTTCTCTCACTATTCTGTGATATTCATTAGTATTTGCTCTGAATGACTACTGATTTCTAGCTGTTTCCTATAATGGGCCTTCTGCTCTACTTGTGGGACTTCACCACATGTAGAAACAACTTTATACACTCTTCTCCGGACTTGCGAAGCTATATAAACTTGTCTTTCAACTGCTTTACAGTTGAATACTACTTTTCAGTGAATTCTAGAGGGTTGAAACACTGTTTTCTTGTGAAGTAACTCTATTTCAAGGATTTCTGTAGTGTACAACATCCTTTCTAGACTAGAGACTTACATTTTGCTGTCTTTTACACTTGTTCTCTCACTATTCTGTAATATTCATTACTATTTGCTCTGAATGACTACTGATTTCTAGCTGTTTCCTATAATGGGCCTTCTGCTCTACTTGTGGGACTTCACCACATGTAGAAACAACTTTATACACTCTTCTCCGGACTTGCAAAGCTATATAAACTTGTCTTTCAACTGTTTTACAGTTAAATACTACTTTTCAGTGAATTCTGGTGGTTTGAAACACTGGTTTCATGTGAACTAACTCTATTTCAAGGATTTCTGCAGTGTACAACATCCTTTCTAGACTAGAGACTTACATTTTGCTGTCTTTTACACTTGTTCTCTCACTATTCTGTGACATTCATTAGTATTTGCTCTGAATGACTACTGATTTCTAGCTGTTTCCTATAATCGGCCTTCTTTTCTACTTGTGGGACTTCACCACATGTAGAAACAACTTTATACACTCTTCTCTGAACTTGCGAAGCTATATAAACTTGTCTTTCAACTGTTTTACAGTTAAATACTACTTTTCAGTGAATTCTGGTGGTTTGAAACACTGGTTTCATGTGTACTAACTCTATTTCAAGGATTTCTGCAGTGTACAACATCCTTTCTAGACTAGAGACTTACATTTTGCTGTCTTTTACACTTGTTCTCTCACTATTCTGTAATATTCATTACTATTTGCTCTGAATGACTACTGATTTCTAGCTGTTTCCTATAATGGGCCTTCTGCTCTACTTGTGGGACTTCACCACATGTAGAAACAACTTTATACACTCTTCTCTGAACTTGCGAAGCTATATAAACTTGTCTTTCAACTGTTTTACAGTTAAATACTACTTTTCAGTGAATTCTGGTGGTTTGAAACACTGGTTTCATGTGAACTGACTCTATTTCAGGGATTTCTGCAGTGTACAACATCCTTTCTAGACTAAAGACTTACATTTTGATGTCTTTTACACTTGTTCTCTCACTATTCTGTGATATTCATTAGTATTTGCTCTGAATGACTACTGATTTCTAGTTGTTTCCTATAATGGGCCTTCTGCTCTACTTGTGGGACTTCACCACATGTAGAAACAACTTTATACACTCTTCTCCGGACTTGCGAAGCTATATACACTTGTCTTTCAACTGTTTTACAGTTGAATACTACTTTTCAGTTAATTCTAGTGGGTTGAAACACTGTTTTCTTGTGAAGTAACTCTATTTCAAGGATTTCTGTAGTGTACAACATCCTTTCTAGACTAGAGACTTACATTTTGCTGTCTTTTACACTTGTTCTCTCACTATTCTGTGATATTCATTAGTATTTGCTCTGAATGACTACTGATTTCTAGCTGTTTCCTATAATCGGCCTTCTTTTCTACTTGTGGGACTTCACCACATGTAGAAACAACTTTATACACTCTTCTCTGAACTTGAGAAGCTATATACACTTGTCTTTCAACTGTTTTACAGTTGAATACTACTTTTCAGTGAATTCTAGTGGGTTGAAACACTGTTTTCTTGTGAAGTAACTCTATTTCAAGGATTTCTGTAGTGTACAACATCCTTTCTAGACTAGAGACTTACATTTTGCTGTCTTTTACACTTGTTCTCTCACTATTCTGTGATATTCATTAGTATTTGCTCTGAATGACTACTGATTTCTAGCTGTTTCCTATAATGGGCCTTCTTTTCTACTTGTGGGACTTCACCACATGTAGAAACAACTTTATACACTCTTCTCTGAACTTGAGAAGCTATATACACTTGTCTTTCAACTGTTTTACAGTTCAATACTACTTTTCAGTGAATTCTAGTGAGTTGAAACACTGTTTTCTCGTGAAGTAACTCTATTTCTAGGATTTCTGTAGTGTATAACATCCTTTCTAGACTAGAAACTTACATTTTGATGTCTTTTACACCTGTTTTCACTCAATTCTATGATATTCATTAGTATTTCCCCTGAATTACTACTGATTTGTAGCTGTTTCCTATAATGGGCCTTCTGCTCTACTTGTGGGACTTCACCACATGTAGAAACAACTTTATACACTCTTCTCCGGACTTGCGAAGCTATATAAACTTGTCTTTCAACTGTTTTACAGTTGAATACTACTTTTCAGGGAATTCTAGAGGGTTGAAACACTGTTTTCTTGTGAAGTAACTCTTTTTCAAGGATTTCTGTAGTGTATAACATCCTTTCTAGACTAGAAACTTACATTTTGATGTCTTTTACACCTGTTGTCACACAATTCTATGATATTCATTAGTATTTCCCCTGAATGACTACTGATTTTTAGCTGTTTCCTATAATGGGCCTTCTGCTCTACTTGTGGGACTTCACTACATGTAGAAACAACTTTATACACTCTTATCTGAACTTGCGAAGCTATATACACTTGTCTTTCAACTGTTTTACAGTTCAATACTACTTTTCAGTGAATTCTGGTGGTTTGAAACACTGGTTTCATGTGAACTAACTCTATTTCAAGGATTTCTGCAGTGTACAACATCCTTTCTAGACTAGAGACTTACATTTTGCTGTCTTTTACACTTGTTCTCTCACTATTCTGTGACATTCATTAGTATTTGCTCTGAATGACTACTGATTTCTAGCTGTTTCCTATAATCGGCCTTCTTTTCTACTTGTGGGACTTCACCACATGTAGAAACAACTTTATACACTCTTCTCTGAACTTGCGAAGCTATATAAACTTGTCTTTCAACTGTTTTACAGTTAAATACTACTTTTCAGTGAATTCTGGTGGTTTGAAACACTGGTTTCATGTGAACTAACTCTATTTCAAGGATTTCTGCAGTGTACAACATCCTTTCTAGACTAGAGACTTACATTTTGCTGTCTTTTACACTTGTTCTCTCACTATTCTGTGATATTCATTAGTATTTGCTCTGAATGACTACTGATTTCTAGCTGTTTCCTATAATCGGCCTTCTTTTCTACTTGTGGGACTTCACCACATGTAGAAACAACTTTATACACTCTTCTCCGGACTTGCGAAGCTATATAAACTTGTCTTTCAACTGTTTTACAGTTGAATACTACTTTTCAGTGAATTCTAGAGGGTTGAAACACTGTTTTCTTGTGAAGTAACTCTATTTCAAGGATTTTTGTAGTGTACAACATCCTTTCTAGACTAGAGACTTACATTTTGAAGTCTTTTACACTTGTTCTCTCACTATTCTGTAATATTCATTTCTATTTGCTCTGAATGACTACTGATTTCTAGCTGTTTCCTATAATGGGCCTTCTGCTCTACTTGTGGGACTTCACCACATGTAGAAACAACTTTATACACTCTTCTCCGGACTTGCGAAGCTATATAAACTTGTCTTTCAACTGTTTTACAGTTGAATACTACTTTTCAGTTAATTCTAGAGGGTTGAAACACTGTTTTCTTGTGAAGTAACTCTATTTCAAGGATTTCTGCAGTGTACAACATCCTTTCTAGACTAGAGACTTACATTTTGCTGTCTTTTACACTTGTTCTCTCACTATTCTGTGATATTCATTAGTATTTGCTCTGAATGACTACTGATTTCTAGCTGTTTCCTATAATCGGCCTTCTTTTCTACTTGTGGGACTTCACCACATGTAGAAACAACTTTATACACTCTTCTCTGAACTTGCGAAGCTATATAAACTTGTCTTTCAACTGTTTTACAGTTAAATACTACTTTTCAGTGAATTCTGGTGGTTTGAAACACTGGTTTCATGTGAACTAACTCTATTTCAAGGATTTCTGCAGTGTACAACATCCTTTCTAGACTAGAGACTTACATTTTGCTGTCTTTTACACTTGTTCTCTCACTATTCTGTAATATTCATTACTATTTGCTCTGAATGACTACTGATTTCTAGCTGTTTCCTATAATGGGCCTTCTGCTCTACTTGTGGGACTTCACCACATGTAGAAACAACTTTATACACTCTTCTCCGGACTTGCGAAGCTATATAAACTTGTCCTTCAACTGTTTTACAGTTGAATACTACTTTTCAGTGAATTCTAGAGGGTTGAAACACTGTTTTCTTGTGAAGTAACTCTATTTCAAGGATTTCTGTAGTGTACAACATCCTTTCTAGACTAGAGACTTACATTTTGCTGTCTTTTACACTTGTTCTCTCACTATTCTGTAATATTCATTACTATTTGCTCTGAATGACTACTGATTTCTAGCTGTTTCCTATAATGGGCCTTCTTTTCTACTTGTGGGACTTCACCACATGTAGAAACAACTTTATACACTCTTCTCTGAACTTGCGAAGCTATATAAACTTGTCTTTCAACTGTTTTACAGTTAAATACTACTTTTCAGTGAATTCTAGTGAGTTGAAACACTGTTTTCTCGTGACGTAACTCTATTTCTAGGATTTCTGTAGTGTATAACATCTTTCTAGACTAGAAACTTACATTTTGATGTCTTTTACACCTGTTCTCACTCAATTCTATGATATTCATTAGTATTTCCCCTGAATTACTACTGATTTGTAGCTGTTTCCTATAATCGGCCTTCTGCTCTACTTGTGGGACTTCACTACATGTAGAAACAACTTTATACACTCTTCTCTGAACTTGCGAAGCTATATACACTTGTCTTTCAACTGTTTTACAGTTGAATACTACTTTTCAGTGAATTCTAGAGGGTTGAAACACTGTTTTCTTGTGAAGTAACTCTATTTCAAGGATTTCTGTAGTGTACAACATCCTTTCTAGACTAGAGACTTACATTTTGCTGTCTTTTACACTTGTTCTCTCACTATTCTGTGATATTCCTTAGTATTTGCTCTGAATGACTACTGATTTCTAGCTGTTTCCCATAATGGGACTTCTGCTCTACTTGTGGGACTTCACCACATGTAGAAACAACTTTATACACTCTGCTCCGGACTTGCGAAGCTATATAAACTTGTCTTTCAACTGTTTTACAGTTGAATACTACTTTTCAGTGAATTCTAGAGGGTTGAAACACTGTTTTCTTGTGAAGTAACTCTTTTTCAAGGATTTCTGTAGTGTATAACATCCTTTCTAGACTAGAAACTTACATTTTGATGTCTTTTATACCTGTTGTCACACAATTCTATGATATTCATTAGTATTTCCTTTGAATTACTAATGATTTCTAGCTGTTTCCTATAATGGGCCTTCTGCTCTACTTGTGGGACTTCACCACATGTAGAAACTTTATACACTCTTCTCCGGACTTGCGAAGCTATATAAACTTGTCTTTCAACTGTTTTACAGTTGAATACTACTTTTCAGTGAATTCTAGAGGGTTGAAACACTGTTTTCTTGTGAAGTAACTCTTTTTCAAGGATTTCTGTAGTGTATAACATCCTTTCTAGACTAGAAACTTACATTTTGATGTCTTTTACACCTGCTGTCACACAATTCTATGATATTCATTAGTATTTCCTTTGAATTACTACTGATTTCTAGCTGTTTCCTATAATGGGCCTTCTGCTCTACTTGTGGGACTTCACCACATGTAGAAACAACTTTATACACTCTTCTCTGAACTTGCGAAGCTATATACACTTGTCTTTCAACTGTTTTACAGTTCAATACTACTTTTCAGTGAATTCTAGTGAGTTGAAAAACTGTTTTCTTGTGATGTAACTCTATTTCAAGGATTTCTGCAGTGTACAACATCCTTTCTAGACTAGAGACTTACATTTTGATGTCTTTTACACTTGTTCTCTCACTATTCTGTGATATTCATTAGTATTTGCTCTGAATGACTACTGATTTCTAGTTGTTTCCTATAATGGGCCTTCTGCTCTACTTGTGGGACTTCACCACATGTAGAAACAACTTTATACACTCTTCTCTGAACTTGAGAAGCTATATACACTTGTCTTTCAACTGTTTTAGATTTGAATACTACTTTTAAATGAATTCTAGTGGGTTGAAACACTGTTTTCTTGTGAAGTAACTCTATTTCTAGGATTTCTGTAGTGTATAACATCCTTTCTAGACTAGAAACTTACTTTTTGATATCTTTTACACCTGTTGTCACACAATTCTATGATATTCATTAGTATTTCCCCTGAATGACTACTGATTTTTAGCTGTTTCCTATAATGGGCCTTCTGCTCTACTTGTGGGACTTCACTACATGTAGAAACAACTTTATACACTCTTATCTGAACTTTCGAAGCTATATACACTTGTCTTTCAACTGTTTTACAGTTCAATACTACTTTTCAGTGAATTCTAGTGAGTTGAAAAACTGTTTTCTTGTGATGTCACTCTATTTCAAGGATTTCTGTAGTGTACAACATCCTTTCTAGACTAGAGACTTACATTTTGCTGTCTTTTACACTTGTTCTCTCACTATTCTGTGATATTCATTACTATTTGCTCTGAATGACTACTGATTTCTAGCTGTTTCCTATAATGGGCCTTCTGCTCTACTTGTGGGACTTCACCACATGTAGAAACAACTTTATACACTCTTCTCCGGACTTGCGAAGCTATATAAACTTGTCTTTCAACTGTTTTACAGTTGAATACTACTTTTCAGTGAATTCTAGAGGGTTGAAACACTGTTTTCTTGTGAAGTAACTCTATTTCAAGGATTTCCGTAGTGTACAACATCCTTTCTAGACTAGAGACTTACATTTTGCTGTCTTTTACACTTGTTCTCTCACTATTCTGTGATATTCATTAGTATTTGCTCTGAATGACTACTGATTTCTAGTTGTTTCCTATAATGGGCCTTCTTTTCTACTTGTGGGACTTCACCACATGTAGAAACAACTTTATACACTCTTCTCTGAACTTGCGAAGCTACATAAACTTGTCTTTCAACTGTTTTACAGTTAAATACTACTTTTCAGTGAATTTTAGTGAGTTGAAACACTGTTTTCTCGTGAAGTAACTCTATTTCTAGGATTTCTGTAGTGTATAACATCCTTTCTAGACTAGAAACTTACATTTTGATGTCTTTTACACCTGTTCTCACTCAATTCTATGATATTCATTAGTATTTCCCCTGAATTACTACTGATTTGTAGCTGTTTCCTATAATGGGCCTTCTGCTCTACTTGTGGGACTTCACTACATGTAGAAACAACTTTATACACTCTTCTCTGAACTTGCGAAGCTATATACACTTGTCTTTCAACTGTTTTACAGTTGAATACTACTTTTCAGTGAATTCTAGAGGGTTGAAACACTGTTTTCTTGTGAAGTAACTCTATTTCAAGGATTTCTGTAGTGTACAACATCCTTTCTAGACTAGAGACTTACATTTTGCTGTCTTTTACACTTGTTCTCTCACTATTCTGTGATATTCATTAGTATTTGCTCTGAATGACTACTGATTTCTAGCTGTTTCCTATAATCGGCCTTCTTTTCTACTTGTGGGACTTCACCACATGTAGAAACAACTTTATACACTCTTCTCCGGACTTGCGAAGCTATATAAACTTGTCTTTCAACTGTTTTACAGTTGAATACTACTTTTCAGTGAATTCTAGAGGGTTGAAACACTGTTTTCTTGTGAAGTAACTCTATTTCAAGGATTTTTGTAGTGTACAACATCCTTTCTAGACTAGAGACTTACATTTTGAAGTCTTTTACACTTGTTCTCTCACTATTCTGTAATATTCATTTCTATTTGCTCTGAATGACTACTGATTTCTAGCTGTTTCCTATAATGGGCCTTCTGCTCTACTTGTGGGACTTCACCACATGTAGAAACAACTTTATACACTCTTCTCCGGACTTGCGAAGCTATATAAACTTGTCTTTCAACTGTTTTACAGTTGAATACTACTTTTCAGTTAATTCTAGAGGGTTGAAACACTGTTTTCTTGTGAAGTAACTCTATTTCAAGGATTTCTGCAGTGTACAACATCCTTTCTAGACTAGAGACTTACATTTTGCTGTCTTTTACACTTGTTCTCTCACTATTCTGTGATATTCATTAGTATTTGCTCTGAATGACTACTGATTTCTAGCTGTTTCCTATAATCGGCCTTCTTTTCTACTTGTGGGACTTCACCACATGTAGAAACAACTTTATACACTCTTCTCTGAACTTGCGAAGCTATATAAACTTGTCTTTCAACTGTTTTACAGTTAAATACTACTTTTCAGTGAATTCTGGTGGTTTGAAACACTGGTTTCATGTGAACTAACTCTATTTCAAGGATTTCTGCAGTGTACAACATCCTTTCTAGACTAGAGACTTACATTTTGCTGTCTTTTACACTTGTTCTCTCACTATTCTGTAATATTCATTACTATTTGCTCTGAATGACTACTGATTTCTAGCTGTTTCCTATAATGGGCCTTCTGCTCTACTTGTGGGACTTCACCACATGTAGAAACAACTTTATACACTCTTCTCCGGACTTGCGAAGCTATATAAACTTGTCCTTCAACTGTTTTACAGTTGAATACTACTTTTCAGTGAATTCTAGAGGGTTGAAACACTGTTTTCTTGTGAAGTAACTCTATTTCAAGGATTTCTGTAGTGTACAACATCCTTTCTAGACTAGAGA
Organism: Cnephaeus nilssonii; assembly: GCF_951640355.1. Lineage (NCBI taxonomy): Eukaryota > Metazoa > Chordata > Mammalia > Chiroptera > Vespertilionidae > Cnephaeus > Cnephaeus nilssonii. The sequence goes on along the minus strand of NC_137089.1, from coordinate 56,286,584 downwards.
CTTACATTTTGCTGTCTTTTACACTTGTTCTCTCACTATTCTGTAATATTCATTACTATTTGCTCTGAATGACTACTGATTTCTAGCTGTTTCCTATAATGGGCCTTCTTTTCTACTTGTGGGACTTCACCACATATAGAAACAACTTTATACACTCTTCTCTGAACTTGCGAAGCTATATAAACTTGTCTTTCAACTGTTTTACAGTTAAATACTACTTTTCAGTGAATTCTAGTGAGTTGAAACACTGTTTTCTCGTGACGTAACTCTATTTCTAGGATTTCTGTAGTGTATAACATCTTTCTAGACTAGAAACTTACATTTTGATGTCTTTTACACCTGTTCTCACTCAATTCTATGATATTCATTAGTATTTCCCCTGAATTACTACTGATTTGTAGCTGTTTCCTATAATCGGCCTTCTGCTCTACTTGTGGGACTTCACTACATGTAGAAACAACTTTATACACTCTTCTCTGAACTTGCGAAGCTATATACACTTGTCTTTCAACTGTTTTACAGTTGAATACTACTTTTCAGTGAATTCTAGAGGGTTGAAACACTGTTTTCTTGTGAAGTAACTCTATTTCAAGGATTTCTGTAGTGTACAACATCCTTTCTAGACTAGAGACTTACATTTTGCTGTCTTTTACACTTGTTCTCTCACTATTCTGTGATATTCCTTAGTATTTGCTCTGAATGACTACTGATTTCTAGCTGTTTCCCATAATGGGACTTCTGCTCTACTTGTGGGACTTCACCACATGTAGAAACAACTTTATACACTCTGCTCCGGACTTGCGAAGCTATATAAACTTGTCTTTCAACTGTTTTACAGTTGAATACTACTTTTCAGTGAATTCTAGAGGGTTGAAACACTGTTTTCTTGTGAAGTAACTCTTTTTCAAGGATTTCTGTAGTGTATAACATCCTTTCTAGACTAGAAACTTACATTTTGATGTCTTTTATACCTGTTGTCACACAATTCTATGATATTCATTAGTATTTCCTTTGAATTACTAATGATTTCTAGCTGTTTCCTATAATGGGCCTTCTGCTCTACTTGTGGGACTTCACCACATGTAGAAACTTTATACACTCTTCTCCGGACTTGCGAAGCTATATAAACTTGTCTTTCAACTGTTTTACAGTTGAATACTACTTTTCAGTGAATTCTAGAGGGTTGAAACACTGTTTTCTTGTGAAGTAACTCTTTTTCAAGGATTTCTGTAGTGTATAACATCCTTTCTAGACTAGAAACTTACATTTTGATGTCTTTTACACCTGCTGTCACACAATTCTATGATATTCATTAGTATTTCCTTTGAATTACTACTGATTTCTAGCTGTTTCCTATAATGGGCCTTCTGCTCTACTTGTGGGACTTCACCACATGTAGAAACAACTTTATACACTCTTCTCTGAACTTGCGAAGCTATATACACTTGTCTTTCAACTGTTTTACAGTTCAATACTACTTTTCAGTGAATTCTAGTGAGTTGAAAAACTGTTTTCTTGTGATGTAACTCTATTTCAAGGATTTCTGCAGTGTACAACATCCTTTCTAGACTAGAGACTTACATTTTGATGTCTTTTACACTTGTTCTCTCACTATTCTGTGATATTCATTAGTATTTGCTCTGAATGACTACTGATTTCTAGTTGTTTCCTATAATGGGCCTTCTGCTCTACTTGTGGGACTTCACCACATGTAGAAACAACTTTATACACTCTTCTCTGAACTTGAGAAGCTATATACACTTGTCTTTCAACTGTTTTAGATTTGAATACTACTTTTAAATGAATTCTAGTGGGTTGAAACACTGTTTTCTTGTGAAGTAACTCTATTTCTAGGATTTCTGTAGTGTATAACATCCTTTCTAGACTAGAAACTTACTTTTTGATATCTTTTACACCTGTTGTCACACAATTCTATGATATTCATTAGTATTTCCCCTGAATGACTACTGATTTTTAGCTGTTTCCTATAATGGGCCTTCTGCTCTACTTGTGGGACTTCACTACATGTAGAAACAACTTTATACACTCTTATCTGAACTTTCGAAGCTATATACACTTGTCTTTCAACTGTTTTACAGTTCAATACTACTTTTCAGTGAATTCTAGTGAGTTGAAAAACTGTTTTCTTGTGATGTCACTCTATTTCAAGGATTTCTGTAGTGTACAACATCCTTTCTAGACTAGAGACTTACATTTTGCTGTCTTTTACACTTGTTCTCTCACTATTCTGTGATATTCATTACTATTTGCTCTGAATGACTACTGATTTCTAGCTGTTTCCTATAATGGGCCTTCTGCTCTACTTGTGGGACTTCACCACATGTAGAAACAACTTTATACACTCTTCTCCGGACTTGCGAAGCTATATAAACTTGTCTTTCAACTGTTTTACAGTTGAATACTACTTTTCAGTGAATTCTAGAGGGTTGAAACACTGTTTTCTTGTGAAGTAACTCTATTTCAAGGATTTCCGTAGTGTACAACATCCTTTCTAGACTAGAGACTTACATTTTGCTGTCTTTTACACTTGTTCTCTCACTATTCTGTGATATTCATTAGTATTTGCTCTGAATGACTACTGATTTCTAGCTGTTTCCTATAATGGGCCTTCTGCTCTACTTGTGGGACTTCACCACATGTAGAAACAACTTTATACACTCTTCTCCGGACTTGCGAAGCTATATAAACTTGTCTTTCAACTGCTTTACAGTTGAATACTACTTTTCAGTGAATTCTAGAGGGTTGAAACACTGTTTTCTTGTGAAGTAACTCTATTTCAAGGATTTCTGTAGTGTACAACATCCTTTCTAGACTAGAGACTTACATTTTGCTGTCTTTTACACTTGTTCTCTCACTATTCTGTAATATTCATTACTATTTGCTCTGAATGACTACTGATTTCTAGCTGTTTCCTATAATGGGCCTTCTGCTCTACTTGTGGGACTTCACCACATGTAGAAACAACTTTATACACTCTTCTCCGGACTTGCAAAGCTATATAAACTTGTCTTTCAACTGTTTTACAGTTAAATACTACTTTTCAGTGAATTCTGGTGGTTTGAAACACTGGTTTCATGTGAACTAACTCTATTTCAAGGATTTCTGCAGTGTACAACATCCTTTCTAGACTAGAGACTTACATTTTGCTGTCTTTTACACTTGTTCTCTCACTATTCTGTGACATTCATTAGTATTTGCTCTGAATGACTACTGATTTCTAGCTGTTTCCTATAATCGGCCTTCTTTTCTACTTGTGGGACTTCACCACATGTAGAAACAACTTTATACACTCTTCTCTGAACTTGCGAAGCTATATAAACTTGTCTTTCAACTGTTTTACAGTTAAATACTACTTTTCAGTGAATTCTGGTGGTTTGAAACACTGGTTTCATGTGTACTAACTCTATTTCAAGGATTTCTGCAGTGTACAACATCCTTTCTAGACTAGAGACTTACATTTTGCTGTCTTTTACACTTGTTCTCTCACTATTCTGTAATATTCATTACTATTTGCTCTGAATGACTACTGATTTCTAGCTGTTTCCTATAATGGGCCTTCTGCTCTACTTGTGGGACTTCACCACATGTAGAAACAACTTTATACACTCTTCTCTGAACTTGCGAAGCTATATAAACTTGTCTTTCAACTGTTTTACAGTTAAATACTACTTTTCAGTGAATTCTGGTGGTTTGAAACACTGGTTTCATGTGAACTAACTCTATTTCAAGGATTTCTGCAGTGTACAACATCCTTTCTAGACTAGAGACTTACATTTTGCTGTCTTTTACTCTTGTTCTCTCACTATTCTGTAATATTCATTACTATTTGCTCTGAATGACTACTGATTTCTAGCTGTTTCCTATAATCGGCCTTCTTTTCTACTTGTGGGACTTCACCACATGTAGAAACAACTTTATACACTCTTCTCTGAACTTGCGAAGCTATATAAACTTGTCTTTCAACTGTTTTACAGTTAAATACTACTTTTCAGTGAATTCTGGTGGTTTGAAACACTGGTTTCATGTGAACTAACTCTATTTCAAGGATTTCTGCAGTGTACAACATCCTTTCTAGACTAGAGACTTACATTTTGCTGTCTTTTACACTTGTTCTCTCACTATTCTGTAATATTCATTACTATTTGCTCTGAATGACTACTGATTTCTAGCTGTTTCCTATAATGGGCCTTCTGCTCTACTTGTGGGACTTCACCACATGTAGAAACAACTTTATACACTCTTCTCCGGACTTGCGAAGCTATATAAACTTGTCTTTCAACTGTTTTACAGTTGAATACTACTTTTCAGTGAATTCTAGAGGGTTGAAACACTGTTTTCTTGTGAAGTAACTCTATTTCAAGGATTTCTGTAGTGTACAACATCCTTTCTAGACTAGAGACTTACATTTTGCTGTCTTTTACACTTGTTCTCTCACTATTCTGTGATATTCATTAGTATTTGCTCTGAATGACTACTGATTTCTAGTTGTTTCCTATAATGGGCCTTCTTTTCTACTTGTGGGACTTCACCACATGTAGAAACAACTTTATACACTCTTCTCTGAACTTGCGAAGCTACATAAACTTGTCTTTCAACTGTTTTACAGTTAAATACTACTTTTCAGTGAATTCTAGTGAGTTGAAACACTGTTTTCTCGTGAAGTAACTCTATTTCTAGGATTTCTGTAGTGTATAACATCCTTTCTAGACTAGAAACTTACATTTTGATGTCTTTTACACCTGTTCTCACTCAATTCTATGATATTCATTAGTATTTCCCCTGAATTACTACTGATTTGTAGCTGTTTCCTATAATGGGCCTTCTGCTCTACTTGTGGGACTTCACTACATGTAGAAACAACTTTATACACTCTTCTCTGAACTTGCGAAGCTATATACACTTGTCTTTCAACTGTTTTACAGTTGAATACTACTTTTCAGTGAATTCTAGAGGGTTGAAACACTGTTTTCTTGTGAAGTAACTCTATTTCAAGGATTTCTGTAGTGTACAACATCCTTTCTAGACTAGAGACTTACATTTTGCTGTCTTTTACACTTGTTCTCTCACTATTCTGTGATATTCATTAGTATTTGCTCTGAATGACTACTGATTTCTAGCTGTTTCCTATAATCGGCCTTCTTTTCTACTTGTGGGACTTCACCACATGTAGAAACAACTTTATACACTCTTCTCCGGACTTGCGAAGCTATATAAACTTGTCTTTCAACTGTTTTACAGTTGAATACTACTTTTCAGTGAATTCTAGAGGGTTGAAACACTGTTTTCTTGTGAAGTAACTCTATTTCAAGGATTTTTGTAGTGTACAACATCCTTTCTAGACTAGAGACTTACATTTTGAAGTCTTTTACACTTGTTCTCTCACTATTCTGTAATATTCATTTCTATTTGCTCTGAATGACTACTGATTTCTAGCTGTTTCCTATAATGGGCCTTCTGCTCTACTTGTGGGACTTCACCACATGTAGAAACAACTTTATACACTCTTCTCCGGACTTGCGAAGCTATATAAACTTGTCTTTCAACTGTTTTACAGTTGAATACTACTTTTCAGTTAATTCTAGAGGGTTGAAACACTGTTTTCTTGTGAAGTAACTCTATTTCAAGGATTTCTGCAGTGTACAACATCCTTTCTAGACTAGAGACTTACATTTTGCTGTCTTTTACACTTGTTCTCTCACTATTCTGTGATATTCATTAGTATTTGCTCTGAATGACTACTGATTTCTAGCTGTTTCCTATAATCGGCCTTCTTTTCTACTTGTGGGACTTCACCACATGTAGAAACAACTTTATACACTCTTCTCTGAACTTGCGAAGCTATATAAACTTGTCTTTCAACTGTTTTACAGTTAAATACTACTTTTCAGTGAATTCTGGTGGTTTGAAACACTGGTTTCATGTGAACTAACTCTATTTCAAGGATTTCTGCAGTGTACAACATCCTTTCTAGACTAGAGACTTACATTTTGCTGTCTTTTACACTTGTTCTCTCACTATTCTGTAATATTCATTACTATTTGCTCTGAATGACTACTGATTTCTAGCTGTTTCCTATAATGGGCCTTCTGCTCTACTTGTGGGACTTCACCACATGTAGAAACAACTTTATACACTCTTCTCTGAACTTGCGAAGCTATATAAACTTGTCTTTCAACTGTTTTACAGTTAAATACTACTTTTCAGTGAATTCTAGTGAGTTGAAACACTGTTTTCTCGTGACGTAACTCTATTTCTAGGATTTCTGTAGTGTATAACATCTTTCTAGACTAGAAACTTACATTTTGATGTCTTTTACACCTGTTCTCACTCAATTCTATGATATTCATTAGTATTTCCCCTGAATTACTACTGATTTGTAGCTGTTTCCTATAATCGGCCTTCTGCTCTACTTGTGGGACTTCACTACATGTAGAAACAACTTTATACACTCTTCTCTGAACTTGCGAAGCTATATACACTTGTCTTTCAACTGTTTTACAGTTGAATACTACTTTTCAGTGAATTCTAGAGGGTTGAAACACTGTTTTCTTGTGAAGTAACTCTATTTCAAGGATTTCTGTAGTGTACAACATCCTTTCTAGACTAGAGACTTACATTTTGCTGTCTTTTACACTTGTTCTCTCACTATTCTGTGATATTCCTTAGTATTTGCTCTGAATGACTACTGATTTCTAGCTGTTTCCCATAATGGGACTTCTGCTCTACTTGTGGGACTTCACCACATGTAGAAACAACTTTATACACTCTGCTCCGGACTTGCGAAGCTATATAAACTTGTCTTTCAACTGTTTTACAGTTGAATACTACTTTTCAGTGAATTCTAGAGGGTTGAAACACTGTTTTCTTGTGAAGTAACTCTTTTTCAAGGATTTCTGTAGTGTATAACATCCTTTCTAGACTAGAAACTTACATTTTGATGTCTTTTATACCTGTTGTCACACAATTCTATGATATTCATTAGTATTTCCTTTGAATTACTAATGATTTCTAGCTGTTTCCTATAATGGGCCTTCTGCTCTACTTGTGGGACTTCACCACATGTAGAAACTTTATACACTCTTCTCCGGACTTGCGAAGCTATATAAACTTGTCTTTCAACTGTTTTACAGTTGAATACTACTTTTCAGTGAATTCTAGAGGGTTGAAACACTGTTTTCTTGTGAAGTAACTCTTTTTCAAGGATTTCTGTAGTGTATAACATCCTTTCTAGACTAGAAACTTACATTTTGATGTCTTTTACACCTGCTGTCACACAATTCTATGATATTCATTAGTATTTCCTTTGAATTACTACTGATTTCTAGCTGTTTCCTATAATGGGCCTTCTGCTCTACTTGTGGGACTTCACCACATGTAGAAACAACTTTATACACTCTTCTCTGAACTTGCGAAGCTATATACACTTGTCTTTCAACTGTTTTACAGTTCAATACTACTTTTCAGTGAATTCTAGTGAGTTGAAAAACTGTTTTCTTGTGATGTAACTCTATTTCAAGGATTTCTGCAGTGTACAACATCCTTTCTAGACTAGAGACTTACATTTTGATGTCTTTTACACTTGTTCTCTCACTATTCTGTGATATTCATTAGTATTTGCTCTGAATGACTACTGATTTCTAGTTGTTTCCTATAATGGGCCTTCTGCTCTACTTGTGGGACTTCACCACATGTAGAAACAACTTTATACACTCTTCTCTGAACTTGAGAAGCTATATACACTTGTCTTTCAACTGTTTTAGATTTGAATACTACTTTTAAATGAATTCTAGTGGGTTGAAACACTGTTTTCTTGTGAAGTAACTCTATTTCTAGGATTTCTGTAGTGTATAACATCCTTTCTAGACTAGAAACTTACTTTTTGATATCTTTTACACCTGTTGTCACACAATTCTATGATATTCATTAGTATTTCCCCTGAATGACTACTGATTTTTAGCTGTTTCCTATAATGGGCCTTCTGCTCTACTTGTGGGACTTCACTACATGTAGAAACAACTTTATACACTCTTATCTGAACTTTCGAAGCTATATACACTTGTCTTTCAACTGTTTTACAGTTCAATACTACTTTTCAGTGAATTCTAGTGAGTTGAAAAACTGTTTTCTTGTGATGTCACTCTATTTCAAGGATTTCTGTAGTGTACAACATCCTTTCTAGACTAGAGACTTACATTTTGCTGTCTTTTACACTTGTTCTCTCACTATTCTGTGATATTCATTACTATTTGCTCTGAATGACTACTGATTTCTAGCTGTTTCCTATAATGGGCCTTCTGCTCTACTTGTGGGACTTCACCACATGTAGAAACAACTTTATACACTCTTCTCCGGACTTGCGAAGCTATATAAACTTGTCTTTCAACTGTTTTACAGTTGAATACTACTTTTCAGTGAATTCTAGAGGGTTGAAACACTGTTTTCTTGTGAAGTAACTCTATTTCAAGGATTTCCGTAGTGTACAACATCCTTTCTAGACTAGAGACTTACATTTTGCTGTCTTTTACACTTGTTCTCTCACTATTCTGTGATATTCATTAGTATTTGCTCTGAATGACTACTGATTTCTAGTTGTTTCCTATAATGGGCCTTCTTTTCTACTTGTGGGACTTCACCACATGTAGAAACAACTTTATACACTCTTCTCTGAACTTGCGAAGCTACATAAACTTGTCTTTCAACTGTTTTACAGTTAAATACTACTTTTCAGTGAATTTTAGTGAGTTGAAACACTGTTTTCTCGTGAAGTAACTCTATTTCTAGGATTTCTGTAGTGTATAACATCCTTTCTAGACTAGAAACTTACATTTTGATGTCTTTTACACCTGTTCTCACTCAATTCTATGATATTCATTAGTATTTCCCCTGAATTACTACTGATTTGTAGCTGTTTCCTATAATGGGCCTTCTGCTCTACTTGTGGGACTTCACTACATGTAGAAACAACTTTATACACTCTTCTCTGAACTTGCGAAGCTATATACACTTGTCTTTCAACTGTTTTACAGTTGAATACTACTTTTCAGTGAATTCTAGAGGGTTGAAACACTGTTTTCTTGTGAAGTAACTCTATTTCAAGGATTTCTGTAGTGTACAACATCCTTTCTAGACTAGAGACTTACATTTTGCTGTCTTTTACACTTGTTCTCTCACTATTCTGTGATATTCATTAGTATTTGCTCTGAATGACTACTGATTTCTAGCTGTTTCCTATAATCGGCCTTCTTTTCTACTTGTGGGACTTCACCACATGTAGAAACAACTTTATACACTCTTCTCCGGACTTGCGAAGCTATATAAACTTGTCTTTCAACTGTTTTACAGTTGAATACTACTTTTCAGTGAATTCTAGAGGGTTGAAACACTGTTTTCTTGTGAAGTAACTCTATTTCAAGGATTTTTGTAGTGTACAACATCCTTTCTAGACTAGAGACTTACATTTTGAAGTCTTTTACACTTGTTCTCTCACTATTCTGTAATATTCATTTCTATTTGCTCTGAATGACTACTGATTTCTAGCTGTTTCCTATAATGGGCCTTCTGCTCTACTTGTGGGACTTCACCACATGTAGAAACAACTTTATACACTCTTCTCCGGACTTGCGAAGCTATATAAACTTGTCTTTCAACTGTTTTACAGTTGAATACTACTTTTCAGTTAATTCTAGAGGGTTGAAACACTGTTTTCTTGTGAAGTAACTCTATTTCAAGGATTTCTGCAGTGTACAACATCCTTTCTAGACTAGAGACTTACATTTTGCTGTCTTTTACACTTGTTCTCTCACTATTCTGTGATATTCATTAGTATTTGCTCTGAATGACTACTGATTTCTAGCTGTTTCCTATAATCGGCCTTCTTTTCTACTTGTGGGACTTCACCACATGTAGAAACAACTTTATACACTCTTCTCTGAACTTGCGAAGCTATATAAACTTGTCTTTCAACTGTTTTACAGTTAAATACTACTTTTCAGTGAATTCTGGTGGTTTGAAACACTGGTTTCATGTGAACTAACTCTATTTCAAGGATTTCTGCAGTGTACAACATCCTTTCTAGACTAGAGACTTACATTTTGCTGTCTTTTACACTTGTTCTCTCACTATTCTGTAATATTCATTACTATTTGCTCTGAATGACTACTGATTTCTAGCTGTTTCCTATAATGGGCCTTCTGCTCTACTTGTGGGACTTCACCACATGTAGAAACAACTTTATACACTCTTCTCCGGACTTGCGAAGCTATATAAACTTGTCCTTCAACTGTTTTACAGTTGAATACTACTTTTCAGTGAATTCTAGAGGGTTGAAACACTGTTTTCTTGTGAAGTAACTCTATTTCAAGGATTTCTGTAGTGTACAACATCCTTTCTAGACTAGAGACTTACATTTTGCTGTCTTTTACACTTGTTCTCTCACTATTCTGTAATATTCATTACTATTTGCTCTGAATGACTACTGATTTCTAGCTGTTTCCTATAATGGGCCTTCTTTTCTACTTGTGGGACTTCACCACATATAGAAACAACTTTATACACTCTTCTCTGAACTTGCGAAGCTATATAAACTTGTCTTTCAACTGTTTTACAGTTAAATACTACTTTTCAGTGAATTCTAGTGAGTTGAAACACTGTTTTCTCGTGACGTAACTCTATTTCTAGGATTTCTGTAGTGTATAACATCTTTCTAGACTAGAAACTTACATTTTGATGTCTTTTACACCTGTTCTCACTCAATTCTATGATATTCATTAGTATTTCCCCTGAATTACTACTGATTTGTAGCTGTTTCCTATAATCGGCCTTCTGCTCTACTTGTGGGACTTCACTACATGTAGAAACAACTTTATACACTCTTCTCTGAACTTGCGAAGCTATATACACTTGTCTTTCAACTGTTTTACAGTTGAATACTACTTTTCAGTGAATTCTAGAGGGTTGAAACACTGTTTTCTTGTGAAGTAACTCTATTTCAAGGATTTCTGTAGTGTACAACATCCTTTCTAGACTAGAGACTTACATTTTGCTGTCTTTTACACTTGTTCTCTCACTATTCTGTGATATTCCTTAGTATTTGCTCTGAATGACTACTGATTTCTAGCTGTTTCCCATAATGGGACTTCTGCTCTACTTGTGGGACTTCACCACATGTAGAAACAACTTTATACACTCTGCTCCGGACTTGCGAAGCTATATAAACTTGTCTTTCAACTGTTTTACAGTTGAATACTACTTTTCAGTGAATTCTAGAGGGTTGAAACACTGTTTTCTTGTGAAGTAACTCTTTTTCAAGGATTTCTGTAGTGTATAACATCCTTTCTAGACTAGAAACTTACATTTTGATGTCTTTTATACCTGTTGTCACACAATTCTATGATATTCATTAGTATTTCCTTTGAATTACTAATGATTTCTAGCTGTTTCCTATAATGGGCCTTCTGCTCTACTTGTGGGACTTCACCACATGTAGAAACTTTATACACTCTTCTCCGGACTTGCGAAGCTATATAAACTTGTCTTTCAACTGTTTTACAGTTGAATACTACTTTTCAGTGAATTCTAGAGGGTTGAAACACTGTTTTCTTGTGAAGTAACTCTTTTTCAAGGATTTCTGTAGTGTATAACATCCTTTCTAGACTAGAAACTTACATTTTGATGTCTTTTACACCTGCTGTCACACAATTCTATGATATTCATTAGTATTTCCTTTGAATTACTACTGATTTCTAGCTGTTTCCTATAATGGGCCTTCTGCTCTACTTGTGGGACTTCACCACATGTAGAAACAACTTTATACACTCTTCTCTGAACTTGCGAAGCTATATACACTTGTCTTTCAACTGTTTTACAGTTCAATACTACTTTTCAGTGAATTCTAGTGAGTTGAAAAACTGTTTTCTTGTGATGTAACTCTATTTCAAGGATTTCTGCAGTGTACAACATCCTTTCTAGACTAGAGACTTACATTTTGATGTCTTTTACACTTGTTCTCTCACTATTCTGTGATATTCATTAGTATTTGCTCTGAATGACTACTGATTTCTAGTTGTTTCCTATAATGGGCCTTCTGCTCTACTTGTGGGACTTCACCACATGTAGAAACAACTTTATACACTCTTCTCTGAACTTGAGAAGCTATATACACTTGTCTTTCAACTGTTTTAGATTTGAATACTACTTTTAAATGAATTCTAGTGGGTTGAAACACTGTTTTCTTGTGAAGTAACTCTATTTCTAGGATTTCTGTAGTGTATAACATCCTTTCTAGACTAGAAACTTACTTTTTGATATCTTTTACACCTGTTGTCACACAATTCTATGATATTCATTAGTATTTCCCCTGAATGACTACTGATTTTTAGCTGTTTCCTATAATGGGCCTTCTGCTCTACTTGTGGGACTTCACTACATGTAGAAACAACTTTATACACTCTTATCTGAACTTTCGAAGCTATATACACTTGTCTTTCAACTGTTTTACAGTTCAATACTACTTTTCAGTGAATTCTAGTGAGTTGAAAAACTGTTTTCTTGTGATGTCACTCTATTTCAAGGATTTCTGTAGTGTACAACATCCTTTCTAGACTAGAGACTTACATTTTGCTGTCTTTTACACTTGTTCTCTCACTATTCTGTGATATTCATTACTATTTGCTCTGAATGACTACTGATTTCTAGCTGTTTCCTATAATGGGCCTTCTGCTCTACTTGTGGGACTTCACCACATGTAGAAACAACTTTATACACTCTTCTCCGGACTTGCGAAGCTATATAAACTTGTCTTTCAACTGTTTTACAGTTGAATACTACTTTTCAGTGAATTCTAGAGGGTTGAAACACTGTTTTCTTGTGAAGTAACTCTATTTCAAGGATTTCCGTAGTGTACAACATCCTTTCTAGACTAGAGACTTACATTTTGCTGTCTTTTACACTTGTTCTCTCACTATTCTGTGATATTCATTAGTATTTGCTCTGAATGACTACTGATTTCTAGCTGTTTCCTATAATGGGCCTTCTGCTCTACTTGTGGGACTTCACCACATGTAGAAACAACTTTATACACTCTTCTCCGGACTTGCGAAGCTATATAAACTTGTCTTTCAACTGCTTTACAGTTGAATACTACTTTTCAGTGAATTCTAGAGGGTTGAAACACTGTTTTCTTGTGAAGTAACTCTATTTCAAGGATTTCTGTAGTGTACAACATCCTTTCTAGACTAGAGACTTACATTTTGCTGTCTTTTACACTTGTTCTCTCACTATTCTGTAATATTCATTACTATTTGCTCTGAATGACTACTGATTTCTAGCTGTTTCCTATAATGGGCCTTCTGCTCTACTTGTGGGACTTCACCACATGTAGAAACAACTTTATACACTCTTCTCCGGACTTGCAAAGCTATATAAACTTGTCTTTCAACTGTTTTACAGTTAAATACTACTTTTCAGTGAATTCTGGTGGTTTGAAACACTGGTTTCATGTGAACTAACTCTATTTCAAGGATTTCTGCAGTGTACAACATCCTTTCTAGACTAGAGACTTACATTTTGCTGTCTTTTACACTTGTTCTCTCACTATTCTGTGACATTCATTAGTATTTGCTCTGAATGACTACTGATTTCTAGCTGTTTCCTATAATCGGCCTTCTTTTCTACTTGTGGGACTTCACCACATGTAGAAACAACTTTATACACTCTTCTCTGAACTTGCGAAGCTATATAAACTTGTCTTTCAACTGTTTTACAGTTAAATACTACTTTTCAGTGAATTCTGGTGGTTTGAAACACTGGTTTCATGTGTACTAACTCTATTTCAAGGATTTCTGCAGTGTACAACATCCTTTCTAGACTAGAGACTTACATTTTGCTGTCTTTTACACTTGTTCTCTCACTATTCTGTAATATTCATTACTATTTGCTCTGAATGACTACTGATTTCTAGCTGTTTACTATAATGGGCCTTCTGCTCTACTTGTGGGACTTCACCACATGTAGAAACAACTTTATACACTCTTCTCTGAACTTGCGAAGCTATATAAACTTGTCTTTCAACTGTTTTACAGTTAAATACTACTTTTCAGTGAATTCTGGTGGTTTGAAACACTGGTTTCATGTGAACTGACTCTATTTCAGGGATTTCTGCAGTGTACAACATCCTTTCTAGACTAGAGACTTACATTTTGATGTCTTTTACACTTGTTCTCTCACTATTCTGTGATATTCATTAGTATTTGCTCTGAATGACTACTGATTTCTAGTTGTTTCCTATAATGGGCCTTCTGCTCTACTTGTGGGACTTCACCACATGTAGAAACAACTTTATACACTCTTCTCTGAACTTGCGAAGCTATATACACTTGTCTTTCAACTGTTTTACAGTTGAATACTACTTTTCAGTGAATTCTAGAGGGTTGAAACACTGTTTTCTTGTGAAGTAACTCTATTTCAAGGATTTCTGTAGTGTACAACATCCTTTCTAGACTAGAGACTTACATTTTGCTGTCTTTTACACTTGTTCTCTCACTATTCTGTGATATTCATTAGTATTTGCTCTGAATGACTACTGATTTCTAGCTGTTTCCTATAATCGGCCTTCTTTTCTACTTGTGGGACTTCACCACATGTAGAAACAACTTTATACACTCTTCTCTGAACTTGAGAAGCTATATACACTTGTCTTTCAACTGTTTTACAGTTGAATACTACTTTTCAGTGAATTCTAGTGGGTTGAAACACTGTTTTCTTGTGAAGTAACTCTATTTCAAGGATTTCTGTAGTGTACAACATCCTTTCTAGACTAGAGACTTACATTTTGCTGTCTTTTACACTTGTTCTCTCACTATTCTGTGATATTCATTAGTATTTGCTCTGAATGACTACTGATTTCTAGCTGTTTCCTATAATGGGCCTTCTTTTCTACTTGTGGGACTTCACCACATGTAGAAACAACTTTATACACTCTTCTCTGAACTTGAGAAGCTATATACACTTGTCTTTCAACTGTTTTACAGTTCAATACTACTTTTCAGTGAATTCTAGTGAGTTGAAACACTGTTTTCTCGTGAAGTAACTCTATTTCTAGGATTTCTGTAGTGTATAACATCCTTTCTAGACTAGAAACTTACATTTTGATGTCTTTTACACCTGTTTTCACTCAATTCTATGATATTCATTAGTATTTCCCCTGAATTACTACTGATTTGTAGCTGTTTCCTATAATGGGCCTTCTGCTCTACTTGTGGGACTTCACCACATGTAGAAACAACTTTATACACTCTTCTCCGGACTTGCGAAGCTATATAAACTTGTCTTTCAACTGTTTTACAGTTGAATACTACTTTTCAGTGAATTCTAGAGGGTTGAAACACTGTTTTCTTGTGAAGTAACTCTTTTTCAAGGATTTCTGTAGTGTATAACATCCTTTCTAGACTAGAAACTTACATTTTGATGTCTTTTACACCTGTTGTCACACAATTCTATGATATTCATTAGTATTTCCCCTGAATGACTACTGATTTTTAGCTGTTTCCTATAATGGGCCTTCTGCTCTACTTGTGGGACTTCACTACATGTAGAAACAACTTTATACACTCTTATCTGAACTTGCGAAGCTATATACACTTGTCTTTCAACTGTTTTACAGTTCAATACTACTTTTCAGTGAATTCTGGTGGTTTGAAACACTGGTTTCATGTGAACTAACTCTATTTCAAGGATTTCTGCAGTGTACAACATCCTTTCTAGACTAGAGACTTACATTTTGCTGTCTTTTACACTTGTTCTCTCACTATTCTGTGACATTCATTAGTATTTGCTCTGAATGACTACTGATTTCTAGCTGTTTCCTATAATCGGCCTTCTTTTCTACTTGTGGGACTTCACCACATGTAGAAACAACTTTATACACTCTTCTCTGAACTTGCGAAGCTATATAAACTTGTCTTTCAACTGTTTTACAGTTAAATACTACTTTTCAGTGAATTCTGGTGGTTTGAAACACTGGTTTCATGTGAACTAACTCTATTTCAAGGATTTCTGCAGTGTACAACATCCTTTCTAGACTAGAGACTTACATTTTGCTGTCTTTTACACTTGTTCTCTCACTATTCTGTAATATTCATTACTATTTGCTCTGAATGACTACTGATTTCTAGCTGTTTCCTATAATGGGCCTTCTGCTCTACTTGTGGGACTTCACCACATGTAGAAACAACTTTATACACTCTTCTCCGGACTTGCGAAGCTATATAAACTTGTCTTTCAACTGTTTTACAGTTGAATACTACTTTTCAGTGAATTCTAGAGGGTTGAAACACTGTTTTCTTGTGAAGTAACTCTATTTCAAGGATTTTTGTAGTGTACAACATCCTTTCTAGACTAGAGACTTACATTTTGAAGTCTTTTACACTTGTTCTCTCACTATTCTGTAATATTCATTTCTATTTGCTCTGAATGACTACTGATTTCTAGCTGTTTCCTATAATGGGCCTTCTGCTCTACTTGTGGGACTTCACCACATGTAGAAACAACTTTATACACTCTTCTCCGGACTTGCGAAGCTATATAAACTTGTCTTTCAACTGTTTTACAGTTGAATACTACTTTTCAGTTAATTCTAGAGGGTTGAAACACTGTTTTCTTGTGAAGTAACTCTATTTCAAGGATTTCTGCAGTGTACAACATCCTTTCTAGACTAGAGACTTACATTTTGCTGTCTTTTACACTTGTTCTCTCACTATTCTGTGATATTCATTAGTATTTGCTCTGAATGACTACTGATTTCTAGCTGTTTCCTATAATCGGCCTTCTTTTCTACTTGTGGGACTTCACCACATGTAGAAACAACTTTATACACTCTTCTCTGAACTTGCGAAGCTATATAAACTTGTCTTTCAACTGTTTTACAGTTAAATACTACTTTTCAGTGAATTCTGGTGGTTTGAAACACTGGTTTCATGTGAACTAACTCTATTTCAAGGATTTCTGCAGTGTACAACATCCTTTCTAGACTAGAGACTTACATTTTGCTGTCTTTTACTCTTGTTCTCTCACTATTCTGTAATATTCATTACTATTTGCTCTGAATGACTACTGATTTCTAGCTGTTTCCTATAATCGGCCTTCTTTTCTACTTGTGGGACTTCACCACATGTAGAAACAACTTTATACACTCTTCTCTGAACTTGCGAAGCTATATAAACTTGTCTTTCAACTGTTTTACAGTTAAATACTACTTTTCAGTGAATTCTGGTGGTTTGAAACACTGGTTTCATGTGAACTAACTCTATTTCAAGGATTTCTGCAGTGTACAACATCCTTTCTAGACTAGAGACTTACATTTTGCTGTCTTTTACACTTGTTCTCTCACTATTCTGTAATATTCATTACTATTTGCTCTGAATGACTACTGATTTCTAGCTGTTTCCTATAATGGGCCTTCTGCTCTACTTGTGGGACTTCACCACATGTAGAAACAACTTTATACACTCTTCTCCGGACTTGCGAAGCTATATAAACTTGTCTTTCAACTGTTTTACAGTTGAATACTACTTTTCAGTGAATTCTAGAGGGTTGAAACACTGTTTTCTTGTGAAGTAACTCTATTTCAAGGATTTCTGTAGTGTACAACATCCTTTCTAGACTAGAGACTTACATTTTGCTGTCTTTTACACTTGTTCTCTCACTATTCTGTGATATTCATTAGTATTTGCTCTGAATGACTACTGATTTCTAGTTGTTTCCTATAATGGGCCTTCTTTTCTACTTGTGGGACTTCACCACATGTAGAAACAACTTTATACACTCTTCTCTGAACTTGCGAAGCTACATAAACTTGTCTTTCAACTGTTTTACAGTTAAATACTACTTTTCAGTGAATTCTAGTGAGTTGAAACACTGTTTTCTCGTGAAGTAACTCTATTTCTAGGATTTCTGTAGTGTATAACATCCTTTCTAGACTAGAAACTTACATTTTGATGTCTTTTACACCTGTTCTCACTCAATTCTATGATATTCATTAGTATTTCCCCTGAATTACTACTGATTTGTAGCTGTTTCCTATAATGGGCCTTCTGCTCTACTTGTGGGACTTCACTACATGTAGAAACAACTTTATACACTCTTCTCTGAACTTGCGAAGCTATATACACTTGTCTTTCAACTGTTTTACAGTTGAATACTACTTTTCAGTGAATTCTAGAGGGTTGAAACACTGTTTTCTTGTGAAGTAACTCTATTTCAAGGATTTCTGTAGTGTACAACATCCTTTCTAGACTAGAGACTTACATTTTGCTGTCTTTTACACTTGTTCTCTCACTATTCTGTGATATTCATTAGTATTTGCTCTGAATGACTACTGATTTCTAGCTGTTTCCTATAATCGGCCTTCTTTTCTACTTGTGGGACTTCACCACATGTAGAAACAACTTTATACACTCTTCTCCGGACTTGCGAAGCTATATAAACTTGTCTTTCAACTGTTTTACAGTTGAATACTACTTTTCAGTGAATTCTAGAGGGTTGAAACACTGTTTTCTTGTGAAGTAACTCTATTTCAAGGATTTTTGTAGTGTACAACATCCTTTCTAGACTAGAGACTTACATTTTGAAGTCTTTTACACTTGTTCTCTCACTATTCTGTAATATTCATTTCTATTTGCTCTGAATGACTACTGATTTCTAGCTGTTTCCTATAATGGGCCTTCTGCTCTACTTGTGGGACTTCACCACATGTAGAAACAACTTTATACACTCTTCTCCGGACTTGCGAAGCTATATAAACTTGTCTTTCAACTGTTTTACAGTTGAATACTACTTTTCAGTTAATTCTAGAGGGTTGAAACACTGTTTTCTTGTGAAGTAACTCTATTTCAAGGATTTCTGCAGTGTACAACATCCTTTCTAGACTAGAGACTTACATTTTGCTGTCTTTTACACTTGTTCTCTCACTATTCTGTGATATTCATTAGTATTTGCTCTGAATGACTACTGATTTCTAGCTGTTTCCTATAATCGGCCTTCTTTTCTACTTGTGGGACTTCACCACATGTAGAAACAACTTTATACACTCTTCTCTGAACTTGCGAAGCTATATAAACTTGTCTTTCAACTGTTTTACAGTTAAATACTACTTTTCAGTGAATTCTGGTGGTTTGAAACACTGGTTTCATGTGAACTAACTCTATTTCAAGGATTTCTGCAGTGTACAACATCCTTTCTAGACTAGAGACTTACATTTTGCTGTCTTTTACACTTGTTCTCTCACTATTCTGTAATATTCATTACTATTTGCTCTGAATGACTACTGATTTCTAGCTGTTTCCTATAATGGGCCTTCTGCTCTACTTGTGGGACTTCACCACATGTAGAAACAACTTTATACACTCTTCTCCGGACTTGCGAAGCTATATAAACTTGTCCTTCAACTGTTTTACAGTTGAATACTACTTTTCAGTGAATTCTAGAGGGTTGAAACACTGTTTTCTTGTGAAGTAACTCTATTTCAAGGATTTCTGTAGTGTACAACATCCTTTCTAGACTAGAGACTTACATTTTGCTGTCTTTTACACTTGTTCTCTCACTATTCTGTAATATTCATTACTATTTGCTCTGAATGACTACTGATTTCTAGCTGTTTCCTATAATGGGCCTTCTTTTCTACTTGTGGGACTTCACCACATGTAGAAACAACTTTATACACTCTTCTCTGAACTTGCGAAGCTATATAAACTTGTCTTTCAACTGTTTTACAGTTAAATACTACTTTTCAGTGAATTCTAGTGAGTTGAAACACTGTTTTCTCGTGACGTAACTCTATTTCTAGGATTTCTGTAGTGTATAACATCTTTCTAGACTAGAAACTTACATTTTGATGTCTTTTACACCTGTTCTCACTCAATTCTATGATATTCATTAGTATTTCCCCTGAATTACTACTGATTTGTAGCTGTTTCCTATAATCGGCCTTCTGCTCTACTTGTGGGACTTCACTACATGTAGAAACAACTTTATACACTCTTCTCTGAACTTGCGAAGCTATATACACTTGTCTTTCAACTGTTTTACAGTTGAATACTACTTTTCAGTGAATTCTAGAGGGTTGAAACACTGTTTTCTTGTGAAGTAACTCTATTTCAAGGATTTCTGTAGTGTACAACATCCTTTCTAGACTAGAGACTTACATTTTGCTGTCTTTTACACTTGTTCTCTCACTATTCTGTGATATTCCTTAGTATTTGCTCTGAATGACTACTGATTTCTAGCTGTTTCCCATAATGGGACTTCTGCTCTACTTGTGGGACTTCACCACATGTAGAAACAACTTTATACACTCTGCTCCGGACTTGCGAAGCTATATAAACTTGTCTTTCAACTGTTTTACAGTTGAATACTACTTTTCAGTGAATTCTAGAGGGTTGAAACACTGTTTTCTTGTGAAGTAACTCTTTTTCAAGGATTTCTGTAGTGTATAACATCCTTTCTAGACTAGAAACTTACATTTTGATGTCTTTTATACCTGTTGTCACACAATTCTATGATATTCATTAGTATTTCCTTTGAATTACTAATGATTTCTAGCTGTTTCCTATAATGGGCCTTCTGCTCTACTTGTGGGACTTCACCACATGTAGAAACTTTATACACTCTTCTCCGGACTTGCGAAGCTATATAAACTTGTCTTTCAACTGTTTTACAGTTGAATACTACTTTTCAGTGAATTCTAGAGGGTTGAAACACTGTTTTCTTGTGAAGTAACTCTTTTTCAAGGATTTCTGTAGTGTATAACATCCTTTCTAGACTAGAAACTTACATTTTGATGTCTTTTACACCTGCTGTCACACAATTCTATGATATTCATTAGTATTTCCTTTGAATTACTACTGATTTCTAGCTGTTTCCTATAATGGGCCTTCTGCTCTACTTGTGGGACTTCACCACATGTAGAAACAACTTTATACACTCTTCTCTGACCTTGCGAAGCTATATACACTTGTCTTTCAACTGTTTTACAGTTCAATACTACTTTTCAGTGAATTCTAGTGAGTTGAAAAACTGTTTTCTTGTGATGTAACTCTATTTCAAGGATTTCTGCAGTGTACAACATCCTTTCTAGACTAGAGAGTTACATTTTGATGTCTTTTACACTTGTTCTCTCACTATTCTGTGATATTCATTAGTATTTGCTCTGAATGACTACTGATTTCTAGTTGTTTCCTATAATGGGCCTTCTGCTCTACTTGTGGGACTTCACCACATGTAGAAACAACTTTATACACTCTTCTCTGAACTTGAGAAGCTATATACACTTGTCTTTCAACTGTTTTAGATTTGAATACTACTTTTAAATGAATTCTAGTGGGTTGAAACACTGTTTTCTTGTGAAGTAACTCTATTTCTAGGATTTCTGTAGTGTATAACATCCTTTCTAGACTAGAAACTTACTTTTTGATATCTTTTACACCTGTTGTCACACAATTCTATGATATTCATTAGTATTTCCCCTGAATGACTACTGATTTTTAGCTGTTTCCTATAATGGGCCTTCTGCTCTACTTGTGGGACTTCACTACATGTAGAAACAACTTTATACACTCTTATCTGAACTTTCGAAGCTATATACACTTGTCTTTCAACTGTTTTACAGTTCAATACTACTTTTCAGTGAATTCTAGTGAGTTGAAAAACTGTTTTCTTGTGATGTCACTCTATTTCAAGGATTTCTGTAGTGTACAACATCCTTTCTAGACTAGAGACTTACATTTTGCTGTCTTTTACACTTGTTCTCTCACTATTCTGTGATATTCATTACTATTTGCTCTGAATGACTACTGATTTCTAGCTGTTTCCTATAATGGGCCTTCTGCTCTACTTGTGGGACTTCACCACATGTAGAAACAACTTTATACACTCTTCTCCGGACTTGCGAAGCTATATAAACTTGTCTTTCAACTGTTTTACAGTTGAATACTACTTTTCAGTGAATTCTAGAGGGTTGAAACACTGTTTTCTTGTGAAGTAACTCTATTTCAAGGATTTCCGTAGTGTACAACATCCTTTCTAGACTAGAGACTTACATTTTGCTGTCTTTTACACTTGTTCTCTCACTATTCTGTGATATTCATTAGTATTTGCTCTGAATGACTACTGATTTCTAGCTGTTTCCTATAATGGGCCTTCTGCTCTACTTGTGGGACTTCACCACATGTAGAAACAACTTTATACACTCTTCTCCGGACTTGCGAAGCTATATAAACTTGTCTTTCAACTGCTTTACAGTTGAATACTACTTTTCAGTGAATTCTAGAGGGTTGAAACACTGTTTTCTTGTGAAGTAACTCTATTTCAAGGATTTCTGTAGTGTACAACATCCTTTCTAGACTAGAGACTTACATTTTGCTGTCTTTTACACTTGTTCTCTCACTATTCTGTAATATTCATTACTATTTGCTCTGAATGACTACTGATTTCTAGCTGTTTCCTATAATGGGCCTTCTGCTCTACTTGTGGGACTTCACCACATGTAGAAACAACTTTATACACTCTTCTCCGGACTTGCAAAGCTATATAAACTTGTCTTTCAACTGTTTTACAGTTAAATACTACTTTTCAGTGAATTCTGGTGGTTTGAAACACTGGTTTCATGTGAACTAACTCTATTTCAAGGATTTCTGCAGTGTACAACATCCTTTCTAGACTAGAGACTTACATTTTGCTGTCTTTTACACTTGTTCTCTCACTATTCTGTGACATTCATTAGTATTTGCTCTGAATGACTACTGATTTCTAGCTGTTTCCTATAATCGGCCTTCTTTTCTACTTGTGGGACTTCACCACATGTAGAAACAACTTTATACACTCTTCTCTGAACTTGCGAAGCTATATAAACTTGTCTTTCAACTGTTTTACAGTTAAATACTACTTTTCAGTGAATTCTGGTGGTTTGAAACACTGGTTTCATGTGTACTAACTCTATTTCAAGGATTTCTGCAGTGTACAACATCCTTTCTAGACTAGAGACTTACATTTTGCTGTCTTTTACACTTGTTCTCTCACTATTCTGTAATATTCATTACTATTTGCTCTGAATGACTACTGATTTCTAGCTGTTTCCTATAATGGGCCTTCTGCTCTACTTGTGGGACTTCACCACATGTAGAAACAACTTTATACACTCTTCTCTGAACTTGCGAAGCTATATAAACTTGTCTTTCAACTGTTTTACAGTTAAATACTACTTTTCAGTGAATTCTGGTGGTTTGAAACACTGGTTTCATGTGAACTGACTCTATTTCAGGGATTTCTGCAGTGTACAACATCCTTTCTAGACTAGAGACTTACATTTTGATGTCTTTTACACTTGTTCTCTCACTATTCTGTGATATTCATTAGTATTTGCTCTGAATGACTACTGATTTCTAGTTGTTTCCTATAATGGGCCTTCTGCTCTACTTGTGGGACTTCACCACATGTAGAAACAACTTTATACACTCTTCTCCGGACTTGCGAAGCTATATACACTTGTCTTTCAACTGTTTTACAGTTGAATACTACTTTTCAGTTAATTCTAGTGGGTTGAAACACTGTTTTCTTGTGAAGTAACTCTATTTCAAGGATTTCTGTAGTGTACAACATCCTTTCTAGACTAGAGACTTACATTTTGCTGTCTTTTACACTTGTTCTCTCACTATTCTGTGATATTCATTAGTATTTGCTCTGAATGACTACTGATTTCTAGCTGTTTCCTATAATCGGCCTTCTTTTCTACTTGTGGGACTTCACCACATGTAGAAACAACTTTATACACTCTTCTCTGAACTTGAGAAGCTATATACACTTGTCTTTCAACTGTTTTACAGTTGAATACTACTTTTCAGTGAATTCTAGTGGGTTGAAACACTGTTTTCTTGTGAAGTAACTCTATTTCAAGGATTTCTGTAGTGTACAACATCCTTTCTAGACTAGAAACTTACATTTTGATGTCTTTTACACCTGTTTTCACTCAATTCTATGATATTCATTAGTATTTCCCCTGAATTACTACTGATTTGTAGCTGTTTCCTATAATGGGCCTTCTGCTCTACTTGTGGGACTTCACCACATGTAGAAACAACTTTATACACTCTTCTCCGGACTTGCGAAGCTATATAAACTTGTCTTTCAACTGTTTTACAGTTGAATACTACTTTTCAGTGAATTCTAGAGGGTTGAAACACTGTTTTCTTGTGAAGTAACTCTTTTTCAAGGATTTCTGTAGTGTATAACATCCTTTCTAGACTAGAAACTTACATTTTGATGTCTTTTACACCTGTTGTCACACAATTCTATGATATTCATTAGTATTTCCCCTGAATGACTACTGATTTTTAGCTGTTTCCTATAATGGGCCTTCTGCTCTACTTGTGGGACTTCACTACATGTAGAAACAACTTTATACACTCTTATCTGAACTTGCGAAGCTATATACACTTGTCTTTCAACTGTTTTACAGTTCAATACTACTTTTCAGTGAATTCTGGTGGTTTGAAACACTGGTTTCATGTGAACTAACTCTATTTCAAGGATTTCTGCAGTGTACAACATCCTTTCTAGACTAGAGACTTACATTTTGCTGTCTTTTACACTTGTTCTCTCACTATTCTGTGACATTCATTAGTATTTGCTCTGAATGACTACTGATTTCTAGCTGTTTCCTATAATCGGCCTTCTTTTCTACTTGTGGGACTTCACCACATGTAGAAACAACTTTATACACTCTTCTCTGAACTTGCGAAGCTATATAAACTTGTCTTTCAACTGTTTTACAGTTAAATACTACTTTTCAGTGAATTCTGGTGGTTTGAAACACTGGTTTCATGTGAACTAACTCTATTTCAAGGATTTCTGCAGTGTACAACATCCTTTCTAGACTAGAGACTTACATTTTGCTGTCTTTTACACTTGTTCTCTCACTATTCTGTAATATTCATTACTATTTGCTCTGAATGACTACTGATTTCTAGCTGTTTCCTATAATGGGCCTTCTGCTCTACTTGTGGGACTTCACCACATGTAGAAACAACTTTATACACTCTTCTCCGGACTTGCGAAGCTATATACACTTGTCTTTCAACTGTTTTACAGTTCAATACTACTTTTCAGTGAATTCTAGTGAGTTGAAAAACTGTTTTCTTGTGATGTCACTCTATTTCAAGGATTTCTGTAGTGTACAACATCCTTTCTAGACTAGAGACTTACATTTTGCTGTCTTTTACACTTGTTCTCTCACTATTCTGTGATATTCATTACTATTTGCTCTGAATGACTACTGATTTCTAGCTGTTTCCTATAATGGGCCTTCTGCTCTACTTGTGGGACTTCACCACATGTAGAAACAACTTTATACACTCTTCTCCGGACTTGCGAAGCTATATAAACTTGTCTTTCAACTGTTTTACAGTTGAATACTACTTTTCAGTGAATTCTAGAGGGTTGAAACACTGTTTTCTTGTGAAGTAACTCTATTTCAAGGATTTCCGTAGTGTACAACATCCTTTCTAGACTAGAGACTTACATTTTGCTGTCTTTTACACTTGTTCTCTCACTATTCTGTAATATTCATTACTATTTGCTCTGAATGACTACTGATTTCTAGCTGTTTCCTATAATGGGCCTTCTGCTCTACTTGTGGGACTTCACCACATGTAGAAACAACTTTATACACTCTTCTCCGGACTTGCAAAGCTATATAAACTTGTCTTTCCACTGTTTTACAGTTAAATACTACTTTTCAGTGAATTCTGGTGGTTTGAAACACTGGTTTCATGTGAACTAACTCTATTTCAAGGATTTCTGCAGTGTACAACATCCTTTCTAGACTAGAGACTTACATTTTGCTGTCTTTTACACTTGTTCTCTCACTATTCTGTGACATTCATTAGTATTTGCTCTGAATGACTACTGATTTCTAGCTGTTTCCTATAATCGGCCTTCTTTTCTACTTGTGGGACTTCACCACATGTAGAAACAACTTTATACACTCTTCTCTGAACTTGCGAAGCTATATAAACTTGTCTTTCAACTGTTTTACAGTTAAATACTACTTTTCAGTGAATTCTGGTGGTTTGAAACACTGGTTTCATGTGTACTAACTCTATTTCAAGGATTTCTGCAGTGTACAACATCCTTTCTAGACTAGAGACTTACATTTTGCTGTCTTTTACACTTGTTCTCTCACTATTCTGTAATATTCATTACTATTTGCTCTGAATGACTACTGATTTCTAGTTGTTTCCTATAATGGGCCTTCTTTTCTACTTGTGGGACTTCACCACATGTAGAAACAAATTTATACACTCTTCTCTGAACTTGAGAAGCTATATACACTTGTCTTTCAACTGTTTTACTGTTGAATACTACTTTTCAGTGAATTCTAGTGGGTTGAAACACTGTTTTCTTGTGAAGTAACTCTATTTCAAGGATTTCTGTAGTGTACAACATCCTTTCTAGACTAGCGACTTACATTTTGCTGTCTTTTACACTTGTTCTCTCACTATTCTGTGATATTCATTAGTATTTGCTCTGAATGACTACTGATTTCTAGCTGTTTCCTATAATCGGCCTTCTTTTCTACTTGTGGGACTTCACCACATGTAGAAACAACTTTATACACTCTTCTCTGAACTTGCGAAGCTATATAAACTTGTCTTTCAACTGTTTTACAGTTAAATACTACTTTTCAGTGAATTCTGGTGGTTTGAAACACTGGTTTCATGTGAACTAACTCTATTTCAAGGATTTCTGCAGTGTACAACATCCTTTCTAGACTAGAGACTTACATTTTGCTGTCTTTTACACTTGTTCTCTCACTATTCTGTAATATTCATTACTATTTGCTCTGAATGACTACTGATTTCTAGCTGTTTCCTATAATGGGCCTTCTGCTCTACTTGTGGGACTTCACCACATGTAGAAACAACTTTATACACTCTTCTCCGGACTTGCGAAGCTATATAAACTTGTCTTTCAACTGTTTTACAGTTGAATACTACTTTTCAGTGAATTCTAGAGGGTTGAAACACTGTTTTCTTGTGAAGTAACTCTATTTCAAGGATTTCTGTAGTGTACAACATCCTTTCTAGACTAGAGACTTACATTTTGCTGTCTTTTACACTTGTTCTCTCACTATTCTGTAATATTCATTACTATTTGCTCTGAATGACTACTGATTTCTAGCTGTTTCCTATAATGGGCCTTCTGCTCTACTTGTGGGACTTCACCACATGTAGAAACAACTTTATACACTCTTCTCCGGACTTGCGAAGCTATATAAACTTGTCTTTCAACTGTTTTACAGTTGAATACTACTTTTCAGTTAATTCTAGAGGGTTGAAACACTGTTTTCTTGTGAAGTAACTCTATTTCAAGGATTTCTGTAGTGTACAACATCCTTTCTAGACTAGAGACTTACATTTTGCTGTCTTTTACACTTGTTCTCTCACTATTCTGTGATATTCATTAGTATTTGCTCTGAATGACTACTGATTTCTAGCTGTTTCCTATAATCGGCCTTCTTTTCTACTTGTGGGACTTCACCACATGTAGAAACAACTTTATACACTCTTCTCTGAACTTGCGAAGCTATATAAACTTGTCTTTCAACTGTTTTACAGTTAAATACTACTTTTCAGTGAATTCTGGTGGTTTGAAACACTGGTTTCATGTGAACTAACTCTATTTCAAGGATTTCTGCAGTGTACAACATCCTTTCTAGACTAGAGACTTACATTTTGCTGTCTTTTACACTTGTTCTCTCACTATTCTGTGATATTCATTAGTATTTGCTCTGAATGACTACTGATTTCTAGCTGTTTCCTATAATCGGCCTTCTTTTCTACTTGTGGGACTTCACCACATGTAGAAACAACTTTATACACTCTTCTCTGAACTTGAGAAGCTATATACACTTGTCTTTCAACTGTTTTACAGTTGAATACTACTTTTCAGTGAATTCTAGTGGGTTGAAACACTGTTTTCTTGTGAAGTAACTCTATTTCAAGGATTTCTGTAGTGTACAACATCCTTTCTAGACTAGAGACTTACATTTTGCTGTCTTTTACACTTGTTTTCTCACTATTCTGTGATATTCATTAGTATTTGCTCTGAATGACTACTGATTTCTAGCTGTTTCCTATAATGGGCCTTCTTTTCTACTTGTGGGACTTCACCACATGTAGAAACAACTTTATACACTCTTCTCTGAACTTGCGAAGCTATATAAACTTGTCTTTCAACTGTTTTACAGTTAAATACTACTTTTCAGTGAATTCTGGTGGTTTGAAACACTGGTTTCATGTGAACTAACTCTATTTCAAGGATTTCTGCAGTGTACAACATCCTTTCTAGACTAGAGACTTACATTTTGATGTCTTTTACACTTGTTCTCTCACTATTCTGTGATATTCATTAGTATTTGCTCTGAATGACTACTGATTTCTAGTTGTTTTCTATAATGGGCCTTCTTTTCTACTTGTGGGACTTCACCACATGTAGAAACAACTTTATACACTCTTCTCTGAACTTGCGAAGCTATATAAACTTGTCTTTCAACTGTTTTACAGTTAAATACTACTTTTCAGTGAATTCTAGTGAGTTGAAACACTGTTTTCTCGTGAAGTAACTCTATTTCTAGGATTTCTGTAGTGTATAACATCTTT
Organism: Cnephaeus nilssonii; assembly: GCF_951640355.1. Taxonomy (NCBI): domain Eukaryota; kingdom Metazoa; phylum Chordata; class Mammalia; order Chiroptera; family Vespertilionidae; genus Cnephaeus; species Cnephaeus nilssonii. The sequence goes on along the minus strand of NC_137089.1, from coordinate 56,257,857 downwards.
CTAGACTAGAAACTTACATTTTGATGTCTTTTACACCTGTTCTCACTCAATTCTATGATATTCATTAGTATTTCCCCTGAATTACTACTGATTTGTAGCTGTTTCCTATAATCGGCCTTCTGCTCTACTTGTGGGACTTCACTACATGTAGAAACAACTTTATACACTCTTCTCTGAACTTGCGAAGCTATATACACTTGTCTTTCAACTGTTTTACAGTTCAATACTACTTTTCAGTGAATTCTAGTGAGTTGAAAAACTGTTTTCTTGTGATGTCACTCTATTTCAAGGATTTCTGTAGTGTACAACATCCTTTCTAGACGAGAGACTTACATTTTGCTGTCTTTTACACTTGTTCTCTCACTATTCTGTGATATTCATTACTATTTGCTCTGAATGACTACTGATTTCTAGCTGTTTCCTATAATGGGCCTTCTGCTCTACTTGTGGGACTTCACCACATGTAGAAACAACTTTATACACTCTTCTCCGGACTTGCAAAGCTATATAAACTTGTCTTTCAACTGTTTTACAGTTAAATACTACTTTTCAGTGAATTCTGGTGGTTTGAAACACTGGTTTCATGTGAACTAACTCTATTTCAAGGATTTCTGCAGTGTACAACATCCTTTCTAGACTAGAGACTTACATTTTGCTGTCTTTTACACTTGTTCTCTCACTATTCTGTGACATTCATTAGTATTTGCTCTGAATGACTACTGATTTCTAGCTGTTTCCTATAATCGGCCTTCTTTTCTACTTGTGGGACTTCACCACATGTAGAAACAACTTTATACACTCTTCTCTGAACTTGCGAAGCTATATAAACTTGTCTTTCAACTGTTTTACAGTTAAATACTACTTTTCAGTGAATTCTGGTGGTTTGAAACACTGGTTTCATGTGTACTAACTCTATTTCAAGGATTTCTGCAGTGTACAACATCCTTTCTAGACTAGAGACTTACATTTTGCTGTCTTTTACACTTGTTCTCTCACTATTCTGTAATATTCATTACTATTTGCTCTGAATGACTACTGATTTCTAGCTGTTTCCTATAATGGGCCTTCTGCTCTACTTGTGGGACTTCACCACATGTAGAAACAACTTTATACACTCTTCTCTGAACTTGCGAAGCTATATAAACTTGTCTTTCAACTGTTTTACAGTTAAATACTACTTTTCAGTGAATTCTGGTGGTTTGAAACACTGGTTTCATGTGAACTGACTCTATTTCAGGGATTTCTGCAGTGTACAACATCCTTTCTAGACTAGAGACTTACATTTTGATGTCTTTTACACTTGTTCTCTCACTATTCTGTGATATTCATTAGTATTTGCTCTGAATGACTACTGATTTCTAGTTGTTTCCTATAATGGGCCTTCTTTTCTACTTGTGGGACTTCACCACATGTAGAAACAAATTTATACACTCTTCTCTGAACTTGAGAAGCTATATACACTTGTCTTTCAACTGTTTTACTGTTGAATACTACTTTTCAGTGAATTCTAGTGGGTTGAAACACTGTTTTCTTGTGAAGTAACTCTATTTCAAGGATTTCTGTAGTGTACAACATCCTTTCTAGACTAGAGACTTACATTTTGCTGTCTTTTACACTTGTTCTCTCACTATTCTGTTATATTCTTTAGTATTTGCTCTTAATGACTACTGATTTCTAGCTGTTTCCTATAATGGGCCTTCTGCTCTACTTGTGGGACTTCACCACATGTAGAAACAACTTTATACACTCTTCTCCGGACTTGCGAAGCTATATAAACTTGTCTTTCAACTGTTTTACAGTTGAATACTACTTTTCAGTGAATTCTAGAGGGTTGAAACACTGTTTTCTTGTGAAGTAACTCTATTTCAAGGATTTCTGTAGTGTACAACATCCTTTCTAGACTAGCGACTTACATTTTGCTGTCTTTTACACTTGTTCTCTCACTATTCTGTGATATTCATTAGTATTTGCTCTGAATGACTACTGATTTCTAGCTGTTTCCTATAATCGGCCTTCTTTTCTACTTGTGGGACTTCACCACATGTAGAAACAACTTTATACACTCTTCTCTGAACTTGAGAAGCTATATACACTTGTCTTTCAACTGTTTTACAGTTGAATACTACTTTTCAGTGAATTCTAGTGGGTTGAAACACTGTTTTCTTGTGAAGTAACTCTATTTCAAGGATTTCTGTAGTGTACAACATCCTTTCTAGACTAGAGACTTACATTTTGCTGTCTTTTACACTTGTTCTCTCACTATTCTGTGATATTCATTAGTATTTGCTCTGAATGACTACTGATTTCTAGCTGTTTCCTATAATGGGCCTTCTTTTCTACTTGTGGGACTTCACCACATGTAGAAACAACTTTATACACTCTTCTCTGAACTTGCGAAGCTATATAAACTTGTCTTTCAACTGTTTTACAGTTAAATACTACTTTTCAGTGAATTCTGGTGGTTTGAAACACTGGTTTCATGTGAACTAACTCTATTTCAAGGATTTCTGCAGTGTACAACATCCTTTCTAGACTAGAGACTTACATTTTGATGTCTTTTACACTTGTTCTCTCACTATTCTGTGATATTCATTAGTATTTGCTCTGAATGACTACTGATTTCTAGTTGTTTTCTATAATGGGCCTTCTTTTCTACTTGTGGGACTTCACCACATGTAGAAACAACTTTATACACTCTTCTCTGAACTTGCGAAGCTATATAAACTTGTCTTTCAACTGTTTTACAGTTAAATACTACTTTTCAGTGAATTCTAGTGAGTTGAAACACTGTTTTCTCGTGAAGTAACTCTATTTCTAGGATTTCTGTAGTGTATAACATCTTTCTAGACTAGAAACTTACATTTTGATGTCTTTTACACCTGTTCTCACTCAATTCTATGATATTCATTAGTATTTCCCCTGAATTACTACTGATTTTTAGCTGTTTCCTATAATCGGCCTTCTGCTCTACTTGTGGGACTTCACTACATGTAGAAACAACTTTATACACTCTTCTCTGAACTTGCGAAGCTATATACACTTGTCTTTCAACTGTTTTACAGTTCAATACTACTTTTCAGTGAATTCTAGTGAGTTGAAAAACTGTTTTCTTGTGATGTCACTCTATTTCAAGGATTTCTGTAGTGTACAACATCCTTTCTAGACTAGAGACTTACATTTTGCTGTCTTTTACACTTGTTCTCTCACTATTCTGTGATATTCATTACTATTTGCTCTGAATGACTACTGATTTCTAGCTGTTTCCTATAATGGGCCTTCTGCTCTACTTGTGGGACTTCACCACATGTAGAAACAACTTTATACACTCTTCTCCGGACTTGCAAAGCTATATAAACTTGTCTTTCAACTGTTTTACAGTTAAATACTACTTTTCAGTGAATTCTGGTGGTTTGAAACACTGGTTTCATGTGAACTAACTCTATTTCAAGGATTTCTGCAGTGTACAACATCCTTTCTAGACTAGAGACTTACATTTTGATGTCTTTTACACTTGTTCTCTCACTATTCTGTGATATTCATTAGTATTTGCTCTGAATGACTACTGATTTCTAGCTGTTTCCTATAATCGGCCTTCTTTTCTACTTGTGGGACTTCACCACATGTAGAAACAACTTTATACACTCTTCTCTGAACTTGCGAAGCTATATAAACTTGTCTTTCAACTGTTTTACAGTTAAATACTACTTTTCAGTGAATTCTGGTGGTTTGAAACACTGGTTTCATGTGAACTAACTCTATTTCAAGGATTTCTGCAGTGTACAACATCCTTTCTAGACTAGAGACTTACATTTTGCTGTCTTTTACACTTGTTCTCTCACTATTCTGTAATATTCATTACTATTTGCTCTGAATGAATACTGATTTCTAGCTGTTTCCTATAATGGGCCTTCTGCTCTACTTGTGGGACTTCACCACATGTAGAAACAACTTTATACACTCTTCTCCGGACTTGCGAAGCTATATAAACTTGTCTTTCAACTGTTTTACAGTTGAATACTACTTTTCAGTGAATTCTAGAGGGTTGAAACACTGTTTTCTTGTGAAGTAACTCTATTTCAAGGATTTCTGTAGTGTACAACATCCTTTCTAGACTAGAGACTTACATTTTGCTGTCTTTTACACTTGTTCTCTCACTATTCTGTAATATTCATTACTATTTGCTCTGAATGACTACTGATTTCTAGCTGTTTCCTATAATGGGCCTTCTGCTCTACTTGTGGGACTTCACCACATGTAGAAACAACTTTATACACTCTTCTCCGGACTTGCGAAGCTATATAAACTTGTCTTTCAACTGTTTTACAGTTGAATACTACTTTTCAGTTAATTCTAGAGGGTTGAAACACTGTTTTCTTGTGAAGTAACTCTATTTCAAGGATTTCTGTAGTGTACAACATCCTTTCTAGACTAGAGACTTACATTTTGCTGTCTTTTACACTTGTTCTCTCACTATTCTGTGATATTCATTAGTATTTGCTCTGAATGACTACTGATTTCTAGCTGTTTCCTATAATCGGCCTTCTTTTCTACTTGTGGGACTTCACCACATGTAGAAACAACTTTATACACTCTTCTCTGAACTTGAGAAGCTATATACACTTGTCTTTCAACTGTTTTACAGTTGAATACTACTTTTCAGTGAATTCTAGTGGGTTGAAACACTGTTTTCTTGTGAAGTAACTCTATTTCAAGGATTTCTGTAGTGTATAACATCTTTCTAGACTAGAAACTTACATTTTGATGTCTTTTACACCTGTTCTCACTCAATTCTATGATATTCATTAGTATTTCCCCTGAATTACTACTGATTTTTAGCTGTTTCCTATAATCGGCCTTCTGCTCTACTTGTGGGACTTCACTACATGTAGAAACAACTTTATACACTCTTCTCTGAACTTGCGAAGCTATATACACTTGTCTTTCAACTGTTTTACAGTTCAATACTACTTTTCAGTGAATTCTAGTGAGTTGAAAAACTGTTTTCTTGTGATGTCACTCTATTTCAAGGATTTCTGTAGTGTACAACATCCTTTCTAGACTAGAGACTTACATTTTGCTGTCTTTTACACTTGTTCTCTCACTATTCTGTGATATTCATTACTATTTGCTCTGAATGACTACTGATTTCTAGCTGTTTCCTATAATGGGCCTTCTGCTCTACTTGTGGGACTTCACCACATGTAGAAACAACTTTATACACTCTTCTCCGGACTTGCGAAGCTATATAAACTTGTCTTTCAACTGTTTTACAGTTGAATACTACTTTTCAGTGAATTCTAGAGGGTTGAAACACTGTTTTCTTGTGAAGTAACTCTATTTCAAGGATTTCCGTAGTGTACAACATCCTTTCTAGACTAGAGACTTACATTTTGCTGTCTTTTACACTTGTTCTCTCACTATTCTGTGATATTCATTAGTATTTGCTCTGAATGACTACTGATTTCTAGCTGTTTCCTATAATGGGCCTTCTGCTCTACTTGTGGGACTTCACCACATGTAGAAACAACTTTATACACTCTTCTCCGGACTTGCGAAGCTATATAAACTTGTCTTTCAACTGCTTTACAGTTGAATACTACTTTTCAGTGAATTCTAGAGGGTTGAAACACTGTTTTCTTGTGAAGTAACTCTATTTCAAGGATTTCTGCAGTGTACAACATCCTTTCTAGACTAGAGACTTACATTTTGCTGTCTTTTACACTTGTTCTCTCACTATTCTGTGATATTCATTAGTATTTGCTCTGAATGACTACTGATTTCTAGCTGTTTCCTATAATGGGCCTTCTTTTCTACTTGTGGGACTTCACCACATGTAGAAACAACTTTATACACTCTTCTCTGAACTTGCGAAGCTATATAAACTTGTCTTTCAACTGTTTTACAGTTAAATACTACTTTTCAGTGAATTCTGGTGGTTTGAAACACTGGTTTCATGTGAACTAACTCTATTTCAAGGATTTCTGCAGTGTACAACATCCTTTCTAGACTAGAGACTTACATTTTGATGTCTTTTACACTTGTTCTCTCACTATTCTGTGATATTCATTAGTATTTGCTCTGAATGACTACTGATTTCTAGTTGTTTTCTATAATGGGCCTTCTTTTCTACTTGTGGGACTTCACCACATGTAGAAACAACTTTATACACTCTTCTCTGAACTTGCGAAGCTATATAAACTTGTCTTTCAACTGTTTTACAGTTAAATACTACTTTTCAGTGAATTCTAGTGAGTTGAAACACTGTTTTCTCGTGAAGTAACTCTATTTCTAGGATTTCTGTAGTGTATAACATCTTTCTAGACTAGAAACTTACATTTTGATGTCTTTTACACCTGTTCTCACTCAATTCTATGATATTCATTAGTATTTCCCCTGAATTACTACTGATTTTTAGCTGTTTCCTATAATCGGCCTTCTGCTCTACTTGTGGGACTTCACTACATGTAGAAACAACTTTATACACTCTTCTCTGAACTTGCGAAGCTATATACACTTGTCTTTCAACTGTTTTACAGTTCAATACTACTTTTCAGTGAATTCTAGTGAGTTGAAAAACTGTTTTCTTGTGATGTCACTCTATTTCAAGGATTTCTGTAGTGTACAACATCCTTTCTAGACTAGAGACTTACATTTTGCTGTCTTTTACACTTGTTCTCTCACTATTCTGTGATATTCATTACTATTTGCTCTGAATGACTACTGATTTCTAGCTGTTTCCTATAATGGGCCTTCTGCTCTACTTGTGGGACTTCACCACATGTAGAAACAACTTTATACACTCTTCTCCGGACTTGCAAAGCTATATAAACTTGTCTTTCAACTGTTTTACAGTTAAATACTACTTTTCAGTGAATTCTGGTGGTTTGAAACACTGGTTTCATGTGAACTAACTCTATTTCAAGGATTTCTGCAGTGTACAACATCCTTTCTAGACTAGAGACTTACATTTTGATGTCTTTTACACTTGTTCTCTCACTATTCTGTGATATTCATTAGTATTTGCTCTGAATGACTACTGATTTCTAGCTGTTTCCTATAATCGGCCTTCTTTTCTACTTGTGGGACTTCACCACATGTAGAAACAACTTTATACACTCTTCTCTGAACTTGCGAAGCTATATAAACTTGTCTTTCAACTGTTTTACAGTTAAATACTACTTTTCAGTGAATTCTGGTGGTTTGAAACACTGGTTTCATGTGAACTAACTCTATTTCAAGGATTTCTGCAGTGTACAACATCCTTTCTAGACTAGAGACTTACATTTTGCTGTCTTTTACACTTGTTCTCTCACTATTCTGTAATATTCATTACTATTTGCTCTGAATGAATACTGATTTCTAGCTGTTTCCTATAATGGGCCTTCTGCTCTACTTGTGGGACTTCACCACATGTAGAAACAACTTTATACACTCTTCTCCGGACTTGCGAAGCTATATAAACTTGTCTTTCAACTGTTTTACAGTTGAATACTACTTTTCAGTGAATTCTAGAGGGTTGAAACACTGTTTTCTTGTGAAGTAACTCTATTTCAAGGATTTCTGTAGTGTACAACATCCTTTCTAGACTAGAGACTTACATTTTGCTGTCTTTTACACTTGTTCTCTCACTATTCTGTAATATTCATTACTATTTGCTCTGAATGACTACTGATTTCTAGCTGTTTCCTATAATGGGCCTTCTGCTCTACTTGTGGGACTTCACCACATGTAGAAACAACTTTATACACTCTTCTCCGGACTTGCGAAGCTATATAAACTTGTCTTTCAACTGTTTTACAGTTGAATACTACTTTTCAGTTAATTCTAGAGGGTTGAAACACTGTTTTCTTGTGAAGTAACTCTATTTCAAGGATTTCTGTAGTGTACAACATCCTTTCTAGACTAGAGACTTACATTTTGCTGTCTTTTACACTTGTTCTCTCACTATTCTGTGATATTCATTAGTATTTGCTCTGAATGACTACTGATTTCTAGCTGTTTCCTATAATCGGCCTTCTTTTCTACTTGTGGGACTTCACCACATGTAGAAACAACTTTATACACTCTTCTCTGAACTTGAGAAGCTATATACACTTGTCTTTCAACTGTTTTACAGTTGAATACTACTTTTCAGTGAATTCTAGTGGGTTGAAACACTGTTTTCTTGTGAAGTAACTCTATTTCAAGGATTTCTGTAGTGTATAACATCTTTCTAGACTAGAAACTTACATTTTGATGTCTTTTACACCTGTTCTCACTCAATTCTATGATATTCATTAGTATTTCCCCTGAATTACTACTGATTTTTAGCTGTTTCCTATAATCGGCCTTCTGCTCTACTTGTGGGACTTCACTACATGTAGAAACAACTTTATACACTCTTCTCTGAACTTGCGAAGCTATATACACTTGTCTTTCAACTGTTTTACAGTTCAATACTACTTTTCAGTGAATTCTAGTGAGTTGAAAAACTGTTTTCTTGTGATGTCACTCTATTTCAAGGATTTCTGTAGTGTACAACATCCTTTCTAGACTAGAGACTTACATTTTGCTGTCTTTTACACTTGTTCTCTCACTATTCTGTGATATTCATTACTATTTGCTCTGAATGACTACTGATTTCTAGCTGTTTCCTATAATGGGCCTTCTGCTCTACTTGTGGGACTTCACCACATGTAGAAACAACTTTATACACTCTTCTCCGGACTTGCGAAGCTATATAAACTTGTCTTTCAACTGTTTTACAGTTGAATACTACTTTTCAGTGAATTCTAGAGGGTTGAAACACTGTTTTCTTGTGAAGTAACTCTATTTCAAGGATTTCCGTAGTGTACAACATCCTTTCTAGACTAGAGACTTACATTTTGCTGTCTTTTACACTTGTTCTCTCACTATTCTGTGATATTCATTAGTATTTGCTCTGAATGACTACTGATTTCTAGCTGTTTCCTATAATGGGCCTTCTGCTCTACTTGTGGGACTTCACCACATGTAGAAACAACTTTATACACTCTTCTCCGGACTTGCGAAGCTATATAAACTTGTCTTTCAACTGCTTTACAGTTGAATACTACTTTTCAGTGAATTCTAGAGGGTTGAAACACTGTTTTCTTGTGAAGTAACTCTATTTCAAGGATTTCTGTAGTGTACAACATCCTTTCTAGACTAGAGACTTACATTTTGCTGTCTTTTACACTTGTTCTCTCACTATTCTGTAATATTCATTACTATTTGCTCTGAATGACTACTGATTTCTAGCTGTTTCCTATAATGGGCCTTCTGCTCTACTTGTGGGACTTCACCACATGTAGAAACAACTTTATACACTCTTCTCCGGACTTGCAAAGCTATATAAACTTGTCTTTCAACTGTTTTACAGTTAAATACTACTTTTCAGTGAATTCTGGTGGTTTGAAACACTGGTTTCATGTGAACTAACTCTATTTCAAGGATTTCTGCAGTGTACAACATCCTTTCTAGACTAGAGACTTACATTTTGCTGTCTTTTACACTTGTTCTCTCACTATTCTGTGACATTCATTAGTATTTGCTCTGAATGACTACTGATTTCTAGCTGTTTCCTATAATCGGCCTTCTTTTCTACTTGTGGGACTTCACCACATGTAGAAACAACTTTATACACTCTTCTCTGAACTTGCGAAGCTATATAAACTTGTCTTTCAACTGTTTTACAGTTAAATACTACTTTTCAGTGAATTCTGGTGGTTTGAAACACTGGTTTCATGTGTACTAACTCTATTTCAAGGATTTCTGCAGTGTACAACATCCTTTCTAGACTAGAGACTTACATTTTGCTGTCTTTTACACTTGTTCTCTCACTATTCTGTAATATTCATTACTATTTGCTCTGAATGACTACTGATTTCTAGCTGTTTCCTATAATGGGCCTTCTGCTCTACTTGTGGGACTTCACCACATGTAGAAACAACTTTATACACTCTTCTCTGAACTTGCGAAGTTATATAAACTTGTCTTTCAACTGTTTTACAGTTAAATACTACTTTTCAGTGAATTCTGGTGGTTTGAAACACTGGTTTCATGTGAACTGACTCTATTTCAGGGATTTCTGCAGTGTACAACATCCTTTCTAGACTAGAGACTTACATTTTGATGTCTTTTACACTTGTTCTCTCACTATTCTGTGATATTCATTAGTATTTGCTCTGAATGACTACTGATTTCTAGTTGTTTCCTATAATGGGCCTTCTTTTCTACTTGTGGGACTTCACCACATGTAGAAACAAATTTATACACTCTTCTCTGAACTTGAGAAGCTATATACACTTGTCTTTCAACTGTTTTACTGTTGAATACTACTTTTCAGTGAATTCTAGTGGGTTGAAACACTGTTTTCTTGTGAAGTAACTCTATTTCAAGGATTTCTGTAGTGTACAACATCCTTTCTAGACTAGAGACTTACATTTTGCTGTCTTTTACACTTGTTCTCTCACTATTCTGTTATATTCTTTAGTATTTGCTCTTAATGACTACTGATTTCTAGCTGTTTCCTATAATGGGCCTTCTGCTCTACTTGTGGGACTTCACTACATGTAGAAACAACTTTATACACTCTTCTCCGGACTTGCGAAGCTATATAAACTTGTCTTTCAACTGTTTTACAGTTGAATACTACTTTTTAGTGAATTCTAGAGGGTTGAAACACTGTTTTCTTGTGAAGTAACTCTATTTCAAGGATTTCTGTAGTGTACAACATCCTTTCTAGACTAGCGACTTACATTTTGCTGTCTTTTACACTTGTTCTCTCACTATTCTGTAATATTCATTACTATTTGCTCTGAATGACTACTGATTTCTAGCTGTTTCCTATAATGGGCCTTCTGCTCTACTTGTGGGACTTCACCACATGTAGAAACAACTTTATACACTCTTCTCCGGACTTGCGAAGCTATATAAACTTGTCTTTCAACTGTTTTACAGTTGAATACTACTTTTCAGTGAATTCTAGAGGGTTGAAACACTGTTTTCTTGTGAAGTAACTCTATTTCAAGGATTTCTGTAGTGTACAACATCCTTTCTAGACTAGAGACTTACATTTTGCTGTCTTTTACACTTGTTCTCTCACTATTCTGTAATATTCATTACTATTTGCTCTGAATGACTACTGATTTCTAGCTGTTTCCTATAATGGGCCTTCTGCTCTACTTGTGGGACTTCACCACATGTAGAAACAACTTTATACACTCTTCTCCGGACTTGCGAAGCTATATAAACTTGTCTTTCAACTGTTTTACAGTTGAATACTACTTTTCAGTTAATTCTAGAGGGTTGAAACACTGTTTTCTTGTGAAGTAACTCTATTTCAAGGATTTCTGTAGTGTACAACATCCTTTCTAGACTAGAGACTTACATTTTGCTGTCTTTTACACTTGTTCTCTCACTATTCTGTGATATTCATTAGTATTTGCTCTGAATGACTACTGATTTCTAGCTGTTTCCTATAATCGGCCTTCTTTTCTACTTGTGGGACTTCACCACATGTAGAAACAACTTTATACACTCTTCTCTGAACTTGAGAAGCTATATACACTTGTCTTTCAACTGTTTTACAGTTGAATACTACTTTTCAGTGAATTCTAGTGGGTTGAAACACTGTTTTCTTGTGAAGTAACTCTATTTCAAGGATTTCTGTAGTGTACAACATCCTTTCTAGACTAGAGACTTACATTTTGCTGTCTTTTACACTTGTTCTCTCACTATTCTGTGATATTCATTAGTATTTGCTCTGAATGACTACTGATTTCTAGCTGTTTCCTATAATGGGCCTTCTTTTCTACTTGTGGGACTTCACCACATGTAGAAACAACTTTATACACTCTTCTCTGAACTTGCGAAGCTATATAAACTTGTCTTTCAACTGTTTTACAGTTAAATACTACTTTTCAGTGAATTCTGGTGGTTTGAAACACTGGTTTCATGTGAACTAACTCTATTTCAAGGATTTCTGCAGTGTACAACATCCTTTCTAGACTAGAGACTTACATTTTGATGTCTTTTACACTTGTTCTCTCACTATTCTGTGATATTCATTAGTATTTGCTCTGAATGACTACTGATTTCTAGTTGTTTTCTATAATGGGCCTTCTTTTCTACTTGTGGGACTTCACCACATGTAGAAACAACTTTATACACTCTTCTCTGAACTTGCGAAGCTATATAAACTTGTCTTTCAACTGTTTTACAGTTAAATACTACTTTTCAGTGAATTCTAGTGAGTTGAAACACTGTTTTCTCGTGAAGTAACTCTATTTCTAGGATTTCTGTAGTGTATAACATCTTTCTAGACTAGAAACTTACATTTTGATGTCTTTTACACCTGTTCTCACTCAATTCTATGATATTCATTAGTATTTCCCCTGAATTACTACTGATTTTTAGCTGTTTCCTATAATCGGCCTTCTGCTCTACTTGTGGGACTTCACTACATGTAGAAACAACTTTATACACTCTTCTCCGGACTTGCGAAGCTATATAAACTTGTCTTTCAACTGTTTTACAGTTGAATACTACTTTTCAGTGAATTCTAGAGGGTTGAAACACTGTTTTCTTGTGAAGTAACTCTTTTTCAAGGATTTCTGTAGTGTATAACATCCTTTCTAGACTAGAAACTTACATTTTGATGTCTTTTACACCTGTTGTCACACAATTCTATGATATTCATTAGTATTTCCTTTGAATTACTACTGATTTCTAGCTGTTTCCTATAATGGGCCTTCTGCTCTACTTGTGGGACTTCACCACATGTAGAAACAACTTTATACACTCTTCTCTGAACTTGCGAAGCTATATACACTTGTCTTTCAACTGTTTTACAGTTCAATACTACTTTTCAGTGAATTCTAGTGAGTTGAAAAACTGTTTTCTTGTGATGTAACTCTATTTCAAAGATTTCTGCAGTGTACAACATCCTTTCTAGACTAGAGACTTACATTTTGATGTCTTTTACACTTGTTCTCTCACTATTCTGTGATATTCATTAGTATTTGCTCTGAATGACTACTGATTTCTAGTTGTTTCCTATAATGGGCCTTCTGCTCTACTTGTGGGACTTCACCACATGTAGAAACAACTTTATGCACTCTTCTCTGAACTTGAGAAGCTATATACACTTGTCTTTCAACTGTTTTAGATTTGAATACTACTTTTAAATGAATTCTAGTGGGTTGAAACACTGTTTTCTTGTGAAGTAACTCTATTTCTAGGATTTCTGTAGTGTATAACATCCTTTCTAGACTAGAAACTTACTTTTTGATATCTTTTACACCTGTTGTCACACAATTCTATGATATTCATTAGTATTTCCCCTGAATGACTACTGATTTTTAGCTGTTTCCTATAATGGGCCTTCTGCTCTACTTGTGGGACTTCACTACATGTAGAAACAACTTTATACACTCTTATCTGAACTTGCGAAGCTATATACACTTGTCTTTCAACTGTTTTACAGTTCAATACTACTTTTCAGTGAATTCTAGTGAGTTGAAAAACTGTTTTCTTGTGATGTCACTCTATTTCAAGGATTTCTGTAGTGTACAACATCCTTTCTAGACTAGAGACTTACATTTTGCTGTCTTTTACACTTGTTCTCTCACTATTCTGTGATATTCATTACTATTTGCTCTGAATGACTACTGATTTCTAGCTGTTTCCTATAATGGGCCTTCTGCTCTACTTGTGGGACTTCACCACATGTAGAAACAACTTTATACACTCTTCTCCGGACTTGCGAAGCTATATAAACTTGTCTTTCAACTGTTTTACAGTTGAATACTACTTTTCAGTTAATTCTAGAGGGTTGAAACACTGTTTTCTTGTGAAGTAACTCTATTTCAAGGATTTCCGTAGTGTACAACATCCTTTCTAGACTAGAGACTTACATTTTGCTGTCTTTTACACTTGTTCTCTCACTATTCTGTGATATTCATTAGTATTTGCTCTGAATGACTACTGATTTCTAGCTGTTTCCTATAATGGGCCTTCTGCTCTACTTGTGGGACTTCACCACATGTAGAAACAACTTTATACACTCTTCTCCGGACTTGCGAAGCTATATAAACTTGTCTTTCAACTGCTTTACAGTTGAATACTACTTTTCAGTGAATTCTAGAGGGTTGAAACACTGTTTTCTTGTGAAGTAACTCTATTTCAAGGATTTCTGTAGTGTACAACATCCTTTCTAGACTAGAGACTTACATTTTGCTGTCTTTTACACTTGTTCTCTCACTATTCTGTAATATTCATTACTATTTGCTCTGAATGACTGCTGATTTCTAGCTGTTTCTTATAATGGGCCTTCTGCTCTACTTGTGGGACTTCACCACATGTAGAAACAACTTTATACACTCTTCTCCGGACTTGCAAAGCTATATAAACTTGTCTTTCAACTGTTTTACAGTTAAATACTACTTTTCAGTGAATTCTGGTGGTTTGAAACACTGGTTTCATGTGAACTAACTCTATTTCAAGGATTTCTGTAGTGTACAACATCCTTTCTAGACAAGAGACTTACATTTTGCTGTCTTTTACACTTGTTCTCTCACTATTCTGTGATATTCATTAGTATTTGCTCTGAATGACTACTGATTTCTAGCTGTTTCCTATAATCGGCCTTCTTTTCTACTTGTGGGACTTCACCACATGTAGAAACAACTTTATACACTCTTCTCTGAACTTGCGAAGCTATATAAACTTGTCTTTCAACTGTTTTACAGTTAAATACTACTTTTCAGTGAATTCTGGTGGTTTGAAACACTGGTTTCATGTGAACTAACTCTATTTCAAGGATTTCTGCAGTGTACAACATCCTTTCTAGACTAGAGACTTACATTTTGCTGTCTTTTACACTTGTTCTCTCACTATTCTGTAATATTCATTACTATTTGCTCTGAATGACTACTGATTTCTAGCTGTTTCCTATAATGGGCCTTCTGCTCTACTTGTGGGACTTCACCACATGTAGAAACAACTTTATACACTCTTCTCCGGACTTGCGAAGCTATATAAACTTGTCTTTCAACTGTTTTACAGTTGAATACTACTTTTCAGTGAATTCTAGAGGGTTGAAACACTGTTTTCTTGTGAAGTAACTCTATTTCAAGGATTTCTGTAGTGTACAACATCCTTTCTAGACTAGAGACTTACATTTTGCTGTCTTTTACACTTGTTCTCTCACTATTCTGTAATATTCATTACTATTTGCTCTGAATGACTACTGATTTCTAGCTGTTTCCTATAATGGGCCTTCTGCTCTACTTGTGGGACTTCACCACATGTAGAAACAACTTTATACACTCTTCTCCGGACTTGCGAAGCTATATAAACTTGTCTTTCAACTGTTTTACAGTTGAATACTACTTTTCAGTTAATTCTAGAGGGTTGAAACACTGTTTTCTTGTGAAGTAACTCTATTTCAAGGATTTCTGTAGTGTACAACATCCTTTCTAGACTAGAGACTTACATTTTGCTGTCTTTTACACTTGTTCTCTCACTATTCTGTGATATTCATTAGTATTTGCTCTGAATGACTACTGATTTCTAGCTGTTTCCTATAATCGGCCTTCTTTTCTACTTGTGGGACTTCACCACATGTAGAAACAACTTTATACACTCTTCTCTGAACTTGAGAAGCTATATACACTTGTCTTTCAACTGTTTTACAGTTGAATACTACTTTTCAGTGAATTCTAGTGGGTTGAAACACTGTTTTCTTGTGAAGTAACTCTATTTCAAGGATTTCTGTAGTGTACAACATCCTTTCTAGACTAGAGACTTACATTTTGCTGTCTTTTACACTTGTTCTCTCACTATTCTGTGATATTCATTAGTATTTGCTCTGAATGACTACTGATTTCTAGCTGTTTCCTATAATGGGCCTTCTTTTCTACTTGTGGGACTTCACCACATGTAGAAACAACTTTATACACTCTTCTCTGAACTTGCGAAGCTATATAAACTTGTCTTTCAACTGTTTTACAGTTAAATACTACTTTTCAGTGAATTCTGGTGGTTTGAAACACTGGTTTCATGTGAACTAACTCTATTTCAAGGATTTCTGCAGTGTACAACATCCTTTCTAGACTAGAGACTTACATTTTGCTGTCTTTTACACTTGTTCTCTCACTATTCTGTGATATTCCTTAGTATTTGCTCTGAATGACTACTGATTTCTAGCTGTTTCCTATAATGGGACTTCTGCTCTACTTGTGGGACTTCACCACATGTAGAAACAACTTTATACACTCTGCTCCGGACTTGCGAAGCTATATAAACTTGTCTTTCAACTGTTTTACGGTTGAATACTACTTTTCAGTGAATTCTAGAGGGTTGAAACACTGTTTTCTTGTGAAGTAACTCTTTTTCAAGGATTTCTGTAGTGTATAACATCCTTTCTAGACTAGAAACTTACATTTTGATGTCTTTTATACCTGTTGTCACACAATTCTATGATATTCATTAGTATTTCCTTTGAATTACTAATGATTTCTAGCTGTTTCCTATAATGGGCCTTCTGCTCTACTTGTGGGACTTCACCACATGTAGAAACTTTATACACTCTTCTCCGGACTTGCGAAGCTATATAAACTTGTCTTTCAACTGTTTTACAGTTAAATACTACTTTTCAGTGCATTCTGGTGGTTTGAAACACTGGTTTCATGTGAACTAACTCTATTTCAAGGATTTCTGCAGTGTACAACATCCTTTCTAGACTAGAGACTTACATTTTGATGTCTTTTACACTTGTTCTCTCACTATTCTGTGATATTCATTAGTATTTGCTCTGAATGACTACTGATTTCTAGTTGTTTCCTATAATGGGCCTTTTTTTCTACTTGTGGGACTTCACCACATGTAGAAACAACTTTATACACTCTTCTCTGAACTTGAGAAGCTATATACACTTGTCTTTCAACTGTTTTACAGTTCAATACTACTTTTCAGTGAATTCTAGTGAGTTGAAACACTGTTTTCTCGTGAAGTAACTCTATTTCTAGGATTTCTGTAGTGTATAACATCCTTTCTAGACTAGAAACTTACATTTTGATGTCTTTTACACCTGTTTTCACTCAATTCTATGATATTCATTAGTATTTCCCCTGAATTACTACTGATTTGTAGCTGTTTCCTATAATGGGCCTTCTGCTCTACTTGTGGGACTTCACCACATGTAGAAACAACTTTATACACTCTTCTCCGGACTTGCGAAGCTATATAAACTTGTCTTTCAACTGTTTTACAGTTGAATACTACTTTTAAGTGAATTCTAGAGGGTTGAAACACTGTTTTCTTGTGAAGTAACTCTTTTTCAAGGATTTCTGTAGTGTATAACATCCTTTCTAGACTAGAAACTTACATTTTGATGTCTTTTACACCTGTTGTCACACAATTCTATGATATTCATTAGTATTTCCTTTGAATTACTACTGATTTCTAGCTGTTTCCTATAATGGGCCTTCTGCTCTACTTGTGGGACTTCACCACATGTAGAAACAACTTTATACACTCTTCTCTGAACTTGCGAAGCTATATACACTTGTCTTTCAACTGTTTTACAGTTCAATACTACTTTTCAGTGAATTCTAGTGAGTTGAAAAACTGTTTTCTTGTGATGTAACTCTATTTCAAGGATTTCTGCAGTGTACAACATCCTTTCTAGACTAGAGACTTACATTTTGATGTCTTTTACACTTGTTCTCTCACTATTCTGTGATATTCATTAGTATTTGCTCTGAATGACTACTGATTTCTAGTTGTTTCCTATAATGGGCCTTCTGCTCTACTTGTGGGACTTCACCACATGTAGAAACAACTTTATACACTCTTCTCTGAACTTGAGAAGCTATATACACTTGTCTTTCAACTGTTTTAGATTTGAATACTACTTTTAAATGAATTCTAGTGGGTTGAAACACTGTTTTCTCGTGAAGTAACTCTATTTCTAGGATTTCTGTAGTGTATAACATCCTTTCTAGACTAGAAACTTACTTTTTGATATCTTTTACACCTGTTGTCACACAATTCTATGATATTCATTAGTATTTCCCCTGAATGACTACTGATTTTTAGCTGTTTCCTATAATGGGCCTTCTGCTCTACTTGTGGGACTTCACTACATGTA
The DNA here is from genome assembly GCF_951640355.1 of Cnephaeus nilssonii. NCBI lineage: Eukaryota > Metazoa > Chordata > Mammalia > Chiroptera > Vespertilionidae > Cnephaeus > Cnephaeus nilssonii. Next base: position 56,239,703 of record NC_137089.1, on the reverse strand, counting down.
GAAACAACTTTATACACTCTTATCTGAACTTGCGAAGCTATATACACTTGTCTTTCAACTGTTTTACAGTTCAATACTACTTTTCAGTGAATTCTAGTGAGTTGAAAAACTGTTTTCTTGTGATGTCACTCTATTTCAAGGATTTCTGTAGTGTACAACATCCTTTCTAGACTAGAGACTTACATTTTGCTGTCTTTTACACTTGTTCTCTCACTATTCTGTGATATTCATTACTATTTGCTCTGAATGACTACTGATTTCTAGCTGTTTCCTATAATGGGCCTTCTGCTCTACTTGTGGGACTTCACCACATGTAGAAACAACTTTATACACTCTTCTCCGGACTTGCGAAGCTATATAAACTTGTCTTTCAACTGTTTTACAGTTGAATACTACTTTTCAGTGAATTCTAGAGGGTTGAAACACTGTTTTCTTGTGAAGTAACTCTATTTCAAGGATTTCCGTAGTGTACAACATCCTTTCTAGACTAGAGACTTACATTTTGCTGTCTTTTACACTTGTTCTCTCACTATTCTGTGATATTCATTAGTATTTGCTCTGAATGACTACTGATTTCTAGCTGTTTCCTATAATGGGCCTTCTGCTCTACTTGTGGGACTTCACCACATGTAGAAACAACTTTATACACTCTTCTCCGGACTTGCGAAGCTGTATAAACTTGTCTTTCAACTGCTTTACAGTTGAATACTACTTTTCAGTGAATTCTAGAGGGTTGAAACACTGTTTTCTTGTGAAGTAACTCTATTTCAAGGATTTCTGTAGTGTACAACATCCTTTCTAGACTAGAGACTTACATTTTGCTGTCTTTTACACTTGTTCTCTCACTATTCTGTAATATTCATTACTATTTGCTCTGAATGACTACTGATTTCTAGCTGTTTCCTATAATGGGCCTTCTGCTCTACTTGTGGGACTTCACCACATGTAGAAACAACTTTATTCACTCTTCTCCGGACTTGCAAAGCTATATAAACTTGTCTTTCAACTGTTTTACAGTTAAATACTACTTTTCAGTGAATTCTGGTGGTTTGAAACACTGGTTTCATGTGAACTAACTCTATTTCAAGGATTTCTGCAGTGTACAACATCCTTTCTAGACTAGAGACTTACATTTTGCTGTCTTTTACACTTGTTCTCTCACTATTCTGTGACATTCATTAGTATTTGCTCTGAATGACTATTGATTTCTAGTTGTTTCCTATAATGGGCCTTCTTTTCTACTTGTGGGACTTCACCACATGTAGAAACAACTTTATACAATCTTCTCTGAACTTGCGAAGCTATATACACTTGTCTTTCAACTGTTTTACAGTTGAATACTACTTTTCAGTGAATTCTAGAGGGTTGAAACACTGTTTTCGTGTGAAGTAACTCTATTTCAAGGATTTCCGTAGTGTACAACATCCTTTCTAGACTAGAGACTTACATTTTGCTATCTTTTACACTTGTTCTCTCACTATTCTGTGATATTCATTAGTATTTGCTCTGAATGACTACTGATTTCTAGCTGTTTCCTATAATGGGCCTTCTGCTCTACTTGTGGGACTTCACCACATGTAGAAACAACTTTATACACTCTTCTCCGGACTTGCGAAGCTATATAAACTTGTCTTTCAACTGCTTTACAGTTGAATACTACTTTTCAGTGAATTCTAGAGCGTTGAAACACTGTTTTCTTGTGAAGTAACTCTATTTCAAGGATTTCTGTAGTGTACAACATCCTTTCTAGACTAGAGACTTACATTTTGCTGTCTTTTACACTTGTTCTCTCACTATTCTGTGATATTCATTAGTATTTGCTCTGAATGACTACTGATTTCTAGCTGTTTCCTATAATCGGCCTTCTTTTCTACTTGTGGGACTTCACCACATGTAGAAACAACTTTATACACTCTTCTCTGAACTTGAGAAGCTATATACACTTGTCTTTCAACTGTTTTACAGTTGAATACTACTTTTCAGTGAATTCTAGTGGGTTGAAACACTGTTTTCTTGTGAAGTAACTCTATTTCAAGGATTTCTGTAGTGTACAACATCCTTTCTAGACTAGAGACTTACATTTTGCTGTCTTTTACACTTGTTCTCTCACTATTCTGTAATATTCATTACTATTTGCTCTGAATGACTACTGATTTCTAGCTGTTTCCTATAATGGGCCTTCTGCTCTACTTGTGGGACTTCACCACATGTAGAAACAACTTTATACACTCTTCTCCGGACTTGCAAAGCTATATAAACTTGTCTTTCAACTGTTTTACAGTTAAATACTACTTTTCAGTGAATTCTGGTGGTTTGAAACACTGGTTTCATGTGAACTAACTCTATTTCAAGGATTTCTGCAGTGTACAACATCCTTTCTAGACTAGAGACTTACATTTTGCTGTCTTTTACACTTGTTCTCTCACTATTCTGTGACATTCATTAGTATTTGCTCTGAATGACTACTGATTTCTAGCTGTTTCCTATAATCGGCCTTCTTTTCTACTTGTGGGACTTCACCACATGTAGAAACAACTTTATACACTCTTCTCTGAACTTGCGAAGCTATATAAACTTGTCTTTCAACTGTTTTACAGTTAAATACTACTTTTCAGTGAATTCTGGTGGTTTGAAACACTGGTTTCATGTGTACTAACTCTATTTCAAGGATTTCTGCAGTGTACAACATCCTTTCTAGACTAGAGACTTACATTTTGCTGTCCTTTACACTTGTTCTCTCACTATTCTGTAATATTCATTACTATTTGCTCTGAATGACTACTGATTTCTAGCTGTTTCCTATAATGGGCCTTCTGCTCTACTTGTGGGACTTCACCACATGTAGAAACAACTTTATACACTCTTCTCTGAACTTGCGAAGCTATATAAACTTGTCTTTCAACTGTTTTACAGTTAAATACTACTTTTCAGTGAATTCTGGTGGTTTGAAACACTGGTTTCATGTGAACTGACTCTATTTCAGGGATTTCTGCAGTGTACAACATCCTTTCTAGACTAGAGACTTACATTTTGATGTCTTTTACACTTGTTCTCTCACTATTCTGTGATATTCATTAGTATTTGCTCTGAATGACTACAGATTTCTAGTTGTTTCCTATAATGGGCCTTCTTTTCTACTTGTGGGACTTCACCACATGTAGAAACAACTTTATACACTCTTCTCTGAACTTGAGAAGCTATATACACTTGTCTTTCAACTGTTTTACTGTTGAATACTACTTTTCAGTGAATTCTAGTGGGTTGAAACACTGTTTTCTTGTGAAGTAACTCTATTTCAAGGATTTCTGTAGTGTACAACATCCTTTCTAGACTAGAGACTTACATTTTGCTGTCTTTTACACTTGTTCTCTCACTATTCTGTTATATTCTTTAGTATTTGCTCTTAATGACTACTGATTTCTAGCTGTTTCCTATAATGGGCCTTCTGCTCTACTTGTGGGACTTCACTACATGTAGAAACAACTTTATACACTCTTCTCCGGACTTGCGAAGCTATATAAACTTGTCTTTCAACTGTTTTACAGTTGAATACTACTTTTCAGTGAATTCTAGAGGGTTGAAACACTGTTTTCTTGTGAAGTAACTCTATTTCAAGGATTTCTGTAGTGTACAACATCCTTTCTAGACTAGCGACTTACATTTTGCTGTCTTTTACACTTGTTCTCTCACTATTCTGTGATATTCATTAGTATTTGCTCTGAATGACTACTGATTTCTAGCTGTTTCCTATAATGGGCCTTCTGCTCTACTTGTGGGACTTCACCACATGCAGAAACAACTTTATACACTCTTCTCTGTACTTGCGAAGCTATATAAACTTGTCTTTCAACTGTTTTACAGGTAAATGCTACTTTTCAGTGAATTTTAGTGAGTTGAAACACTGTTTTCTTGTGAAGTAAGTCTATTTCAAGGATTTCTGTAGTGTACAACATCCTTTCTAGACTAGAGACTTACATTTTGCTGTCTTTTACACTTGTTCTCTCACTATTCTGTGATATTCATTAGTATTTGCTCTGAATGACTACTGATTTCTAGCTGTTTCCTATAATCGGCCTTCTTTTCTACTTGTGGGACTTCACCACATGTAGAAACAACTTTATACACTCTTCTCTGAACTTGCGAAGCTATATAAACTTGTCTTTCAACTGTTTTACAGTTAAATACTACTTTTCAGTGAATTCTGGTGGTTTGAAACACTGGTTTCATGTGAACTAACTCTATTTCAAGGATTTCTGCAGTGTACAACATCCTTTCTAGACTAGAGACTTACATTTTGCTGTCTTTTACACTTGTTCTCTCACTATTCTGTAATATTCATTACTATTTGCTCTGAATGACTACTGATTTCTAGCTGTTTCCTATAATGGGCCTTCTGCTCTACTTGTGGGACTTCACCACATGTAGAAACAACTTTATACACTCTTCTCTGAACTTGCGAAGCTATATACACTTGTCTTTCAACTGTTTTACAGTTCAATACTACTTTTCAGTGAATTCTAGTGAGTTGAAAAACTGTTTTCTTGTGATGTAACTCTTTTTCAAGGATTTCTGCAGTGTACAACATCCTTTCTAGACTAGAGACTTACATTTTGATGTCTTTTACACTTGTTCTCTCACTATTCTGTGATATTCATTAGTATTTGCTCTGAATGACTACTGATTTCTAGTTGTTTCCTATAATGGGCCTTCTGCTCTACTTGTGGGACTTCACCACATGTAGAAACAACTTTATACACTCTTCTCTGAACTTGAGAAGCTATATACACTTGTCTTTCAACTGTTTTAGATTTGAATACTACTTTTAAATGAATTCTAGTGGGTTGAAACACTGTTTTCTTGTGAAGTAACTCTATTTCTAGGATTTCTGTAGTGTATAACATCCTTTCTAGACTAGAAACTTACTTTTTGATATCTTTTACACCTGTTGTCACACAATTCTATGATATTCATTAGTATTTCCCCTGAATGACTACTGATTTTTAGCTGTTTCCTATAATGGGCCTTCTGCTCTACTTGTGGGACTTCACTACATGTAGAAACAACTTTATACACTCTTATCTGAACTTGCGAAGCTATATACACTTGTCTTTCAACTGTTTTACAGTTCAATACTACTTTTCAGTGAATTCTAGTGAGTTGAAAAACTGTTTTCTTGTGATGTCACTCTATTTCAAGGATTTCTGTAGTGTACAACATCCTTTCTAGACTAGAGACTTACATTTTGCTGTCTTTTACACTTGTTCTCTCACTATTCTGTGATATTCATTACTATTTGCTCTGAATGACTACTGATTTCTAGCTGTTTCCTATAATGGGCCTTCTGCTCTACTTGTGGGACTTCACCACATGTAGAAACAACTTTATACACTCTTCTCCGGACTTGCGAAGCTATATAAACTTGTCTTTCAACTGTTTTACAGTTGAATACTACTTTTCAGTGAATTCTAGAGGGTTGAAACACTGTTTTCTTGTGAAGTAACTCTATTTCAAGGATTTCCGTAGTGTACAACATCCTTTCTAGACTAGAGACTTACATTTTGCTGTCTTTTACACTTGTTCTCTCACTATTCTGTGATATTCATTAGTATTTGCTCTGAATGACTACTGATTTCTAGCTGTTTCCTGTAATGGGCCTTCTGCTCTACTTGTGGGACTTCACCACATGTAGAAACAACTTTATACACTCTTCTCCGGACTTGCGAAGCTATATAAACTTGTCTTTCAACTGCTTTACAGTTGAATACTACTTTTCAGTGAATTCTAGAGGGTTGAAACACTGTTTTCTTGTGAAGTAACTCTATTTCAAGGATTTCTGTAGTGTACAACATCCTTTCTAGACTAGAGACTTACATTTTGCTGTCTTTTACACTTGTTCTCTCACTATTCTGTAATATTCATTACTATTTGCTCTGAATGACTGCTGATTTCTAGCTGTTTCCTATAATGGGCCTTCTGCTCTACTTGTGGGACTTCACCACATGTAGAAACAACTTTATACACTCTTCTCCGGACTTGCAAAGCTATATAAACTTGTCTTTCAACTGTTTTACAGTTAAATACTACTTTTCAGTGAATTCTGGTGGTTTGAAACACTGGTTTCATGTGAACTAACTCTATTTCAAGGATTTCTGCAGTGTACAACATCCTTTCTAGACTAGAGACTTACATTTTGCTGTCTTTTACACTTGTTCTCTCACTATTCTGTGACATTCATTAGTATTTGCTCTGAATGACTACTGATTTCTAGTTGTTTCCTATAATGGGCCTTCTTTTCTACTTGTGGGACTTCACCACATGTAGAAACAACTTTATACACTCTTCTCTGAACTTGCGAAGCTATATAAACTTGTCTTTCAACTGTTTTACAGTTAAATACTACTTTTCAGTGAATTCTGGTGGTTTGAAACACTGGTTTCATGTGAACTAACTCTATTTCAAGGATTTCCGCAGTGTACAACATCCTTTCTAGACTAGAGACTTACATTTTGCTGTCTTTTACACTTGTTCTCTCACTATTCTGTAATATTCATTACTATTTGCTCTGAATGACTACTGATTTCTAGCTGTTTCCTATAATGGGCCTTCTGCTCTACTTGTGGGACTTCACCACATGTAGAAACAACTTTATACACTCTTCTCCGGACTTGCGAAGCTATATAAACTTGTCTTTCAACTGTTTTACAGTTGAATACTACTTTTCAGTGAATTCTAGAGGGTTGAAACACTGTTTTCTTGTGAAGTAACTCTATTTCAAGGATTTCTGTAGTGTACAACATCCTTTCTAGACTAGAGACTTACATTTTGCTGTCTTTTACACTTGTTCTCTCACTATTCTGTAATATTCATTACTATTTGCTCTGAATGACTACTGATTTCTAGCTGTTTCCTATAATGGGCCTTCTGCTCTACTTGTGGGACTTCACCACATGTAGAAACAACTTTATACACTCTTCTCCGGACTTGCGAAGCTATATAAACTTGTCTTTCAACTGTTTTACAGTTGAATACTACTTTTCAGTTAATTCTAGAGGGTTGAAACACTGTTTTCTTGTGAAGTAACTCTATTTCAAGGATTTCTGTAGTGTACAACATCCTTTCTAGACTAGAGACTTACATTTTGCTGTCTTTTACACTTGTTCTCTCACTATTCTGTGATATTCATTAGTATTTGCTCTGAATGACTACTGATTTCTAGCTGTTTCCTATAATCGGCCTACTTTTCTACTTGTGGGACTTCACCACATGTAGAAACAACTTTATACACTCTTCTCTGAACTTGAGAAGCTATATACACTTGTCTTTCAACTGTTTTACAGTTGAATACTACTTTTCAGTGAATTCTAGTGGGTTGAAACACTGTTTTCTTGTGAAGTAACTCTATTTCAAGGATTTCTGTAGTGTACAACATCCTTTCTAGACTAGAGACTTACATTTTGCTGTCTTTTACACTTGTTCTCTCACTATTCTGTGATATTCATTAGTATTTGCTCTGAATGACTACTGATTTCTAGCTGTTTCCTATAATGGGCCTTCTTTTCTACTTGTGGGACTTCACCACATGTAGAAACAACTTTATACACTCTTCTCTGAACTTGCGAAGCTATATAAACTTGTCTTTCAACTGTTTTACAGTTAAATACTACTTTTCAGTGAATTCTAGTGAGTTGAAACACTGTTTTCTCGTGAAGTAACTCTATTTCTAGGATTTCTGTAGTGTATAACATCTTTCTAGACTAGAAACTTACATTTTGATGTCTTTTACACCTGTTCTCACTCAATTTTATGATATTCATTAGTATTTCCCCTGAATTACTACTGATTTGTAGCTGTTTCCTATAATCGGCCTTCTGCTCTACTTGTGGGACTTCACTACATGTAGAAACAACTTTATACACTCTTCTCTGAACTTGCGAAGCTATATACACTTGTCTTTCAACTGTTTTACAGTTGAATACTACTTTTCAGTGAATTCTAGAGGGTTGAAACATTGTTTTCTTGTGAAGTAACTCTATTTCAAGGATTTCTGTAGTGTACAACATCCTTTCTAGACTAGAGACTTACATTTTGCTGTCTTTTACACTTGTTCTCTCACTATTCTGTGATATTCCTTAGTATTTGCTCTGAATGACTACTGATTTCTAGCTGTTTCCTATAATGGGACTTCTGCTCTACTTGTGGGACTTCACCACATGTAGAAACAACTTTATACACTCTGCTCCGGACTTGCGAAGCTATATAAACTTGTGTTTCAACTGTTTTACAGTTGAATACTACTTTTCAGTGAATTCTAGAGGGTTGAAACACTGTTTTCTTGTGAAGTAACTCTTTTTCAAGGATTTCTGTAGTGTATAACATCCTTTCTAGACTAGAAACTTACATTTTGATGTCTTTTATACCTGTTGTCACACAATTCTATGATATTCATTAGTATTTCCTTTGAATTACTAATGATTTCTAGCTGTTTCCTATAATGGGCCTTCTGCTCTACTTGTGGGACTTCACCACATGTAGAAACTTTATACACTCTTCTCTGAACTTGAGAAGCTATATACACTTGTCTTTCAACTGTTTTACAGTTCAATACTACTTTTCAGTGAATTCTAGTGAGTTGAAACACTGTTTTCTCGTGAAGTAACTCTATTTCTAGGATTTCTGTAGTGTATAACATCCTTTCTAGACTAGAAACTTACATTTTGATGTCTTTTACACCTGTTTTCACTCAATTCTATGATATTCATTAGTATTTCCCCTGAATTACTACTGATTTGTAGCTGTTTCCTATAATGGGCCTTCTGCTCTACTTGTGGGACTTCACCACATGTAGAAACAACTTTATACACTCTTCTCCGGACTTGCGAAGCTATATAAACTTGTCTTTCAACTGTTTTACAGTTGAATACTACTTTTCAGTGAATTCTAGAGGGTTGAAACACTGTTTTCTTGTGAAGTAACTCTTTTTCAAGGATTTCTGTAGTGTATAACATCCTTTCTAGACTAGAAACTTACATTTTGATGTCTTTTACACCTGTTGTCACACAATTCTATGATATTCATTAGTATTTCCTTTGAATTACTACTGATTTCTAGCTGTTTCCTATAATGGGCCTTCTGCTCTACTTGTGGGACTTCACCACATGTAGAAACAACTTTATACACTCTTCTCTGAACTTGCGAAGCTATATACACTTGTCTTTCAACTGTTTTACAGTTCAATACTACTTTTCAGTGAATTCTAGTGAGTTGAAAAACTGTTTTCTTGTGATGTAACTCTATTTCAAGGATTTCTGCAGTGTACAACATCCTTTCTAGACTAGAGACTTACATTTTGATGTCTTTTACACTTGTTCTCTCACTATTCTGTGATATTCATTAGTATTTGCTCTGAATGACTACTGATTTCTAGTTGTTTCCTATAATGGGCCTTCTGCTCTACTTGTGGGACTTCACCACATGTAGAAACAACTTTATACACTCTTCTCTGAACTTGAGAAGCTATATACACTTGTCTTTCAACTGTTTTAGATTTGAATACTACTTTTAAATGAATTCTAGTGGGTTGAAACACTGTTTTCTTGTGAAGTAACTCTATTTCTAGGATTTCTGTAGTGTATAACATCCTTTCTAGACTAGAAACTTACTTTTTGATATCTTTTACACCTGTTGTCACACAATTCTATGATATTCATTAGTATTTCCCCTGAATGACTACTGATTTTTAGCTGTTTCCTATAATGGGCCTTCTGCTCTACTTGTGGGACTTCACTACATGTAGAAACAACTTTATACACTCTTATCTGAACTTGAGAAGCTATATACACTTGTCTTTCAACTGTTTTACAGTTCAATACTACTTTTCAGTGAATTCTAGTGAGTTGAAACACTGTTTTCTCGTGAAGTAACTCTATTTCTAGGATTTCTGTAGTGTACAACATCCTTTCTAGACTAGAGACTTACATTTTGCTGTCTTTTACACTTGTTCTCTCACTATTCTGTGATATTCATTACTATTTGCTCTGAATGACTACTGATTTCTAGCTGTTTCCTATAATGGGCCTTCTGCTCTACTTGTGGGACTTCACCACATGTAGAAACAACTTTATACACTCTTCTCCGGACTTGCGAAGCTATATAAACTTCTCTTTCAACTGTTTTACAGTTGAATACTACTTTTCAGTGAATTCTAGAGGGTTGAAACACTGTTTTCTTGTGAAGTAACTCTTTTTCAAGGATTTCTGTAGTGTATAACATCCTTTCTAGACTAGAAACTTACATTTTGATGTCTTTTACACCTGTTGTCACACAATTCTATGATATTCATTAGTATTTCCTTTGAATTACTACTGATTTCTAGCTGTTTCCTATAATGGGCCTTCTGCTCTACTTGTGGGACTTCACCACATGTAGAAACAACTTTATACACTCTTCTCTGAACTTGCGAAGCTATATACACTTGTCTTTCAACTGTTTTACAGTTCAATACTACTTTTCAGTGAATTCTAGTGAGTTGAAAAACTGTTTTCTTGTGATGTAACTCTATTTCAAGGATTTCTGCAGTGTACAACATCCTTTCTAGACTAGAGACTTACATTTTGATGTCTTTTACACTTGTTCTCTCACTATTCTGTGATATTCATTAGTATTTGCTCTGAATGACTACTGATTTCTAGTTGTTTCCTATAATGGGCCTTCTGCTCTACTTGTGGGACTTCACCACATGTAGAAACAACTTTATACACTCTTCTCTGAACTTGAGAAGCTATATACACTTGTCTTTCAACTGTTTTAGATTTGAATACTACTTTTAAATGAATTCTAGTGGGTTGAAACACTGTTTTCTTGTGAAGTAACTCTATTTCTAGGATTTCTGTAGTGTATAACATCCTTTCTAGACTAGAAACTTACTTTTTGATATCTTTTACACCTGTTGTCACACAATTCTATGATATTCATTAGTATTTCCCCTGAATGACTACTGATTTTTAGCTGTTTCCTATAATGGGCCTTCTGCTCTACTTGTGGGACTTCACTACATGTAGAAACAACTTTATACACTCTTATCTGAACTTGCGAAGCTATATACACTTGTCTTTCAACTGTTTTACAGTTCAATACTACTTTTCAGTGAATTCTAGTGAGTTGAAAAACTGTTTTCTTGTGATGTCACTCTATTTCAAGGATTTCTGTAGTGTACAACATCCTTTCTAGACTAGAGACTTACATTTTGCTGTCTTTTACACTTGTTCTCTCACTATTCTGTGATATTCATTACTATTTGCTCTGAATGACTACTGATTTCTAGCTGTTTCCTATAATGGGCCTTCTGCTCTACTTGTGGGACTTCACCACATGTAGAAACAACTTTATACACTCTTCTCCGGACTTGCGAAGCTATATAAACTTGTCTTTCAACTGTTTTACAGTTGAATACTACTTTTCAGTGAATTCTAGAGGGTTGAAACACTGTTTTCTTGTGAAGTAACTCTATTTCAAGGATTTCCGTAGTGTACAACATCCTTTCTAGACTAGAGACTTACATTTTGCTGTCTTTTACACTTGTTCTCTCACTATTCTGTGATATTCATTAGTATTTGCTCTGAATGACTACTGATTTCTAGCTGTTTCCTATAATGGGCCTTCTGCTCTACTTGTGGGACTTCACCACATGTAGAAACAACTTTATACACTCTTCTCCGGACTTGCGAAGCTATATAAACTTGTCTTTCAACTGCTTTACAGTTGAATACTACTTTTCAGTGAATTCTAGAGGGTTGAAACACTGTTTTCTTGTGAAGTAACTCTATTTCAAGGATTTCTGTAGTGTACAACATCCTTTCTAGACTAGAGACTTACATTTTGCTGTCTTTTACACTTGTTCTCTCACTATTCTGTAATATTCATTACTATTTGCTCTGAATGACTGCTGATTTCTAGCTGTTTCCTATAATGGGCCTTCTGCTCTACTTGTGGGACTTCACCACATGTAGAAACAACTTTATACACTCTTCTCCGGACTTGCAAAGCTATATAAACTTGTCTTTCAACTGTTTTACAGTTAAATACTACTTTTCAGTGAATTCTGGTGGTTTGAAACACTGGTTTCATGTGAACTAACTCTATTTCAAGGATTTCTGCAGTGTACAACATCCTTTCTAGACTAGAGACTTACATTTTGCTGTCTTTTACACTTGTTCTCTCACTATTCTGTGACATTCATTAGTATTTGCTCTGAATGACTACTGATTTCTAGTTGTTTCCTATAATGGGCCTTCTTTTCTACTTGTGGGACTTCACCACATGTAGAAACAACTTTATACACTCTTCTCTGAACTTGCGAAGCTATATACACTTGTCTTTCAACTGTTTTACAGTTGAATACTACTTTTCAGTGAATTCTAGAGGGTTGAAACACTGTTTTCTTGTGAAGTAACTCTATTTCAAGGATTTCCGTAGTGTACAACATCCTTTCTAGACTAGAGACTTACATTTTGATGTCTTTTACACTTGTTCTCTCACTATTCTGTGATATTCATTAGTATTTGCTCTGAATGACTACTGATTTCTAGTTGTTTCCTATAATGGGCCTTCTGCTCTACTTGTGGGACTTCACCACATGTAGAAACAACTTTATACACTCTTCTCTGAACTTGAGAAGCTATATACACTTGTCTTTCAACTGTTTTAGATTTGAATACTACTTTTAAATGAATTCTAGTGGGTTGAAACACTGTTTTCTTGTGAAGTAACTCTATTTCTAGGATTTCTGTAGTGTATAACATCCTTTCTAGACTAGAAACTTACTTTTTGATATCTTTTACACCTGTTGTCACACAATTCTATGATATTCATTAGTATTTCCCCTGAATGACTACTGATTTGTAGCTGTTTCCTATAATGGGCCTTCTGGTCTACTTGTGGGACTTCACTACATGTAGAAACAACTTTATACACTCTTATCTGAACTTGAGAAGCTATATACACTTGTCTTTCAACTGTTTTACAGTTCAATACTACTTTTCAGTGAATTCTAGTGAGTTGAAACACTGTTTTCTCGTGAAGTAACTCTATTTCTAGGATTTCTGTAGTGTACAACATCCTTTCTAGACTAGAGACTTACATTTTGCTGTCTTTTACACTTGTTCTCTCACTATTCTGTGATATTCATTACTATTTGCTCTGAATGACTACTGATTTCTAGCTGTTTCCTATAATGGGCCTTCTGCTCTACTTGTGGGACTTCACCACATGTAGAAACAACTTTATACACTCTTCTCTGAACTTGCGAAGCTATATACACTTGTCTTTCAACTGTTTTACAGTTCAATACTACTTTTCAGTGAATTCTAGTGAGTTGAAAAACTGTTTTCTTGTGATGTAACTCTATTTCAAGGATTTCTGCAGTGTACAACATCCTTTCTAGACTAGAGACTTACATTTTGATGTCTTTTACACTTGTTCTCTCACTATTCTGTGATATTCATTAGTATTTGCTCTGAATGACTACTGATTTCTAGTTGTTTCCTATAATGGGCCTTCTGCTCTACTTGTGGGACTTCACCACATGTAGAAACAACTTTATACACTCTTCTCTGAACTTGAGAAGCTATATACACTTGTCTTTCAACTGTTTTAGATTTGAATACTACTTTTAAATGAATTCTAGTGGGTTGAAACACTGTTTTCTTGTGAAGTAACTCTATTTCTAGGATTTCTGTAGTGTATAACATCCTTTCTAGACTAGAAACTTACTTTTTGATATCTTTTACACCTGTTGTCACACAATTCTATGATATTCATTAGTATTTCCCCTGAATGACTACTGATTTTTAGCTGTTTCCTATAATGGGCCTTCTGCTCTACTTGTGGGACTTCACTACATGTAGAAACAACTTTATACACTCTTATCTGAACTTGCGAAGCTATATACACTTGTCTTTCAACTGTTTTACAGTTCAATACTACTTTTCAGTGAATTCTAGTGAGTTGAAAAACTGTTTTCTTGTGATGTCACTCTATTTCAAGGATTTCTGTAGTGTACAACATCCTTTCTAGACTAGAGACTTACATTTTGCTGTCTTTTACACTTGTTCTCTCACTATTCTGTGATATTCATTACTATTTGCTCTGAATGACTACTGATTTCTAGCTGTTTCCTATAATGGGCCTTCTGCTCTACTTGTGGGACTTCACCACATGTAGAAACAACTTTATACACTCTTCTCCGGACTTGCGAAGCTATATAAACTTGTCTTTCAACTGTTTTACAGTTGAATACTACTTTTCAGTGAATTCTAGAGGGTTGAAACACTGTTTTCTTGTGAAGTAACTCTATTTCAAGGATTTCCGTAGTGTACAACATCCTTTCTAGACTAGAGACTTACATTTTGCTGTCTTTTACACTTGTTCTCTCACTATTCTGTGATATTCATTAGTATTTGCTCTGAATGACTACTGATTTCTAGCTGTTTCCTATAATGGGCCTTCTGCTCTACTTGTGGGACTTCACCACATGTAGAAACAACTTTATACACTCTTCTCCGGACTTGCGAAGCTATATAAACTTGTCTTTCAACTGCTTTACAGTTGAATACTACTTTTCAGTGAATTCTAGAGGGTTGAAACACTGTTTTCTTGTGAAGTAACTCTATTTCAAGGATTTCTGTAGTGTACAACATCCTTTCTAGACTAGAGACTTACATTTTGCTGTCTTTTACACTTGTTCTCTCACTATTCTGTAATATTCATTACTATTTGCTCTGAATGACTGCTGATTTCTAGCTGTTTCCTATAATGGGCCTTCTGCTCTACTTGTGGGACTTCACCACATGTAGAAACAACTTTATACACTCTTCTCCGGACTTGCAAAGCTATATAAACTTGTCTTTCAACTGTTTTACAGTTAAATACTACTTTTCAGTGAATTCTGGTGGTTTGAAACACTGGTTTCATGTGAACTAACTCTATTTCAAGGATTTCTGCAGTGTACAACATCCTTTCTAGACTAGAGACTTACATTTTGCTGTCTTTTACACTTGTTCTCTCACTATTCTGTGACATTCATTAGTATTTGCTCTGAATGACTACTGATTTCTAGTTGTTTCCTATAATGGGCCTTCTTTTCTACTTGTGGGACTTCACCACATGTAGAAACAACTTTATACACTCTTCTCTGAACTTGCGAAGCTATATAAACTTGTCTTTCAACTGTTTTACAGTTAAATACTACTTTTCAGTGAATTCTGGTGGTTTGAAACACTGGTTTCATGTGAACTAACTCTATTTCAAGGATTTCCGCAGTGTACAACATCCTTTCTAGACTAGAGACTTACATTTTGCTGTCTTTTACACTTGTTCTCTCACTATTCTGTAATATTCATTACTATTTGCTCTGAATGACTACTGATTTCTAGCTGTTTCCTATAATGGGCCTTCTGCTCTACTTGTGGGACTTCACCACATGTAGAAACAACTTTATACACTCTTCTCCGGACTTGCGAAGCTATATAAACTTGTCTTTCAACTGTTTTACAGTTGAATACTACTTTTCAGTGAATTCTAGAGGGTTGAAACACTGTTTTCTTGTGAAGTAACTCTATTTCAAGGATTTCTGTAGTGTACAACATCCTTTCTAGACTAGAGACTTACATTTTGCTGTCTTTTACACTTGTTCTCTCACTATTCTGTAATATTCATTACTATTTGCTCTGAATGACTACTGATTTCTAGCTGTTTCCTATAATGGGCCTTCTGCTCTACTTGTGGGACTTCACCACATGTAGAAACAACTTTATACACTCTTCTCCGGACTTGCGAAGCTATATAAACTTGTCTTTCAACTGTTTTACAGTTGAATACTACTTTTCAGTTAATTCTAGAGGGTTGAAACACTGTTTTCTTGTGAAGTAACTCTATTTCAAGGATTTCTGTAGTGTACAACATCCTTTCTAGACTAGAGACTTACATTTTGCTGTCTTTTACACTTGTTCTCTCACTATTCTGTGATATTCATTAGTATTTGCTCTGAATGACTACTGATTTCTAGCTGTTTCCTATAATCGGCCTACTTTTCTACTTGTGGGACTTCACCACATGTAGAAACAACTTTATACACTCTTCTCTGAACTTGAGAAGCTATATACACTTGTCTTTCAACTGTTTTACAGTTGAATACTACTTTTCAGTGAATTCTAGTGGGTTGAAACACTGTTTTCTTGTGAAGTAACTCTATTTCAAGGATTTCTGTAGTGTACAACATCCTTTCTAGACTAGAGACTTACATTTTGCTGTCTTTTACACTTGTTCTCTCACTATTCTGTGATATTCATTAGTATTTGCTCTGAATGACTACTGATTTCTAGCTGTTTCCTATAATGGGCCTTCTTTTCTACTTGTGGGACTTCACCACATGTAGAAACAACTTTATACACTCTTCTCTGAACTTGCGAAGCTATATAAACTTGTCTTTCAACTGTTTTACAGTTAAATACTACTTTTCAGTGAATTCTAGTGAGTTGAAACACTGTTTTCTCGTGAAGTAACTCTATTTCTAGGATTTCTGTAGTGTATAACATCTTTCTAGACTAGAAACTTACATTTTGATGTCTTTTACACCTGTTCTCACTCAATTTTATGATATTCATTAGTATTTCCCCTGAATTACTACTGATTTGTAGCTGTTTCCTATAATCGGCCTTCTGCTCTACTTGTGGGACTTCACTACATGTAGAAACAACTTTATACACTCTTCTCTGAACTTGCGAAGCTATATACACTTGTCTTTCAACTGTTTTACAGTTGAATACTACTTTTCAGTGAATTCTAGAGGGTTGAAACACTGTTTTCTTGTGAAGTAACTCTATTTCAAGGATTTCTGTAGTGTACAACATCCTTTCTAGACTAGAGACTTACATTTTGCTGTCTTTTACACTTGTTCTCTCACTATTCTGTGATATTCCTTAGTATTTGCTCTGAATGACTACTGATTTCTAGCTGTTTCCTATAATGGGACTTCTGCTCTACTTGTGGGACTTCACCACATGTAGAAACAACTTTATACACTCTGCTCCGGACTTGCGAAGCTATATAAACTTGTGTTTCAACTGTTTTACAGTTGAATACTACTTTTCAGTGAATTCTAGAGGGTTGAAACACTGTTTTCTTGTGAAGTAACTCTTTTTCAAGGATTTCTGTAGTGTATAACATCCTTTCTAGACTAGAAACTTACATTTTGATGTCTTTTATACCTGTTGTCACACAATTCTATGATATTCATTAGTATTTCCTTTGAATTACTAATGATTTCTAGCTGTTTCCTATAATGGGCCTTCTGCTCTACTTGTGGGACTTCACCACATGTAGAAACTTTATACACTCTTCTCTGAACTTGAGAAGCTATATACACTTGTCTTTCAACTGTTTTACAGTTCAATACTACTTTTCAGTGAATTCTAGTGAGTTGAAACACTGTTTTCTCGTGAAGTAACTCTATTTCTAGGATTTCTGTAGTGTATAACATCCTTTCTAGACTAGAAACTTACATTTTGATGTCTTTTACACCTGTTTTCACTCAATTCTATGATATTCATTAGTATTTCCCCTGAATTACTACTGATTTGTAGCTGTTTCCTATAATGGGCCTTCTGCTCTACTTGTGGGACTTCACCACATGTAGAAACAACTTTATACACTCTTCTCCGGACTTGCGAAGCTATATAAACTTGTCTTTCAACTGTTTTACAGTTGAATACTACTTTTCAGTGAATTCTAGAGGGTTGAAACACTGTTTTCTTGTGAAGTAACTCTATTTCAAGGATTTCCGTAGTGTACAACATCCTTTCTAGACTAGAGACTTACATTTTGCTGTCTTTTACACTTGTTCTCTCACTATTCTGTGATATTCATTAGTATTTGCTCTGAATGACTACTGATTTCTAGCTGTTTCCTATAATGGGCCTTCTGCTCTACTTGTGGGACTTCACCACATGTAGAAACAACTTTATACACTCTTCTCCGGACTTGCGAAGCTATATAAACTTGTCTTTCAACTGCTTTACAGTTGAATACTACTTTTCAGTGAATTCTAGAGGGTTGAAACACTGTTTTCTTGTGAAGTAACTCTATTTCAAGGATTTCTGTAGTGTACAACATCCTTTCTAGACTAGAGACTTACATTTTGCTGTCTTTTACACTTGTTCTCTCACTATTCTGTAATATTCATTACTATTTGCTCTGAATGACTGCTGATTTCTAGCTGTTTCCTATAATGGGCCTTCTGCTCTACTTGTGGGACTTCACCACATGTAGAAACAACTTTATACACTCTTCTCCGGACTTGCAAAGCTATATAAACTTGTCTTTCAACTGTTTTACAGTTAAATACTACTTTTCAGTGAATTCTGGTGGTTTGAAACACTGGTTTCATGTGAACTAACTCTATTTCAAGGATTTCTGCAGTGTACAACATCCTTTCTAGACTAGAGACTTACATTTTGCTGTCTTTTACACTTGTTCTCTCACTATTCTGTGACATTCATTAGTATTTGCTCTGAATGACTACTGATTTCTAGTTGTTTCCTATAATGGGCCTTCTTTTCTACTTGTGGGACTTCACCACATGTAGAAACAACTTTATACACTCTTCTCTGAACTTGCGAAGCTATATACACTTGTCTTTCAACTGTTTTACAGTTGAATACTACTTTTCAGTGAATTCTAGAGGGTTGAAACACTGTTTTCTTGTGAAGTAACTCTATTTCAAGGATTTCCGTAGTGTACAACATCCTTTCTAGACTAGAGACTTACATTTTGATGTCTTTTACACTTGTTCTCTCACTATTCTGTGATATTCATTAGTATTTGCTCTGAATGACTACTGATTTCTAGTTGTTTCCTATAATGGGCCTTCTGCTCTACTTGTGGGACTTCACCACATGTAGAAACAACTTTATACACTCTTCTCTGAACTTGAGAAGCTATATACACTTGTCTTTCAACTGTTTTAGATTTGAATACTACTTTTAAATGAATTCTAGTGGGTTGAAACACTGTTTTCTTGTGAAGTAACTCTATTTCTAGGATTTCTGTAGTGTATAACATCCTTTCTAGACTAGAAACTTACTTTTTGATATCTTTTACACCTGTTGTCACACAATTCTATGATATTCATTAGTATTTCCCCTGAATGACTACTGATTTGTAGCTGTTTCCTATAATGGGCCTTCTGGTCTACTTGTGGGACTTCACTACATGTAGAAACAACTTTATACACTCTTATCTGAACTTGAGAAGCTATATACACTTGTCTTTCAACTGTTTTACAGTTCAATACTACTTTTCAGTGAATTCTAGTGAGTTGAAACACTGTTTTCTCGTGAAGTAACTCTATTTCTAGGATTTCTGTAGTGTACAACATCCTTTCTAGACTAGAGACTTACATTTTGCTGTCTTTTACACTTGTTCTCTCACTATTCTGTGATATTCATTACTATTTGCTCTGAATGACTACTGATTTCTAGCTGTTTCCTATAATGGGCCTTCTGCTCTACTTGTGGGACTTCACCACATGTAGAAACAACTTTATACACTCTTCTCTGAACTTGCGAAGCTATATACACTTGTCTTTCAACTGTTTTACAGTTCAATACTACTTTTCAGTGAATTCTAGTGAGTTGAAAAACTGTTTTCTTGTGATGTAACTCTATTTCAAGGATTTCTGCAGTGTACAACATCCTTTCTAGACTAGAGACTTACATTTTGATGTCTTTTACACTTGTTCTCTCACTATTCTGTGATATTCATTAGTATTTGCTCTGAATGACTACTGATTTCTAGTTGTTTCCTATAATGGGCCTTCTGCTCTACTTGTGGGACTTCACCACATGTAGAAACAACTTTATACACTCTTCTCTGAACTTGAGAAGCTATATACACTTGTCTTTCAACTGTTTTAGATTTGAATACTACTTTTAAATGAATTCTAGTGGGTTGAAACACTGTTTTCTTGTGAAGTAACTCTATTTCTAGGATTTCTGTAGTGTATAACATCCTTTCTAGACTAGAAACTTACTTTTTGATATCTTTTACACCTGTTGTCACACAATTCTATGATATTCATTAGTATTTCCCCTGAATGACTACTGATTTTTAGCTGTTTCCTATAATGGGCCTTCTGCTCTACTTGTGGGACTTCACTACATGTAGAAACAACTTTATACACTCTTATCTGAACTTGCGAAGCTATATACACTTGTCTTTCAACTGTTTTACAGTTCAATACTACTTTTCAGTGAATTCTAGTGAGTTGAAAAACTGTTTTCTTGTGATGTCACTCTATTTCAAGGATTTCTGTAGTGTACAACATCCTTTCTAGACTAGAGACTTACATTTTGCTGTCTTTTACACTTGTTCTCTCACTATTCTGTGATATTCATTACTATTTGCTCTGAATGACTACTGATTTCTAGCTGTTTCCTATAATGGGCCTTCTGCTCTACTTGTGGGACTTCACCACATGTAGAAACAACTTTATACACTCTTCTCCGGACTTGCGAAGCTATATAAACTTGTCTTTCAACTGTTTTACAGTTGAATACTACTTTTCAGTGAATTCTAGAGGGTTGAAACACTGTTTTCTTGTGAAGTAACTCTATTTCAAGGATTTCCGTAGTGTACAACATCCTTTCTAGACTAGAGACTTACATTTTGCTGTCTTTTACACTTGTTCTCTCACTATTCTGTGATATTCATTAGTATTTGCTCTGAATGACTACTGATTTCTAGCTGTTTCCTATAATGGGCCTTCTGCTCTACTTGTGGGACTTCACCACATGTAGAAACAACTTTATACACTCTTCTCCGGACTTGCGAAGCTATATAAACTTGTCTTTCAACTGCTTTACAGTTGAATACTACTTTTCAGTGAATTCTAGAGGGTTGAAACACTGTTTTCTTGTGAAGTAACTCTATTTCAAGGATTTCTGTAGTGTACAACATCCTTTCTAGACTAGAGACTTACATTTTGCTGTCTTTTACACTTGTTCTCTCACTATTCTGTAATATTCATTACTATTTGCTCTGAATGACTGCTGATTTCTAGCTGTTTCCTATAATGGGCCTTCTGCTCTACTTGTGGGACTTCACCACATGTAGAAACAACTTTATACACTCTTCTCCGGACTTGCAAAGCTATATAAACTTGTCTTTCAACTGTTTTACAGTTAAATACTACTTTTCAGTGAATTCTGGTGGTTTGAAACACTGGTTTCATGTGAACTAACTCTATTTCAAGGATTTCTGCAGTGTACAACATCCTTTCTAGACTAGAGACTTACATTTTGCTGTCTTTTACACTTGTTCTCTCACTATTCTGTGACATTCATTAGTATTTGCTCTGAATGACTACTGATTTCTAGTTGTTTCCTATAATGGGCCTTCTTTTCTACTTGTGGGACTTCACCACATGTAGAAACAACTTTATACACTCTTCTCTGAACTTGCGAAGCTATATAAACTTGTCTTTCAACTGTTTTACAGTTAAATACTACTTTTCAGTGAATTCTGGTGGTTTGAAACACTGGTTTCATGTGAACTAACTCTATTTCAAGGATTTCCGCAGTGTACAACATCCTTTCTAGACTAGAGACTTACATTTTGCTGTCTTTTACACTTGTTCTCTCACTATTCTGTAATATTCATTACTATTTGCTCTGAATGACTACTGATTTCTAGCTGTTTCCTATAATGGGCCTTCTGCTCTACTTGTGGGACTTCACCACATGTAGAAACAACTTTATACACTCTTCTCCGGACTTGCGAAGCTATATAAACTTGTCTTTCAACTGTTTTACAGTTGAATACTACTTTTCAGTGAATTCTAGAGGGTTGAAACACTGTTTTCTTGTGAAGTAACTCTATTTCAAGGATTTCTGTAGTGTACAACATCCTTTCTAGACTAGAGACTTACATTTTGCTGTCTTTTACACTTGTTCTCTCACTATTCTGTAATATTCATTACTATTTGCTCTGAATGACTACTGATTTCTAGCTGTTTCCTATAATGGGCCTTCTGCTCTACTTGTGGGACTTCACCACATGTAGAAACAACTTTATACACTCTTCTCCGGACTTGCGAAGCTATATAAACTTGTCTTTCAACTGTTTTACAGTTGAATACTACTTTTCAGTTAATTCTAGAGGGTTGAAACACTGTTTTCTTGTGAAGTAACTCTATTTCAAGGATTTCTGTAGTGTACAACATCCTTTCTAGACTAGAGACTTACATTTTGCTGTCTTTTACACTTGTTCTCTCACTATTCTGTGATATTCATTAGTATTTGCTCTGAATGACTACTGATTTCTAGCTGTTTCCTATAATCGGCCTACTTTTCTACTTGTGGGACTTCACCACATGTAGAAACAACTTTATACACTCTTCTCTGAACTTGAGAAGCTATATACACTTGTCTTTCAACTGTTTTACAGTTGAATACTACTTTTCAGTGAATTCTAGTGGGTTGAAACACTGTTTTCTTGTGAAGTAACTCTATTTCAAGGATTTCTGTAGTGTACAACATCCTTTCTAGACTAGAGACTTACATTTTGCTGTCTTTTACACTTGTTCTCTCACTATTCCGTGATATTCATTAGTATTTGCTCTGAATGACTACTGATTTCTAGCTGTTTCCTATAATGGGCCTTCTTTTCTACTTGTGGGACTTCACCACATGTAGAAACAACTTTATACACTCTTCTCTGAACTTGCGAAGCTATATAAACTTGTCTTTCAACTGTTTTACAGTTAAATACTACTTTTCAGTGAATTCTAGTGAGTTGAAACACTGTTTTCTCGTGAAGTAACTCTATTTCTAGGATTTCTGTAGTGTATAACATCTTTCTAGACTAGAAACTTACATTTTGATGTCTTTTACACCTGTTCTCACTCAATTTTATGATATTCATTAGTATTTCCCCTGAATTACTACTGATTTGTAGCTGTTTCCTATAATCGGCCTTCTGCTCTACTTGTGGGACTTCACTACATGTAGAAACAACTTTATACACTCTTCTCTGAACTTGCGAAGCTATATACACTTGTCTTTCAACTGTTTTACAGTTGAATACTACTTTTCAGTGAATTCTAGAGGGTTGAAACACTGTTTTCTTGTGAAGTAACTCTATTTCAAGGATTTCTGTAGTGTACAACATCCTTTCTAGACTAGAGACTTACATTTTGCTGTCTTTTACACTTGTTCTCTCACTATTCTGTGATATTCCTTAGTATTTGCTCTGAATGACTACTGATTTCTAGCTGTTTCCTATAATGGGACTTCTGCTCTACTTGTGGGACTTCACCACATGTAGAAACAACTTTATACACTCTGCTCCGGACTTGCGAAGCTATATAAACTTGTGTTTCAACTGTTTTACAGTTGAATACTACTTTTCAGTGAATTCTAGAGGGTTGAAACACTGTTTTCTTGTGAAGTAACTCTTTTTCAAGGATTTCTGTAGTGTATAACATCCTTTCTAGACTAGAAACTTACATTTTGATGTCTTTTATACCTGTTGTCACACAATTCTATGATATTCATTAGTATTTCCTTTGAATTACTAATGATTTCTAGCTGTTTCCTATAATGGGCCTTCTGCTCTACTTGTGGGACTTCACCACATGTAGAAACTTTATACACTCTTCTCTGAACTTGAGAAGCTATATACACTTGTCTTTCAACTGTTTTACAGTTCAATACTACTTTTCAGTGAATTCTAGTGAGTTGAAACACTGTTTTCTCGTGAAGTAACTCTATTTCTAGGATTTCTGTAGTGTATAACATCCTTTCTAGACTAGAAACTTACATTTTGATGTCTTTTACACCTGTTTTCACTCAATTCTATGATATTCATTAGTATTTCCCCTGAATTACTACTGATTTGTAGCTGTTTCCTATAATGGGCCTTCTGCTCTACTTGTGGGACTTCACCACATGTAGAAACAACTTTATACACTCTTCTCCGGACTTGCGAAGCTATATAAACTTGTCTTTCAACTGTTTTACAGTTGAATACTACTTTTCAGTGAATTCTAGAGGGTTGAAACACTGTTTTCTTGTGAAGTAACTCTTTTTCAAGGATTTCTGTAGTGTATAACATCCTTTCTAGACTAGAAACTTACATTTTGATGTCTTTTACACCTGTTGTCACACAATTCTATGATATTCATTAGTATTTCCTTTGAATTACTACTGATTTCTAGCTGTTTCCTATAATGGGCCTTCTGCTCTACTTGTGGGACTTCACCACATGTAGAAACAACTTTATACACTCTTCTCTGAACTTGCGAAGCTATATACACTTGTCTTTCAACTGTTTTACAGTTCAATACTACTTTTCAGTGAATTCTAGTGAGTTGAAAAACTGTTTTCTTGTGATGTAACTCTATTTCAAGGATTTCTGCAGTGTACAACATCCTTTCTAGACTAGAGACTTACATTTTGATGTCTTTTACACTTGTTCTCTCACTATTCTGTGATATTCATTAGTATTTGCTCTGAATGACTACTGATTTCTAGTTGTTTCCTATAATGGGCCTTCTGCTCTACTTGTGGGACTTCACCACATGTAGAAACAACTTTATACACTCTTCTCTGAACTTGAGAAGCTATATACACTTGTCTTTCAACTGTTTTAGATTTGAATACTACTTTTAAATGAATTCTAGTGGGTTGAAACACTGTTTTCTTGTGAAGTAACTCTATTTCTAGGATTTCTGTAGTGTATAACATCCTTTCTAGACTAGAAACTTACTTTTTGATATCTTTTACACCTGTTGTCACACAATTCTATGATATTCATTAGTATTTCCCCTGAATGACTACTGATTTTTAGCTGTTTCCTATAATGGGCCTTCTGCTCTACTTGTGGGACTTCACTACATGTAGAAACAACTTTATACACTCTTATCTGAACTTGAGAAGCTATATACACTTGTCTTTCAACTGTTTTACAGTTCAATACTACTTTTCAGTGAATTCTAGTGAGTTGAAACACTGTTTTCTCGTGAAGTAACTCTATTTCTAGGATTTCTGTAGTGTACAACATCCTTTCTAGACTAGAGACTTACATTTTGCTGTCTTTTACACTTGTTCTCTCACTATTCTGTGATATTCATTACTATTTGCTCTGAATGACTACTGATTTCTAGCTGTTTCCTATAATGGGCCTTCTGCTCTACTTGTGGGACTTCACCACATGTAGAAACAACTTTATACACTCTTCTCCGGACTTGCGAAGCTATATAAACTTCTCTTTCAACTGTTTTACAGTTGAATACTACTTTTCAGTGAATTCTAGAGGGTTGAAACACTGTTTTCTTGTGAATTAACTCTTTTTCAAGGATTTCTGTAGTGTATAACATCCTTTCTAGACTAGAAACTTACATTTTGATGTCTTTTACACCTGTTGTCACACAATTCTATGATATTCATTAGTATTTCCTTTGAATTACTACTGATTTCTAGCTGTTTCCTATAATGGGCCTTCTGCTCTACTTGTGGGACTTCACCACATGTAGAAACAACTTTATACACTCTTCTCTGAACTTGCGAAGCTATATACACTTGTCTTTCAACTGTTTTACAGTTCAATACTACTTTTCAGTGAATTCTAGTGAGTTGAAAAACTGTTTTCTTGTGATGTAACTCTATTTCAAGGATTTCTGCAGTGTACAACATCCTTTCTAGACTAGAGACTTACATTTTGATGTCTTTTACACTTGTTCTCTCACTATTCTGTGATATTCATTAGTATTTGCTCTGAATGACTACTGATTTCTAGTTGTTTCCTATAATGGGCCTTCTGCTCTACTTGTGGGACTTCACCACATGTAGAAACAACTTTATACACTCTTCTCTGAACTTGAGAAGCTATATACACTTGTCTTTCAACTGTTTTAGATTTGAATACTACTTTTAAATGAATTCTAGTGGGTTGAAACACTGTTTTCTTGTGAAGTAACTCTATTTCTAGGATTTCTGTAGTGTATAACATCCTTTCTAGACTAGAAACTTACTTTTTGATATCTTTTACACCTGTTGTCACACAATTCTATGATATTCATTAGTATTTCCCCTGAATGACTACTGATTTTTAGCTGTTTCCTATAATGGGCCTTCTGCTCTACTTGTGGGACTTCACTACATGTAGAAACAACTTTATACACTCTTATCTGAACTTGCGAAGCTATATACACTTGTCTTTCAACTGTTTTACAGTTCAATACTACTTTTCAGTGAATTCTAGTGAGTTGAAAAACTGTTTTCTTGTGATGTCACTCTATTTCAAGGATTTCTGTAGTGTACAACATCCTTTCTAGACTAGAGACTTACATTTTGCTGTCTTTTACACTTGTTCTCTCACTATTCTGTGATATTCATTACTATTTGCTCTGAATGACTACTGATTTCTAGCTGTTTCCTATAATGGGCCTTCTGCTCTACTTGTGGGACTTCACCACATGTAGAAACAACTTTATACACTCTTCTCCGGACTTGCGAAGCTATATAAACTTGTCTTTCAACTGTTTTACAGTTGAATACTACTTTTCAGTGAATTCTAGAGGGTTGAAACACTGTTTTCTTGTGAAGTAACTCTATTTCAAGGATTTCCGTAGTGTACAACATCCTTTCTAGACTAGAGACTTACATTTTGCTGTCTTTTACACTTGTTCTCTCACTATTCTGTGATATTCATTAGTATTTGCTCTGAATGACTACTGATTTCTAGCTGTTTCCTATAATGGGCCTTCTGCTCTACTTTTGGGACTTCACCACATGTAGAAACAACTTTATACACTCTTCTCCGGACTTGCGAAGCTATATAAACTTGTCTTTCAACTGCTTTACAGTTGAATACTACTTTTCAGTGAATTCTAGAGGGTTGAAACACTGTTTTCTTGTGAAGTAACTCTATTTCAAGGATTTCTGTAGTGTACAACATCCTTTCTAGACTAGAGACTTACATTTTGCTGTCTTTTACACTTGTTCTCTCACTATTCTGTAATATTCATTACTATTTGCTCTGAATGACTGCTGATTTCTAGCTGTTTCCTATAATGGGCCTTCTGCTCTACTTGTGGGACTTCACCACATGTAGAAACAACTTTATACACTCTTCTCCGGACTTGCAAAGCTATATAAACTTGTCTTTCAACTGTTTTACAGTTAAATACTACTTTTCAGTGAATTCTGGTGGTTTGAAACACTGGTTTCATGTGAACTAACTCTATTTCAAGGATTTCTGCAGTGTACAACATCCTTTCTAGACTAGAGACTTACATTTTGCTGTCTTTTACACTTGTTCTCTCACTATTCTGTGACATTCATTAGTATTTGCTCTGAATGACTACTGATTTCTAGTTGTTTCCTATAATGGGCCTTCTTTTCTACTTGTGGGACTTCACCACATGTAGAAACAACTTTATACACTCTTCTCTGAACTTGCGAAGCTATATACACTTGTCTTTCAACTGTTTTACAGTTGAATACTACTTTTCAGTGAATTCTAGAGGGTTGAAACACTGTTTTCTTGTGAAGTAACTCTATTTCAAGGATTTCCGTAGTGTACAACATCCTTTCTAGACTAGAGACTTACATTTTGATGTCTTTTACACTTGTTCTCTCACTATTCTGTGATATTCATTAGTATTTGCTCTGAATGACTACTGATTTCTAGTTGTTTCCTATAATGGGCCTTCTGCTCTACTTGTGGGACTTCACCACATGTAGAAACAACTTTATACACTCTTCTCTGAACTTGAGAAGCTATATACACTTGTCTTTCAACTGTTTTAGATTTGAATACTACTTTTAAATGAATTCTAGTGGGTTGAAACACTGTTTTCTTGTGAAGTAACTCTATTTCTAGGATTTCTGTAGTGTATAACATCCTTTCTAGACTAGAAACTTACTTTTTGATATCTTTTACACCTGTTGTCACACAATTCTATGATATTCATTAGTATTTCCCCTGAATGACTACTGATTTGTAGCTGTTTCCTATAATGGGCCTTCTGGTCTACTTGTGGGACTTCACTACATGTAGAAACAACTTTATACACTCTTATCTGAACTTGAGAAGCTATATACACTTGTCTTTCAACTGTTTTACAGTTCAATACTACTTTTCAGTGAATTCTAGTGAGTTGAAACACTGTTTTCTCGTGAAGTAACTCTATTTCTAGGATTTCTGTAGTGTACAACATCCTTTCTAGACTAGAGACTTACATTTTGCTGTCTTTTACACTTGTTCTCTCACTATTCTGTGATATTCATTACTATTTGCTCTGAATGACTACTGATTTCTAGCTGTTTCCTATAATGGGCCTTCTGCTCTACTTGTGGGACTTCACCACATGTAGAAACAACTTTATACACTCTTCTCCGGACTTGCGAAGCTATATAAACTTGTCTTTCAACTGTTTTACAGTTGAATACTACTTTTCAGTGAATTCTAGAGGGTTGAAACACTGTTTTCTTGTGAAGTAACTCTTTTTCAAGGATTTCTGTAGTGTATAACATCCTTTCTAGACTAGAAACTTACATTTTGATGTCTTTTACACCTGTTGTCACACAATTCTATGATATTCATTAGTATTTCCTTTGAATTACTACTGATTTCTAGCTGTTTCCTATAATGGGCCTTCTGCTCTACTTGTGGGACTTCACCACATGTAGAAACAACTTTATACACTCTTCTCTGAACTTGCGAAGCTATATACACTTGTCTTTCAACTGTTTTACAGTTCAATACTACTTTTCAGTGAATTCTAGTGAGTTGAAAAACTGTTTTCTTGTGATGTAACTCTATTTCAAGGATTTCTGCAGTGTACAACATCCTTTCTAGACTAGAGACTTACATTTTGATGTCTTTTACACTTGTTCTCTCACTATTCTGTGATATTCATTAGTATTTGCTCTGAATGACTACTGATTTCTAGTTGTTTCCTATAATGGGCCTTCTGCTCTACTTGTGGGACTTCACCACATGTAGAAACAACTTTATACACTCTTCTCTGAACTTGAGAAGCTATATACACTTGTCTTTCAACTGTTTTAGATTTGAATACTACTTTTAAATGAATTCTAGTGGGTTGAAACACTGTTTTCTTGTGAAGTAACTCTATTTCTAGGATTTCTGTAGTGTATAACATCCTTTCTAGACTAGAAACTTACTTTTTGATATCTTTTACACCTGTTGTCACACAATTCTATGATATTCATTAGTATTTCCCCTGAATGACTACTGATTTTTAGCTGTTTCCTATAATGGGCCTTCTGCTCTACTTGTGGGACTTCACTACATGTAGAAACAACTTTATACACTCTTATCTGAACTTGCGAAGCTATATACACTTGTCTTTCAACTGTTTTACAGTTCAATACTACTTTTCAGTGAATTCTAGTGAGTTGAAAAACTGTTTTCTTGTGATGTCACTCTATTTCAAGGATTTCTGTAGTGTACAACATCCTTTCTAGACTAGAGACTTACATTTTGCTGTCTTTTACACTTGTTCTCTCACTATTCTGTGATATTCATTACTATTTGCTCTGAATGACTACTGATTTCTAGCTGTTTCCTATAATGGGCCTTCTGCTCTACTTGTGGGACTTCACTACATGTAGAAACAACTTTATACACTCTTATCTGAACTTGCGAAGCTATATACACTTGTCTTTCAACTGTTTTACAGTTCAATACTACTTTTCAGTGAATTCTAGTGAGTTGAAAAACTGTTTTCTTGTGATGTCACTCTATTTCAAGGATTTCTGTAGTGTACAACATCCTTTCTAGACTAGAGACTTACATTTTGCTGTCTTTTACACTTGTTCTCTCACTATTCTGTGATATTCATTACTATTTGCTCTGAATGACTACTGATTTCTAGCTGTTTCCTATAATGGGCCTTCTGCTCTACTTGTGGGACTTCACCACATGTAGAAACAACTTTATACACTCTTCTCCGGACTTGCGAAGCTATATAAACTTGTCTTTCAACTGTTTTACAGTTGAATACTACTTTTCAGTGAATTCTAGAGGGTTGAAACACTGTTTTCTTGTGAAGTAACTCTATTTCAAGGATTTCCGTAGTGTACAACATCCTTTCTAGACTAGAGACTTACATTTTGCTGTCTTTTACACTTGTTCTCTCACTATTCTGTGATATTCATTAGTATTTGCTCTGAATGACTACTGATTTCTAGCTGTTTCCTATAATGGGCCTTCTGCTCTACTTGTGGGACTTCACCACATGTAGAAACAACTTTATACACTCTTCTCCGGACTTGCGAAGCTATATAAACTTGTCTTTCAACTGCTTTACAGTTGAATACTACTTTTCAGTGAATTCTAGAGGGTTGAAACACTGTTTTCTTGTGAAGTAACTCTATTTCAAGGATTTCTGTAGTGTACAACATCCTTTCTAGACTAGAGACTTACATTTTGCTGTCTTTTACACTTGTTCTCTCACTATTCTGTAATATTCATTACTATTTGCTCTGAATGACTGCTGATTTCTAGCTGTTTCCTATAATGGGCCTTCTGCTCTACTTGTGGGACTTCACCACATGTAGAAACAACTTTATACACTCTTCTCCGGACTTGCAAAGCTATATAAACTTGTCTTTCAACTGTTTTACAGTTAAATACTACTTTTCAGTGAATTCTGGTGGTTTGAAACACTGGTTTCATGTGAACTAACTCTATTTCAAGGATTTCTGCAGTGTACAACATCCTTTCTAGACTAGAGACTTACATTTTGCTGTCTTTTACACTTGTTCTCTCACTATTCTGTGACATTCATTAGTATTTGCTCTGAATGACTACTGATTTCTAGTTGTTTCCTATAATGGGCCTTCTTTTCTACTTGTGGGACTTCACCACATGTAGAAACAACTTTATACACTCTTCTCTGAACTTGCGAAGCTATATACACTTGTCTTTCAACTGTTTTACAGTTGAATACTACTTTTCAGTGAATTCTAGAGGGTTGAAACACTGTTTTCTTGTGAAGTAACTCTATTTCAAGGATTTCCGTAGTGTACAACATCCTTTCTAGACTAGAGACTTACATTTTGCTGTCTTTTACACTTGTTCTCTCACTATTCTGTGATATTCATTAGTATTTGCTCTGAATGACTACTGATTTCTAGCTGTTTCCTATAATGGGCCTTCTGCTCTACTTGTGGGACTTCACCACATGTAGAAACAACTTTATACAATCTTCTCCAGACTTGCGAAGCTATATAAACTTGTCTTTCAACTGTTTTACAGTTGAATACTACTTTTCAGTGAATTCTAGAGGGTTGAAACACTGTTTTCTTGTGAAGTAACTCTTTTTCAAGGATTTCTGTAGTGTATAACATCCTTTCTAGACTAGAAACTTACATTTTGATGTCTTTTACACCTGTTGTCACACAATTCTATGATATTCATTAGTATTTCCTTTGAATTACTACTGATTTCTAGCTGTTTCCTATAATGGGCCTTCTGCTCTACTTGTGGGACTTCACCACATGTAGAAACAACTTTATACACTCTTCTCCGGACTTGCAAAGCTATATAAACTTGTCTTTCAACTGTTTTACAGTTAAATACTACTTTTCAGTGAATTCTGGTGGTTTGAAACACTGGTTTCATGTGAACTAACTCTATTTCAAGGATTTCTGCAGTGTACAACATCCTTTCTAGACTAGAGACTTACATTTTGCTGTCTTTTACACTTGTTCTCTCACTATTCTGTGACATTCATTAGTATTTGCTCTGAATGACTATTGATTTCTAGTTGTTTCCTATAATGGGCCTTCTTTTCTACTTGTGGGACTTCACCACATGTAGAAACAACTTTATACACTCTTCTCTGAACTTGCGAAGCTATATACACTTGTCTTTCAACTGTTTTACAGTTGAATACTACTTTTCAGTGAATTCTAGAGGGTTGAAACACTGTTTTCTTGTGAAGTAACTCTATTTCAAGGATTTCCGTAGTGTACAACATCCTTTCTAGACTAGAGACTTACATTTTGCTATCTTTTACACTTGTTCTCTCACTATTCTGTGATATTCATTAGTATTTGCTCTGAATGACTACTGATTTCTAGCTGTTTCCTATAATGGGCCTTCTGCTCTACTTGTGGGACTTCACCACATGTAGAAACAACTTTATACACTCTTCTCCGGACTTGCGAAGCTATATAAACTTGTCTTTCAACTGCTTTACAGTTGAATACTACTTTTCAGTGAATTCTAGAGGGTTGAAACACTGTTTTCTTGTGAAGTAACTCTATTTCAAGGATTTCTGTAGTGTACAACATCCTTTCTAGACTAGAGACTTACATTTTGCTGTCTTTTACACTTGTTCTCTCACTATTCTGTAATATTCATTACTATTTGCTCTGAATGACTACTGATTTCTAGCTGTTTCCTATAATGGGCCTTCTGCTCTACTTGTGGGACTTCACCACATGTAGAAACAACTTTATACACTCTTCTCCGGACTTGCAAAGCTATATAAACTTGTCTTTCAACTGTTTTACAGTTGAATACTACTTTTCAGTTAATTCTAGAGGGTTGAAACACTGTTTTCTTGTGAAGTAACTCTATTTCAAGGATTTCTGTACTGTACAACATCCTTTCTAGACTAGAGACTTACATTTTGCTGTCTTTTACACTTGTTCTCTCACTATTCTGTGATATTCATTAGTATTTGCTCTGAATGACTACTGATTTCTAGCTGTTTCCTATAATGGGCCTTCTTTTCTACTTGTGGGACTTCACCATATGTAGAAACAACTTTATACACTCTTCTCTGAACTTGCGAGGCTATATAAACTTGTCTTTCAACTGTTTTACAGTTAAATACTACTTTTCAGTGAATTCTGGTGGTTTGAAACACTGGTTTCATGTGAACTAACTCTATTTCAAGGATTTCTGCAGTGTACAACATCCTTTCTAGACTAGAGACTTACATTTTGATGTCTTTTACACTTGTTCTCTCACTATTCTGTGACATTCATTAGTATTTGCTCTGAATGACTACTGATTTCTAGTTGTTTCCTATAATGGGCCTTCTTTTCTACTTGTGGGACTTCACCACATGTAGAAACAACTTTATACACTCTTCTCTGAACTTGCGAAGCTATATACACTTGTCTTTCAACTGTTTTACAGTTGAATACTACTTTTCAGTGAATTCTAGAGGGTTGAAACACTGTTTTCTTGTGAAGTAACTCTATTTCAAGGATTTCTGTAGTGTACAACATCCTTTCTAGACTAGAGACTTACATTTTGCTGTCTTTTACACTTGTTCTCTCACTATTCTGTGATATTCATTAGTATTTGCTCTGAATGACTACTGATTTCTAGCTGTTTCCTATAATCGGCCTTCTTTTCTACTTGTGGGACTTCACCACATGTAGAAACAACTTTATACACTCTTCTCTGAACTTGAGAAGCTATATACACTTGTCTTTCAACTGTTTTACAGTTGAATACTACTTTTCAGTGAATTCTAGTGGGTTGAAACACTGTTTTCTTGTGAAGTAACTCTATTTCAAGGATTTCTGTAGTGTACAACATCCTTTCTAGACTAGAGACTTACATTTTGCTGTCTTTTACACTTGTTCTCTCACTATTCTGTGATATTCATTAGTATTTGCTCTGAATGACTACTGATTTCTAGCTGTTTCCTATAATGGGCCTTCTTTTCTACTTGTGGGACTTCACCACATGTAGAAACAACTTTATACACTCTTCTCTGAACTTGCGAAGCTATATAAACTTGTCTTTCAACTGTTTTACAGTTAAATACTACTTTTCAGTGAATTCTGGTGGTTTGAAACACTGGTTTCATGTGAACTAACTCTATTTCAAGGATTTCTGCAGTGTACAACATCCTTTCTAGACTAGAGACTTACATTTTGATGTCTTTTACACTTGTTCTCTCACTATTCTGTGATATTCATTAGTATTTGCTCTGAATGACTACTGATTTCTAGCTGTTTCCTATAATCGGCCTTCTTTTCTACTTGTGGGACTTCACCACATGTAGAAACAACTTTATACACTCTTCTCTGAACTTGCGAAGCTATATAAACTTGTCTTTCAACTGTTTTACAGTTAAATACTACTTTTCAGTGAATTCTGGTGGTTTGAAACACTGGTTTCATGTGTACTAACTCTATTTCAAGGATTTCTGCAGTGTACAACATCCTTTCTAGACTAGAGACTTACATTTTGCTGTCTTTTACACTTGTTCTCTCACTATTCTGTAATATTCATTACTATTTGCTCTGAATGACTACTGATTTCTAGCTGTTTCCTATAATGGGCCTTCTTTTCTACTTGTGGGACTTCACCACATGTAGAAACAACTTTATACACTCTTCTCTGAACTTGCGAAGCTATATAAACTTGTCTTTCAACTGTTTTACAGTTAAATACTACTTTTCAGTGAATTCTGGTGGTTTGAAACACTGGTTTCATGTGAACTGACTCTATTTCAGGGATTTCTGCAGTGTACAACATCCTTTCTAGACTAGAGACTTACATTTTGATGTCTTTTACACTTGTTCTCTCACTATTCTGTGATATTCATTAGTATTTGCTCTGAATGACTACTGATTTCTAGTTGTTTCCTATAATGGGCCTTGTTTTCTACTTGTGGGACTTCACCACATGTAGAAACAACTTTATACACTCTTCTCTGAACTTGAGAAGCTATATACACTTGTCTTTCAACTGTTTTACTGTTGAATACTACTTTTCAGTGAATTCTAGTGGGTTGAAACACTGTTTTCTTGTGAAGTAACTCTATTTCAAGGATTTCTGTAGTGTACAACATCCTTTCTAGACTAGCGACTTACATTTTGCTGTCTTTTACACTTGTTCTCTCACTATTCTGTGATATTCATTAGTATTTGCTCTGAATGACTACTGATTTCTAGCTGTTTCCTATAATGGGCCTTCTGCTCTACTTGTGGGACTTCACCACATGCAGAAACAACTTTATACACTCTTCTCTGTACTTGCGAAGCTATATAAACTTGTCTTTCAACTGTTTTACAGTTAAATGCTACTTTTCAGTGAATTTTAGTGAGTTGAAACACTGTTTTCTTGTGAAGTAACTCTATTTCTAGGATTTCTGTAGTGTATAACATCCTTTCTAGACTAGAAACTTACATTTTGATGTCTTTTTCACCTGTTCTCACTCAATTCTATGATATTCATTAGTATTTCCGCTGAATTACTACTGATTTCTAGCTGTTTCCTATAATCGGCCTTCTTTTCTACTTGTGGGACTTCACCACATGTAGAAACAACTTTATACACTCTTCTCTGAACTTGCGAAGCTATATAAACTTGTCTTTCAACTGTTTTACAGTTAAATACTACTTTTCAGTGAATTCTGGTGGTTTGAAACACTGGTTTCATGTGAACCAACTCTATTTCAAGGATTTCTGCAGTGTACAACATCCTTTCTAGACTAGAGACTTACATTTTGCTGTCTTTTACACTTGTTCTCTCACTATTCTGTAATATTCATTACTATTTGCTCTGAATGACTACTGATTTCTAGCTGTTTCCTATAATGGGCCTTCTGCTCTACTTGTGGGACTTCACCACATGTAGAAACAACTTTATACACTCTTCTCCGGACTTGCGAAGCTATATAAACTTGTCTTTCAACTGTTTTACAGTTGAATACTACTTTTCAGTGAATTCTAGAGGGTTGAAACACTGTTTTCTTGTGAAGTAACTCTATTTCAAGGATTTCTGTAGTGTACAACATCCTTTCTAGACTAGAGACTTACATTTTGCTGTCTTTTACACTTGTTCTCTCACTATTCTGTAATATTCATTACTATTTGCTCTGAATGACTACTGATTTCTAGCTGTTTCCTATAATGGGCCTTCTGCTCTACTTGTGGGACTTCACCACATGTAGAAACAACTTTATACACTCTTCTCCGGACTTGCGAAGCTATATAAACTTGTCTTTCAACTGTTTTACAGTTGAATACTACTTTTCAGTTAATTCTAGAGGGTTGAAACACTGTTTTCTTGTGAAGTAACTCTATTTCAAGGATTTCTGTACTGTACAACATCCTTTCTAGACTAGAGACTTACATTTTGCTGTCTTTTACACTTGATCTCTCACTATTCTGTGATATTCATTAGTATTTGCTCTGAATGACTACTGATTTCTAGCTGTTTCCTATAATGGGCCTTCTTTTCTACTTGTGGGACTTCACCACATGTAGAAACAACTTTATACACTCTTCTCTGAACTTGCGAAGCTATATAAACTTGTCTTTCAACTGTTTTACAGTTAAATACTACTTTTCAGTGAATTCTGGTGGTTTGAAACACTGGTTTCATGTGAACTAACTCTATTTCAAGGATTTCTGCAGTGTACAACATCCTTTCTAGACTAGAGACTTACATTTTGCTGTCTTTTACACTTGTTCTCTCACTATTCTGTGATATTCATTAGTATTTGCTCTGAATGACTACTGATTTCTAGTTGTTTCCTATAATGGGCCTTCTTTTCTACTTGTGGGACTTCACCACATGTAGAAACAACTTTATACACTCTTCTCTGAACTTGCGAAGCTATACACACTTGTCTTTCAACTGTTTTACAGTTGAATACTACTTTTCAGTGAATTCTAGAGGGTTGAAACACTGTTTTCTTGTGAAGTAACTCTATTTCAAGGATTTCTGTAGTGTACAACATCCTTTCTAGACTAGAGACTTACATTTTGCTGTCTTTTACACTTGTTCTCTCACTATTCTGTGATATTCATTAGTATTTGCTCTGAATGACTACTGATTTCTAGGTGTTTCCTATAATCGGCCTTCTTTTCTACTTGTGGGACTTCACCACATGTAGAAACAACTTTATACACTCTTCTCTGAACTTGAGAAGCTATATACACTTGTCTTTCAACTGTTTTACAGTTGAATACTACTTTTCAGTGAATTCTAGTGGGTTGAAACACTGTTTTCTTGTGAAGTAACTCTATTTCAAGGATTTCTGTAGTGTACAACATCCTTTCTAGACTAGAGACTTACATTTTGCTGTCTTTTACACTTGTTCTCTCACTATTCTGTGATATTCATTAGTATTTGCTCTGAATGACTACTGATTTCTAGCTGTTTCCTATAATGGGCCTTCTTTTCTACTTGTGGGACTTCACCACATGTAGAAACAACTTTATACACTCTTCTCTGAACTTGCGAAGCTATATAAACTTGTCTTTCAACTGTTTTACAGTTAAATACTACTTTTCAGTGAATTCTGGTGGTTTGAAACACTGGTTTCATGTGAACTAACTCTATTTCAAGGATTTCTGCAGTGTACAACATCCTTTCTAGACTAGAGACTTACATTTTGATGTCTTTTACACTTGTTCTCTCACTATTCTGTGATATTCATTAGTATTTGCTCTGAATGACTACTGATTTCTAGCTGTTTCCTATAATCGGCCTTCTTTTCTACTTGTGGGACTTCACCACATGTAGAAACAACTTTATACACTCTTCTCTGAACTTGCGAAGCTATATAAACTTGTCTTTCAACTGTTTTACAGTTAAATACTACTTTTCAGTGAATTCTGGTGGTTTGAAACACTGGTTTCATGTGTACTAACTCTATTTCAAGGATTTCTGCAGTGTACAACATCCTTTCTAGACTAGAGACTTACATTTTGCTGTCTTTTACACTTGTTCTCTCACTATTCTGTGATATTCATTAGTATTTGCTCTGAATGACTACTGATTTCTAGTTGTTTCCTATAATGGGCCTTGTTTTCTACTTGTGGGACTTCACCACATGTAGAAACAACTTTATACACTCTTCTCTGAACTTGAGAAGCTATATACACTTGTCTTTCAACTGTTTTACTGTTGAATACTACTTTTCAGTGAATTCTAGTGGGTTGAAACACTGTTTTCTTGTGAAGTAACTCTATTTCAAGGATTTCTGTAGTGTACAACATCCTTTCTAGACTAGAGACTTACATTTTGCTGTCTTTTACACTTGTTCTCTCACTATTCTGTTATATTCTTTAGTATTTGCTCTTAATGACTACTGATTTCTAGCTGTTTCCTATAATGGGCCTTCTGCTCTACTTGTGGGACTTCACTACATGTAGAAACAACTTTATACACTCTTCTCCGGACTTGCGAAGCTATATAAACTTGTCTTTCAACTGTTTTACAGTTGAATACTACTTTTCAGTGAATTCTAGAGGGTTGAAACACTGTTTTCTTGTGAAGTAACTCTATTTCAAGGATTTCTGTAGTGTACAACATCCTTTCTAGACTAGCGACTTACATTTTGCTGTCTTTTACACTTGTTCTCTCACTATTCTGTGATATTCATTAGTATTTGCTCTGAATGACTACTGATTTCTAGCTGTTTCCTATAATGGGCCTTCTGCTCTACTTGTGGGACTTCACCACATGCAGAAACAACTTTATACACTCTTCTCTGTACTTGCGAAGCTATATAAACTTGTCTTTCAACTGTTTTACAGTTAAATGCTACTTTTCAGTGAATTTTAGTGAGTTGAAACACTGTTTTCTTGTGAAGTAACTCTATTTCTAGGATTTCTGTAGTGTATAACATCCTTTCTAGACTAGAAACTTACATTTTGATGTCTTTTTCACCTGTTCTCACTCAATTCTATGATATTCATTAGTATTTCCGCTGAATTACTACTGATTTGTAGCTGTTTCCTATAATGGGCCTTCTGCTCTACTTGTGGGACTTCACTACATGTAGAAACAACTTTATACACTCTTCTCTGAACTTGCGAAGCTATATACACTTGTCTTTCAACTGTTTTACAGTTGAATACTACTTTTCAGTGAATTCTAGAGGGTTGAAACACTGTTTTCTTGTGAAGTAAGTCTATTTCAAGGATTTCTGTAGTGTACAACATCCTTTCTAGACTAGAGACTTACATTTTGCTGTCTTTTACACTTGTTCTCTCACTATTCTGTGATATTCATTAGTATTTGCTCTGAATGACTACTGATTTCTAGCTGTTTCCTATAATGGGCCTTCTTTTCTACTTGTGGGACTTCACCACATGTAGAAACAACTTTATACACTCTTCTCTGAATTTGCGAAGCTATATAAACTTGTCTTTCAACTGTTTTACAGTTAAATACTACTTTTCAGTGAATTCTGGTGGTTTGAAACACTGGTTTCATGTGAACTAACTCTATTTCAAGGATTTCTGCAGTGTACAACATCCTTTCTAGACTAGAGACTTACATTTTGCTGTCTTTTACACTTGTTCTCTCACTATTCTGTGATATTCATTAGTATTTGCTCTGAATGACTACTGATTTCTAGTTGTTTCCTATAATGGGCCTTCTTTTCTACTTGTGGGACTTCACCACATGTAGAAACAACTTTATACACTCTTCTCTGAACTTGCGAAGCTATATAAACTTGTCTTTCAACTGTTTTACAGTTAAATACTACTTTTCAGTGAATTCTAGTGAGTTGAAACACTGTTTTCTCGTGAAGTAACTCTATTTCTAGGATTTCTGTAGTGTATAACATCTTTCTAGACTAGAAACTTACATTTTGATGTCTTTTACACCTGTTCTCACTCAATTCTATGATATTCATTAGTATTTCCCCTGAATTACTACTGATTTGTAGCTGTTTCCTATAATGGGCCTTCTGCTCTACTTGTGGGACTTCACTACATGTAGAAACAACTTTATACACTCTTCTCTGAACTTGCGAAGCTATATACACTTGTCTTTCAACTGTTTTACAGTTGAATACTACTTTTCAGTGAATTCTAGAGGGTTGAAACACTGTTTTCTTGTGAAGTAACTCTATTTCAAGGATTTCTGTAGTGTACAACATCCTTTCTAGACTAGAGACTTACATTTTGCTGTCTTTTACACTTGTTCTCTCACTATTCTGTGATATTCATTAGTATTTGCTCTGAATGACTACTGATTTCTAGCTGTTTCCTATAATCGGCCTTCTTTTCTACTTGTGGGACTTCACCACATGTAGAAACAACTTTATACACTCTTCTCTGAACTTGCGAAGCTATATAAACTTGTCTTTCAACTGTTTTACAGTTAAATACTACTTTTCAGTGAATTCTGGTGGTTTGAAACACTGGTTTCATGTGAACTAACTCTATTTCAAGGATTTCTGCAGTGTACAACATCCTTTCTAGACTAGAGACTTACATTTTGATGTCTTTTACACTTGTTCTCTCACTATTCTGTGATATTCATTAGTATTTGCTCTGAATGACTACTGATTTCTAGTTGTTTCCTATAATGGGCCTTCTGCTCTACTTGTGGGACTTCACCACATGTAGAAACAACTTTATACACTCTTCTCTGAACTTGAGAAGCTATATACACTTGTCTTTCAACTGTTTTAGATTTGAATACTACTTTTAAATGAATTCTAGTGGGTTGAAACACTGTTTTCTTGTGAAGTAACTCTATTTCTAGGATTTCTGTAGTGTATAACATCCTTTCTAGACTAGAAACTTACTTTTTGATATCTTTTACACCTGTTGTCACACAATTCTATGATATTCATTAGTATTTCCCCTGAATGACTACTGATTTTTAGCTGTTTCCTATAATGGGCCTTCTGCTCTACTTGTGGGACTTCACTACATGTAGAAACAACTTTATACACTCTTATCTGAACTTGCGAAGCTATATACACTTGTCTTTCAACTGTTTTACAGTTCAATACTACTTTTCAGTGAATTCTAGTGAGTTGAAAAACTGTTTTCTTGTGATGTCACTCTATTTCAAGGATTTCTGTAGTGTACAACATCCTTTCTAGACTAGAGACATTTTGCTGTCTTTTACACTTGTTCTCTCACTATTCTGTGATACTCATTACTATTTGCTCTGAATGACTACTGATTTCTAGCTGTTTCCTATAATGGGCCTTCTGCTCTACTTGTGGGACTTCACCACATGTAGAAACAACTTTATACACTCTTCTCCGGACTTGCGAAGCTATATAAACTTGTCTTTCAACTGCTTTACAGTTGAATACTACTTTTCAGTGAATTCTAGAGGGTTGAAACACTGTTTTCTTGTGAAGTAACTCTATTTCAAGGATTTCCGTAGTGTACAACATCCTTTCTAGACTAGAGACTTACATTTTGCTATCTTTTACACTTGTTCTCTCACTATTCTGTGATATTCATTAGTATTTGCTCTGAATGACTACTGATTTCTAGCTGTTTCCTATAATGGGCCTTCTGCTCTACTTGTGGGACTTCACCACATGTAGAAACAACTTTATACACTCTTCTCCGGACTTGCGAAGCTATATAAACTTGTCTTTCAACTGCTTTACAGTTGAATACTACTTTTCAGTGAATTCTAGAGGGTTGAAACACTGTTTTCTTGTGAAGTAACTCTATTTCAAGGATTTCTGTAGTGTACAACATCCTTTCTAGACTAGAGACTTACATTTTGCTGTCTTTTACACTTGTTCTCTCACTATTCTGTAATATTCATTACTATTTGCTCTGAATGACTACTGATTTCTAGCTGTTTCCTATAATGGGCCTTCTGCTCTACTTGTGGGACTTCACCACATGTAGAAACAACTTTATACACTCTTCTCCGGACTTGCAAAGCTATATAAACTTGTCTTTCAACTGTTTTACAGTTGAATACTACTTTTCAGTTAATTCTAGAGGGTTGAAACACTGTTTTCTTGTGAAGTAACTCTATTTCAAGGATTTCTGTACTGTACAACATCCTTTCTAGACTAGAGACTTACATTTTGCTGTCTTTTACACTTGTTCTCTCACTATTCTGTGATATTCATTAGTATTTGCTCTGAATGACTACTGATTTCTAGCTGTTTCCTATAATGGGCCTTCTTTTCTACTTGTGGGACTTCACCACATGTAGAAACAACTTTATACACTCTTCTCTGAACTTGCGAGGCTATATAAACTTGTCTTTCAACTGTTTTACAGTTAAATACTACTTTTCAGTGAATTCTGGTGGTTTGAAACACTGGTTTCATGTGAACTAACTCTATTTCAAGGATTTCTGCAGTGTACAACATCCTTTCTAGACTAGAGACTTACATTTTGATGTCTTTTACACTTGTTCTCTCACTATTCTGTGACATTCATTAGTATTTGCTCTGAATGACTACTGATTTCTAGTTGTTTCCTATAATGGGCCTTCTTTTCTACTTGTGGGACTTCACCACATGTAGAAACAACTTTATACACTCTTCTCTGAACTTGCGAAGCTATATACACTTGTCTTTCAACTGTTTTACAGTTGAATACTACTTTTCAGTGAATTCTAGAGGGTTGAAACACTGTTTTCTTGTGAAGTAACTCTATTTCAAGGATTTCTGTAGTGTACAACATCCTTTCTAGACTAGAGACTTACATTTTGCTG
This sequence comes from Cnephaeus nilssonii, assembly GCF_951640355.1. Lineage (NCBI taxonomy): Eukaryota > Metazoa > Chordata > Mammalia > Chiroptera > Vespertilionidae > Cnephaeus > Cnephaeus nilssonii. The sequence continues at coordinate 56,197,184 of NC_137089.1, read as the reverse complement.
TCTTTTACACTTGTTCTCTCACTATTCTGTGATATTCATTAGTATTTGCTCTGAATGACTACTGATTTCTAGCTGTTTCCTATAATCGGCCTTCTTTTCTACTTGTGGGACTTCACCACATGTAGAAACAACTTTATACACTCTTCTCTGAACTTGAGAAGCTATATACACTTGTCTTTCAACTGTTTTACAGTTGAATACTACTTTTCAGTGAATTCTAGTGGGTTGAAACACTGTTTTCTTGTGAAGTAACTCTATTTCAAGGATTTCTGTAGTGTACAACATCCTTTCTAGACTAGAGACTTACATTTTGCTGTCTTTTACACTTGTTCTCTCACTATTCTGTGATATTCATTAGTATTTGCTCTGAATGACTACTGATTTCTAGCTGTTTCCTATAATGGGCCTTCTTTTCTACTTGTGGGACTTCACCACATGTAGAAACAACTTTATACACTCTTCTCTGAACTTGCGAAGCTATATAAACTTGTCTTTCAACTGTTTTACAGTTAAATACTACTTTTCAGTGAATTCTGGTGGTTTGAAACACTGGTTTCATGTGAACTGACTCTATTTCAGGGATTTCTGCAGTGTACAACATCCTTTCTAGACTAGAGACTTACATTTTGATGTCTTTTACACTTGTTCTCTCACTATTCTGTGATATTCATTAGTATTTGCTCTGAATGACTACTGATTTCTAGTTGTTTCCTATAATGGGCCTTGTTTTCTACTTGTGGGACTTCACCACATGTAGAAACAACTTTATACACTCTTCTCTGAACTTGAGAAGCTATATACACTTGTCTTTCAACTGTTTTACTGTTGAATACTACTTTTCAGTGAATTCTAGTGGGTTGAAACACTGTTTTCTTGTGAAGTAACTCTATTTCAAGGATTTCTGTAGTGTACAACATCCTTTCTAGACTAGCGACTTACATTTTGCTGTCTTTTACACTTGTTCTCTCACTATTCTGTGATATTCATTAGTATTTGCTCTGAATGACTACTGATTTCTAGCTGTTTCCTATAATGGGCCTTCTGCTCTACTTGTGGGACTTCACCACATGCAGAAACAACTTTATACACTCTTCTCTGTACTTGCGAAGCTATATAAACTTGTCTTTCAACTGTTTTACAGTTAAATGCTACTTTTCAGTGAATTTTAGTGAGTTGAAACACTGTTTTCTTGTGAAGTAACTCTATTTCTAGGATTTCTGTAGTGTATAACATCCTTTCTAGACTAGAAACTTACATTTTGATGTCTTTTTCACCTGTTCTCACTCAATTCTATGATATTCATTAGTATTTCCGCTGAATTACTACTGATTTCTAGCTGTTTCCTATAATCGGCCTTCTTTTCTACTTGTGGGACTTCACCACATGTAGAAACAACTTTATACACTCTTCTCTGAACTTGCGAAGCTATATAAACTTGTCTTTCAACTGTTTTACAGTTAAATACTACTTTTCAGTGAATTCTGGTGGTTTGAAACACTGGTTTCATGTGTACTAACTCTATTTCAAGGATTTCTGCAGTGTACAACATCCTTTCTAGACTAGAGACTTACATTTTGCTGTCTTTTACACTTGTTCTCTCACTATTCTGTGATATTCATTAGTATTTGCTCTGAATGACTACTGATTTCTAGTTGTTTCCTATAATGGGCCTTGTTTTCTACTTGTGGGACTTCACCACATGTAGAAACAACTTTATACACTCTTCTCTGAACTTGAGAAGCTATATACACTTGTCTTTCAACTGTTTTACTGTTGAATACTACTTTTCAGTGAATTCTAGTGGGTTGAAACACTGTTTTCTTGTGAAGTAACTCTATTTCAAGGATTTCTGTAGTGTACAACATCCTTTCTAGACTAGAGACTTACATTTTGCTGTCTTTTACACTTGTTCTCTCACTATTCTGTTATATTCTTTAGTATTTGCTCTTAATGACTACTGATTTCTAGCTGTTTCCTATAATGGGCCTTCTGCTCTACTTGTGGGACTTCACTACATGTAGAAACAACTTTATACACTCTTCTCCGGACTTGCGAAGCTATATAAACTTGTCTTTCAACTGTTTTACAGTTGAATACTACTTTTCAGTGAATTCTAGAGGGTTGAAACACTGTTTTCTTGTGAAGTAACTCTATTTCAAGGATTTCTGTAGTGTACAACATCCTTTCTAGACTAGCGACTTACATTTTGCTGTCTTTTACACTTGTTCTCTCACTATTCTGTGATATTCATTAGTATTTGCTCTGAATGACTACTGATTTCTAGCTGTTTCCTATAATGGGCCTTCTGCTCTACTTGTGGGACTTCACCACATGCAGAAACAACTTTATACACTCTTCTCTGTACTTGCGAAGCTATATAAACTTGTCTTTCAACTGTTTTACAGTTAAATGCTACTTTTCAGTGAATTTTAGTGAGTTGAAACACTGTTTTCTTGTGAAGTAACTCTATTTCTAGGATTTCTGTAGTGTATAACATCCTTTCTAGACTAGAAACTTACATTTTGATGTCTTTTTCACCTGTTCTCACTCAATTCTATGATATTCATTAGTATTTCCGCTGAATTACTACTGATTTGTAGCTGTTTCCTATAATGGGCCGTCTGCTCTACTTGTGGGACTTCACTACATGTAGAAACAACTTTATACACTCTTCTCTGAACTTGCGAAGCTATATACACTTGTCTTTCAACTGTTTTACAGTTGAATACTACTTTTCAGTGAATTCTAGAGGGTTGAAACACTGTTTTCTTGTGAAGTAAGTCTATTTCAAGGATTTCTGTAGTGTACAACATCCTTTCTAGACTAGAGACTTACATTTTGCTGTCTTTTACACTTGTTCTCTCACTATTCTGTGATATTCATTAGTATTTGCTCTGAATGACTACTGATTTCTAGCTGTTTCCTATAATGGGCCTTCTTTTCTACTTGTGGGACTTCACCACATGTAGAAACAACTTTATACACTCTTCTCTGAATTTGCGAAGCTATATAAACTTGTCTTTCAACTGTTTTACAGTTAAATACTACTTTTCAGTGAATTCTGGTGGTTTGAAACACTGGTTTCATGTGAACTAACTCTATTTCAAGGATTTCTGCAGTGTACAACATCCTTTCTAGACTAGAGACTTACATTTTGCTGTCTTTTACACTTGTTCTCTCACTATTCTGTGATATTCATTAGTATTTGCTCTGAATGACTACTGATTTCTAGTTGTTTCCTATAATGGGCCTTCTTTTCTACTTGTGGGACTTCACCACATGTAGAAACAACTTTATACACTCTTCTCTGAACTTGCGAAGCTATATAAACTTGTCTTTCAACTGTTTTACAGTTAAATACTACTTTTCAGTGAATTCTAGTGAGTTGAAACACTGTTTTCTCGTGAAGTAACTCTATTTCTAGGATTTCTGTAGTGTATAACATCTTTCTAGACTAGAAACTTACATTTTGATGTCTTTTACACCTGTTCTCACTCAATTCTATGATATTCATTAGTATTTCCCCTGAATTACTACTGATTTGTAGCTGTTTCCTATAATGGGCCTTCTGCTCTACTTGTGGGACTTCACTACATGTAGAAACAACTTTATACACTCTTCTCTGAACTTGCGAAGCTATATACACTTGTCTTTCAACTGTTTTACAGTTGAATACTACTTTTCAGTGAATTCTAGAGGGTTGAAACACTGTTTTCTTGTGAAGTAACTCTATTTCAAGGATTTCTGTAGTGTACAACATCCTTTCTAGACTAGAGACTTACATTTTGCTGTCTTTTACACTTGTTCTCTCACTATTCTGTGATATTCATTAGTATTTGCTCTGAATGACTACTGATTTCTAGCTGTTTCCTATAATCGGCCTTCTTTTCTACTTGTGGGACTTCACCACATGTAGAAACAACTTTATACACTCTTCTCTGAACTTGCGAAGCTATATAAACTTGTCTTTCAACTGTTTTACAGTTAAATACTACTTTTCAGTGAATTCTGGTGGTTTGAAACACTGGTTTCATGTGAACTAACTCTATTTCAAGGATTTCTGCAGTGTACAACATCCTTTCTAGACTAGAGACTTACATTTTGCTGTCTTTTACACTTGTTCTCTCACTATTCTGTAATATTCATTACTATTTGCTCTGAATGACTACTGATTTCTAGCTGTTTCCTATAATGGGCCTTCTGCTCTACTTGTGGGACTTCACCACATGTAGAAACAACTTTATACACTCTTCTCCGGACTTGCGAAGCTATATAAACTTGTCTTTCAACTGTTTTACAGTTGAATACTACTTTTCAGTGAATTCTAGAGGGTTGAAACACTGTTTTCTTGTGAAGTAACTCTATTTCAAGGATTTCTGTAGTGTACAACATCCTTTCTAGACTAGAGACTTACATTTTGCTGTCTTTTACACTTGTTCTCTCACTATTCTGTGATATTCCTTAGTATTTGCTCTGAATGACTACTGATTTCTAGCTGTTTCCTATAATCGGCCTTCTTTTCTACTTGTGGGACTTCACCACATGTAGAAACAACTTTATACACTCTTCTCTGAACTTGCGAAGCTATATAAACTTGTCTTTCAACTGTTTTACAGTTAAATACTACTTTTCAGTGAATTCTGGTGGTTTGAAACACTGGTTTCATGTGAACCAACTCTATTTCAAGGATTTCTGCAGTGTACAACATCCTTTCTAGACTAGAGACTTACATTTTGCTGTCTTTTACACTTGTTCTCTCACTATTCTGTAATATTCATTACTATTTGCTCTGAATGACTACTGATTTCTAGCTGTTTCCTATAATGGGCCTGCTGCTCTACTTGTGGGACTTCACCACATGTAGAAACAACTTTATACACTCTTCTCCGGACTTGCGAAGCTATATAAACTTGTCTTTCAACTGTTTTACAGTTGAATACTACTTTTCAGTGAATTCTAGAGGGTTGAAACACTGTTTTCTTGTGAAGTAACTCTATTTCAAGGATTTCTGTACTGTACAACATCCTTTCTAGACTAGAGACTTACATTTTGCTGTCTTTTACACTTGATCTCTCACTATTCTGTGATATTCATTAGTATTTGCTCTGAATGACTACTGATTTCTAGCTGTTTCCTATAATGGGCCTTCTTTTCTACTTGTGGGACTTCACCACATGTAGAAACAACTTTATACACTCTTCTCTGAACTTGCGAAGCTATATAAACTTGTCTTTCAACTGTTTTACAGTTAAATACTACTTTTCAGTGAATTCTGGTGGTTTGAAACACTGGTTTCATGTGAACTAACTCTATTTCAAGGATTTCTGCAGTGTACAACATCCTTTCTAGACTAGAGACTTACATTTTGCTGTCTTTTACACTTGTTCTCTCACTATTCTGTGATATTCATTAGTATTTGCTCTGAATGACTACTGATTTCTAGTTGTTTCCTATAATGGGCCTTCTTTTCTACTTGTGGGACTTCACCACATGTAGAAACAACTTTATACACTCTTCTCTGAACTTGCGAAGCTATACACACTTGTCTTTCAACTGTTTTACAGTAGAATACTACTTTTCAGTGAATTCTAGAGGGTTGAAACACTGTTTTCTTGTGAAGTAACTCTATTTCAAGGATTTCTGTAGTGTACAACATCCTTTCTAGACTAGAGACTTACATTTTGCTGTCTTTTACACTTGTTATCTCACTATTCTGTGATATTCATTAGTATTTGCTCTGAATGACTACTGATTTCTAGCTGTTTCCTATAATCGGCCTTCTTTTCTACTTGTGGGACTTCACCACATGTAGAAACAACTTTATACACTCTTCTCTGAACTTGAGAAGCTATATACACTTGTCTTTCAACTGTTTTACAGTTGAATACTACTTTTCAGTGAATTCTAGTGGGTTGAAACACTGTTTTCTTGTGAAGTAACTCTATTTCAAGGATTTCTGTAGTGTACAACATCCTTTCTAGACTAGAGACTTACATTTTGCTGTCTTTTACACTTGTTCTCTCACTATTCTGTGATATTCATTAGTATTTGCTCTGAATGACTACTGATTTCTAGCTGTTTCCTATAATGGGCCTTCTTTTCTACTTGTGGGACTTCACCACATGTAGAAACAACTTTATACACTCTTCTCTGAACTTGCGAAGCTATATAAACTTGTCTTTCAACTGTTTTACAGTTAAATACTACTTTTCAGTGAATTCTGGTGGTTTGAAACACTGGTTTCATGTGAACTAACTCTATTTCAAGGATTTCTGCAGTGTACAACATCCTTTCTAGACTAGAGACTTACATTTTGATGTCTTTTACACTTGTTCTCTCACTATTCTGTGATATTCATTAGTATTTGCTCTGAATGACTACTGATTTCTAGCTGTTTCCTATAATCGGCCTTCTTTTCTACTTGTGGGACTTCACCACATGTAGAAACAACTTTATACACTCTTCTCTGAACTTGCGAAGCTATATAAACTTGTCTTTCAACTGTTTTACAGTTAAATACTACTTTTCAGTGAATTCTGGTGGTTTGAAACACTGGTTTCATGTGTACTAACTCTATTTCAAGGATTTCTGCAGTGTACAACATCCTTTCTAGACTAGAGACTTACATTTTGCTGTCTTTTACACTTGTTCTCTCACTATTCTGTGATATTCATTAGTATTTGCTCTGAATGACTACTGATTTCTAGTTGTTTCCTATAATGGGCCTTGTTTTCTACTTGTGGGACTTCACCACATGTAGAAACAACTTTATACACTCTTCTCTGAACTTGAGAAGCTATATACACTTGTCTTTCAACTGTTTTACTGTTGAATACTACTTTTCAGTGAATTCTAGTGGGTTGAAACACTGTTTTCTTGTGAAGTAACTCTATTTCAAGGATTTCTGTAGTGTACAACATCCTTTCTAGACTAGAGACTTACATTTTGCTGTCATTTACACTTGTTCTCTCACTATTCTGTTATATTCTTTAGTATTTGCTCTTAATGACTACTGATTTCTAGCTGTTTCCTATAATGGGCCTTCTGCTCTACTTGTGGGACTTCACTACATGTAGAAACAACTTTATACACTCTTCTCCGGACTTGCGAAGCTATATAAACTTGTCTTTCAACTGTTTTACAGTTGAATACTACTTTTCAGTGAATTCTAGAGGGTTGAAACACTGTTTTCTTGTGAAGTAACTCTATTTCAAGGATTTCTGTAGTGTACAACATCCTTTCTAGACTAGCGACTTACATTTTGCTGTCTTTTACACTTGTTCTCTCACTATTCTGTGATATTCATTAGTATTTGCTCTGAATGACTACTGATTTCTAGCTGTTTCCTATAATGGGCCTTCTGCTCTACTTGTGGGACTTCACCACATGCAGAAACAACTTTATACACTCTTCTCTGTACTTGCGAAGCTATATAAACTTGTCTTTCAACTGTTTTACAGTTAAATGCTACTTTTCAGTGAATTTTAGTGAGTTGAAACACTGTTTTCTTGTGAAGTAACTCTATTTCTAGGATTTCTGTAGTGTATAACATCCTTTCTAGACTAGAAACTTACATTTTGATGTCTTTTTCACCTGTTCTCACTCAATTCTATGATATTCATTAGTATTTCCGCTGAATTACTACTGATTTGTAGCTGTTTCCTATAATGGGCCTTCTGCTCTACTTGTGGGACTTCACTACATGTAGAAACAACTTTATACACTCTTCTCTGAACTTGCGAAGCTATATACACTTGTCTTTCAACTGTTTTACAGTTGAATACTACTTTTCAGTGAATTCTAGAGGGTTGAAACACTGTTTTCTTGTGAAGTAAGTCTATTTCAAGGATTTCTGTAGTGTACAACATCCTTTCTAGACTAGAGACTTACATTTTGCTGTCTTTTACACTTGTTCTCTCACTATTCTGTGATATTCATTAGTATTTGCTCTGAATGACTACTGATTTCTAGCTGTTTCCTATAATGGGCCTTCTTTTCTACTTGTGGGACTTCACCACATGTAGAAACAACTTTATACACTCTTCTCTGAATTTGCGAAGCTATATAAACTTGTCTTTCAACTGTTTTACAGTTAAATACTACTTTTCAGTGAATTCTGGTGGTTTGAAACACTGGTTTCATGTGAACTAACTCTATTTCAAGGATTTCTGCAGTGTACAACATCCTTTCTAGACTAGAGACTTACATTTTGCTGTCTTTTACACTTGTTCTCTCACTATTCTGTGATATTCATTAGTATTTGCTCTGAATGACTACTGATTTCTAGTTGTTTCCTATAATGGGCCTTCTTTTCTACTTGTGGGACTTCACCACATGTAGAAACAACTTTATACACTCTTCTCTGAACTTGCGAAGCTATATAAACTTGTCTTTCAACTGTTTTACAGTTAAATACTACTTTTCAGTGAATTCTAGTGAGTTGAAACACTGTTTTCTCGTGAAGTAACTCTATTTCTAGGATTTCTGTAGTGTATAACATCTTTCTAGACTAGAAACTTACATTTTGATGTCTTTTACACCTGTTCTCACTCAATTCTATGATATTCATTAGTATTTCCCCTGAATTACTACTGATTTGTAGCTGTTTCCTATAATGGGCCTTCTGCTCTACTTGTGGGACTTCACTACATGTAGAAACAACTTTATACACTCTTCTCTGAACTTGCGAAGCTATATACACTTGTCTTTCAACTGTTTTACAGTTGAATACTACTTTTCAGTGAATTCTAGAGGGTTGAAACACTGTTTTCTTGTGAAGTAACTCTATTTCAAGGATTTCTGTAGTGTACAACATCCTTTCTAGACTAGAGACTTACATTTTGCTGTCTTTTACACTTGTTCTCTCACTATTCTGTGATATTCATTAGTATTTGCTCTGAATGACTACTGATTTCTAGCTGTTTCCTATAATCGGCCTTCTTTTCTACTTGTGGGACTTCACCACATGTAGAAACAACTTTATACACTCTTCTCTGAACTTGCGAAGCTATATAAACTTGTCTTTCAACTGTTTTACAGTTAAATACTACTTTTCAGTGAATTCTGGTGGTTTGAAACACTGGTTTCATGTGAACTAACTCTATTTCAAGGATTTCTGCAGTGTACAACATCCTTTCTAGACTAGAGACTTACATTTTGCTGTCTTTTACACTTGTTCTCTCACTATTCTGTAATATTCATTACTATTTGCTCTGAATGACTACTGATTTCTAGCTGTTTCCTATAATGGGCCTTCTGCTCTACTTGTGGGACTTCACCACATGTAGAAACAACTTTATACACTCTTCTCCGGACTTGCGAAGCTATATAAACTTGTCTTTCAACTGTTTTACAGTTGAATACTACTTTTCAGTGAATTCTAGAGGGTTGAAACACTGTTTTCTTGTGAAGTAACTCTATTTCAAGGATTTCTGTAGTGTACAACATCCTTTCTAGACTAGAGACTTACATTTTGCTGTCTTTTACACTTGTTCTCTCACTATTCTGTGATATTCCTTAGTATTTGCTCTGAATGACTACTGATTTCTAGCTGTTTCCTATAATCGGCCTTCTTTTCTACTTGTGGGACTTCACCACATGTAGAAACAACTTTATACACTCTTCTCTGAACTTGCGAAGCTATATAAACTTGTCTTTCAACTGTTTTACAGTTAAATACTACTTTTCAGTGAATTCTGGTGGTTTGAAACACTGGTTTCATGTGAACTAACTCTATTTCAAGGATTTCTGCAGTGTACAACATCCTTTCTAGACTAGAGACTTACATTTTGCTGTCTTTTACACTTGTTCTCTCACTATTCTGTAATATTCATTACTATTTGCTCTGAATGACTACTGATTTCTAGCTGTTTCCTATAATGGGCCTTCTGCTCTACTTGTGGGACTTCACCACATGTAGAAACAACTTTATACACTCTTCTCCGGACTTGCGAAGCTATATAAACTTGTCTTTCAACTGTTTTACAGTTGAATACTACTTTTCAGTGAATTCTAGAGGGTTGAAACACTGTTTTCTTGTGAAGTAACTCTATTTCAAGGATTTCTGTAGTGTACAACATCCTTTCTAGACTAGAGACTTACATTTTGCTGTCTTTTACACTTGTTCTCTCACTATTCTGTGATATTCCTTAGTATTTGCTCTGAATGACTACTGATTTCTAGCTGTTTCCTATAATCGGCCTTCTTTTCTACTTGTGGGACTTCACCACATGTAGAAACAACTTTATACACTCTTCTCTGAATTTGCGAAGCTATATAAACTTGTCTTTCAACTGTTTTACAGTTAAATACTACTTTTCAGTGAATTCTGGTGGTTTGAAACACTGGTTTCATGTGAACTAACTCTATTTCAAGGATTTCTGCAGTGTACAACATCCTTTCTAGACTAGAGACTTACATTTTGCTGTCTTTTACACTTGTTCTCTCACTATTCTGTGATATTCATTAGTATTTGCTCTGAATGACTACTGATTTCTAGTTGTTTCCTATAATGGGCCTTCTTTTCTACTTGTGGGACTTCACCACATGTAGAAACAACTTTATACACTCTTCTCTGAACTTGCGAAGCTATATAAACTTGTCTTTCAACTGTTTTACAGTTAAATACTACTTTTCAGTGAATTCTAGTGAGTTGAAACACTGTTTTCTCGTGAAGTAACTCTATTTCTAGGATTTCTGTAGTGTATAACATCTTTCTAGACTAGAAACTTACATTTTGATGTCTTTTACACCTGTTCTCACTCAATTCTATGATATTCATTAGTATTTCCCCTGAATTACTACTGATTTGTAGCTGTTTCCTATAATGGGCCTTCTGCTCTACTTGTGGGACTTCACTACATGTAGAAACAACTTTATACACTCTTCTCTGAACTTGCGAAGCTATATACACTTGTCTTTCAACTGTTTTACAGTTGAATACTACTTTTCAGTGAATTCTAGAGGGTTGAAACACTGTTTTCTTGTGAAGTAACTCTATTTCAAGGATTTCTGTAGTGTACAACATCCTTTCTAGACTAGAGACTTACATTTTGCTGTCTTTTACACTTGTTCTCTCACTATTCTGTGATATTCATTAGTATTTGCTCTGAATGACTACTGATTTCTAGCTGTTTCCTATAATCGGCCTTCTTTTCTACTTGTGGGACTTCACCACATGTAGAAACAACTTTATACACTCTTCTCTGAACTTGCGAAGCTATATAAACTTGTCTTTCAACTGTTTTACAGTTAAATACTACTTTTCAGTGAATTCTGGTGGTTTGAAACACTGGTTTCATGTGAACTAACTCTATTTCAAGGATTTCTGCAGTGTACAACATCCTTTCTAGACTAGAGACTTACATTTTGCTGTCTTTTACACTTGTTCTCTCACTATTCTGTAATATTCATTACTATTTGCTCTGAATGACTACTGATTTCTAGCTGTTTCCTATAATGGGCCTTCTGCTCTACTTGTGGGACTTCACCACATGTAGAAACAACTTTATACACTCTTCTCCGGACTTGCGAAGCTATATAAACTTGTCTTTCAACTGTTTTACAGTTGAATACTACTTTTCAGTGAATTCTAGAGGGTTGAAACACTGTTTTCTTGTGAAGTAACTCTATTTCAAGGATTTCTGTAGTGTACAACATCCTTTCTAGACTAGAGACTTACATTTTGCTGTCTTTTACACTTGTTCTCTCACTATTCTGTGATATTCCTTAGTATTTGCTCTGAATGACTACTGATTTCTAGCTGTTTCCTATAATCGGCCTTCTTTTCTACTTGTGGGACTTCACCACATGTAGAAACAACTTTATACACTCTTCTCTGAACTTGCGAAGCTATATAAACTTGTCTTTCAACTGTTTTACAGTTAAATACTACTTTTCAGTGAATTCTGGTGGTTTGAAACACTGGTTTCATGTGAACTAACTCTATTTCAAGGATTTCTGCAGTGTACAACATCCTTTCTAGACTAGAGACTTACATTTTGCTGTCTTTTACACTTGTTCTCTCACTATTCTGTAATATTCATTACTATTTGCTCTGAATGACTACTGATTTCTAGCTGTTTCCTATAATGGGCCTTCTGCTCTACTTGTGGGACTTCACCACATGTAGAAACAACTTTATACACTCTTCTCCGGACTTGCGAAGCTATATAAACTTGTCTTTCAACTGTTTTACAGTTGAATACTACTTTTCAGTGAATTCTAGAGGGTTGAAACACTGTTTTCTTGTGAAGTAACTCTATTTCAAGGATTTCTGTAGTGTACAACATCCTTTCTAGACTAGAGACTTACATTTTGCTGTCTTTTACACTTGTTCTCTCACTATTCTGTGATATTCCTTAGTATTTGCTCTGAATGACTACTGATTTCTAGCTGTTTCCTATAATCGGCCTTCTTTTCTACTTGTGGGACTTCACCACATGTAGAAACAACTTTATACACTCTTCTCTGAACTTGCGAAGCTATATAAACTTGTCTTTCAACTGTTTTACAGTTAAATACTACTTTTCAGTGAATTCTGGTGGTTTGAAACACTGGTTTCATGTGAACCAACTCTATTTCAAGGATTTCTGCAGTGTACAACATCCTTTCTAGACTAGAGACTTACATTTTGCTGTCTTTTACACTTGTTCTCTCACTATTCTGTAATATTCATTACTATTTGCTCTGAATGACTACTGATTTCTAGCTGTTTCCTATAATGGGCCTTCTGCTCTACTTGTGGGACTTCACCACATGTAGAAACAACTTTATACACTCTTCTCCGGACTTGCGAAGCTATATAAACTTGTCTTTCAACTGTTTTACAGTTGAATACTACTTTTCAGTGAATTCTAGAGGGTTGAAACACTGTTTTCTTGTGAAGTAACTCTATTTCAAGGATTTCTGTAGTGTACAACATCCTTTCTAGACTAGAGACTTACATTTTGCTGTCTTTTACACTTGTTCTCTCACTATTCTGTAATATTCATTACTATTTGCTCTGAATGACTACTGATTTCTAGCTGTTTCCTATAATGGGCCTTCTGCTCTACTTGTGGGACTTCACCACATGTAGAAACAACTTTATACACTCTTCTCCGGACTTGCGAAGCTATATAAACTTGTCTTTCAACTGTTTTACAGTTGAATACTACTTTTCAGTTAATTCTAGAGGGTTGAAACACTGTTTTCTTGTGAAGTAACTCTATTTCAAGGATTTCTGTACTGTACAACATCCTTTCTAGACTAGAGACTTACATTTTGCTGTCTTTTACACTTGTTCTCTCACTATTCTGTGATATTCATTAGTATTTGCTCTGAATGACTACTGATTTCTAGCTGTTTCCTATAATGGGCCTTCTTTTCTACTTGTGGGACTTCACCACATGTAGAAACAACTTTATACACTCTTCTCTGAACTTGCGAAGCTATATAAACTTGTCTTTCAACTGTTTTACAGTTAAATACTACTTTTCAGTGAATTCTGGTGGTTTGAAACACTGGTTTCATGTGAACTAACTCTATTTCAAGGATTTCTGCAGTGTACAACATCCTTTCTAGACTAGAGACTTACATTTTGCTGTCTTTTACACTTGTTCTCTCACTATTCTGTGATATTCATTAGTATTTGCTCTGAATGACTACTGATTTCTAGTTGTTTCCTATAATGGGCCTTCTTTTCTACTTGTGGGACTTCACCACATGTAGAAACAACTTTATACACTCTTCTCTGAACTTGCGAAGCTATATAAACTTGTCTTTCAACTGTTTTACAGTTAAATACTACTTTTCAGTGAATTCTAGTGAGTTGAAACACTGTTTTCTCGTGAAGTAACTCTATTTCTAGGATTTCTGTAGTGTATAACATCTTTCTAGACTAGAAACTTACATTTTGATGTCTTTTACACCTGTTCTCACTCAATTCTATGATATTCATTAGTATTTCCCCTGAATTACTACTGATTTGTAGCTGTTTTCTATAATGGGCCTTCTGCTCTACTTGTGGGACTTCACTACATGTAGAAACAACTTTATACACTCTTCTCTGAACTTGCGAAGCTATATACACTTGTCTTTCAACTGTTTTACAGTTGAATACTACTTTTCAGTGAATTCTAGAGGGTTGAAACACTGTTTTCTTGTGAAGTAACTCTATTTCAAGGATTTCTGTTGTGTACAACATCCTTTCTAGACTAGCGACTTACATTTTGCTGTCTTTTACACTTGTTCTCTCACTATTCTGTGATATTCATTAGTATTTGCTCTGAATGACTACTGATTTCTAGCTGTTTCCTATAATCGGCCTTCTTTTCTACTTGTGGGACTTCACCACATGTAGAAACAACTTTATACACTCTTCTCTGAACTTGCGAAGCTATATAAACTTGTCTTTCAACTGTTTTACAGTTAAATACTACTTTTCAGTGAATTCTGGTGGTTTGAAACACTGGTTTCATGTGAACTAACTCTATTTCAAGGATTTCTGCAGTGTACAACATCCTTTCTAGACTAGAGACTTACATTTTGCTGTCTTTTACACTTGTTCTCTCACTATTCTGTAATATTCATTACTATTTGCTCTGAATGACTACTGATTTCTAGCTGTTTCCTATAATGGGCCTTCTGCTCTACTTGTGGGACTTCACCACATGTAGAAACAACTTTATACACTCTTCTCCGGACTTGCGAAGCTATATAAACTTGTCTTTCAACTGTTTTACAGTTGAATACTACTTTTCAGTGAATTCTAGAGGGTTGAAACACTGTTTTCTTGTGAAGTAACTCTATTTCAAGGATTTCTGTAGTGTACAACATCCTTTCTAGACTAGAGACTTACATTTTGCTGTCTTTTACACTTGTTCTCTCACTATTCTGTAATATTCATTACTATTTGCTCTGAATGACTACTGATTTCTAGCTGTTTCCTATAATGGGCCTTCTGCTCTACTTGTGGGACTTCACCACATGTAGAAACAACTTTATACACTCTTCTCCGGACTTGCGAAGCTATATAAACTTGTCTTTCAACTGTTTTACAGTTGAATACTACTTTTCAGTTAATTCTAGAGGGTTGAAACACTGTTTTCTCGTGAAGTAACTCTATTTCTACGATTTCTGTAGTGTATAACATCTTTCTAGACTAGAAACTTACATTTTGATGTCTTTTACACCTGTTCTCACTCAATTCTATGATATTCATTAGTATTTCCCCTGAATTACTACTGATTTGTAGCTGTTTCCTATAATGGGCCTTCTGCTCTACTTGTGGGACTTCACTACATGTAGAAACAACTTTATACACTCTTCTCCGAACTTGAGAAGCTATATACACTTGTCTTTCAACTGTTTTACAGTTGAATACTACTTTTCAGTGAATTCTAGAGGGTTGAAACACTGTTTTCTTGTGAAGTAACTCTATTTCAAGGATTTCTGTAGTGTACAACATCCTTTCTAGACTAGAGACTTACATTTTGCTGTCTTTTACACTTGTTCTCTCACTATTCTGTAATATTCATTACTATTTGCTCTGAATGACTACTGATTTCTAGCTGTTTCCTATAATGGGCCTTCTGCTCTACTTGTGGGACTTCACCACATGTAGAAACAACTTTATACACTCTTCTCCGGACTTGCGAAGCTATATAAACTTGTCTTTCAACTGTTTTACAGTTGAATACTACTTTTCAGTGAATTCTAGAGGGTTGAAACACTGTTTTCTTGTGAAGTAACTCTATTTCAAGGATTTCTGTAGTGTACAACATCCTTTCTAGACTAGAGACTTACATTTTGCTGTCTTTTACACTTGTTCTCTCACTATTCTGTGATATTCCTTAGTATTTGCTCTGAATGACTACTGATTTCTAGCTGTTTCCTATAATCGGCCTTCTTTTCTACTTGTGGGACTTCACCACATGTAGAAACAACTTTATACACTCTTCTCTGAACTTGCGAAGCTATATAAACTTGTCTTTCAACTGTTTTACAGTTAAATACTACTTTTCAGTGAATTCTGGTGGTTTGAAACACTGGTTTCATGTGAACCAACTCTATTTCAAGGATTTCTGCAGTGTACAACATCCTTTCTAGACTAGAGACTTACATTTTGCTGTCTTTTACACTTGTTCTCTCACTATTCTGTAATATTCATTACTATTTGCTCTGAATGACTACTGATTTCTAGCTGTTTCCTATAATGGGCCTTCTGCTCTACTTGTGGGACTTCACCACATGTAGAAACAACTTTATACACTCTTCTCCGGACTTGCGAAGCTATATAAACTTGTCTTTCAACTGTTTTACAGTTGAATACTACTTTTCAGTTAATTCTAGAGGGTTGAAACACTGTTTTCTTGTGAAGTAACTCTATTTCAAGGATTTCTGTACTGTACAACATCCTTTCTAGACTAGAGACTTACATTTTGCTGTCTTTTACACTTGTTCTCTCACTATTCTGTGATATTCATTAGTATTTGCTCTGAATGACTACTGATTTCTAGCTGTTTCCTATAATGGGCCTTCTTTTCTACTTGTGGGACTTCACCACATGTAGAAACAACTTTATACACTCTTCTCTGAACTTGCGAAGCTATATAAACTTGTCTTTCAACTGTTGTACAGTTAAATACTACTTTTCAGTGAATTCTGGTGGTTTGAAACACTGGTTTCATGTGAACTAACTCTATTTCAAGGATTTCTGCAGTGTACAACATCCTTTCTAGACTAGAGACTTACATTTTGCTGTCTTTTACACTTGTTCTCTCACTATTCTGTGATATTCATTAGTATTTGCTCTGAATGACTACTGATTTCTAGTTGTTTCCTATAATGGGCCTTCTTTTCTACTTGTGGGACTTCACCACATGTAGAAACAACTTTATACACTCTTCTCTGAACTTGCGAAGCTATATAAACTTGTCTTTCAACTGTTTTACAGTTAAATACTACTTTTCAGTGAATTCTAGTGAGTTGAAACACTGTTTTCTTGTGAAGTAACTCTATTTCTAGGATTTCTGTAGTGTATAACATCTTTCTAGACTAGAAACTTACATTTTGATGTCTTTTACACCTGTTCTCACTCAATTCTATGATATTCATTAGTATTTCCCCTGAATTACTACTGATTTGTAGCTGTTTCCTATAATGGGCCTTCTGCTCTACTTGTGGGACTTCACTACATGTAGAAACAACTTTATACACTCTTCTCCGAACTTGAGAAGCTATATACACTTGTCTTTCAACTGTTTTACAGTTGAATACTACTTTTCAGTGAATTCTAGAGGGTTGAAACACTGTTTTCTTGTGAAGTAACTCTATTTCAAGGATTTCTGTAGTGTACAACATCCTTTCTAGACTAGAGACTTACATTTTGCTGTCTTTTACACTTGTTCTCTCACTATTCTGTGATATTCCTTAGTATTTGCTCTGAATGACTACTGATTTCTAGCTGTTTCCTATAATCGGCCTTCTTTTCTACTTGTGGGACTTCACCACATGTAGAAACAACTTTATACACTCTTCTCTGAACTTGCGAAGCTATATAAACTTGTCTTTCAACTGTTTTACAGTTAAATACTACTTTTCAGTGAATTCTGGTGGTTTGAAACACTGGTTTCATGTGAACTAACTCTATTTCAAGGATTTCTGCAGTGTACAACATCCTTTCTAGACTAGAGACTTACATTTTGCTGTCTTTTACACTTGTTCTCTCACTATTCTGTAATATTCATTACTATTTGCTCTGAATGACTACTGATTTCTAGCTGTTTCCTATAATGGGCCTTCTGCTCTACTTGTGGGACTTCACCACATGTAGAAACAACTTTATACACTCTTCTCCGGACTTGCGAAGCTATATAAACTTGTCTTTCAACTGTTTTACAGTTGAATACTACTTTTCAGTGAATTCTAGAGGGTTGAAACACTGTTTTCTTGTGAAGTAACTCTATTTCAAGGATTTCTGTAGTGTACAACATCCTTTCTAGACTAGAGACTTACATTTTGCTGTCTTTTACACTTGTTCTCTCACTATTCTGTGATATTCCTTAGTATTTGCTCTGAATGACTACTGATTTCTAGCTGTTTCCTATAATCGGCCTTCTTTTCTACTTGTGGGACTTCACCACATGTAGAAACAACTTTATACACTCTTCTCTGAACTTGCGAAGCTATATAAACTTGTCTTTCAACTGTTTTACAGTTAAATACTACTTTTCAGTGAATTCTGGTGGTTTGAAACACTGGTTTCATGTGAACCAACTCTATTTCAAGGATTTCTGCAGTGTACAACATCCTTTCTAGACTAGAGACTTACATTTTGCTGTCTTTTACACTTGTTCTCTCACTATTCTGTAATATTCATTACTATTTGCTCTGAATGACTACTGATTTCTAGCTGTTTCCTATAATGGGCCTTCTGCTCTACTTGTGGGACTTCACCACATGTAGAAACAACTTTATACACTCTTCTCCGGACTTGCGAAGCTATATAAACTTGTCTTTCAACTGTTTTACAGTTGAATACTACTTTTCAGTTAATTCTAGAGGGTTGAAACACTGTTTTCTTGTGAAGTAACTCTATTTCAAGGATTTCTGTACTGTACAACATCCTTTCTAGACTAGAGACTTACATTTTGCTGTCTTTTACACTTGTTCTCTCACTATTCTGTGATATTCATTAGTATTTGCTCTGAATGACTACTGATTTCTAGCTGTTTCCTATAATGGGCCTTCTTTTCTACTTGTGGGACTTCACCACATGTAGAAACAACTTTATACACTCTTCTCTGAACTTGCGAAGCTATATAAACTTGTCTTTCAACTGTTGTACAGTTAAATACTACTTTTCAGTGAATTCTGGTGGTTTGAAACACTGGTTTCATGTGAACTAACTCTATTTCAAGGATTTCTGCAGTGTACAACATCCTTTCTAGACTAGAGACTTACATTTTGCTGTCTTTTACACTTGTTCTCTCACTATTCTGTGATATTCATTAGTATTTGCTCTGAATGACTACTGATTTCTAGTTGTTTCCTATAATGGGCCTTCTTTTCTACTTGTGGGACTTCACCACATGTAGAAACAACTTTATACACTCTTCTCTGAACTTGCGAAGCTATATAAACTTGTCTTTCAACTGTTTTACAGTTAAATACTACTTTTCAGTGAATTCTAGTGAGTTGAAACACTGTTTTCTCGTGAAGTAACTCTATTTCTAGGATTTCTGTAGTGTATAACATCTTTCTAGACTAGAAACTTACATTTTGATGTCTTTTACACCTGTTCTCACTCAATTCTATGATATTCATTAGTATTTCCCCTGAATTACTACTGATTTGTAGCTGTTTCCTATAATGGGCCTTCTGCTCTACTTGTGGGACTTCACTACATGTAGAAACAACTTTATACACTCTTCTCCGAACTTGAGAAGCTATATACACTTGTCTTTCAACTGTTTTACAGTTGAATACTACTTTTCAGTGAATTCTAGAGGGTTGAAACACTGTTTTCTTGTGAAGTAACTCTATTTCAAGGATTTCTGTAGTGTACAACATCCTTTCTAGACTAGAGACTTACATTTTGCTGTCTTTTACACTTGTTCTCTCACTATTCTGTGATATTCATTAGTATTTGCTCTGAATGACTACTGATTTCTAGCTGTTTCCTATAATCGGCCTTCTTTTCTACTTGTGGGACTTCACCACATGTAGAAACAACTTTATACACTCTTCTCTGAACTTGCGAAGCTATATAAACTTGTCTTTCAACTGTTTTACAGTTAAATACTACTTTTCAGTGAATTCTGGTGGTTTGAAACACTGGTTTCATGTGAACTAACTCTATTTCAAGGATTTCTGCAGTGTACAACATCCTTTCTAGACTAGAGACTTACATTTTGCTGTCTTTTACACTTGTTCTCTCACTATTCTGTAATATTCATTACTATTTGCTCTGAATGACTACTGATTTCTAGCTGTTTCCTATAATGGGCCTTCTGCTCTACTTGTGGGACTTCACCACATGTAGAAACAACTTTATACACTCTTCTCCGGACTTGCGAAGCTATATAAACTTGTCTTTCAACTGTTTTACAGTTGAATACTACTTTTCAGTGAATTCTAGAGGGTTGAAACACTGTTTTCTTGTGAAGTAACTCTATTTCAAGGATTTCTGTAGTGTACAACATCCTTTCTAGACTAGAGACTTACATTTTGCTGTCTTTTACACTTGTTCTCTCACTATTCTGTGATATTCCTTAGTATTTGCTCTGAATGACTACTGATTTCTAGCTGTTTCCTATAATCGGCCTTCTTTTCTACTTGTGGGACTTCACCACATGTAGAAACAACTTTATACACTCTTCTCTGAACTTGCGAAGCTATATAAACTTGTCTTTCAACTGTTTTACAGTTAAATACTACTTTTCAGTGAATTCTAGTGAGTTGAAACACTGTTTTCTCGTGAAGTAACTCTATTTCTAGGATTTCTGTAGTGTATAACATCTTTCTAGACTAGAAACTTACATTTTGATGTCTTTTACACCTGTTCTCACTCAATTCTATGATATTCATTAGTATTTCCCCTGAATTACTACTGATTTGTAGCTGTTTCCTATAATGGGCCTTCTGCTCTACTTGTGGGACTTCACCACATGTAGAAACAACTTTATACACTCTTCTCCGGACTTGCGAAGCTATATAAACTTGTCTTTCAACTGTTTTACAGTTGAATACTACTTTTCAGTTAATTCTAGAGGGTTGAAACACTGTTTTCTCGTGAAGTAACTCTATTTCTAGGATTTCTGTAGTGTATAACATCTTTCTAGACTAGAAACTTACATTTTGATGTCTTTTACACCTGTTCTCACTCAATTCTATGATATTCATTAGTATTTCCCCTGAATTACTACTGATTTGTAGCTGTTTCCTATAATGGGCCTTCTGCTCTACTTGTGGGACTTCACTACATGTAGAAACAACTTTATACACTCTTCTCTGAACTTGCGAAGCTATATACACTTGTCTTTCAACTGTTTTACAGTTGAATACTACTTTTCAGTGAATTCTAGAGGGTTGAAACACTGTTTTCTTGTGAAGTAACTCTATTTCAAGGATTTCTGTAGTGTACAACATCCTTTCTAGACTAGCGACTTACATTTTGCTGTCTTTTACACTTGTTCTCTCACTATTCTGTGATATTCATTAGTATTTGCTCTGAATGACTACTGATTTCTAGCTGTTTCCTATAATCGGCCTTCTTTTCTACTTGTGGGACTTCACCACATGTAGAAACAACTTTATACACTCTTCTCTGAACTTGCGAAGCTATATAAACTTGTCTTTCAACTGTTTTACAGTTAAATACTACTTTTCAGTGAATTCTGGTGGTTTGAAACACTGGTTTCATGTGAACTAACTCTATTTCAAGGATTTCTGCAGTGTACAACATCCTTTCTAGACTAGAGACTTACATTTTGCTGTCTTTTACACTTGTTCTCTCACTATTCTGTAATATTCATTACTATTTGCTCTGAATGACTACTGATTTCTAGCTGTTTCCTATAATGGGCCTTCTGCTCTACTTGTGGGACTTCACCACATGTAGAAACAACTTTATACACTCTTCTCCGGACTTGCGAAGCTATATAAACTTGTCTTTCAACTGTTTTACAGTTGAATACTACTTTTCAGTGAATTCTAGAGGGTTGAAACACTGTTTTCTTGTGAAGTAACTCTATTTCAAGGATTTCTGTAGTGTACAACATCCTTTCTAGACTAGAGACTTACATTTTGCTGTCTTTTACACTTGTTCTCTCACTATTCTGTAATATTCATTACTATTTGCTCTGAATGACTACTGATTTCTAGCTGTTTCCTATAATGGGCCTTCTGCTCTACTTGTGGGACTTCACCACATGTAGAAACAACTTTATACACTCTTCTCCGGACTTGCGAAGCTATATAAACTTGTCTTTCAACTGTTTTACAGTTGAATACTACTTTTCAGTTAATTCTAGAGGGTTGAAACACTGTTTTCTCGTGAAGTAACTCTATTTCTAGGATTTCTGTAGTGTATAACATCTTTCTAGACTAGAAACTTACATTTTGATGTCTTTTACACCTGTTCTCACTCAATTCTATGATATTCATTAGTATTTCCCCTGAATTACTACTGATTTGTAGCTGTTTCCTATAATGGGCCTTCTGCTCTACTTGTGGGACTTCACCACATGTAGAAACAACTTTATACACTCTTCTCCGGACTTGCGAAGCTATATAAACTTGTCTTTCAACTGTTTTACAGTTGAATACTACTTTTCAGTTAATTCTAGAGGGTTGAAACACTGTTTTCTCGTGAAGTAACTCTATTTCTAGGATTTCTGTAGTGTATAACATCTTTCTAGACTAGAAACTTACATTTTGATGTCTTTTACACCTGTTCTCACTCAATTCTATGATATTCATTAGTATTTCCCCTGAATTACTACTGATTTGTAGCTGTTTCCTATAATGGGCCTTCTGCTCTACTTGTGGGACTTCACTACATGTAGAAACAACTTTATACACTCTTCTCTGAACTTGCGAAGCTATATACACTTGTCTTTCAACTGTTTTACAGTTGAATACTACTTTTCAGTGAATTCTAGAGGGTTGAAACACTGTTTTCTTGTGAAGTAACTCTATTTCAAGGATTTCTGTAGTGTACAACATCCTTTCTAGACTAGAGACTTACATTTTGCTGTCTTTTACACTTGTTCTCTCACTATTCTGTGATATTCATTAGTATTTGCTCTGAATGACTACTGATTTCTAGCTGTTTCCTATAATCGGCCTTCTTTTCTACTTGTGGGACTTCACCACATGTAGAAACAACTTTATACACTCTTCTCTGAACTTGCGAAGCTATATAAACTTGTCTTTCAACTGTTTTACAGTTAAATACTACTTTTCAGTGAATTCTGGTGGTTTGAAACACTGGTTTCATGTGAACTAACTCTATTTCAAGGATTTCTGCAGTGTACAACATCCTTTCTAGACTAGAGACTTACATTTTGCTGTCTTTTACACTTGTTCTCTCACTATTCTGTAATATTCATTACTATTTGCTCTGAATGACTACTGATTTCTAGCTGTTTCCTATAATGGGCCTTCTGCTCTACTTGTGGGACTTCACCACATGTAGAAACAACTTTATACACTCTTCTCCGGACTTGCGAAGCTATATAAACTTGTCTTTCAACTGTTTTACAGTTGAATACTACTTTTCAGTGAATTCTAGAGGGTTGAAACACTGTTTTCTTGTGAAGTAACTCTATTTCAAGGATTTCTGTAGTGTACAACATCCTTTCTAGACTAGAGACTTACATTTTGCTGTCTTTTACACTTGTTCTCTCACTATTCTGTAATATTCATTACTATTTGCTCTGAATGACTACTGATTTCTAGCTGTTTCCTATAATGGGCCTTCTGCTCTACTTGTGGGACTTCACCACATGTAGAAACAACTTTATACACTCTTCTCCGGACTTGCGAAGCTATATAAACTTGTCTTTCAACTGTTTTACAGTTGAATACTACTTTTCAGTTAATTCTAGAGGGTTGAAACACTGTTTTCTCGTGAAGTAACTCTATTTCTAGGATTTCTGTAGTGTATAACATCTTTCTAGACTAGAAACTTACATTTTGATGTCTTTTACACCTGTTCTCACTCAATTCTATGATATTCATTAGTATTTCCCCTGAATTACTACTGATTTGTAGCTGTTTCCTATAATGGGCCTTCTGCTCTACTTGTGGGACTTCACTACATGTAGAAACAACTTTATACACTCTTCTCTGAACTTGCGAAGCTATATACACTTGTCTTTCAACTGTTTTACAGTTGAATACTACTTTTCAGTGAATTCTAGAGGGTTGAAACACTGTTTTCTTGTGAAGTAACTCTATTTCAAGGATTTCTGTAGTGTACAACATCCTTTCTAGACTAGAGACTTACATTTTGCTGTCTTTTACACTTGTTCTCTCACTATTCTGTGATATTCATTAGTATTTGCTCTGAATGACTACTGATTTCTAGCTGTTTCCTATAATCGGCCTTCTTTTCTACTTGTGGGACTTCACCACATGTAGAAACAACTTTATACACTCTTCTCTGAACTTGCGAAGCTATATAAACTTGTCTTTCAACTGTTTTACAGTTAAATACTACTTTTCAGTGAATTCTGGTGGTTTGAAACACTGGTTTCATGTGAACTAACTCTATTTCAAGGATTTCTGCAGTGTACAACATCCTTTCTAGACTAGAGACTTACATTTTGCTGTCTTTTACACTTGTTCTCTCACTATTCTGTAATATTCATTACTATTTGCTCTGAATGACTACTGATTTCTAGCTGTTTCCTATAATGGGCCTTCTGCTCTACTTGTGGGACTTCACCACATGTAGAAACAACTTTATACACTCTTCTCCGGACTTGCGAAGCTATATAAACTTGTCTTTCAAGTGTTTTACAGTTGAATACTACTTTTCAGTGAATTCTAGAGGGTTGAAACACTGTTTTCTTGTGAAGTAACTCTATTTCAAGGATTTCTGTAGTGTACAACATCCTTTCTAGACTAGAGACTTACATTTTGCTGTCTTTTACACTTGTTCTCTCACTATTCTGTGATATTCCTTAGTATTTGCTCTGAATGACTACTGATTTCTAGCTGTTTCCTATAATCGGCCTTCTTTTCTACTTGTGGGACTTCACCACATGTAGAAACAACTTTATACACTCTTCTCTGAACTTGCGAAGCTATATAAACTTGTCTTTCAACTGTTTTACAGTTAAATACTACTTTTCAGTGAATTCTAGTGAGTTGAAACACTGTTTTCTCGTGAAGTAACTCTATTTCTAGGATTTCTGTAGTGTATAACATCTTTCTAGACTAGAAACTTACATTTTGATGTCTTTTACACCTGTTCTCACTCAATTCTATGATATTCATTAGTATTTCCCCTGAATTACTACTGATTTGTAGCTGTTTCCTATAATGGGCCTTCTGCTCTACTTGTGGGACTTCACCACATGTAGAAACAACTTTATACACTCTTCTCCGGACTTGCGAAGCTATATAAACTTGTCTTTCAACTGTTTTACAGTTGAATACTACTTTTCAGTTAATTCTAGAGGGTTGAAACACTGTTTTCTCGTGAAGTAACTCTATTTCTAGGATTTCTGTAGTGTATAACATCTTTCTAGACTAGAAACTTACATTTTGATGTCTTTTACACCTGTTCTCACTCAATTCTATGATATTCATTAGTATTTCCCCTGAATTACTACTGATTTGTAGCTGTTTCCTATAATGGGCCTTCTGCTCTACTTGTGGGACTTCACTACATGTAGAAACAACTTTATACACTCTTCTCTGAACTTGCGAAGCTATATACACTTGTCTTTCAACTGTTTTACAGTTGAATACTACTTTTCAGTGAATTCTAGAGGGTTGAAACACTGTTTTCTTGTGAAGTAACTCTATTTCAAGGATTTCTGTAGTGTACAACATCCTTTCTAGAGTAGAGACTTACATTTTGCTGTCTTTTACACTTGTTCTCTCACTATTCTGTGATATTCATTAGTATTTGCTCTGAATGACTACTTATTTCTAGCTGTTTCCTATAATCGGCCTTCTTTTCTACTTGTGGGACTTCACCACATGTAGAAACAACTTTATACACTCTTCTCTGAACTTGCGAAGCTATATAAACTTGTCTTTCAACTGTTTTACAGTTAAATACTACTTTTCAGTGAATTCAGGTGGTTTGAAACACTGGTTTCATGTGAACTAACTCTATTTCAAGGATTTCTGCAGTGTACAACATCCTTTCTAGACTAGAGACTTACATTTTGCTGTCTTTTACACTTGTTCTCTCACTATTCTGTAATATTCATTACTATTTGCTCTGAATGACTACTGATTTCTAGCTGTTTCCTATAATGGGCCTTCTGCTCTACTTGTGGGACTTCACCACATGTAGAAACAACTTTATACACTCTTCTCCGGACTTGCGAAGCTATATAAACTTGTCTTTCAACTGTTTTACAGTTGAATACTACTTTTCAGTGAATTCTAGAGGGTTGAAACACTGTTTTCTTGTGAAGTAACTCTATTTCAAGGATTTCTGTAGTGTACAACATCCTTTCTAGACTAGAGACTTACATTTTGCTGTCTTTTACACTTGTTCTCTCACTATTCTGTGATATTCCTTAGTATTTGCTCTGAATGACTACTGATTTCTAGCTGTTTCCTATAATCGGCCTTCTTTTCTACTTGTGGGACTTCACCACATGTAGAAACAACTTTATACACTCTTCTCTGAACTTGCGAAGCTATATAAACTTGTCTTTCAACTGTTTTACAGTTAAATACTACTTTTCAGTGAATTCTAGTGAGTTGAAACACTGTTTTCTCGTGAAGTAACTCTATTTCTAGGATTTCTGTAGTGTATAACATCTTTCTAGACTAGAAACTTACATTTTGATGTCTTTTACACCTGTTCTCACTCAATTCTATGATATTCATTAGTATTTCCCCTGAATTACTACTGATTTGTAGCTGTTTCCTATAATGGGCCTTCTGCTCTACTTGTGGGACTTCACCACATGTAGAAACAACTTTATACACTCTTCTCCGGACTTGCGAAGCTATATAAACTTGTCTTTCAACTGTTTTACAGTTGAATACTACTTTTCAGTTAATTCTAGAGGGTTGAAACACTGTTTTCTCGTGAAGTAACTCTATTTCTAGGATTTCTGTAGTGTATAACATCTTTCTAGACTAGAAACTTACATTTTGATGTCTTTTACACCTGTTCTCACTCAATTCTATGATATTCATTAGTATTTCCCCTGAATTACTACTGATTTGTAGCTGTTTCCTATAATGGGCCTTCTGCTCTACTTGTGGGACTTCACTACATGTAGAAACAACTTTATACACTCTTCTCTGAACTTGCGAAGCTATATACACTTGTCTTTCAACTGTTTTACAGTTGAATACTACTTTTCAGTGAATTCTAGAGGGTTGAAACACTGTTTTCTTGTGAAGTAACTCTATTTCAAGGATTTCTGTAGTGTACAACATCCTTTCTAGAGTAGAGACTTACATTTTGCTGTCTTTTACACTTGTTCTCTCACTATTCTGTGATATTCATTAGTATTTGCTCTGAATGACTACTGATTTCTAGCTGTTTCCTATAATCGGCCTTCTTTTCTACTTGTGGGACTTCACCACATGTAGAAACAACTTTATACACTCTTCTCTGAACTTGCGAAGCTATATAAACTTGTCTTTCAACTGTTTTACAGTTAAATACTACTTTTCAGTGAATTCTGGTGGTTTGAAACACTGGTTTCATGTGAACTAACTCTATTTCAAGGATTTCTGCAGTGTACAACATCCTTTCTAGACTAGAGACTTACATTTTGCTGTCTTTTACACTTGTTCTCTCACTATTCTGTAATATTCATTACTATTTGCTCTGAATGACTACTGATTTCTAGCTGTTTCCTATAATGGGCCTTCTGCTCTACTTGTGGGACTTCACCACATGTAGAAACAACTTTATACACTCTTCTCCGGACTTGCGAAGCTATATAAACTTGTCTTTCAACTGTTTTACAGTTGAATACTACTTTTCAGTGAATTCTAGAGGGTTGAAACACTGTTTTCTTGTGAAGTAACTCTATTTCAAGGATTTCTGTAGTGTACAACATCCTTTCTAGACTAGAGACTTACATTTTGCTGTCTTTTACACTTGTTCTCTCACTATTCTGTGATATTCCTTAGTATTTGCTCTGAATGACTACTGATTTCTAGCTGTTTCCTATAATCGGCCTTCTTTTCTACTTGTGGGACTTCACCACATGTAGAAACAACTTTATACACTCTTCTCTGAACTTACGAAGCTATATAAACTTGTCTTTCAACTGTTTTACAGTTAAATACTACTTTTCAGTGAATTCTGGTGGTTTGAAACACTGGTTTCATGTGAACTAACTCTATTTCAAGGATTTCTGCAGTGTACAACATCCTTTTTAGACTAGAGACTTACATTTTGCTGTCTTTTACACTTGTTCTCTCACTATTCTGTAATATTCATTACTATTTGCTCTGAATGACTACTGATTTCTAGCTGTTTCCTATAATGGGCCTTCTGCTCTACTTGTGGGACTTCACCACATGTAGAAACAACTTTATACACTCTTCTCCGGACTTGCGAAGCTATATAAACTTGTCTTTCAACTGTTTTACAGTTGAATACTACTTTTCAGTGAATTCTAGAGGGTTGAAACACTGTTTTCTTGTGAAGTAACTCTATTTCAAGGATTTCTGTAGTGTACAACATCCTTTCTAGACTAGAGACTTACATTTTGCTGTCTTTTACACTTGTTCTCTCACTATTCTGTGATATTCCTTAGTATTTGCTCTGAATGACTACTGATTTCTAGCTGTTTCCTATAATCGGCCTTCTTTTCTACTTGTGGGACTTCACCACATGTAGAAACAACTTTATACACTCTTCTCCGGACTTGCGAAGCTATATAAACTTGTCTTTCAACTGTTTTACAGTTAAATACTACTTTTCAGTGAATTCTAGTGAGTTGAAACACTGTTTTCTCGTGAAGTAACTCTATTTCTAGGATTTCTGTAGTGTATAACATCTTTCTAGACTAGAAACTTACATTTTGATGTCTTTTACACCTGTTCTCACTCAATTCTATGATATTCATTAGTATTTCCCCTGAATTACTACTGATTTGTAGCTGTTTCCTATAATGGGCCTTCTGCTCTACTTGTGGGACTTCACCACATGTAGAAACAACTTTATACACTCTTCTCCGGACTTGCGAAGCTATATAAACTTGTCTTTCAACTGTTTTACAGTTGAATACTACTTTTCAGTTAATTCTAGAGGGTTGAAACACTGTTTTCTCGTGAAGTAACTCTATTTCTAGGATTTCTGTAGTGTATAACATCTTTCTAGACTAGAAACTTACATTTTGATGTCTTTTACACCTGTTCTCACTCAATTCTATGATATTCATTAGTATTTCCCCTGAATTACTACTGATTTGTAGCTGTTTCCTATAATGGGCCTTCTGCTCTACTTGTGGGACTTCACTACATGTAGAAACAACTTTATACACTCTTCTCTGAACTTGCGAAGCTATATACACTTGTCTTTCAACTGTTTTACAGTTGAATACTACTTTTCAGTGAATTCTAGAGGGTTGAAACACTGTTTTCTTGTGAAGTAACTCTATTTCAAGGATTTCTGTAGTGTACAACATCCTTTCTAGAGTAGAGACTTACATTTTGCTGTCTTTTACACTTGTTCTCTCACTATTCTGTGATATTCATTAGTATTTGCTCTGAATGACTACTGATTTCTAGCTGTTTCCTATAATCGGCCTTCTTTTCTACTTGTGGGACTTCACCACATGTAGAAACAACTTTATACACTCTTCTCTGAACTTGCGAAGCTATATAAACTTGTCTTTCAACTGTTTTACAGTTAAATACTACTTTTCAGTGAATTCTGGTGGTTTGAAACACTGGTTTCATGTGAACTAACTCTATTTCAAGGATTTCTGCAGTGTACAACATCCTTTCTAGACTAGAGACTTACATTTTGCTGTCTTTTACACTTGTTCTCTCACTATTCTGTAATATTCATTACTATTTGCTCTGAATGACTACTGATTTCTAGCTGTTTCCTATAATGGGCCTTCTGCTCTACTTGTGGGACTTCACCACATGTAGAAACAACTTTATACACTCTTCTCCGGACTTGCGAAGCTATATAAACTTGTCTTTCAACTGTTTTACAGTTGAATACTACTTTTCAGTGAATTCTAGAGGGTTGAAACACTGTTTTCTTGTGAAGTAACTCTATTTCAAGGATTTCTGTAGTGTACAACATCCTTTCTAGACTAGAGACTTACATTTTGCTGTCTTTTACACTTGTTCTCTCACTATTCTGTGATATTCCTTAGTATTTGCTCTGAATGACTACTGATTTCTAGCTGTTTCCTATAATCGGCCTTCTTTTCTACTTGTGGGACTTCACCACATGTAGAAACAACTTTATACACTCTTCTCTGAACTTACGAAGCTATATAAACTTGTCTTTCAACTGTTTTACAGTTAAATACTACTTTTCAGTGAATTCTGGTGGTTTGAAACACTGGTTTCATGTGAACTAACTCTATTTCAAGGATTTCTGCAGTGTACAACATCCTTTTTAGACTAGAGACTTACATTTTGCTGTCTTTTACACTTGTTCTCTCACTATTCTGTAATATTCATTACTATTTGCTCTGAATGACTACTGATTTCTAGCTGTTTCCTATAATGGGCCTTCTGCTCTACTTGTGGGACTTCACCACATGTAGAAACAACTTTATACACTCTTCTCCGGACTTGCGAAGCTATATAAACTTGTCTTTCAACTGTTTTACAGTTGAATACTACTTTTCAGTGAATTCTAGAGGGTTGAAACACTGTTTTCTTGTGAAGTAACTCTATTTCAAGGATTTCTGTAGTGTACAACATCCTTTCTAGACTAGAGACTTACATTTTGCTGTCTTTTACACTTGTTCTCTCACTATTCTGTGATATTCCTTAGTATTTGCTCTGAATGACTACTGATTTCTAGCTGTTTCCTATAATCGGCCTTCTTTTCTACTTGTGGGACTTCACCACATGTAGAAACAACTTTATACACTCTTCTCTGAACTTGCGAAGCTATATAAACTTGTCTTTCAACTGTTTTACAGTTAAATACTACTTTTCAGTGAATTCTGGTGGTTTGAAACACTGGTTTCATGTGAACTAACTCTATTTCAAGGATTTCTGCAGTGTACAACATCCTTTCTAGACTAGAGACTTACATTTTGCTGTCTTTTACACTTGTTCTCTCACTATTCTGTAATATTCATTACTATTTGCTCTGAATGACTACTGATTTCTAGCTGTTTCCTATAATGGGCCTTCTGCTCTACTTGTGGGACTTCACCACATGTAGAAACAACTTTATACACTCTTCTCCGGACTTGCGAAGCTATATAAACTTGTCTTTCAACTGTTTTACAGTTGAATACTACTTTTCAGTGAATTCTAGAGGGTTGAAACACTGTTTTCTTGTGAAGTAACTCTATTTCAAGGATTTCTGTAGTGTACAACATCCTTTCTAGACTAGAGACTTACATTTTGCTGTCTTTTACACTTGTTCTCTCACTATTCTGTGATATTCCTTAGTATTTGCTCTGAATGACTACTGATTTCTAGCTGTTTCCTATAATCGGCCTTCTTTTCTACTTGAGGGACTTCACCACATGTAGAAACAACTTTATACACTCTTCTCTGAACTTGCGAAGCTATATAAACTTGTCTTTCAACTGTTTTACAGTTAAATACTACTTTTCAGTGAATTCTGGTGGTTTGAAACACTGGTTTCATGTGAACTAACTCTATTTCAAGGATTTCTGCAGTGTACAACATCCTTTCTAGACTAGAGACTTACATTTTGCTGTCTTTTACACTTGTTCTCTCACTATTCTGTAATATTCATTACTATTTGCTCTGAATGACTACTGATTTCTAGCTGTTTCCTATAATGGGCCTTCTGCTCTACTTGTGGGACTTCACCACATGTAGAAACAACTTTATACACTCTTCTCCGGACTTGCGAAGCTATATAAACTTGTCTTTCAACTGTTTTACAGTTGAATACTACTTTTCAGTGAATTCTAGAGGGTTGAAACACTGTTTTCTTGTGAAGTAACTCTATTTCAAGGATTTCTGTAGTGTACAACATCCTTTCTAGACTAGAGACTTACATTTTGCTGTCTTTTACACTTGTTCTCTCACTATTCTGTGATATTCATTAGTATTTGCTCTGAATGACTACTGATTTCTAGCTGTTTCCTATAATGGGCCTTCTTTTCTACTTGTGGGACTTCACCACATGTAGAAACAACTTTATACACTCTTCTCTGAACTTGCGAAGCTATATAAACTTGTCTTTCAACTGTTTTACAGTTGAATACTACTTTTCAGTTAATTCTAGAGGGTTGAAACACTGTTTTCTTGTGAAGTAACTCTATTTCAAGGATTTCTGTAGTGTACAACATCCTTTCTAGACTGGAGACTTACATTTTGCTGTCTTTTACACTTGTTCTCTCACTATTCTGTGATATTCATTAGTATTTGCTCTGAATGACTACTGATTTCTAGCTGTTTCCTATAATGGGCCTTCTTTTCTACTTGTGGGACTTCACCACATGTAGAAACAACTTTATACACTCTTCTCTGAACTTGCGAAGCTATATAAACTTGTCTTTCAACTGTTTTACAGTTAAATACTACTTTTCAGTGAATTCTGGTGGTTTGAAACACTGGTTTCATGTGAACTAACTCTATTTCAAGGATTTCTGCAGTGTACAACATCCTTTCTAGACTAGAGACTTACATTTTGCTGTCTTTTACACTTGTTCTCTCACTATTCTGTGATATTCATTAGTATTTGCTCTGAATGACTACTGATTTCTAGTTGTTTCCTATAATGGGCCTTCTTTTCTACTTGTGGGACTTCACCACATGTAGAAACAACTTTATACACTCTTCTCTGAACTTGCGAAGCTATATAAACTTGTCTTTCAACTGTTTTACAGTTAAATACTACTTTTCAGTGAATTCTAGTGAGTTGAAACACTGTTTTCTCGTGAAGTAACTCTATTTCTAGGATTTCTGTAGTGTATAACATCTTTCTAGACTAGAAACTTACATTTTGATGTCTTTTACACCTGTTCTCACTCAATTCTATGATATTCATTAGTATTTCCCCTGAATTACTACTGATTTGTAGCTGTTTCCTATAATGGGCCTTCTGCTCTACTTGTGGGACTTCACTACATGTAGAAACAACTTTATACACTCTTCTCTGAACTTGCGAAGCTATATACACTTGTCTTTCAACTGTTTTACAGTTGAATACTACTTTTCAGTGAATTCTAGAGGGTTGAAACACTGTTTTCTTGTGAAGTAACTCTATTTCAAGGATTTCTGTAGTGTACAACATCCTTTCTAGACTAGAGACTTACATTTTGCTGTCTTTTACACTTGTTCTCTCACTATTCTGTGATATTCATTAGTATTTGCTCTGAATGACTACTGATTTCTAGCTGTTTCCTATAATCGGCCTTCTTTTCTACTTGTGGGACTTCACCACATGTAGAAACAACTTTATACACTCTTCTCTGAACTTGCGAAGCTATATAAACTTGTCTTTCAACTGTTTTACAGTTAAATACTATTTTTAAGTGAATTCTGGTGGTTTGAAACACTGGTTTCATGTGAACTAACTCTATTTCAAGGATTTCTGCAGTGTACAACATCCTTTCTAGACTAGAGACTTACATTTTGCTGTCTTTTACACTTGTTCTCTCACTATTCTGTAATATTCATTACTATTTGCTCTGAATGACTACTGATTTCTAGCTGTTTCCTATAATGGGCCTTCTGCTCTACTTGTGGGACTTCACCACATGTAGAAACAACTTTATACACTCTTCTCCGGACTTGCGAAGCTATATAAACTTGTCTTTCAACTGTTTTACAGTTGAATACTACTTTTCAGTGAATTCTAGAGGGTTGAAACACTGTTTTCTTGTGAAGTAACTCTATTTCAAGGATTTCTGTAGTGTACAACATCCTTTCTAGACTAGAGACTTACATTTTGCTGTCTTTTACACTTGTTCTCTCACTATTCTGTGATATTCATTAGTATTTGCTCTGAATGACTACTGATTTCTAGCTGTTTCCTATAATCGGCCTTCTTTTCTACTTGTGGGACTTCACCACATGTAGAAACAACTTTATACACTCTTCTCTGAACTTGAGAAGCTATATACACTTGTCTTTCAACTGTTTTACAGTTGAATACTACTTTTCAGTGAATTCTAGTGGGTTGAAACACTGTTTTCTTGTGAAGTAACTCTATTTCAAGGATTTCTGTAGTGTACAACATCCTTTCTAGACTAGAGACTTACATTTTGCTGTCTTTTACACTTGTTCTCTCACTATTCTGTGATATTCATTAGTATTTGCTCTGAATGACTACTGATTTCGAGCTGTTTCCTATAATGGGCCTTCTTTTCTACTTGTGGGACTTCACCACATGTAGAAACAACTTTATACACTCTTCTCTGAACTTGCGAAGCTATATAAACTTGTCTTTCAACTGTTTTACAGTTAAATACTACTTTTCAGTGAATTCTGGTGGTTTGAAACACTGGTTTCATGTGAACTAACTCTATTTCAAGGATTTCTGCAGTGTACAACATCCTTTCTAGACTAGAGACTTACATTTTGATGTCTTTTACACTTGTTCTCTCACTATTCTGTGATATTCATTAGTATTTGCTCTGAATGACTACTGATTTCTAGTTGTTTCCTATAATGGGCCTTCTTTTCTACTTGTGGGACTTCACCACATGTAGAAACAACTTTATACACTCTTCTCTGAACTTGCGAAGCTATATAAACTTGTCTTTCAACTGTTTTACAGTTAAATACTACTTTTCAGTGAATTCTGGTGGTTTGAAACACTGGTTTCATGTGAACTAACTCTATTTCAAGGATTTCTGCAGTGTACAACATCCTTTCTAGACTAGAGACTTACATTTTGCTGTCTTTTACACTTGTTCTCTCACTATTCTGTAATATTCATTACTATTTGCTCTGAATGACTACTGATTTCTAGCTGTTTCCTATAATGGGCCTTCTGCTCTACTTGTGGGACTTCACCACATGTAGAAACAACTTTATACACTCTTCTCCGGACTTGCGAAGCTATATAAACTTGTCTTTCAACTGTTTTACAGTTGAATACTACTTTTCAGTGAATTCTAGAGGGTTGAAACACTGTTTTCTTGTGAAGTAACTCTATTTCAAGGATTTCTGTAGTGTACAACATCCTTTCTAGACTAGAGACTTACATTTTGCTGTCTTTTACACTTGTTCTCTCACTATTCTGTGATATTCCTTAGTATTTGCTCTGAATGACTACTGATTTCTAGCTGTTTCCTATAATCGGCCTTCTTTTCTACTTGAGGGACTTCACCACATGTAGAAACAACTTTATACACTCTTCTCTGAACTTGCGAAGCTATATAAACTTGTCTTTCAACTGTTTTACAGTTAAATACTACTTTTCAGTGAATTCTGGTGGTTTGAAACACTGGTTTCATGTGAACTAACTCTATTTCAAGGATTTCTGCAGTGTACAACATCCTTTCTAGACTAGAGACTTACATTTTGCTGTCTTTTACACTTGTTCTCTCACTATTCTGTAATATTCATTACTATTTGCTCTGAATGACTACTGATTTCTAGCTGTTTCCTATAATGGGCCTTCTGCTCTACTTGTGGGACTTCACCACATGTAGAAACAACTTTATACACTCTTCTCCGGACTTGCGAAGCTATATAAACTTGTCTTTCAACTGTTTTACAGTTGAATACTACTTTTCAGTGAATTCTAGAGGGTTGAAACACTGTTTTCTTGTGAAGTAACTCTATTTCAAGGATTTCTGTAGTGTACAACATCCTTTCTAGACTAGAGACTTACATTTTGCTGTCTTTTACACTTGTTCTCTCACTATTCTGTGATATTCATTAGTATTTGCTCTGAATGACTACTGATTTCTAGCTGTTTCCTATAATGGGCCTTCTTTTCTACTTGTGGGACTTCACCACATGTAGAAACAACTTTATACACTCTTCTCTGAACTTGCGAAGCTATATAAACTTGTCTTTCAACTGTTTTACAGTTGAATACTACTTTTCAGTTAATTCTAGAGGGTTGAAACACTGTTTTCTTGTGAAGTAACTCTATTTCAAGGATTTCTGTAGTGTACAACATCCTTTCTAGACTGGAGACTTACATTTTGCTGTCTTTTACACTTGTTCTCTCACTATTCTGTGATATTCATTAGTATTTGCTCTGAATGACTACTGATTTCTAGCTGTTTCCTATAATGGGCCTTCTTTTCTACTTGTGGGACTTCACCACATGTAGAAACAACTTTATACACTCTTCTCTGAACTTGCGAAGCTAT
This sequence comes from Cnephaeus nilssonii, assembly GCF_951640355.1. NCBI lineage: Eukaryota > Metazoa > Chordata > Mammalia > Chiroptera > Vespertilionidae > Cnephaeus > Cnephaeus nilssonii. Next base: position 56,161,014 of record NC_137089.1, on the reverse strand, counting down.
ATAAACTTGTCTTTCAACTGTTTTACAGTTAAATACTACTTTTCAGTGAATTCTGGTGGTTTGAAACACTGGTTTCATGTGAACTAACTCTATTTCAAGGATTTCTGCAGTGTACAACATCCTTTCTAGACTAGAGACTTACATTTTGCTGTCTTTTACACTTGTTCTCTCACTATTCTGTGATATTCATTAGTATTTGCTCTGAATGACTACTGATTTCTAGTTGTTTCCTATAATGGGCCTTCTTTTCTACTTGTGGGACTTCACCACATGTAGAAACAACTTTATACACTCTTCTCTGAACTTGCGAAGCTATATAAACTTGTCTTTCAACTGTTTTACAGTTAAATACTACTTTTCAGTGAATTCTAGTGAGTTGAAACACTGTTTTCTCGTGAAGTAACTCTATTTCTAGGATTTCTGTAGTGTATAACATCTTTCTAGACTAGAAACTTACATTTTGATGTCTTTTACACCTGTTCTCACTCAATTCTATGATATTCATTAGTATTTCCCCTGAATTACTACTGATTTGTAGCTGTTTCCTATAATGGGCCTTCTGCTCTACTTGTGGGACTTCACTACATGTAGAAACAACTTTATACACTCTTCTCTGAACTTGCGAAGCTATATACACTTGTCTTTCAACTGTTTTACAGTTGAATACTACTTTTCAGTGAATTCTAGAGGGTTGAAACACTGTTTTCTTGTGAAGTAACTCTATTTCAAGGATTTCTGTAGTGTACAACATCCTTTCTAGACTAGAGACTTACATTTTGCTGTCTTTTACACTTGTTCTCTCACTATTCTGTGATATTCATTAGTATTTGCTCTGAATGACTACTGATTTCTAGCTGTTTCCTATAATCGGCCTTCTTTTCTACTTGTGGGACTTCACCACATGTAGAAACAACTTTATACACTCTTCTCTGAACTTGCGAAGCTATATAAACTTGTCTTTCAACTGTTTTACAGTTAAATACTATTTTTAAGTGAATTCTGGTGGTTTGAAACACTGGTTTCATGTGAACTAACTCTATTTCAAGGATTTCTGCAGTGTACAACATCCTTTCTAGACTAGAGACTTACATTTTGCTGTCTTTTACACTTGTTCTCTCACTATTCTGTAATATTCATTACTATTTGCTCTGAATGACTACTGATTTCTAGCTGTTTCCTATAATGGGCCTTCTGCTCTACTTGTGGGACTTCACCACATGTAGAAACAACTTTATACACTCTTCTCCGGACTTGCGAAGCTATATAAACTTGTCTTTCAACTGTTTTACAGTTGAATACTACTTTTCAGTGAATTCTAGAGGGTTGAAACACTGTTTTCTTGTGAAGTAACTCTATTTCAAGGATTTCTGTAGTGTACAACATCCTTTCTAGACTAGAGACTTACATTTTGCTGTCTTTTACACTTGTTCTCTCACTATTCTGTGATATTCATTAGTATTTGCTCTGAATGACTACTGATTTCTAGCTGTTTCCTATAATCGGCCTTCTTTTCTACTTGTGGGACTTCACCACATGTAGAAACAACTTTATACACTCTTCTCTGAACTTGAGAAGCTATATACACTTGTCTTTCAACTGTTTTACAGTTGAATACTACTTTTCAGTGAATTCTAGTGGGTTGAAACACTGTTTTCTTGTGAAGTAACTCTATTTCAAGGATTTCTGTAGTGTACAACATCCTTTCTAGACTAGAGACTTACATTTTGCTGTCTTTTACACTTGTTCTCTCACTATTCTGTGATATTCATTAGTATTTGCTCTGAATGACTACTGATTTCGAGCTGTTTCCTATAATGGGCCTTCTTTTCTACTTGTGGGACTTCACCACATGTAGAAACAACTTTATACACTCTTCTCTGAACTTGCGAAGCTATATAAACTTGTCTTTCAACTGTTTTACAGTTAAATACTACTTTTCAGTGAATTCTGGTGGTTTGAAACACTGGTTTCATGTGAACTAACTCTATTTCAAGGATTTCTGCAGTGTACAACATCCTTTCTAGACTAGAGACTTACATTTTGTTGTCTTTTACACTTGTTCTCTCACTATTCTGTGATATTCATTAGTATTTGCTCTGAATGACTACTGATTTCTAGTTGTTTCCTATAATGGGCCTTCTTTTCTACTTGTGGGACTTCACCACATGTAGAAACAACTTTATACACTCTTCTCTGAACTTGCGAAGCTATATAAACTTGTCTTTCAACTGTTTTACAGTTAAATACTACTTTTCAGTGAATTCTGGTGGTTTGAAACACTGGTTTCATGTGAACTAACTCTATTTCAAGGATTTCTGCAGTGTACAACATCCTTTCTAGACTAGAGACTTACATTTTGCTGTCTTTTACACTTGTTCTCTCACTATTCTGTAATATTCATTACTATTTGCTCTGAATGACTACTGATTTCTAGCTGTTTCCTATAATGGGCCTTCTGCTCTACTTGTGGGACTTCACCACATGTAGAAACAACTTTATACACTCTTCTCCGGACTTGCGAAGCTATATAAACTTGTCTTTCAACTGTTTTACAGTTGAATACTACTTTTCAGTGAATTCTAGAGGGTTGAAACACTGTTTTCTTGTGAAGTAACTCTATTTCAAGGATTTCTGTAGTGTACAACATCCTTTCTAGACTAGAGACTTACATTTTGCTGTCTTTTACACTTGTTCTCTCACTATTCTGTGATATTCATTAGTATTTGCTCTGAATGACTACTGATTTCTAGTTGTTTCCTATAATGGGCCTTCTGCTCTACTTGTGGGACTTCACCACATGTAGAAACAACTTTATACACTCTTCTCTGAACTTGAGAAGCTATATACACTTGTCTTTCAACTGTTTTAGATTTGAATACTACTTTTAAATGAATTCTAGTGGGTTGAAACACTGTTTTCTTGTGAAGTAACTCTATTTCTAGGATTTCTGTAGTGTATAACATCCTTTCTAGACTAGAAACTTACTTTTTGATATCTTTTACACCTGTTGTCACACAATTCTATGATATTCATTAGTATTTCCCCTGAATGACTACTGATTTTTAGCTGTTTACTATAATGGGCCTTCTGCTCTACTTGTGGGACTTCACTACATGTAGAAACAACTTTATACACTCTTCTCCGGACTTGCGAAGCTATATAAACTTGTCTTTCAACTGTTTTACAGTTGAATACTACTTTTCAGTGAATTCTAGAGGGTTGAAACACTGTTTTCTTGTGAAGTAACTCTATTTCAAGGATTTCTGTAGTGTACAACATCCTTTCTAGACTAGAGACTTACATTTTGCTGTCTTTTACACTTGTTCTCTCACTATTCTGTGATATTCATTAGTATTTGCTCTGAATGACTACTGATTTCTAGCTGTTTCCTATAATCGGCCTTCTTTTCTACTTGTGGGACTTCACCACATGTAGAAACAACTTTATACACTCTTCTCTGAACTTGAGAAGCTATATACACTTGTCTTTCAACTGTTTTACAGTTGAATACTACTTTTCAGTGAATTCTAGTGGGTTGAAACACTGTTTTCTTGTGAAGTAACTCTATTTCAAGGATTTCTGTAGTGTACAACATCCTTTCTAGACTAGAGACTTACATTTTGCTGTCTTTTACACTTGTTCTCTCACTATTCTGTGATATTCATTAGTATTTGCTCTGAATGACTACTGATTTCGAGCTGTTTCCTATAATGGGCCTTCTTTTCTACTTGTGGGACTTCACCACATGTAGAAACAACTTTATACACTCTTCTCTGAACTTGCGAAGCTATATAAACTTGTCTTTCAACTGTTTTACAGTTAAATACTACTTTTCAGTGAATTCTGGTGGTTTGAAACACTGGTTTCATGTGAACTAACTCTATTTCAAGGATTTCTGCAGTGTACAACATCCTTTCTAGACTAGAGACTTACATTTTGATGTCTTTTACACTTGTTCTCTCACTATTCTGTGATATTCATTAGTATTTGCTCTGAATGACTACTGATTTCTAGTTGTTTCCTATAATGGGCCTTCTTTTCTACTTGTGGGACTTCACCACATGTAGAAACAACTTTATACACTCTTCTCTGAACTTGCGAAGCTATATAAACTTGTCTTTCAACTGTTTTACAGTTAAATACTACTTTTCAGTGAATTCTGGTGGTTTGAAACACTGGTTTCATGTGAACTAACTCTATTTCAAGGATTTCTGCAGTGTACAACATCCTTTCTAGACTAGAGACTTACATTTTGCTGTCTTTTACACTTGTTCTCTCACTATTCTGTAATATTCATTACTATTTGCTCTGAATGACTACTGATTTCTAGCTGTTTCCTATAATGGGCCTTCTGCTCTACTTGTGGGACTTCACCACATGTAGAAACAACTTTATACACTCTTCTCCGGACTTGCGAAGCTATATAAACTTGTCTTTCAACTGTTTTACAGTTGAATACTACTTTTCAGTGAATTCTAGAGGGTTGAAACACTGTTTTCTTGTGAAGTAACTCTATTTCAAGGATTTCTGTAGTGTACAACATCCTTTCTAGACTAGAGACTTACATTTTGCTGTCTTTTACACTTGTTCTCTCACTATTCTGTGATATTCATTAGTATTTGCTCTGAATGACTACTGATTTCTAGTTGTTTCCTATAATGGGCCTTCTGCTCTACTTGTGGGACTTCACCACATGTAGAAACAACTTTATACACTCTTCTCTGAACTTGAGAAGCTATATACACTTGTCTTTCAACTGTTTTAGATTTGAATACTACTTTTAAATGAATTCTAGTGGGTTGAAACACTGTTTTCTTGTGAAGTAACTCTATTTCTAGGATTTCTGTAGTGTATAACATCCTTTCTAGACTAGAAACTTACTTTTTGATATCTTTTACACCTGTTGTCACACAATTCTATGATATTCATTAGTATTTCCCCTGAATGACTACTGATTTTTAGCTGTTTACTATAATGGGCCTTCTGCTCTACTTGTGGGACTTCACTACATGTAGAAACAACTTTATACACTCTTATCTGAACTTGCGAAGCTATATACACTTGTCTTTCAACTGTTTTACAGTTCAATACTACTTTTCAGTGAATTCTAGTGAGTTGAAAAACTGTTTTCTTGTGATGTCACTCTATTTCAAGGATTTCTGTAGTGTACAACATCCTTTCTAGACTAGAGACTTACATTTTGCTGTCTTGTACACTTGTTCTCTCACTATTCTGTGATATTCATTACTATTTGCTCTGAATGACTACTGATTTCTAGCTGTTTCCTATAATGGGCCTTCTGCTCTACTTGTGGGACTTCACCACATGTAGAAACAACTTTATACACTCTTCTCCGGACTTGCGAAGCTATATAAACTTGTCTTTCAACTGTTTTACAGTTGAATACTACTTTTCAGTGAATTCTGGAGGGTTGAAACACTGTTTTCTTGTGAAGTAACTCTATTTCAAGGATTTCCGTAGTGTACAACATCCTTTCTAGACTAGAGACTTACATTTTGCTGTCTTTTACACTTGTTCTCTCACTATTCTGTGATATTCATTAGTATTTGCTCTGAATGACTACTGATTTCTAGCTGTTTCCTATAATGGGCCTTCTGCTCTACTTGTGGGACTTCACCACATGTAGAAACAACTTTATACACTCTTCTCCGGACTTGCGAAGCTATATACACTTGTCTTTCAACTGTTTTAGATTTGAATACTACTTTTAAATGAATTCTAGTGGGTTGAAACACTGTTTTCTTGTGAAGTAACTCTTTTTCAAGGATTTCTGTAGTGTATAACATCCTTTCTAGACTAGAAACTTACATTTTGATGTCTTTTATACCTGTTGTCACACAATTCTATGATATTCATGAGTATTTCCTTTGAATTACTACTGATTTCTAGCTGTTTCCTATAATGGGCCTTCTGCTCTACTTGTGGGACTTCACCACATGTAGAAACTTTATACACTCTTCTCCGGACTTGCGAAGCTATATAAACTTGTCTTTCAACTGTTTTACAGTTAAATACTACTTTTCAGTGCATTCTGGTGGTTTGAAACACTGCTTTCATGTGAACTAACTCTATTTCAAGGATTTCTGCAGTGTACAACATCCTTTCTAGACTAGAGACTTACAATTTGATGTCTTTTACACTTGTTCTCTCACTATTCTGTGATATTCATTAGTATTTGCTCTGAATGACTACTGATTTCTAGTTGTTTCCTATAATGGGTCTTCTTTTCTACTTGTGGGACTTCACCACATGTAGAAACAACTTTATACACTCTTCTCTGAACTTGAGAAGCTATATACACTTGTCTTTCAACTGTTTTACAGTTCAATACTACTTTTCAGTGAATTCTAGTGAGTTGAAACACTTTTCTCGTGAAGTAACTCTATTTCTAGGATTTCTGTAGTGTATAACATCCTTTCTAGACTAGAAACTTACATTTTGATGTCTTTTACACCTGTTCTCACTCAATTCTATGATATTCATTAGTATTTCCCCTGAATTACTACTGATTTGTAGCTGTTTCCTATAATGGGCCTTCTGCTCTACTTGTGGGACTTCACCACATGTAGATACAACTTTATACACTCTTCTCCGAACTTGCGAAGCTATATAAACTTGTCTTTCAACTGTTTTACAGTTGAATACTACTTTTCAGTGAATTCTAGTGGGTTGAAACACTGTTTTCTTGTGAAGTAACTCTATTTCAAGGATTTCTGTAGTGTACAACATCCTTTCTAGACTAGAGACTTACATTTTGCTGTCTTTTACACTTGTTCTCTCACTATTCTGTGATATTCATTAGTATTTGCTCTGAATGACTACAGATTTCTAGTTGTTTCCTATAATGGGTCTTCTTTTCTACTTGTGGGACTTCACCACATGTAGAAACAACTTTATACACTCTTCTCTGAACTTGAGAAGCTATATACACTTGTCTTTCAACTGTTTTACAGTTGAATACTACTTTTCAGTGAATTCTAGTGGGTTGAAACACTGTTTTCTTGTGAAGTAACTCTATTTCAAGGATTTCTGTAGTGTACAACATCCTTTCTAGACTAGAGACTTACATTTTGCTGTCTTTTACACTTGTTCTCTCACTATTCTGTGATATTCATTAGTATTTGCTCTGAATGACTACTGATTTCAAGCAGTTTCCAATAATGGGCCTTCTGCTCTACTTGTGGGACTTCACCACATGTAGAAACAACTTTATACACTCTTCTCTGAACTTGAGAAGCTATATACACTTTTCTTTCAACTGTTTTACAGTTCAATACTACTTTTCAGTGAATTCTAGTGAGTTGAAACACTGTTTTCCTGTGAAGTAACTCTATTTCAAGGATTTCTGTGGTGTATAAAATCCTTTCTAGACTAGAAACTTACATTTTGATGTCTTTTACACCTGTTGTCACACAATTCTATGATATTCATTAGTATTTCCCCTGAATTACTACTGATTTCTAGCTGTTTCCTATAATGGGCCTTCTGCTCTACTTGTGGGACTTCACCACATGTAGAAACAACTTTATACACTCTTCTCCGGACTTGCGAAGCTATATACACTTGTCTTTCAACTGTTTTACAGTTGAATACTACTTTTCAGTGAATTCTAGAGGATTGAAACACTGTTTTCTTGTGAAGTAACTCTATTTCAAGGATTTCTGCAGTGTACAACATCCTTTCTAGACTAGAGACTTACATTTTGATGTCTTTTACACTTGTTCTCTCACTATTCTGTGATATTCATTAGTATTTGCTCTGAATGACTACTGATTTCTAGTTGTTTCCTATAATGGGCCTTCTTTTCTACTTGTGGGACTTCACCACATGTAGAAACAACTTTATACACTCTTCTCTGAACTTGAGAAGCTATATACACTTGTCTTTCAACTGTTTTACAGTTGAATACTACTTTTCAGTGAATTCTAGTGGGTTGAAACACTGTTTTCTTGTGAAGTAACTCTATTTCAAGGATTTCTGTAGTGTACAACATCCTTTCTAGACTAGAGACTTACATTTTGCTGTCTTTTACACTTGTTCTCTCACTATTCTGTGATATTCATTAGTATTTGCTCTGAATGACTACTGATTTCAAGCAGTTTCCTATAATGGGCCTTCTGCTCTACTTGTGGGACTTCACCACATGTAGAAACAACTTTATACACTCTTCTCTGAACTTGAGAAGCTATATACACTTTTCTTTCAACTGTTTTACAGTTCAATACTACTTTTCAGTGAATTCTAGTGAGTTGAAACACTGTTTTCCTGTGAAGTAACTCTATTTCAAGGATTTCTGTGGTGTATAACATCCTTTCTAGACTAGAAACTTACATTTTGATGTCTTTTACACCTGTTGTCACACAATTCTATGATATTCATTAGTATTTCCCCTGAATTGCTACTGATTTCTAGCTGTTTCCTATAATGGGCCTTCTGCTCTACTTGTGGGACTTCACTACATGTAGAAACAACTTTATACACTCTTCTCTGAACTTGCGAAGCTATATACACTTGTCTTTCAACTGTTTTACAGTTCAATACTACTTTTCAGTGAATTGTAGTGAGTTGAAAAACTGTTTTCTTGTGATGTAACTCTATTTCAAGGATTTCTGTAGTGTACAACATCCTTTCTAGACTAGAGACTTACATTTTTCTGTCTTTTACACTTGTTCTCTCACTATTCTGTGATATTCATTACTATTTGCTCTGAATGACTACTGATTTCTAGCTGTTTCCTATAATCGGCCTTCTTTTCTACTTGTGGGACTTCACCACATGTAGAAACAACTTTATACACTCTTCTCCGAACTTGAGAAGCTATATACACTTGTCTTTCAACTGTTTTACAGTTGAATACTACTTTTCAGTGAATTCTAGTGAGTTGAAACACTGTTTTCTTGTGAAGTAACTCTATTTCAAGGATTTCTGTAGTGTATAACATCCTTTCTAGACTAGAAACTTACATTTTGATGTCTTTTACACCTGTTGTCACACAATTCTATGATGTTCATTAGTATTTCCCCTGAATGACTACTGATTTCTAGCTGTTTCCTATAATGGGCCTTCTGCTCTACTTGTGGGACTTCACCACATGTAGAAACAACTTTATACACTCTTCTCTGAACTTGCGAAGCTATATAAACTTGTCTTTCAACTGTTTTACAGTTAAATACTACTTTTCACTGAATTTTTGTGGTTTGAAACACTGGTTTCATGTGAACTAACTCTATTTCAAGGATTTCTGCAGTGTACAACATCCTTTCTAGACTAGAGACTTACATTTTGATGTCTTTTACACTTGTTCTCTCACTATTCTGTGATATTCATTAGTATTTGCTCTGAATGACTACTGAGTTCTAGCTGTTTCCTATAATGGGCCTTCTGCTCTAATTGTGGGAATTCACCACATGTAGAAACAACTTTATACACTCTTCTCCGGACTTGCGAAGCTATATAAACTTGTCTTTCAACTGTTTTACAGTTGAATACTACTTTTCAGTGAATTCTAGAGGATTGAAACACTGTTTTCTTGTGAAGTAACTCTATTTCAAGGATTTCTGTAGTGTACAACATCCTTTCTAGACTATTGACTTACATTTTGCTGTCTTTCACACTTGTTCTCTCAGTATTCTGTGATATTCATTAGTATTTGCTCTGAATGACTACTGATTTCTAGCTGTTTCCTATAATGGGCCTTCTTTTCTACTTGTGGGACTTCACCACATGTAGAAACAACTTTATACACTCTTCTCCGAACTTGAGAAGCTATATACACTTGTCTTTCAACTGTTTGACAGTTGAATACTACTTTTCAGTGAATTCTACTGAGTTGAAACACTGTTTTCTTGTGAAGTAACTCTATTTCAAGGATTTCTGTAGTGTACAACATCCTTTCTAGACTAGAGACTTACATTTTGCTGTCTTTTACACTGGTTCTCTCAGTATTCTGTGATATTCATTAGTATTTGCTCTGAATGACTACTGATTTCTAGCTGTTTCCTATAATGGGCCTTCTGCTCTACTTGTGGGACTTCACCACATGTAGAAACAACTTTATACACTCTTCTCCGGACTTGCGAAGCTATATAAACTTGCTTTCAACTGTTTTACAGTTGAATACTACTTTTCAGTGAATTCTAGAGGGTTGAAACACTGTTTTCTTGTGAAGTAACTCTATTTCAAGGATTTCTGTAGTGTACAACATCCTTTCTAGACTAGAGACTTACATTTTGCTGTCTTTTACACTTGTTCTCTCACTATTCTGTGATATTCATTAGTATTTGCTCTGAATGACTACTGATTTCAAGCAGTTTCCTATAATGGGCCTTCTGCTCTACTTGTGGGACTTCACCACATGTAGAAACAACTTTATACACTCTTCTCTGAACTTGAGAAGCTATATACACTTTTCTTTCAACTGTTTTACAGTTCAATACTACTTTTCAGTGAATTCTAGTGAGTTGAAACACTGTTTTCCTGTGAAGTAACTCTATTTCAAGGATTTCTGTGGTGTATAACATCCTTTCTAGACTAGAAACTTACATTTTGATGTCTTTTACACCTGTTGTCACACAATTCTATGATATTCATTAGTATTTCCCCTGAATTGCTACTGATTTCTAGCTGTTTCCTATAATGGGCCTTCTGCTCTACTTGTGGGACTTCACTACATGTAGAAACAACTTTATACACTCTTCTCTGAACTTGCGAAGCTATATACACTTGTCTTTCAACTGTTTTACAGTTCAATACTACTTTTCAGTGAATTGTAGTGAGTTGAAAAACTGTTTTCTTGTGATGTAACTCTATTTCAAGGATTTCTGTAGTGTACAACATCCTTTCTAGACTAGAGACTTACATTTTTCTGTCTTTTACACTTGTTCTCTCACTATTCTGTGATATTCATTACTATTTGCTCTGAATGACTACTGATTTCTAGCTGTTTCCTATAATCGGCCTTCTTTTCTACTTGTGGGACTTCACCACATGTAGAAACAACTTTATACACTCTTCTCCGAACTTGAGAAGCTATATACACTTGTCTTTCAACTGTTTTACAGTTGAATACTACTTTTCAGTGAATTCTAGTGAGTTGAAACACTGTTTTCTTGTGAAGTAACTCTATTTCAAGGATTTCTGTAGTGTATAACATCCTTTCTAGACTAGAAACTTACATTTTGATGTCTTTTACACCTGTTGTCACACAATTCTATGATGTTCATTAGTATTTCCCCTGAATGACTACTGATTTCTAGCTGTTTCCTATAATGGGCCTTCTGCTCTACTTGTGGGACTTCACCACATGTAGAAACAACTTTATACACTCTTCTCTGAACTTGCGAAGCTATATAAACTTGTCTTTCAACTGTTTTACAGTTAAATACTACTTTTCACTGAATTTTTGTGGTTTGAAACACTGGTTTCATGTGAACTAACTCTATTTCAAGGATTTCTGCAGTGTACAACATCCTTTCTAGACTAGAGACTTACATTTTGATGTCTTTTACACTTGTTCTCTCACTATTCTGTGATATTCATTAGTATTTGCTCTGAATGACTACTGAGTTCTAGCTGTTTCCTATAATGGGCCTTCTGCTCTAATTGTGGGAATTCACCACATGTAGAAACAACTTTATACACTCTTCTCCGGACTTGCGAAGCTATATAAACTTGTCTTTCAACTGTTTTACAGTTGAATACTACTTTTCAGTGAATTCTAGAGGATTGAAACACTGTTTTCTTGTGAAGTAACTCTATTTCAAGGATTTCTGTAGTGTACAACATCCTTTCTAGACTATTGACTTACATTTTGCTGTCTTTCACACTTGTTCTCTCAGTATTCTGTGATATTCATTAGTATTTGCTCTGAATGACTACTGATTTCTAGCTGTTTCCTATAATGGGCCTTCTTTTCTACTTGTGGGACTTCACCACATGTAGAAACAACTTTATACACTCTTCTCCGAACTTGAGAAGCTATATACACTTGTCTTTCAACTGTTTGACAGTTGAATACTACTTTTCAGTGAATTCTACTGAGTTGAAACACTGTTTTCTTGTGAAGTAACTCTATTTCAAGGATTTCTGTAGTGTACAACATCCTTTCTAGACTAGAGACTTACATTTTGCTGTCTTTTACACTGGTTCTCTCAGTATTCTGTGATATTCATTAGTATTTGCTCTGAATGACTACTGATTTCTAGCTGTTTCCTATAATGGGCCTTCTGCTCTACTTGTGGGACTTCACCACATGTAGAAACAACTTTATACACTCTTCTCCGGACTTGCGAAGCTATATAAACTTGCTTTCAACTGTTTTACAGTTGAATACTACTTTTCAGTGAATTCTAGAGGGTTGAAACACTGTTTTCTTGTGAAGTAACTCTATTTCAAGGATTTCTGTAGTGTACAACATCCTTTCTAGACTAGAGACTTACATTTTGCTGTCTTTTACACTTGTTCTCTCACTATTCTGTGATATTCATTAGTATTTGCTCTGAATGACTACTGATTTCAAGCAGTTTCCTATAATGGGCCTTCTGCTCTACTTGTGGGACTTCACCACATGTAGAAACAACTTTATACACTCTTCTCTGAACTTGAGAAGCTATATACACTTGTCTTTCAACTGTTTTACAGTTGAATACTACATTTCAGTGAATTCTAGTGGGTTGAAACACTGTTTCCTTATGAAGTAACTCTATTTCAAGGATTTCTGTAGTGTACAACATCCTTTCTAGACTAGAGACTTACATTTTGCTGTCTTTTACACTTGTTCTCTCACTATTCTGTGATATTCATTAGTATTTGCTCTGAATGACTACTGATTTCAAGCAGTTTCCTATAATGGGCCTTCTGCTCTACTTGTGGGACTTCACCACATGTAGAAACAACTTTATACACTCTTCTCTGAACTTGAGAAGCTATATACACTTTTCTTTCAACTGTTTTACAGTTCAATACTACTTTTCAGTGAATTCTAGTGAGTTGAAACACTGTTTTCCTGTGAAGTAACTCTATTTCAAGGATTTCTGTGGTGTATAACATCCTTTCTAGACTAGAAACTTACATTTTGATGTCTTTTACACCTGTTGTCACACAATTCTATGATATTCATTAGTATTTCCCCTGAATTGCTACTGATTTCTAGCTGTTTCCTATAATGGGCCTTCTGCTCTACTTGTGGGACTTCACTACATGTAGAAACAACTTTATACACTCTTCTCTGAACTTGCGAAGCTATATACACTTGTCTTTCAACTGTTTTACAGTTCAATACTACTTTTCAGTGAATTGTAGTGAGTTGAAAAACTGTTTTCTTGTGATGTAACTCTATTTCAAGGATTTCTGTAGTGTACAACATCCTTTCTAGACTAGAGACTTACATTTTTCTGTCTTTTACACTTGTTCTCTCACTATTCTGTGATATTCATTACTATTTGCTCTGAATGACTACTGATTTCTAGCTGTTTCCTATAATCGGCCTTCTTTTCTACTTGTGGGACTTCACCACATGTAGAAACAACTTTATACACTCTTCTCCGAACTTGAGAAGCTATATACACTTGTCTTTCAACTGTTTTACAGTTGAATACTACTTTTCAGTGAATTCTAGTGAGTTGAAACACTGTTTTCTTGTGAAGTAACTCTATTTCAAGGATTTCTGTAGTGTATAACATCCTTTCTAGACTAGAAACTTACATTTTGATGTCTTTTACACCTGTTGTCACACAATTCTATGATGTTCATTAGTATTTCCCCTGAATGACTACTGATTTCTAGCTGTTTCCTATAATGGGCCTTCTGCTCTACTTGTGGGACTTCACCACATGTAGAAACAACTTTATACACTCTTCTCTGAACTTGCGAAGCTATATAAACTTGTCTTTCAACTGTTTTACAGTTAAATACTACTTTTCACTGAATTTTTGTGGTTTGAAACACTGGTTTCATGTGAACTAACTCTATTTCAAGGATTTCTGCAGTGTACAACATCCTTTCTAGACTAGAGACTTACATTTTGATGTCTTTTACACTTGTTCTCTCACTATTCTGTGATATTCATTAGTATTTGCTCTGAATGACTACTGAGTTCTAGCTGTTTCCTATAATGGGCCTTCTGCTCTAATTGTGGGAATTCACCACATGTAGAAACAACTTTATACACTCTTCTCCGGACTTGCGAAGCTATATAAACTTGTCTTTCAACTGTTTTACAGTTGAATACTACTTTTCAGTGAATTCTACTGAGTTGAAACACTGTTTTCTTGTGAAGTAACTCTATTTCAAGGATTTCTGTAGTGTACAACATCCTTTCTAGACTAGAGACTTACATTTTGCTGTCTTTTACACTGGTTCTCTCAGTATTCTGTGATATTCATTAGTATTTGCTCTGAATGACTACTGATTTCTAGCTGTTTCCTATAATGGGCCTTCTGCTCTACTTGTGGGACTTCACCACATGTAGAAACAACTTTATACACTCTTCTCCGGACTTGCGAAGCTATATAAACTTGCTTTCAACTGTTTTACAGTTGAATACTACTTTTCAGTGAATTCTAGAGGGTTGAAACACTGTTTTCTTGTGAAGTAACTCTATTTCAAGGATTTCTGTAGTGTACAACATCCTTTCTAGACTAGAGACTTACATTTTGCTGTCTTTTACACTTGTTCTCTCACTATTCTGTGATATTCATTAGTATTTGCTCTGAATGACTACTGATTTCAAGCAGTTTCCTATAATGGGCCTTCTGCTCTACTTGTGGGACTTCACCACATGTAGAAACAACTTTATACACTCTTCTCTGAACTTGAGAAGCTATATACACTTGTCTTTCAACTGTTTTACAGTTGAATACTACATTTCAGTGAATTCTAGTGGGTTGAAACACTGTTTCCTTATGAAGTAACTCTATTTCAAGGATTTCTGTAGTGTACAACATCCTTTCTAGACTAGAGACTTACATTTTGCTGTCTTTTACACTTGTTCTCTCACTATTCTGTGATATTCATTAGTATTTGCTCTGAATGACTACTGATTTCAAGCAGTTTCCTATAATGGGCCTTCTGCTCTACTTGTGGGACTTCACCACATGTAGAAACAACTTTATACACTCTTCTCTGAACTTGAGAAGCTATATACACTTTTCTTTCAACTGTTTTACAGTTCAATACTACTTTTCAGTGAATTCTAGTGAGTTGAAACACTGTTTTCCTGTGAAGTAACTCTATTTCAAGGATTTCTGTGGTGTATAACATCCTTTCTAGACTAGAAACTTACATTTTGATGTCTTTTACACCTGTTGTCACACAATTCTATGATATTCATTAGTATTTCCCCTGAATTGCTACTGATTTCTAGCTGTTTCCTATAATGGGCCTTCTGCTCTACTTGTGGGACTTCACTACATGTAGAAACAACTTTATACACTCTTCTCTGAACTTGCGAAGCTATATACACTTGTCTTTCAACTGTTTTACAGTTCAATACTACTTTTCAGTGAATTGTAGTGAGTTGAAAAACTGTTTTCTTGTGATGTAACTCTATTTCAAGGATTTCTGTAGTGTACAACATCCTTTCTAGACTAGAGACTTACATTTTTCTGTCTTTTACACTTGTTCTCTCACTATTCTGTGATATTCATTACTATTTGCTCTGAATGACTACTGATTTCTAGCTGTTTCCTATAATCGGCCTTCTTTTCTACTTGTGGGACTTCACCACATGTAGAAACAACTTTATACACTCTTCTCCGAACTTGAGAAGCTATATACACTTGTCTTTCAACTGTTTTACAGTTGAATACTACTTTTCAGTGAATTCTAGTGAGTTGAAACACTGTTTTCTTGTGAAGTAACTCTATTTCAAGGATTTCTGTAGTGTATAACATCCTTTCTAGACTAGAAACTTACATTTTGATGTCTTTTACACCTGTTGTCACACAATTCTATGATGTTCATTAGTATTTCCCCTGAATGACTACTGATTTCTAGCTGTTTCCTATAATGGGCCTTCTGCTCTACTTGTGGGACTTCACCACATGTAGAAACAACTTTATACACTCTTCTCTGAACTTGCGAAGCTATATAAACTTGTCTTTCAACTGTTTTACAGTTAAATACTACTTTTCACTGAATTTTTGTGGTTTGAAACACTGGTTTCATGTGAACTAACTCTATTTCAAGGATTTCTGCAGTGTACAACATCCTTTCTAGACTAGAGACTTACATTTTGATGTCTTTTACACTTGTTCTCTCACTATTCTGTGATATTCATTAGTATTTGCTCTGAATGACTACTGAGTTCTAGCTGTTTCCTATAATGGGCCTTCTGCTCTAATTGTGGGAATTCACCACATGTAGAAACAACTTTATACACTCTTCTCCGGACTTGCGAAGCTATATAAACTTGTCTTTCAACTGTTTTACAGTTGAATACTACTTTTCAGTGAATTCTAGAGGATTGAAACACTGTTTTCTTGTGAAGTAACTGTATTTCAAGGATTTCTGTAGTGTACAACATCCTTTCTAGACTATTGACTTACATTTTGCTGTCTTTCACACTTGTTCTCTCAGTATTCTGTGATATTCATTAGTATTTGCTCTGAATGACTACTGATTTCTAGCTGTTTCCTATAATGGGCCTTCTTTTCTACTTGTGTGACTTCACCACATGTAGAAACAACTTTATACACTCTTCTCCGAACTTGAGAAGCTATATACACTTGTCTTTCAACTGTTTGACAGTTGAATACTACTTTTCAGTGAATTCTACTGAGTTGAAACACTGTTTTCTTGTGAAGTAACTCTATTTCAAGGATTTCTGTAGTGTACAACATCCTTTCTAGACTAGAGACTTACATTTTGCTGTCTTTTACACTGGTTCTCTCAGTATTCTGTGATATTCATTAGTATTTGCTCTGAATGACTACTGATTTCTAGCTGTTTCCTATAATGGGCCTTCTGCTCTACTTGTGGGACTTCACCACATGTAGAAACAGCTTTATACACTCTTCTCCGGACTTGCGAAGCTATATAAACTTGCTTTCAACTGTTTTACAGTTGAATACTACTTTTCAGTGAATTCTAGAGGGTTGAAACACTGTTTTCTTGTGAAGTAACTCTATTTCAAGGATTTCTGTAGTGTACAACATCCTTTCTAGACTAGAGACTTACATTTTGCTGTCTTTTACACTTGTTCTCTCACTATTCTGTGATATTCATTAGTATTTGCTCTGAATGACTACTGATTTCAAGCAGTTTCCTATAATGGGCCTTCTGCTCTACTTGTGGGACTTCACCACATGTAGAAACAACTTTATACACTCTTCTCTGAACTTGAGAAGCTATATACACTTTTCTTTCAACTGTTTTACAGTTCAATACTACTTTTCAGTGAATTCTAGTGAGTTGAAACACTGTTTTCCTGTGAAGTAACTCTATTTCAAGGATTTCTGTGGTGTATAACATCCTTTCTAGACTAGAAACTTACATTTTGATGTCTTTTACACCTGTTGTCACACAATTCTATGATATTCATTAGTATTTCCTTTGAATTATTACTGATTTCTAGCTGTTTCCTATAATGGGCCTTCTGCTCTACTTGTGGGACTTCACCACATGTAGAAACAACTTTATACACTCTTCTCCGGACTTGCGAAGCTATATAAACTTGCTTTCAACTGTTTTACAGTTGAATACTACTTTTCAGTGAATTCTAGAGGGTTGAAACACTGTTTTCTTGTGAAGTAACTCTATTTCAAGGATTTCTGTAGTGTACAACATCCTTTCTAGACTAGAGACTTACATTTTGCTGTCTTTTACACTTGTTCTCTCACTATTCTGTGATATTCATTAGTATTTGCTCTGAATGACTACTGATTTCAAGCAGTTTCCTATAATGGGCCTTCTGCTCTACTTGTGGGACTTCACCACATGTAGAAACAACTTTATACACTCTTCTCTGAACTTGAGAAGCTATATACACTTGTCTTTCAACTGTTTTACAGTTGAATACTACATTTCAGTGAATTCTAGTGGGTTGAAACACTGTTTCCTTATGAAGTAACTCTATTTCAAGGATTTCTGTAGTGTACAACATCCTTTCTAGACTAGAGACTTACATTTTGCTGTCTTTTACACTTGTTCTCTCACTATTCTGTGATATTCATTAGTATTTGCTCTGAATGACTACTGATTTCAAGCAGTTTCCTATAATGGGCCTTCTGCTCTACTTGTGGGACTTCACCACATGTAGAAACAACTTTATACACTCTTCTCTGAACTTGAGAAGCTATATACACTTTTCTTTCAACTGTTTTACAGTTCAATACTACTTTTCAGTGAATTCTAGTGAGTTGAAACACTGTTTTCCTGTGAAGTAACTCTATTTCAAGGATTTCTGTGGTGTATAACATCCTTTCTAGACTAGAAACTTACATTTTGATGTCTTTTACACCTGTTGTCACACAATTCTATGATATTCATTAGTATTTCCCCTGAATTGCTACTGATTTCTAGCTGTTTCCTATAATGGGCCTTCTGCTCTACTTGTGGGACTTCACTACATGTAGAAACAACTTTATACACTCTTCTCTGAACTTGCGAAGCTATATACACTTGTCTTTCAACTGTTTTACAGTTCAATACTACTTTTCAGTGAATTGTAGTGAGTTGAAAAACTGTTTTCTTGTGATGTAACTCTATTTCAAGGATTTCTGTAGTGTACAACATCCTTTCTAGACTAGAGACTTACATTTTTCTGTCTTTTACACTTGTTCTCTCACTATTCTGTGATATTCATTACTATTTGCTCTGAATGACTACTGATTTCTAGCTGTTTCCTATAATCGGCCTTCTTTTCTACTTGTGGGACTTCACCACATGTAGAAACAACTTTATACACTCTTCTCCGAACTTGAGAAGCTATATACACTTGTCTTTCAACTGTTTTACAGTTGAATACTACTTTTCAGTGAATTCTAGTGAGTTGAAACACTGTTTTCTTGTGAAGTAACTCTATTTCAAGGATTTCTGTAGTGTATAACATCCTTTCTAGACTAGAAACTTACATTTTGATGTCTTTTACACCTGTTGTCACACAATTCTATGATGTTCATTAGTATTTCCCCTGAATGACTACTGATTTCTAGCTGTTTCCTATAATGGGCCTTCTGCTCTACTTGTGGGACTTCACCACATGTAGAAACAACTTTATACACTCTTCTCTGAACTTGCGAAGCTATATAAACTTGTCTTTCAACTGTTTTACAGTTAAATACTACTTTTCACTGAATTTTTGTGGTTTGAAACACTGGTTTCATGTGAACTAACTCTATTTCAAGGATTTCTGCAGTGTACAACATCCTTTCTAGACTAGAGACTTACATTTTGATGTCTTTTACACTTGTTCTCTCACTATTCTGTGATATTCATTAGTATTTGCTCTGAATGACTACTGAGTTCTAGCTGTTTCCTATAATGGGCCTTCTGCTCTAATTGTGGGAATTCACCACATGTAGAAACAACTTTATACACTCTTCTCCGGACTTGCGAAGCTATATAAACTTGTCTTTCAACTGTTTTACAGTTGAATACTACTTTTCAGTGAATTCTAGAGGATTGAAACACTGTTTTCTTGTGAAGTAACTCTATTTCAAGGATTTCTGTAGTGTACAACATCCTTTCTAGACTATTGACTTACATTTTGCTGTCTTTCACACTTGTTCTCTCAGTATTCTGTGATATTCATTAGTATTTGCTCTGAATGACTACTGATTTCTAGCTGTTTCCTATAATGGGCCTTCTTTTCTACTTGTGGGACTTCACCACATGTAGAAACAACTTTATACACTCTTCTCCGAACTTGAGAAGCTATATACACTTTTCTTTCAACTGTTTTACAGTTCAATACTACTTTTCAGTGAATTCTAGTGAGTTGAAACACTGTTTTCCTGTGAAGTAACTCTATTTCAAGGATTTCTGTGGTGTATAACATCCTTTCTAGACTAGAAACTTACATTTTGATGTCTTTTACACCTGTTGTCACACAATTCTATGATATTCATTAGTATTTCCTTTGAATTATTACTGATTTCTAGCTGTTTCCTATAATGGGCCTTCTGCTCTACTTGTGGGACTTCACCACATGTAGAAACAGCTTTATACACTCTTCTCTGAACTTGCGAAGCTATATAAACTTGTCTTTCAACTGTTTTACAGTTGAATACTACTTTACAGTGAATTCTACTGGGTTGAAACACTGTTTTCTTGTGAAGTAACTCTATTTCAAGGATTTCTGTAGTGTACAACATCCTTTCTAGACTAGAGACTTACATTTTGCTGTCTTTTACACTTGTTCTCTCACTATTCTGTGATATTCATTAGTATTTCCCCTGAATTGCTACTGATTTCTAGCTGTTTCCTATAATGGGCCTTCTGCTCTACTTGTGGGACTTCACTACATGTAGAAACAACTTTATACACTCTTCTCTGAACTTGCGAAGCTATATACACTTGTCTTTCAACTGTTTTACAGTTCAATACTACTTTTCAGTGAATTGTAGTGAGTTGAAAAACTGTTTTCTTGTGATGTAACTCTATTTCAAGGATTTCTGTAGTGTACAACATCCTTTCTAGACTAGAGACTTACATTTTTCTGTCTTTTACACTTGTTCTCTCACTATTCTGTGATATTCATTACTATTTGCTCTGAATGACTACTGATTTCTAGCTGTTTCCTATAATCGGCCTTCTTTTCTACTTGTGGGACTTCACCACATGTAGAAACAACTTTATACACTCTTCTCCGAACTTGAGAAGCTATATACACTTGTCTTTCAACTGTTTTACAGTTGAATACTACTTTTCAGTGAATTCTAGTGAGTTGAAACACTGTTTTCTTGTGAAGTAACTCTATTTCAAGGATTTCTGTAGTGTATAACATCCTTTCTAGACTAGAAACTTACATTTTGATGTCTTTTACACCTGTTGTCACACAATTCTATGATGTTCATTAGTATTTCCCCTGAATGACTACTGATTTCTAGCTGTTTCCTATAATGGGCCTTCTGCTCTACTTGTGGGACTTCACCACATGTAGAAACAACTTTATACACTCTTCTCTGAACTTGCGAAGCTATATAAACTTGTCTTTCAACTGTTTTACAGTTAAATACTACTTTTCACTGAATTTTTGTGGTTTGAAACACTGGTTTCATGTGAACTAACTCTATTTCAAGGATTTCTGCAGTGTACAACATCCTTTCTAGACTAGAGACTTACATTTTGATGTCTTTTACACTTGTTCTCTCACTATTCTGTGATATTCATTAGTATTTGCTCTGAATGACTACTGAGTTCTAGCTGTTTCCTATAATGGGCCTTCTGCTCTAATTGTGGGAATTCACCACATGTAGAAACAACTTTATACACTCTTCTCCGGACTTGCGAAGCTATATAAACTTGTCTTTCAACTGTTTTACAGTTGAATACTACTTTTCAGTGAATTCTAGAGGATTGAAACACTGTTTTCTTGTGAAGTAACTCTATTTCAAGGATTTCTGTAGTGTACAACATCCTTTCTAGACTATTGACTTACATTTTGCTGTCTTTCACACTTGTTCTCTCAGTATTCTGTGATATTCATTAGTATTTGCTCTGAATGACTACTGATTTCTAGCTGTTTCCTATAATGGGCCTTCTTTTCTACTTGTGGGACTTCACCACATGTAGAAACAACTTTATACACTCTTCTCCGAACTTGAGAAGCTATATACACTTGTCTTTCAACTGTTTGACAGTTGAATACTACTTTTCAGTGAATTCTACTGAGTTGAAACACTGTTTTCTTGTGAAGTAACTCTATTTCAAGGATTTCTGTAGTGTACAACATCCTTTCTAGACTAGAGACTTACATTTTGCTGTCTTTTACACTGGTTCTCTCAGTATTCTGTGATATTCATTAGTATTTGCTCTGAATGACTACTGATTTCTAGCTGTTTCCTATAATGGGCCTTCTGCTCTACTTGTGGGACTTCACCACATGTAGAAACAGCTTTATACACTCTTCTCCGGACTTGCGAAGCTATATAAACTTGCTTTCAACTGTTTTACAGTTGAATACTACTTTTCAGTGAATTCTAGAGGGTTGAAACACTGTTTTCTTGTGAAGTAACTCTATTTCAAGGATTTCTGTAGTGTACAACATCCTTTCTAGACTAGAAACTTACATTTTGATGTCTTTTACACCTGTTGTCACACAATTCTATGATATTCATTAGTATTTCCTTTGAATTATTACTGATTTCTAGCTGTTTCCTATAATGGGCCTTCTGCTCTACTTGTGGGACTTCACCACATGTAGAAACAACTTTATACACTCTTCTCTGAACTTGCGAAGCTATATAAACTTGTCTTTCAACTGTTTTACAGTTGAATACTACTTTACAGTGAATTCTACTGGGTTGAAACACTGTTTTCTTGTGAAGTAACTCTATTTCAAGGATTTCTGTAGTGTACAACATCCTTTCTAGACTAGAGACTTACATTTTGCTGTCTTTTACACTTGTTCTCTCACTATTCTGTGATATTCATTAGTATTTGCTCTGAATGACTACTGATTTCTAGCTGTTTCCTATAATGGGCCTTCTTTTCTACTTGTAGGACTTCACCACATGTAGAAACAAATTTATACACTCTTCTCTGAACTTGAGAAGCTATATACACTTGTCTTTCAACTGTTTTACAGTTGAATACTACATTTCAGTGAATTCTAGTGGGTTGAAACACTGTTTCCTTATGAAGTAACTCTATTTCAAGGATTTCTGTAGTGTACAACATCCTTTCTAGACTAGAGACTTACATTTTGCTGTCTTTTACACTTGTTCTCTCAGTATTCTGTGATATTCATTAGTATTTGCTCTGAATGACTACTGATTTCTAGCTGTTTCCTATAATGGGCCTTCTGCTCTACTTGTGGGACTTCACCACATGTAGAAACAACTTTATACACTCTTCTCTGAACTTGAGAAGGTATATACACTTGTCTTTCAACTGTTTTACAGTTGAATACTACTTTTCAGTGAATTCTAGAGGGTTGAAACACTGTTTTCTTGTGAAGTAACTCTATTTCAAGGATTTCTGTAGTGTACAACATCCTTTCTAGACTAGAGACTTACATTTTGCTGTCTTTTACACTTGTTCTCTCACTATTCTGTGATATTCATTAGTATTTCCCCTGAATTACTACTGATTTCTAGCTGTTTCCTATAATGGGCCTTCTACTCTACTTGTGGGACTTCACCACATGTACAAACAACTTTATACACTCTTCTCTGAACTTGCGAAGCTATATAAACTTGTCTTTCAACTGTTTTACAGTTAAATACTACTTTTCAGTGAATTCTGGTGGTTTGAAACACTGGTTTCATGTGAACTAACTCTATTTCAAGGATTTCTGCAGTGTACAACATCCTTTCTAGACTAGAGACTTACATTTTGCTGTCTTTTACACTTGTTCTCTCACTATTCTGTGATATTCATTAGTATTTGCTCTGAATGACTACTGATTTCTAGCTGTTTCCTATAATGGGCCTTCTGCTCTACTTGTGGGACTTCACCACATGTAGAAACAATTTTATACACTCTTTTCCGGACTTGCGAAGCTATATAAACTTGCTTTCAACTGTTTTACAGTTGAATACTACTTTTCAGTGAATTCTAGAGGGTTGAAACACTGTTTTCTTGTGAAGTAACTCTATTTCAAGGATTTCTGTAGTGTACAACATCCTTTCTAGACTAGAGACTTACATTTTGCTGTCTTTTACACTTGTTCTCTCACTATTCTGTGATATTCATTAGTATTTGCACTGAATGACTACTGATTTCTAGCTGTTTCCTATAATGGGCCTTCTTTTCTACTTGTGGGACTTCACCACATGTAGAAACAACTTTATACACTCTTCTCTGAACTTGAGAAGCTATATACACTTGTCTTTCAACTATTTTACAGTTCAATACTACTTTTCAGTGAATTCCAGTGAGTTGAAACACTGTTTTCTCGTGAAATAACTCTATTTCAAGGATTTCTGTAGTGTATAACATCCTTTCTAGACTAGAAACTTACATTTTGATGTATTTTACACTTATTCCCTCTCTATTATGTGATATTCATTAGTATTAGCTCTGAATGACTACTGATTTCTAGCTGTTTCCTATAATGGGCCTTCTGCTCTACTTGTGGGACTTCACCACATGTAGAAACAACTTTATACACTCTTCTCTGGACTTGCGAAACTATATAAACTTGTCTTTCAACTCTTTTACAGTTGAATACTACTTTTCAGTGAATTCTAGTGGGTTGAAACACTGTTTTCTTGTGAAGTAACTCTATTTCAAGGATTTCTGTAGTGTACAACATCCTTTCTAGACTAAAGACTTACATTTTGCTGTCTTTTACACTTGTTCTCTCACTATTCTGTGATATTCATTAGTATTTGCTCTGAATGACTACTGATTTCTAGGTATTTCTTATAATGGGCCTTCTGCTCTAGTTGTGGGACTTCACCACATATAGAAACAACTTTATGCACTCTTCTCTGGACTTGCGAAGCTATATAAACTTGTCTTTCAACTGTTTTACAGTTGAATACTACTTTTCAGTGAATTCTAGTGGGTTGAAACACTGTTTTCTTGTGAAGTAACTCTATTTCAAGGATTTGTGCAGTGTACAACATCCTTTCTAGACTAGAGACTTACATTTTGCTGTCTTTTACACTTATTCTCTCACTATTCTGTGATATTCATTAGTATTTGCTCTGAATGACTACTGATTTCTAGCTGTTTCCTATAATGGGCCTTCTGCTCTACTTGTGGGACTTCACCACATGTAGAAACAACTTTATACACTCTTCTCTGAACTTGAGAAGGTATATACACTTGTCTTTCAACTGTTTTACAGTTGAATACTACTTTTCAGTGAATTCTAGAGGGTTGAAACACTGTTTTCTTGTGAAGTAACTCTATTTCAAGGATTTCTGCCGTGTACAACATCCTTTCCAGACTAGACACTGTCATTTTGATGTCTTTTACACTTGTTATCTCACTATTCTGTGATATTCATTAGTATTTGCTCTGAATGACTACTGATTTCTAGCTGTTTCCTATAATGGGCCTTCTTTTCTACTTGTGGGACTTCACCACATGTAGAAACAACTTTATACACTCTTCTCTGAACTTGCGAAGCTATATAAACTTGTCTTTCAACTGTTTTACAGTTAAATACTACTTTTCAGTGAATTCTGGTGGTTTGAAACACTGGTTTCATGTGAACTAACTCTATTTCAAGGATTTCTGCAGTGTACAACATCCTTTCTAGACTAGAGACTTACATTTTGCTGTCTTTTACACTTGTTCTCTCACTATTCTGTGATATTCATTAGTATTTGCTCTTAATGACTACTGATTTCTAGCTGTTTCCTATAATGGGCCTTCTGCTCTACTTGTGGGACTTCACCACATGTAGAAACAACTTTATACACTCTTCTCTGAACTTGCGAAGCTATATAAACTTGTCTTTCAACTGTTTTACAGTTAAATACTACTTTTCAGTGAATTCTGGTGGTTTGAAACACTGGTTTCATGTGAACTAACTCTATTTCAAGGATTTCTGCAGTGTACAACATCCTTTCTAGACTAGAGACTTACATTTTGCTGTCTTTTACACTTGTTCTCTCACTATTCTGTGATATTCATTAGTATTTGCACTGAATGACTACTGATTTCTAGCTGTTTCCTATAATGGGCCTTCTTTTCTACTTGTGGGACTTCACCACATGTAGAAACAACTTTATACACTCTTCTCTGAACTTGAGAAGCTATATACACTTGTCTTTCAACTGTTTTACAGTTCAATACTACTTTTCAGTGAATTCCAGTGAGTTGAAACACTGTTTTCTCGTGAAATAACTCTATTTCAAGGATTTCTGTATTGTATAACATCCTTTCTAGACTAGAAACTTACATTTTGATGTATTTTACACTTGTTCCCTCTCTATTATGTGATATTCATTAGTATTAGCTCTGAATGACTACTGATTTCTAGCTGTTTCCTATAATGGGCCTTCTGCTCTACTTGTGGGACTTCACCACATGTAGAAACAACTTTATACACTCTTCTCTGGACTTGCGAAGCTATATAAACTTGTCTTTCAACTCTTTTACAGTTGAAAACTACTTTTCAGTGAATTCTAGTGGGTTGAAACACTGTTTTCTTGTGAAGTAACTCTATTTCAAGGATTTCTGTAGTGTACAACATCCTTTCTAGACTAAAGACTTACATTTTGCTGTCTTTTACACTTGTTCTCTCACTATTCTGTGATATTCATTAGTATTTGCTCTGAATGACTACTGAATTCTAGGTATTTCTTATAATGGGCCTTCTGCTCTAGTTGTGGGACTTCACCACATATAGAAACAACTTTATGCACTCTTCTCTGGACTTGCGAAGCTATATAAACTTGTCTTTCAACTGTTTTACAGTTGAATACTACTTTTCAGTGAATTCTAGTGGGTTGAAACACTGTTTTCTTGTGAAGTAACTCTATTTCAAGGATTTGTGCAGTGTACAACATCCTTTCTAGACTAGAGACTTACATTTTGCTGTCTTTTACACTTATTCTCTCACTATTCTGTGATATTCATTAGTATTTGCTCTGAATGACTACTGATTTCTAGCTGTTTCCTATAATGGGCCTTCTTTTCTACTTGTGGGACTTCACCACATGTAGAAACAACTTTATACACTCTTCTCTGAACTTGAGAAGGTATATACACTTGTCTTTCAACTGTTTTACAGTTGAATACTACTTTTCAGTGAATTCTAGAGGGTTGAAACACTGTTTTCTTGTGAAGTAACTCTATTTCAAGGATTTCTGCAGTGTACAACATCCTTTCCAGACTAGACACTGTCATTTTGATGTCTTTTACACTTGTTATCTCACTATTCTGTGATATTCATTAGTATTTGCTCTGAATGACTACTGATTTCTAGCTGTTTCCTATAATGGGCCTTCTTTTCTACTTGTGGGACTTCACCACATGTAGAAACAACTTTATACACTCTTCTCTGAACTTGAGAAGCTATATGCACTTGTCCTTCAACTGTTTTACAGTTAAATACTACTTTTCAGTGAATTCTGGTGGTTTCAAACACTGGTTTCATGTGAACTAACTCTATTTCAAGGATTTCTGCAGTGTACAACATCCTTTCTAGACTAGAGACTTACATTTTGCTGTCTTTTACACTTGTTCTCTCACTATTCTGTGATATTCATTAGTATTTGCTCTGAATGACTACTGATTTCTAGCTGTTTCCTATAATGGGCCTTCTTTTCTACTTGTAGGACTTCACCACATGTAGAAACAACTTTATACACTCTTCTCTGAACTTGCGAAGCTATATAAACTTGTCTTTCAACTGTTTTACAGTTAAATACTACTTTTCAGTGAATTCTGGTGGTTTGAAACACTGGTTTCATGTGAACTAACTCTATTTCAAGGATTTCTGCAGTGTACAACATCCTTTCTAGACTAGAGACTTACATTTTGCTGTCTTTTACACTTGTTCTCTCACTATTCTGTGATATTCATTAGTATTTGCTCTGAATGACTACTGATTTCTAGCTGTTTCCTATAATGGGCCTTCTTTTCTACTTGTAGGACTTCACCACATGTAGAAACAAATTTATACACTCTTCTCTGAACTTGAGAAGCTATATACACTTGTCTTTCAACTGTTTTACAGTTGAATACTACTTTTCAGTGAATTCTAGAGGGTTGAAACACTGTTTCCTTATGAAGTAACTCTATTTCAAGGATTTCTGTAGTGTACAACATCCTTTCTAGACTAGAGACTTACATTTTGCTGTCTTTTACACTTGTTCTCTCAGTATTCTGTGATATTCATTAGTATTTGCTTTGAATGACTACTGATTTCTAGCTGTTTCCTATAATGGGCCTTCTGCTCCACTTGTGGGACTTCACCACATGTAGAAACAATTTTATACACTCTTCTCCGGACTTGCGAAGCTATATAAACTTGCTTTCAACTGTTTTACAGTTGAATACTACTTTTCAGTGAATTCTAGAGGGTTGAAACACTGTTTTCTTGTGAAGTAACTCTATTTCAAGGATTTCTGTAGTGTACAACATCCTTTCTAGACTAGAGACTTACATTTTGCTGTCTTTTACACTTGTTCTCTCACTATTCTGTGATATTCATTAGTATTTGCACTGAATGACTACTGATTTCTAGCTGTTTCCTATAATGGGCCTTCTTTTCTACTTGTGGGACTTCACCACATGTAGAAACAACTTTATACACTCTTCTCTGAACTTGAGAAGCTATATACACTTGTCTTTCAACTGTTTTACAGTTCAATACTTCTTTTCAGTGAATTCCAGTGAGTTGAAACACTGTTTTCTCGTGAAATAACTCTATTTCAAGGATTTCTGTAGTGTATAACATCCTTTCTAGACTAGAAACTTACATTTTGATGTATTTTACACTTGTTCCCTCTCTATTATGTGATATTCATTAGTATTAGCTCTGAATGACTACTGATTTCTAGCTGTTTCCTATAATGGGCCTTCTGCTCTACTTGTGGGACTTCACCACATGTAGAAACAACTTTATACACTCTTCTCTGGACTTGCGAAGCTATATAAACTTGTCTTTCAACTCTTTTACAGTTGAAAACTACTTTTCAGTGAATTCTAGTGGGTTGAAACACTGTTTTCTTGTGAAGTAACTCTATTTCAAGGATTTCTGTAGTGTACAACATCCTTTCTAGACTAAAGACTTACATTTTGCTGTCTTTTACACTTGTTCTCTCACTATTCTGTGATATTCATTAGTATTTGCTCTGAATGACTACTGAATTCTAGGTATTTCTTATAATGGGCCTTCTGCTCTAGTTGTGGGACTTCACCACATATAGAAACAACTTTATGCACTCTTCTCTGGACTTGCGAAGCTATATAAACTTGTCTTTCAACTGTTTTACAGTTGAATACTACTTTTCAGTGAATTCTAGTGGGTTGAAACACTGTTTTCTTGTGAAGTAACTCTATTTCAAGGATTTGTGCAGTGTACAACATCCTTTCTAGACTAGAGACTTACATTTTGCTGTCTTTTACACTTATTCTCTCACTATTCTGTGATATTCATTAGTATTTGCTCTGAATGACTACTGATTTCTAGCTGTTTCCTATAATGGGCCTTCTTTTCTACTTGTGGGACTTCACCACATGTAGAAACAACTTTATACACTCTTCTCTGAACTTGAGAAGGTATATACACTTGTCTTTCAACTGTTTTACAGTTGAATACTACTTTTCAGTGAATTCTAGAGGGTTGAAACACTGTTTTCTTGTGAAGTAACTCTATTTCAAGGATTTCTGCAGTGTACAACATCCTTTCCAGACTAGACACTGTCATTTTGATGTCTTTTACACTTGTTATCTCACTATTCTGTGATATTCATTAGTATTTGCTCTGAATGACTACTGATTTCTAGCTGTTTCCTATAATGGGCCTTCTTTTCTACTTGTGGGACTTCACCACATGTAGAAACAACTTTATACACTCTTCTCTGAACTTGAGAAGCTATATGCACTTGTCCTTCAACTGTTTTACAGTTAAATACTACTTTTCAGTGAATTCTGGTGGTTTCAAACACTGGTTTCATGTGAACTAACTCTATTTCAAGGATTTCTGCAGTGTACAACATCCTTTCTAGACTAGAGACTTACATTTTGCTGTCTTTTACACTTGTTCTCTCACTATTCTGTGATATTCATTAGTATTTGCTCTGAATGACTACTGATTTCTAGCTGTTTCCTATAATGGGCCTTCTTTTCTACTTGTAGGACTTCACCACATGTAGAAACAAATTTATACACTCTTCTCTGAACTTGAGAAGCTATATACACTTGTCTTTCAACTGTTTTACAGTTGAATACTACTTTTCAGTGAATTCTAGTGGGTTGAAACACTGTTTCCTTATGAAGTAACTCTATTTCAAGGATTTCTGTAGTGTACAACATCCTTTCTAGACTAGAGACTTACATTTTGCTGTCTTTTACACTTGTTCTCTCAGTATTCTGTGATATTCATTAGTATTTGCTCTGAATGACTACTGATTTCTAGCTGTTTCCTATAATGGGCCTTCTGCTCTACTTGTGGGACTTCACCACATGTAGAAACAACTTTATACACTCTTCTCCGAACTTGCGAAGCTATATACACTTGTCTTTCAACTGTTTTACAGTTGAATACTACTTTTCAGTGAATTCTAGTGAGTTGAAACACTGTTTTCTTGTGAAGTAACTCTATTTCAAGGATTTCTGTAGTGTATAACATCCTTTCTAGACTAGAAACTTACATTTTGATGTCTTTTACACCTGTTGTCACACAATTCTATGATATTCATTAGTATTTCCCCTGAATGACTACTGATTTCTAGCTGTTTCCTATAATGGGCCTTCTGCTCTACTTGTGGGACTTCACCACATGTAGAAACAACTTTATACACTCTTCTCTGAACTTGCGAAGCTATATAAACTTGTCTTTCAACTGTTTTACAGTTAAATACTACTTTTCAGTGAATTCTGGTGGTTTGAAACACTGGTTTCATGTGAACTAACTCTATTTCAAGGATTTCTGCAGTGTACAACATCCTTTCTAGACTAGAGACTTACATTTTGCTGTCTTTTACACTTGTTCTCTCACTATTCTGTGATATTCATTAGTATTTGCTCTGAATGACTACTGATTTCTAGCTGTTTCCTATAATGGGCCTTCTTTTCTACTTGTAGGACTTCACCACATGTAGAAACAAATTTATACACTCTTCTCTGAACTTGAGAAGCTATATACACTTGTCTTTCAACTGTTTTACAGTTGAATACTACTTTTCAGTGAATTCTAGTGGGTTGAAACACTGTTTCCTTATGAAGTAACTCTATTTCAAGGATTTCTGTAGTGTACAACATCCTTTCTAGACTAGAGACTTACATTTTGCTGTCTTTTACACTTGTTCTCTCAGTATTCTGTGATATTCATTAGTATTTGCTCTGAATGACTACTGATTTCTAGCTGTTTCCTATAATGGGCCTTCTGCTCCACTTGTGGGACTTCACCACATGTAGAAACAATTTTATACACTCTTCTCCGGACTTGCGAAGCTATATAAACTTGCTTTCAACTGTTTTACAGTTGAATACTACTTTTCAGTGAATTCTAGAGGGTTGAAACACTGTTTTCTTGTGAAGTAACTCTATTTCAAGGATTTCTGTAGTGTACAACATCCTTTCTAGACTAGAGACTTACATTTTGCTGTCTTTTACACTTGTTCTCTCACTATTCTGTGATATTCATTAGTATTTGCACTGAATGACTACTGATTTCTAGCTGTTTCCTATAATGGGCCTTCTTTTCTACTTGTGGGACTTCACCACATGTAGAAACAACTTTATACACTCTTCTCTGAACTTGAGAAGCTATATACACTTGTCTTTCAACTGTTTTACAGTTCAATACTACTTTTCAGTGAATTCCAGTGAGTTGAAACACTGTTTTCTCGTGAAATAACTCTATTTCAAGGATTTCTGTAGTGTATAACATCCTTTCTAGACTAGAAACTTACATTTTGATGTATTTTACACTTGTTCCCTCTCTATTATGTGATATTCATTAGTATTAGCTCTGAATGACTACTGATTTCTAGCTGTTTCCTATAATGGGCCTTCTGCTCTACTTGTGGGACTTCACCACATGTAGAAACAACTTTATACACTCTTCTCTGGACTTGCGAAGCTATATAAACTTGTCTTTCAACTCTTTTACAGTTGAAAACTACTTTTCAGTGAATTCTAGTGGGTTGAAACACTGTTTTCTTGTGAAGTAACTCTATTTCAAGGATTTCTGTAGTGTACAACATCCTTTCTAGACTAAAGACTTACATTTTGCTGTCTTTTACACTTGTTCTCTCACTATTCTGTGATATTCATTAGTATTTGCTCTGAATGACTACTGAATTCTAGGTATTTCTTATAATGGGCCTTCTGCTCTAGTTGTGGGACTTCACCACATATAGAAACAACTTTATGCACTCTTCTCTGGACTTGCGAAGCTATATAAACTTGTCTTTCAACTGTTTTACAGTTGAATACTACTTTTCAGTGAATTCTAGTGGGTTGAAACACTGTTTTCTTGTGAAGTAACTCTATTTCAAGGATTTGTGCAGTGTACAACATCCTTTCTAGACTAGAGACTTACATTTTGCTGTCTTTTACACTTATTCTCTCACTATTCTGTGATATTCATTAGTATTTGCTCTGAATGACTACTGATTTCTAGCTGTTTCCTATAATGGGCCTTCTTTTCTACTTGTGGGACTTCACCACATGTAGAAACAACTTTATACACTCTTCTCTGAACTTGAGAAGGTATATACACTTGTCTTTCAACTGTTTTACAGTTGAATACTACTTTTCAGTGAATTCTAGAGGGTTGAAACACTGTTTTCTTGTGAAGTAACTCTATTTCAAGGATTTCTGCAGTGTACAACATCCTTTCCAGACTAGACACTGTCATTTTGATGTCTTTTACACTTGTTATCTCACTATTCTGTGATATTCATTAGTATTTGCTCTGAATGACTACTGATTTCTAGCTGTTTCCTATAATGGGCCTTCTTTTCTACTTGTGGGACTTCACCACATGTAGAAACAACTTTATACACTCTTCTCTGAACTTGAGAAGCTATATAAACTTGTCTTTCAACTGTTTTACAGTTAAATACTACTTTTCAGTGAATTCTAGAGGATTGAAACACTGTTTTCTTGTGAAGTAACTCTATTTCAAGGATTTCTGTAGTGTACAACATCCTTTCTAGACTATTGACTTACATTTTGCGGTCTTTTACACTTGTTCTCTCAGTATTCTGTGATATTCATTAGTATTTGCTCTGAATGACTACTGATTTCTAGCTGTTTCCTATAATGGGCCTTCTTTTCTACTTGTGGGACTTCACCACATGTAGAAACAACTTTATACACTCTTCTCCGAACTTGAGAAGCTATATACACTTGTCTTTCAACTGTTTTACAGTTGAATACTACTTTTCAGTGAATTCTACTGAGTTGAAACACTGTTTTCTTGTGAAGTAACTCTATTTCAAGGATTTCTGTAGTGTACAACATCCTTTCTAGACTAGAGACTTACATTTTGCTGTCTTTTACACTGGTTCTCTCAGTATTCTGTGATATTCATTAGTATTTGCTCTGAATGACTACTGATTTCTAGCTGTTTCCTATAATGGGCCTTCTGCTCTACTTGTGGGACTTCACCACATGTAGAAACAACTTTATACACTCTTCTCCGGACTTGCGAAGCTATATAAACTTGCTTTCAACTGTTTTACAGTTGAATACTACTTTTCAGTGAATTCTAGAGGGTTGAAACACTGTTTTCTTGTGAAGTAACTCTATTTCAAGGATTTCTGTAGTTTACAACATCCTTTCTAGACTAGAGACTTACATTTTGCTGTCTTTTACACTTGTTCTCTCACTATTCTGTGATATTCATTAGTATTTGCTCTGAATGACTACTGATTTCAAGCAGTTTCCTATAATGGGCCTTCTGCTCTACTTGTGGGACTTCACCACATGTAGAAACAACTTTATACACTCTTCTCTGAACTTGAGAAGCTATATACACTTTTCTTTCAACTGTTTTACAGTTCAATACTACTTTTCAGTGAATTCTAGTGAGTTGAAACACTGTTTTTCTGTGAAGTAACTCTATTTCAAGGATTTCTGTGGTATATAACATCCTTTCTAGACTAGAAACTTACATTTTGATGTCTTTTACACCTGTTGTCACACAATTCTATGATATTCATTAGTATTTCCTTTGCATTACTACTGATTTCTAGCTGTTTCCTAAAATGGGCCTTCTGCTCTACTTGTGGGACTTCACCACATGTAGAAACAACTTTATACACTCTCCTCTGAACTTGCGAAGCTATATAAACTTGTCTTTCAACTGTTTTACAGTTGAATACTACTTTACAGTGAATTCTAGTGGGTTGAAACACTGTTTTCTTGTGAAGTAACTCTATTTCAAGGATTTCTGTAGTGTACAACATCCTTTCTAGACTAGAGACTTACATTTTGCTGTCTTTTACACTTGTTCTCTCACTATTCTGTGATATTCATTAGTATTTGCTCTGAATGACTACTGAGTTCTAGCTGTTTCCTATAATGGGCCTTCTGCTCTAATTGTGGGAATTCACCACATGTAGAAACAACTTTATACACTCTTCTCCGGACTTGCGAAGCTATATAAACTTGTCTTTCAACTGTTTTACAGTTGAATACTACTTTTCAGTGAATTCTAGAGGATTGAAACACTGTTTTCTTGTGAAGTAACTCTATTTCAAGGATTTCTGTAGTGTACAACATCCTTTCTAGACTATTGACTTACATTTTGCGGTCTTTTACACTTGTTCTCTCAGTATTCTGTGATATTCATTAGTATTTGCTCTGAATGACTACTGATTTCTAGCTGTTTCCTATAATGGGCCTTCTTTTCTACTTGTGGGACTTCACCACATGTAGAAACAACTTTATACACTCTTCTCCGAACTTGAGAAGCTATATACACTTGTCTTTCAACTGTTTTACAGTTGAATACTACTTTTCAGTGAATTCTACTGAGTTGAAACACTGTTTTCTTGTGAAGTAACTCTATTTCAAGGATTTCTGTAGTGTACAACATCCTTTCTAGACTAGAGACTTACATTTTGCTGTCTTTTACACTGGTTCTCTCAGTATTCTGTGATATTCATTAGTATTTGCTCTGAATGACTACTGATTTCTAGCTGTTTCCTATAATGGGCCTTCTGCTCTACTTGTGGGACTTCACCACATGTAGAAACAACTTTATACACTCTTCTCCGGACTTGCGAAGCTATATAAACTTGCTTTCAACTGTTTTACAGTTGAATACTACTTTTCAGTGAATTCTAGAGGGTTGAAACACTGTTTTCTTGTGAAGTAACTCTATTTCAAGGATTTCTGTAGTTTACAACATCCTTTCTAGACTAGAGACTTACATTTTGCTGTCTTTTACACTTGTTCTCTCACTATTCTGTGATATTCATTAGTATTTGCTCTGAATGACTACTGATTTCAAGCAGTTTCCTATAATGGGCCTTCTGCTCTACTTGTGGGACTTCACCACATGTAGAAACAACTTTATACACTCTTCTCTGAACTTGAGAAGCTATATACACTTTTCTTTCAACTGTTTTACAGTTCAATACTACTTTTCAGTGAATTCTAGTGAGTTGAAACACTGTTTTTCTGTGAAGTAACTCTATTTCAAGGATTTCTGTGGTGTATAACATCCTTTCTAGACTAGAAACTTACATTTTGATGTCTTTTACACCTGTTGTCACACAATTCTATGATATTCATTAGTATTTCCTTTGCATTACTACTGATTTCTAGCTGTTTCCTAAAATGGGCCTTCTGCTCTACTTGTGGGACTTCACCACATGTAGAAACAACTTTATACACTCTCCTCTGAACTTGCGAAGCTATATAAACTTGTCTTTCAACTGTTTTACAGTTGAATACTACTTTACAGTGAATTCTAGTGGGTTGAAACACTGTTTTCTTGTGAAGTAACTCTATTTCAAGGATTTCTGTAGTGTACAACATCCTTTCTAGACTAGAGACTTA
The DNA here is from genome assembly GCF_951640355.1 of Cnephaeus nilssonii. Classification (NCBI taxonomy): domain Eukaryota; kingdom Metazoa; phylum Chordata; class Mammalia; order Chiroptera; family Vespertilionidae; genus Cnephaeus; species Cnephaeus nilssonii. The sequence continues at coordinate 56,125,182 of NC_137089.1, read as the reverse complement.
CATTTTGCTGTCTTTTCCACTTGGTCTCTCACTATTCTGTGATATTCATTAGTATTTGCTCTGAATGACTACTGATTTCTAGCTGTTTCCTATAATGGGCCTTCTTTTCTACTTGTAGGACTTCACCACATGTAGAAACAAATTTATACACTCTTCTCTGAACTTGAGAAGCTATATACACTTGTCTTTCAACTGTTTTACAGTTGAATACTACATTTCAGTGAATTCTAGTGGGTTGAAACACTGTTTCCTTATGAAGTAACTCTATTTCAAGGATTTCTGTAGTGTACAACATCCTTTCTAGACTAGAGACTTACATTTTGCTGTCTTTTACACTGGTTCTCTCAGTATTCTGTGATATTCATTAGTATTTGCTCTGAATGACTACTGATTTCTAGCTGTTTCCTATAATGGGCCTTCTGCTCTACTTGTGGGACTTCACCACATGTAGAAACAACTTTATACACTCTTCTCCGGACTTGCGAAGCTATATAAACTTGCTTTCAACTGTTTTACAGTTGAATACTACTTTTCAGTGAATTCTAGAGGGTTGAAACACTGTTTTCTTGTGAAGTAACTCTATTTCAAGGATTTCTGTAGTTTACAACATCCTTTCTAGACTAGAGACTTACATTTTGCTGTCTTTTACACTTGTTCTCTCACTATTCTGTGATATTCATTAGTATTTGCTCTGAATGACTACTGATTTCAAGCAGTTTCCTATAATGGGCCTTCTGCTCTACTTGTGGGACTTCACCACATGTAGAAACAAGTTTATACACTCTTCTCTGAACTTGAGAAGCTATATACACTTTTCTTTCAACTGTTTTACAGTTCAATACTACTTTTCAGTGAATTCTAGTGAGTTGAAACACTGTTTTTCTGTGAAGTAACTCTATTTCAAGGATTTCTGTGGTATATAACATCCTTTCTAGACTAGAAACTTACATTTTGATGTCTTTTACACCTGTTGTCACACAATTCTATGATATTCATTAGTATTTCCTTTGCATTACTACTGATTTCTAGCTGTTTCCTAAAATGGGCCTTCTGCTCTACTTGTGGGACTTCACCACATGTAGAAACAACTTTATACACTCTCCTCTGAACTTGCGAAGCTATATAAACTTGTCTTTCAACTGTTTTACAGTTGAATACTACTTTACAGTGAATTCTAGTGGGTTGAAACACTGTTTTCTTGTGAAGTAACTCTATTTCAAGGATTTCTGTAGTGTACAACATACTTTCTAGACTAGAGACTTACATTTTGCTGTCTTTTACACTTGTTCTCTCACTATTCTGTGATATTCATTAGTATTTGCTCTGAATGACTACTGATTTCTAGCTGTTTCCTATAATGGGCCTTCTTTTCTACTTGTAGGACTTCACCACATGTAGAAACAAATTTATACACTCTTCTCTGAACTTGAGAAGCTATATACACTTGTCTTTCAACTGTTTTACAGTTGAATACTACATTTCAGTGAATTCTAGTGGGTTGAAACACTGTTTCCTTATGAAGTAACTCTATTTCAAGGATTTCTGTAGTGTACAACATCCTTTCTAGACTAGAGACTTACATTTTGCTGTCTTTTACACTTGTTCTCTCAGTGTTCTGTGATATTCATTAGTATTTGCTCTGAATGACTACTGATTTCTAGCTGTTTCCTATAATGGGCCTTCTGCTCTACTTGTGGGACTTCACCACATGTAGAAACAACTTTATACACTCTTCTCCAGACTTGCGAAGCTATATAAAATTGTCTTTCAACTGTTTTACAGTTGAATACTACTTTTCAGTGAATTCTAGAGGGTTGAAACACTGTTTTCTTGTGAAGTAACTCTATTTCAAGGATTTCTGTAGTGTACAACATCCTTTCTAGACTAGCGACTTACATTTTGCTGTCTTTTACACTTGTTCTCTCACTATTCTGTGATATTCATTAGTATTTCCCCTGAATTACTACTGATTTCTAGCTGTTTCCTATAATGGGCCTTCTACTCTACTTGTGGGACTTCACCACATGTAGAAACAACTTTATACACTCTTCTCTGAACTTGCGAAGCTATATAAACTTGTCTTTCAACTGTTTTACAGTTAAATACTACTTTTCAGTGAATTCTGGTGGTTTGAAACACTGGTTTCATGTGAACTAACTCTATTTCAAGGATTTCTGAAGTGTACAACATCCTTTCTAGACTAGAGACTTACATTTTGCTGTCTTTTACACTTGTTCTCTCACTATTCTGTGATATTCATTAGTATTTGCTCTGAATGACTACTGATTTCTAGCTGTTTCCTATAATGGGCCTTCTGCTCTACTTGTGGGACTTCACCACATGTAGAAACAATTTTATACACTCTTCTCCGGACTTGCGAAGCTATATAAACTTGTCTTTCAACTGTTTTACAGTTGAATACTACTTTTCAGTGAATTCTAGAGGGTTGAAACACTGTTTTCTTGTGAAGTAACTCTATTTCAAGGATTTCTGTAGTGTACAACATCCTTTCTAGACTAGAGACTTACATTTTGCTGTCTTTTACAGTTGTTCTCTCACTATTCTGTGATATTCATTAGTATTTGCTCTGAATGACTACTGATTTCTAGCTGTTTCCTATAATGGGCCTTCTGCTCTACTTGTGGGACTTCACCACATGTAGAAACAACTTTATACACTCTTCTCTGAACTTGAGAAGCTATATACACTTTTCTTTCAACTGTTTTACAGTTCAATACTACTTTTCAGTGAATTCTAGTGAGTTGAAACACTGTTTTCTTGTGAAGTAACTCTTTCAAGGATTTCTGCGGTGTATAACATCCTTTCTAGACTAGAAACTTACATTTTGATGTCTTTTACACCTGTTGTCACACAATTCTATGATATTCATTAGTATTTCCCCTGAATTACTACTAATTTCTAGCTGTTTCCTATAATGGGCCTTCTGCTCTACTTGTGGGACTTCACCACATGTAGAAACAACTTTATACACTCTTCTCTGAACTTGCGAAGCTATATAAACTTGTCTTTCAACTGTTTTACAGTTGAATACTACTTTTCAGTGAATTCTAGTGGGTTGAAACACTGTTTTCTTGTGACGTAACTCTATTTCAAGGATTTCTGCAGTGTACAACATCCTTTCTAGACTAGAGACTTACATTTTGATGTCTTTTACACTTGTTCTCTCACTATTCTGTGATATTCATTAGTATTTGCTCTGAATGACTACTGATTTCTAGCTGTTTTCTATAATGGGCCTTCTGCTCTACTTGTGGGACTTCACCACATGTAGAAACAACTTTATACACTCTTCTCTGAACTTGAGAAGGTATATACACTTGTCTTTCAACTGTTTTACAGTTGAATACTACTTTTCAGTGAATTCTAGAGGGTTGAAACACTGTTTTCTTGTGAAGTAACTCTATTTCAAGGATTTCTGCAGTGTACAACATCCTTTCCAGACTAGACACTGTCATTTTGATGTCTTTTACACTTGTTATCTCACTATTCTGTGATATTCATTAGTATTTGCTCTGAATGACTACTGATTTCTAGCTGTTTCCTATAATGGGCCTTCTTTTCTACTTGTGGGACTTCACCACATGTAGAAACAACTTTATACACTCTTCTCTGAACTTGAGAAGCTATATGCACTTGTCCTTCAACTGTTTTACAGTTAAATACTACTTTTCAGTGAATTCTGGTGGTTTCAAACACTGGTTTCATGTGAACTAACTCTATTTCAAGGATTTCTGCAGTGTACAACATCCTTTCTAGACTAGAGACTTACATTTTGATGTCTTTTACACTTGTTCTCTCACTATTCTGTGATATTCATTAGTATTTGCTCTGAATGACTACTGAGTTCTAGCTGTTTCCTATAATGGGCCTTCTGCTCTAATTGTGGGAATTCACCGCATGTAGAAACAACTTTATACACTCTTCTCCGGACTTGCGAAGCTATATAAACTTGTCTTTCAACTGTTTTACAGTTGAATACTACTTTTCAGTGAATTCTAGAGGATTGAAACACTGTTTTCTTGTGAAGTAACTCTATTTCAAGGATTTCTGTAGTGTACAACATCCTTTCTAGACTATTGACTTACATTTTGCGGTCTTTTACACTTGTTCTCTCAGTATTCTGTGATATTCATTAGTATTTGCTCTGAATGACTACTGATTTCTAGCTGTTTCCTATAATGGGCCTTCTTTTCTACTTGTGGGACTTCACCACATGTAGAAACAACTTTATACACTCTTCTCCGAACTTGAGAAGCTATATACACTTGTCTTTCAACTGTTTTACAGTTGAATACTACTTTTCAGTGAATTCTACTGAGTTGAAACACTGTTTTCTTGTGAAGTAACTCTATTTCAAGGATTTCTGTAGTGTACAACATCCTTTCTAGACTAGAGACTTACATTTTGCTGTCTTTTACACTGGTTCTCTCAGTATTCTGTGATATTCATTAGTATTTGCTCTGAATGACTACTGATTTCTAGCTGTTTCCTATAATGGGCCTTCTGCTCTACTTGTGGGACTTCACCACATGTAGAAACAACTTTATACACTCTTCTCCGGACTTGCGAAGCTATATAAACTTGCTTTCAACTGTTTTACAGTTGAATACTACTTTTCAGTGAATTCTAGAGGGTTGAAACACTGTTTTCTTGTGAAGTAACTCTATTTCAAGGATTTCTGTAGTTTACAACATCCTTTCTAGACTAGAGACTTACATTTTGCTGTCTTTTACACTTGTTCTCTCACTATTCTGTGATATTCATTAGTATTTGCTCTGAATGACTACTGATTTCAAGCAGTTTCCTATAATGGGCCTTCTGCTCTACTTGTGGGACTTCACCACATGTAGAAACAACTTTATACACTCTTCTCTGAACTTGAGAAGCTATATACACTTTTCTTTCAACTGTTTTACAGTTCAATACTACTTTTCAGTGAATTCTAGTGAGTTGAAACACTGTTTTTCTGTGAAGTAACTCTATTTCAAGGATTTCTGTGGTGTATAACATCCTTTCTAGACTAGAAACTTACATTTTGATGTCTTTTACACCTGTTGTCACACAATTCTATGATATTCATTAGTATTTCCTTTGCATTACTACTGATTTCTAGCTGTTTCCTAAAATGGGCCTTCTGCTCTACTTGTGGGACTTCACCACATGTAGAAACAACTTTATACACTCTCCTCTGAACTTGCGAAGCTATATAAACTTGTCTTTCAACTGTTTTACAGTTGAATACTACTTTACAGTGAATTCTAGTGGGTTGAAACACTGTTTTCTTGTGAAGTAACTCTATTTCAAGGATTTCTGTAGTGTACAACATCCTTTCTAGACTAGAGACTTACATTTTGCTGTCTTTTACACTTGTTCTCTCACTATTCTGTGATATTCATTAGTATTTGCTCTGAATGACTACTGATTTCTAGCTGTTTCCTATAATGGGCCTTCTTTTCTACTTGTAGGACTTCACCACATGTAGAAACAAATTTATACACTCTTCTCTGAACTTGAGAAGCTATATACACTTGTCTTTCAACTGTTTTACAGTTGAATACTACATTTCAGTGAATTCTAGTGGGTTGAAACACTGTTTCCTTATGAAGTAACTCTATTTCAAGGATTTCTGTAGTGTACAACATCCTTTCTAGACTAGAGACTTACATTTTGCTGTCTTTTACACTTGTTCTCTCAGTGTTCTGTGATATTCATTAGTATTTGCTCTGAATGACTACTGATTTCTAGCTGTTTCCTATAATGGGCCTTCTGCTCTACTTGTGGGACTTCACCACATGTAGAAACAACTTTATACACTCTTCTCCAGACTTGCGAAGCTATATAAAATTGTCTTTCAACTGTTTTACAGTTGAATACTACTTTTCAGTGAATTCTAGAGGGTTGAAACACTGTTTTCTTGTGAAGTAACTCTATTTCAAGGATTTCTGTAGTGTACAACATCCTTTCTAGACTAGCGACTTACATTTTGCTGTCTTTTACACTTGTTCTCTCACTATTCTGTGATATTCATTAGTATTTCCCCTGAATTACTACTGATTTCTAGCTGTTTCCTATAATGGGCCTTCTACTCTACTTGTGGGACTTCACCACATGTAGAAACAACTTTATACACTCTTCTCTGAACTTGCGAAGCTATATAAACTTGTCTTTCAACTGTTTTACAGTTAAATACTACTTTTCAGTGAATTCTGGTGGTTTGAAACACTGGTTTCATGTGAACTAACTCTATTTCAAGGATTTCTGAAGTGTACAACATCCTTTCTAGACTAGAGACTTACATTTTGCTGTCTTTTACACTTGTTCTCTCACTATTCTGTGATATTCATTAGTATTTGCTCTGAATGACTACTGATTTCTAGCTGTTTCCTATAATGGGCCTTCTTTTCTACTTGTAGGACTTCACCACATGTAGAAACAAATTTATACACTCTTCTCTGAACTTGCGAAGCTATATAAACTTGTCTTTCAACTGTTTTACAGTTGAATACTACTTTTCAGTGAATTCTAGTGGGTTGAAACACTGTTTCCTTATGAAGTAACTCTATTTCAAGGATTTCTGTAGTGTACAACATCCTTTCTAGACTAGAGACTTACATTTTGCTGTCTTTTACACTTGTTCTCTCAGTATTCTGTGATATTCATTAGTATTTGCTCTGAATGACTACTGATTTCTAGCTGTTTCCTATAATGGGCCTTCTGCTCTACTTGTGGGACTTCACCACATGTAGAAACAATTTTATACACTCTTCTCCGGACTTGCGAAGCTATATAAACTTGTCTTTCAACTGTTTTACAGTTGAATACTACTTTTCAGTGAATTCTAGAGGGTTGAAACACTGTTTTCTTGTGAAGTAACTCTATTTCAAGGATTTCTGTAGTGTACAACATCCTTTCTAGACTAGAGACTTACATTTTGCTGTCTTTTACAGTTGTTCTCTCACTATTCTGTGATATTCATTAGTATTTGCTCTGAATGACTACTGATTTCTAGCTGTTTCCTATAATGGGCCTTCTGCTCTACTTGTGGGACTTCACCACATGTAGAAACAACTTTATACACTCTTCTCTGAACTTGAGAAGCTATATACACTTTTCTTTCAACTGTTTTACAGTTCAATACTACTTTTCAGTGAATTCTAGTGAGTTGAAACACTGTTTTCTTGTGAAGTAACTCTTTCAAGGATTTCTGCGGTGTATAACATCCTTTCTAGACTAGAAACTTACATTTTGATGTCTTTTACACCTGTTGTCACACAATTCTATGATATTCATTAGTATTTCCCCTGAATTACTACTGATTTCTAGCTGTTTCCTATAATGGGCCTTCTGCTCTACTTGTGGGACTTCACCACATGTAGAAACAACTTTATACACTCTTCTCTGAACTTGCGAAGCTATATAAACTTGTCTTTCAACTGTTTTAGAGTTGAATACTACTTTTCAGTGAATTCTAGTGGGTTGAAACACTGTTTTCTTGTGACGTAACTCTATTTCAAGGATTTCTGCAGTGTACAACATCCTTTCTAGACTAGAGACTTACATTTTGATGTCTTTTACACTTGTTCTCTCACTATTCTGTGATATTCATTAGTATTTGCTCTGAATGACTACTGATTTCTAGCTGTTTCCTATAATGGGCCTTCTGCTCTACTTGTGGGACTTCACCACATGTAGAAACAACTTTATACACTCTTCTCTGAACTTGAGAAGGTATATACACTTGTCTTTCAACTGTTTTACAGTTGAATACTACTTTTCAGTGAATTCTAGAGGGTTGAAACACTGTTTTCCTGTGAAGTAACTCTATTTCAAGGATTTCTGCAGTGTACAACATCCTTTCCAGACTAGACACTGTCATTTTGATGTCTTTTACACTTGTTATCTCACTATTCTGTGATATTCATTAGTATTTGCTCTGAATGACTACTGATTTCTAGCTGTTTCCTATAATGGGCCTTCTTTTGTACTTGTGGGACTTCACCACATGTAGAAACAACTTTATACACTCTTCTCTGAACTTGGGAAGCTATATACACTTGTCTTTTAACTGTTTTAGAGTTGAATACTAGTTTTCAGTGAATTCTGGTGGTTTCAAACACTGGTTTCATGTGAACTAACTCTATTTCAAGGATTTCTGCAGTGTACAACATCCTTTCTAGACTAGAGACTTACATTTTGCTGTCTTTTACACTTGTTCTCTCACTATTCTGTGATATTCATTAGTATTTGCACTGAATGACTACTGATTTCTAGCTGTTTCCTATAATGGGCCTTCTTTTCTACTTGTGGGACTTCACCACAGGTAGAAACAACTTTATACACTCTTCTCTGAACTTGAGAAGCTATATACACTTGTCTTTCAACTGTTTTACAGTTCAATACTACTTTTCAGTGAATTCCAGTGAGTTGAAACACTGTTTTCTCGTGAAATAACTCTATTTCAAGGATTTCTGTAGTGTATAACATCCTTTCTAGACTAGAAACTTACATTTTGATGTATTTTACACTTGTTCCCTCTCTATTATGTGATATTCATTAGTATTAGCTCTGAATGACTACTGATTTCTAGCTGTTTCCTATAATGGGCCTTCTGCTCTACTTGTGGGACTTCACCACATGTAGAAACAACTTTATACACTCTTCTCTGGACTTGCGAAGCTATATAAACTTGTCTTTCAACTCTTTTACGGTTGAGAACTACTTTTCAGTGAATTCTAGTGGGTTGAAACACTGTTTTCTTGTGAAGTAACTCTATTTCAAGGATTTCTGTAGTGTACAACATCCTTTCTAGACTATTGACTTACATTTTGCTGTCTTTTACACTTGTTCTCTCACTATTCTGTGATATTCATTAGTATTTGCTCTGAATGACTACTGATTTCTAGCTGTTTCCTATAATGGGCCTTCTTTTTTACTTGTGGGACTTCACCACATGTAGAAACAACTTTATACACTCTTCTCTGAACTTGGGAAGCTATATACACTTGTCTTTTAACTGTTTTAGAGTTGAATACTAGTTTTCAGTGAATTCTGGTGGTTTCAAACACTGGTTTCATGTGAACTAACTCTATTTCAAGGATTTCTGCAGTGTACAACATCCTTTCTAGACTAGAGACTTACATTTTGCTGTCTTTTACACTTGTTCTCTCACTATTCTGTGATATTCATTAGTATTTGCACTGAATGACTACTGATTTCTAGCTGTTTCCTATAATGGGCCTTCTTTTCTACTTGTGGGACTTCACCACAGGTAGAAACAACTTTATACACTCTTCTCTGAACTTGAGAAGCTATATACACTTGTCTTTCAACTGTTTTACAGTTCAATACTACTTTTCAGTGAATTCCAGTGAGTTGAAACACTGTTTTCTCGTGAAATAACTCTATTTCAAGGATTTCTGTAGTGTATAACATCCTTTCTAGACTAGAAACTTACATTTTGATGTATTTTACACTTGTTCCCTCTCTATTATGTGATATTCATTAGTATTAGCTCTGAATGACTACTGATTTCTAGCTGTTTCCTATAATGGGCCTTCTGCTCTACTTGTGGGACTTCACCACATGTAGAAACAACTTTATACACTCTTCTCTGGACTTGCGAAGCTATATAAACTTGTCTTTCAACTCTTTTACGGTTGAGAACTACTTTTCAGTGAATTCTAGTGGGTTGAAACACTGTTTTCTTGTGAAGTAACTCTATTTCAAGGATTTCTGTAGTGTACAACATCCTTTCTAGACTATTGACTTACATTTTGCTGTCTTTTACACTTGTTCTCTCACTATTCTGTGATATTCATTAGTATTTGCTCTGAATGACTACTGATTTCTAGCTGTTTCCTATAATGGGCCTTCTTTTCTACTTGTGGGACTTCACCACATGTAGAAACAACTTTATACACTCTTCTCCGAACTTGAGAAGCTATATACACTTGTCTTTCAACTGTTTTACAGTTGAATACTACTTTTCAGTGAATTCTACTGAGTTGAAACACTGTTTTCTTGTGAAGTAACTCTATTTCAAGGATTTCTGTAGTGTACAACACCCTTTCTAGACTAGAGACTTACATTTTGCTGTCTTTTACAATGGTTCTCTCAGTATTCTGTGATATTCATTAGTATTTGCTCTGAATGACTACTGATTTCTAGCTGTTTCCTATAATGGGCCTTCTGCTCTACTTGTGGGACTTCACCACATGTAGAAACAACTTTATACACTCTTCTCCGGACTTGCGAAGCTATATAAACTTGCTTTCAACTGTTTTACAGTTGAATACTACTTTTCAGTGAATTCTAGAGGGTTGAAACACTGTTTTCTTGTGAAGTAACTCTATTTCAAGGATTTCTGTAGTGTACAACATCCTTTCTAGACTAGAGACTTACATTTTGCTGTCTTTTACACTTGTTCTCTCACTATTCTGTGATATTCATTAGTATTTGCTCTGAATGACTACTGATTTCAAGCAGTTTCCTATAATGGGCCTTCTGCTCTACTTGTGGGACTTCACCACATGTAGAAACAACTTTATACACTCTTCTCTGAACTTGAGAAGCTATATACACTTTTCTTTCAACTGTTTTACAGTTCAATACTACTTTTCAGTGAATTCTAGTGAGTTGAAACACTGTTTTCCTGTGAAGTAACTCTATTTCAAGGATTTCTGTGTTGTATAACATCCTTTCTAGACTAGAAACTTACATTTTGATGTCTTTTACACCTGTTGTCACACAATTCTATGATATTCATTAGTATTTCCTTTGAATTACTACTGATTTCTAGCTGTTTCCTATAATGGGCCTTCTTTTCTACTTGTGGGACTTCACCACAGGTAGAAACAACTTTATACACTCTTCTCTGAACTTGAGAAGCTATATACACTTGTCTTTCAACTGTTTTACAGTTCAATACTACTTTTCAGTGAATTCCAGTGGGTTGAAACACTGTTTTCTTGTGAAGTAACTCTATTTCAAGGATTTGTGCAGTGTACAACATCCTTTCTAGACTAGAGACTTACATTTTGCTGTCTTTTACACTTATTCTCTCACTATTCTGTGATATTCATTAGTATTTGCTTTGAATGACTACTGATTTCTAGCTGTTTCCTATAATGGGCCTTCTGCTCTACTTGTGGGACTTCACCACATGTAGAAACAACTTTATACACTCTTCTCTGAACTTGAGAAGGTATATACACTTGTCTTTCAACTGTTTTACAGTTGAATACTACTTTTCAGTGAATTCTAGAGGGTTGAAACACTGTTTTCTTGTGAAGTAACTCTATTTCAAGGATTTCTGCAGTGTACAACATCCTTTCCAGACTAGACACTGTCATTTTGATGTCTTTTACACTTGTTATCTCACTATTCTGTGATATTCATTAGTATTTGCTCTGAATGACTACTGATTTCTAGCTGTTTCCTATAATGGGCCTTCTGCTCTACTTGTGGGACTTCACCACATGTAGAAACAACTTTATACACTCTTCTCTGAACTTGAGAAGCTATATGCACTTGTCTTTCAACTGTTTTACAGTTAAATACTACTTTTCAGGGAATTCTGGTGGTTTCAAACAATGGTTTCATGTGAACTAACTCTATTTCAAGGATTTCTGCAGTGTACAACATCCTTTCTAGACTAGAGACTTACATTTTGCTGTCTTTTACACTTGTTCTCTCACTATTCTGTGATATTCATTAGTATTTGCACTGAATGACTACTGATTCTAGCTGTTTCCTATAATGGGCCTTCTTTTCTACTTGTGGGACTTCACCACAGGTAGAAACAACTTTATACACTCTTCTCTGAACTTGAGAAGCTATATACACTTGTCTTTCAACTGTTTTACAGTTCAATACTACTTTTCAGTGAATTCCAGTGAGTTGAAACACTGTTTTCTCGTGAAGTAACTCTATTTCAAGGATTTCTGTAGTGTATAACATCCTTTCTAGACTAGAAACTTACATTTTGCTGTCTTTTACACTTGTTCCCTCTCTATTATGTGATATTCATTAGTATTAGCTCTGAATGACTACTGATTTCTAGCTGTTTCCTATAATGGGCCTTCTGCTCTACTTGTGGGACTTCACCACATGTAGAAACAACTTTATACACTCTTCTCTGGACTTGCGAAGCTATATAAACTTGTCTTTCAACTCTTTTACAGTTGAATACTACTTTTCAGTGAATTCTGGAGGTTTCAAACATTGGTTTCATGTGAACTACTCTATTTCAAGTATTTCTGTAGTGTACAACATCCTTTCTTGACTAGAGACTTACATTTTGATGTCTTCTACACTTGTTCTCTCACTATTCTGTGATATTCATTAGTATTTGCTCTGAATTACTACTGATTTCTAGCCGTGTCCTATAATGGGCTTTCTGCTCTACTTGTGGTACTTCAACTCATGTAAAAACAACTTCATACACACTTCTCTGAACTGAACAAGCTATATACACTTGTCTTTCAACTGTTTTACAGTTGAATGCTACTTTTCAGTGAATTCCTGTGGTTTCTAAAGCTGCTTAAATGTGCTCTTTGCTCTATTCCAGGATTTCCCTCATTGTATGAAACACTTTCATTACTATATCATAACATTGTGATGTATTTTCCCTGTATTCTTTAACTATTCTGTTCAATTTACTGCCATTTTGCCCTTAGTTCCTAGTCTTTCTTACAATGTCTTACAACTGGCTTTCTGCTGCAGTTACCGGACTTACCTGCATTGTACAAACAGTTCTCTATACTCTTCTCTCAAGTGGAGAAGCAATAAATACTTGTCTTCTACGTATGTTTTACAGTTTAATGGTAATTTTCAGTGACTTTTAGTGATTTCAAACACTGATTTAATGTTAACTTGCTCTATTTCAAGGATTTCGGCTGTGTACAACATCTTTTCTATACTATACACTTACATTTTGATGTCTTTTCCACTTTATCTCTCACAATTCTGTTGTATTCATTATTATCAGCTCTGGATTACTACTGGTTACTTGAAATGTGCTATAATTGGCCTTTTGGTCTAGTTATGGGGCTTCCCAACCTGTACAATCAACTTTGTACTGTCTTCTGTGAACATGAGAAGCTATATACACTTGCTTCTCTACTGTTTTACAGTTTAATGCTACTTTTCAGTGAATTCTAGTGGTTTCCAACACTGGTTTAATGTGCACTTGCTCTATTGCAAGGATTTCTGCTGTGTACAACATCTTTTCTATACTATACACTTACATTTTGTGTCTTTTCCACTTTTTCTCTCACAATTCTGTTGTATTCATTATTATTAGCTCTGGATTACTACTGGTTTCTTGACATGTGCTATAATTGGCCTTTTGGTCTAGTTATAGGGCTTCCCAACCTGTACAAACAACTTTGTACTGTCTTCTGTGAACTTGAGAAGCTATATACACGTGGTTCTCTACTGTTGTACAGTTGAATGCTACTTTTCTGTTGATTCTAGTGGTTTAAAAAACTCGTTTCATGTGAACTAACTCTATTTGCAGGATTTCTGCAGTGTACAACATCCTTTCTAGACTAGAGACTTACATTTTGATGTCTTTTACTCTTGTTCTCTCATAATTCTGTGATATTCATTAGTATTTCCTCTGAATTACTACTGCTTTCTTGCAGTGTCCTATAATGGGCCTTCTGGTCTACTTGTGGGATTTCACCACATGTAGAAACATCTTTATACACTCTTCTCTGAACTTGAGAAGCTATATAGACTTGTCTTTCAACTGTTTTACAGTTGACTACTACTTTTCAGTGAATTCTGGTGGTTTCAAACACTGGTTTCATGTGAACTAACTCTATTTTAATGATTTCTGCAGTGAACAACATCCTTCCTAGACTATGCTCTTACATTTTGATGGTTTTTCCCTTGTTCTCACACAATTCTATGATATTCATTGGTATTTGCTCTGAATTACTACTGCTTTCTAGCTGAGTCCTATAATGGGCCTTCTGCTCTACTTGTGGGACTTCACCACATGTAGAAACATCTTTATACAGTCTTCTCTGAACTTGAGAAACTATATACACTTGTCTTTCAAGTGTTTTGCAGTTGAATGCTACTTTTCAGTGGATTCTAGTGGTTTAAAACACTGGTTTCATGTGAACTGAGTCTATTTCCAGGATTTCTGCAGTGTACAACATCCTTTCTAGACTAGAGACTTACATTTTGATGTCTTTTACACTTGTTCTCTCATAATTCTGTGATATTCATTAGTATTTGCTCTGAATGACTACTGATTTCTAGCTGTGTCCTATAATGGGCTTTCTGCTCTACTTTATACACTCTTCTCTGTACTTGAGAAGCTATATACACTTGTCTTTCAACTGTTTTACAGTTGAATGCTACTTTTCAGTGAATTCTAGTGATTTCAAACAGTGGTTTAATGTTCACTTGCTCTATTTCAAGTATTTCTGCTGTGTACAACATCCTTTCTATACTATACACTTACATTTTAATGTCTTTTCCACTTTATCTCTCACAATTCTGTTGTATTCGTTATTAGCTCTGGATTACTACTTGTTACTTGAAATGTGCTATAATTGGCCTTTTGGTCTAGTTATGTGGCTTCTCAACCTGTACAAAGAACTTTGTATTGTCTTCTGCTTACTTGAGAAGCTATATACACTTGGTTCTTTACTGTTGTACAGTTTAGTGCTACTTTTCAGTGAATTCTAGTGGTTTCCAACACTGGTTTAATGTGCACTTGCTCTATTTCAAGGAATTCTGCAGTATACAACATCCTTTCTAGACTAGAGACTTACATTTTGATGTCTTTTACACTTGTTCTCTCACTATTCTGTGATATTCATTAGTATTTGCTCTGAATTACTACTGCTTTCTTGCAGTGTCCTATAATGGGCCTTCTGCTCTACTTGTGGGACTTCACCACTTGTAGAAACGTCTTTATACACTCTTCTCCGAACTTGAGAAGCTATATACACTTGTCTTTCAACTGTTTTACAGTTGAATACTACTTTTCAGTGAATTCTGGTGGTTTCAAACACTGGTTTCATGTGAACTAACACCATTTAAAGGATTTCTGCAGTGAACAACATCCTTCCTAGACTAGGCACTTACATTTTGATGGTTTTCCACTTGTTCTCACACAATTCTATGATATTCATTAGTATTTGCTCTGAATGACTACTGATTTCTAGCTGTGTCCTATAATGGGCTTTCTGCTCTACTTGTGGTACTTCAACACATGTAAAAACATCTTCATATACGCTTCTCTGAACTGGAGAAGCTATATACACTTGTATTTGAACTGTTTTACAGTTGAATGCTACTTTTCAGTGAATTCTGGAGGTTTTAAACACTGGTTTAATGTTCACTTGATCTATTTCAAGTATTTCTGCAGTGTACAACATCCTTTGTAGACTAGAGACTTACATTTTGATGTCTTTTACACTTGTTCTCTCACTATTCTGTGATATTCATTAGTATTTGCTCTGAATTACTACTGCTTTCTTGCAGTTTCCTATAATGGGCTTTCTGCTCTACTTGTGTGACTTCACCACTTGTAGAAACATCTTTATACACTCTTCTCTGAACTTGAGAAGCTACATAAACTTGAGTTTCAACTGTTTTACAATTGAATACTACTTTTCAGTGAATTCTAGTGGTTTCTAAAGCTGCTTAAATGTGCTCTTTGCTCTATTCCAGGATTTCCCTCATTGTATGAAACACTTTCATTACTATATCCTAACATTGTGATGTATTTGCCCTGTATTCTCTAACTATTCTGTTCAATTTACTGCCATTTTGCCCTTCGTTTCTAGTCTTTCTTACAATGTCTTACAATTGGCTTTCTGCTGCAGGTACCGGACTTACCTGCATTGTACAAACAGCTTTCTACACTCTTCTCTGAAGTGGAGAAGCAATAAACACTTGTCTTTCAACTGTTTTACAGTTGAATACTACTTTTCAGTGAATTCTAGTGATTTCAAACACTGGTTTAATGTTCACTTGCTCTATTTCAAGGATTTCTGCTGTGTACAACATCCTTTCTATAATATACACTTACATTTTAATGTCTTTTCCACTTTTTCTCTCACAATTCTCTTGTATTCATTATTATTAGCTCTGGATTACTACTGGTTACTTGACATGTGCTATAATTGGCCTTTTGGTCTAGTTATGGGGCTTCCCAACATGTACTAACAACTTTGTACTGTCTTCTGTGAATTTGAGAAGCTATATACACTTGGTTCTCTACTCTTTTACAGTTTAATGGTACTTTTCAGTGAATTCTAGTGGTTTCAAACACTGGTTTAATGTGCACTTGCTGTATTTCAAGGATTTCTGCTGTGTACAACATCCTTTCTATACTATACACTTACATTTTGATGTCTTTTCCACTTTTTCTCTCACAGTTCTTTTTTATTCATTATTATTAGCTCTGGATTACTACTGGTTACTTGAAATGTGCTATAATTGGCCTTTTGGTCTACTTATGGGGCTTACCCACATGTACAAACATCTTCGTACTGTCTTCCGTGAACTTGAGAAGCTATATATATTTGTTTCTCTACTGTTTTACAGTTTAATGCTACTTTTCAGTGAATTCTAGTGGTTTCAAATACTGGTTTAATGTGCACTTGCTCTATATCAAGAATTTCTGCTGTGTACTACATCCTTCCTATATTATTCACTTACATTTTGATTTCTTTTCCACTTTTTCTCTCACAATTCTGTTAAATTCAGTATTATTTGCACTGAATTACTAGTGGTTCCTTGCAGTGTCCTAGAATGCGCTTTCTACTCTACTTATGGGACTTCCCCACATGTATAAACAACGTTGGACACTCTTCTCTGAACTAGAGAAGCTATATACACTTGTCTCTCAACTGTTTCACAGTGTAAAGGTACTTTGTAGTGAATTCTAGTGGTTTCTAAAGCTGCTTAAATGTGCTCTTTGCTCTATTCCAGGATTTCCCTCATTGTATGAAACACTTTCATTACTATATCCTAACATTGTGATGTATTTTCCCTGTATTCTCTAACTATTGTGTTCAATTTACTGCTTTTGTGCCCTTAGTTCCTAGTCTTTCTTACAATGTCTTACAATTGGCTTTCTGCTGCAGTTACCGGACGTACATGCATTGTACAAACACCTTTCTACACTGTTCTATGAAGAGGAGAAGCAATACATACTTGTCTCTCAAGTATGATTTACAGTTGAATGCTACTTTTTAATGAATTCTAGAGGTTTCAAAGAGCTGTTTAATGTGCATTTGCTCTATTTCAAGGATTTCTGCCATGAACAACATCCTTTCTAGACTTTAGACTTACATTTTGATGTCTTTTCCACTAATTCTCTCACAATTCTGTTATATTCATTTTTATTTTCTCTAAATTACTACTTGTTTCTTGCAGTGTCTTATAATTGGCCTTCTGCTCTACTTATGAGACTTCACCACATGTACAAACAACATTATACACTCTTCTCTGAACTTGAGAAGCTATATACACTTGTCTCTCAACTGTTTTACAGTTTAATGCTACTTTGCAGTGAATTTTAGTGGTTTCTAAAGCTGCCTAAATGTGCTATTTGCTCTATTCTAGGATTTCCTGCATTGTTTGAAACAGTTTTATTACTATATCCAAACTTTGTGATGTATTTTCCCTTTATTCTCTAACTATTCTGTTCAATTTACTGCTATTTTGCCTTTAGTTCCTAGTCTTCGTACATTGTCTTACAATTGGCTTTCTGCTGCAGTTACCAGACTTACCTACATTCTACAAACACCTTTCTACAGTGCTCTCTGAAGTGGAGAAGCAATATACACCTGTCTCCCAAGTATGATTTATAGTTTAATGCAACTTTTCAGTGAATTCTAGTGGTTTCAAAGACCTGTTTAATGTGCACTTGCTCTATTTAAAGAGTTTTCTGCAGTGTACAAAGACCTTCCTATACTACAGACGTATATTTTGTTGTCTTTTCCACTTGTATTCTCACATTTCTGTTCTATTTACTATTATTTGCTCTGAATTACTAGTGGTTCCTTGCAATGTCTTATAATTTGTCTACTGCTCTAATTATGGGACTTCCCGACATGTACAAACAACTTTGTACACTCTTCTATGAACTTTAGAAGGTATATACACTTTTCTCTCAACTGTTGTACAGTTGAATGCTACTTTGCAATGAATTCTATTGGTTTCAAAGACTCGTTTAGTGTGCACTTGCTCTATTTCAAGGATTTCTGCAGTGTGCAACATCCTTTCTAGACTATAGACTTACCTTTTGATGTTTTTTCCACCTGCTCTCTCACAATTTTGTTATATTCATTATACATTAATAAGTATTCTAAGAAAGTTACTGAAGGCTTCCCATAATCCCTCTGTGTATGCAAATAAGGCAAAGAGGATACTTTAAAAATCCTATGTAATAAAAGAGTAATATGCAAATTACCCGTCACTCCGCTACACAAGCCACGCCCACAAAGCCACACCCACCAGCCAATCAGAGCAAGTATGCAAATTAACCCAACAAAGATGGCAGTTAATTTGCATACGTGGAGGAAGAGAGAGGGAAAGTGTAAAGCAAGGCGGCTGCTGGAGGAAAAGCACTGACAGTGCGTGCTTGGCGGGGTGAGGTGCGCAGTGGTGGTCATGGAGGCGGCGGCGGGAGGCGGCGGTGGGAGGCACCGGGTCAGGTGGGTGGGGCGAGGTGCGTAGCGGCGGTTCGCGCGGCCGTGGAGGCAGCGGCGGCGGGAGGCAGTGGGGGCAGCGGGCGCAGTGGGTCACCCTGTGGTGGTAGCAGCGTGTGCCGCTTCGGAAGCCACGGTGGCCGTGGGCTGCGTTGGGTGGGCGGGACAGGCGGGGGGTATTTTGCCTGCCCCACCCGCCGCAGTGGGAGAGGTGGTGGGGCGGGACAGGTGGCCATGGTGGGAGGGAAGCCCACCGGAAGTCTTGCAGGAATATTCCTGCAACGGGTCGCTAGTATAATTATCATACCTAATAAAATGGTAATATGCTAATTACCATCACTCCGCTATGATTGGGCTGGCTGGAGGCACGGGGGTGGGACTCAGGGTGGCCGATTGGCTGGCGGTAGGAGCAGGCTCAAACGGCCAGCGCTGCTTAGGCCGGTGCTGCGGAAGACGCTGGTGGTGGAACTCGGGGTGGCTGATTGCGTGGCTGCTGGCACCAGTTTTCCACCAGCAGCAGTTTTCCTCTGGCCACCCGCCCGATCGCAGCGCCTCCCGATCAGAGTTCCTCTCGAGGTGGCTGATCGTGCTGGTGGGAGGCGCTCTGATCGGCGGGTGGCCAGAGGAAAACTGCTGCTGGCGGAAAACTGGTGCCGGTAGCCAGGTGAAGGAAAAGTCTATTGCACGAAACTTTGTGCAACGGGCTCCTAGTAATTTTAATAAAAAGGAGAAATTTTAAAATTTTGAATTCTCTTTCACTAATATTTACAGTGTAAACTAAGATTGTTGTTAAAATATTAAATCTGAAAGTAAATTAGTAGTCAATCTTACTGTAAAAGTGCTTGTAATATAGCTAGCTACTTGGCTGTCGGCTTGACCTCCAAACTGCAGCCATACAGGTTGTATGTTGTAAAAAGAAAGACAAAGATTCTTAAATGATACCCTTAGCCTGAAAATTATTCTGGAAGGAAATAAAGAGGTTTCCTTCAAATGCGGTAAGGATTATAATTGAAAGCCTGTATATTTGGCCTCTTAAACTGAAGTAAATAATTTGTGTTTTTTCCTCTTTGATAAGTTTTATGTAAAATTAAAGATTAATAGCAGAAACTTAATGTCATTTATTGTCCACAATCTAGGACAAGTGAAGTTAAAAAATAAGCTTTATTTCAGATTAATTTAAATTGGCTAATTGAAATAAGTGAATATTCAAGAAAAATTCATTGTACTGGACAAAAAGCTGTTCCTAAAGTATTAACTAAAATTTCTATTGGTAGTTCATCTCATGGTAAAATTTCATAACATGCAATGAACCTAAAGCAGTCATATTTTTGTGCAAAAATTAAAATTTAAAGTTATCTAGACTGCATTATAAAAACTTTTGAAAAGCCTCCTAATAATTAAATCAAAAAAGGGGGGATAGTGGAAAAATATCCTGTAAGTAAATTATATCTAGAAAAAATTTTTACTTTGAAAATTCATTTTCATTTGTAATGCTAACAGCAAAACACCCATGAAAAACACACTTCGTGTCAAAATAAGCCAAAGGAAAATCGTTTGGACAAAAATCAAAAGGATCCCAAGTCTAATTTATAGAAAAGATTTCTTTACTAACCTTTGGTCGAGAATATTTTTATATTTCCAGAAAAGCCCATATGGATTCCTACAACACCGAATCACAGAGAGGACCTGATCAGACTGTTCCAGCCAGAGAATAAGCAGTGGCCCACAAGAACAGAGGTGAAACAGTCCATAAATAAAGATAGTGAAGATGCCTTGCCATGTTAGCAGTCA
Organism: Cnephaeus nilssonii; assembly: GCF_951640355.1. Lineage (NCBI taxonomy): Eukaryota > Metazoa > Chordata > Mammalia > Chiroptera > Vespertilionidae > Cnephaeus > Cnephaeus nilssonii. The sequence goes on along the minus strand of NC_137089.1, from coordinate 56,104,684 downwards.
GCACCTATGCATTGCTGCAGGTTGCCCAGGACCAAGGGCAAGGAAGGTCAGTGTGCATGCTTCCAGACCATGGGTGCACACCCTTCTGCATAGAAGTCAATGTTTGATGTTTTGTGTTCTACCAGGACCTCTGACTTGGGGGGCTTGCCTTATTTTTAACACAGGGAATGGTATTAACTGCCACATTAAAAGAAATGCCATACCTCAGGCATTAACCATTTTTACAGATGTATCCAGTTCTGGAAAGGCTGGATCTACACTGCAGCAGGGGAGCAAAGGTCCTTCAAGCTCTTTATATTTCAGTAGAAATACAAGCTCTTATTTATGCCTTAACAGATTTTTCTATGGAGCCCATTAACCTATAGTAATAGTGCTTATGTGGTAAGTATGGCCAAAATTATTGAAACAGCTACATAGGGTGCACTAATTCAGAGGAACTTTTCATTTAATTTTCAGCCTTTAAAATGTTATTAGAGAATGACAATTTCTATGTTTTATTGGAAACAATGTCCTCAGTGTGTTATCCACCTCTCTGTGCCTACTTTAGGGGTAAATCCCCCGAGGACTTAAACCTAATCTGACAAAATGAATGTCACTCAATAGTGGAAAGAGCCAATCGTACTCTTACAATCATTTACTAAAACAAAAAGGGGGGGATGGATGTTATGTGTCACCTCAAAACAAACTCAGTCATGCTTTTTATACTTTAAATTTTTGAATTGTGATGCAGAGGATTGTACAGCAGGTAAAGGCATCAGGCCTCCTGTACAATAGCCTACACTGAGTTAGCTAGGTGGAAGGAAGCACAAACCAGACAAGAGTTTTATCAGATTCAGTAATAATGTGGGAAAGAGGTTGTGTTTTATATCTTTCCAGAAGGAGCAATGCAGCCAATTAGGGTGCCAGAACGTTACGTCCATCACAACAATGGACCCAGAGAAGCTTCTGTGTCCCTTCACTCAAAAGGACTGAGAGTTGCCCAATGACAGCAAGGCAGAAGAAGAAAACTGAAAGCTACGCAAGGGACTGAGGTGCCAATATGGAGTCATCTGAAGAAGTTAACGACTGAAGTGCAGCAGATTGTGAAAAAGCAAGAAGCTGAAGCTACTTCTTCAACCATGTACCTGCTCATGCTAGCATCTGTTAGCTGCCAGTCTTCTGCAAAGTCTTGCGCAGCCAAGTCCAAAGACTCTGAGTAAATATACACCAGCAGCAAAAGAGACTTTCTTTCATTTAGTAGCTAAAAATGTTAACATGTCCATTGTTTTGATTTCCCTCTTATTGTTGTTTTGCTTTGGCATTGTTTTGTTATTATTTAACTAGTGGCCCATTGTAGGAAGATTCCTGCAATAGGGCTTCCTGCTGCACTCTCCCCCGCCCTGCCTGCTTCCCTTCCTTCTCCCCCGCCCCGCCTGCTTCCCTTCCTTCTCCCCGCCACCCCGCTTGCTTGCTTCTCCGCAGCTTTGCTTTCTTCTGCAGCGCTTGGCTTCTTTATACACTGTCTTGATATGCAAATTAACCACCATCTTTGTTGGGTTAATTTGCATACTTGCCCTGATTGGCTGGTGGGCGTGGCCTGGGCGTAGCGAAGGTACAGTCAATTTGCATATTATTTTTTTTATTAGGTGGGATAGCTAGAGTTTTGCTCTTGATGTTCAAGTTTTGAAAATGATAACATGTATGTAGTTTAGTTTTTGCATTGGCATTGTCTGCAATTGTTTTAATATTAGAGCTTTATTCTTAATGTTTAAATTTTACTTTTATTATAGTAGCTTAAAAACAAAAAAAAAGGGTGAGATGTAGAGGGCTGCCTGGGAAGGCACATGGGCATTTCTTTAAATTGTTGTCAGCTGAGCCCGAGATGACTGGCAGAGCCACATCTTGGATACACATTTCCCCAAGATGGTGGAGAGTGTTGTCAGCTTGGCTTTCATATCAGCCCCCTACCCATATCAGGTGTCAGCATTGGCGGGTCTAGATATGTAAATCCTATCAAGCACTAGGAATGCTAGGGCCTACTGAAGAATGCAAATAAGCTCCTTTGATCCTAAGTTTTGGTGATACTTCCTGGTATTGGTGGTATAAAATAAATGTGCTGCGTGGGCTGAGTCGTCGCTGCCTCTCCATCAGAGAGAATGGCGTCCCACCTGGCTCCCAGCTTGCTTCTATTTCTGCATCTTGCTCTCTTTCTTTTATTTCTTAATCCCCAGCTCCTCCACTCAGCAACCGGACCCGATCCTTTTCCGTGCTGGATGCGGAAAAGAGAAACACCTCCACACCCACAGTCCATTTTGCCTGGGTCTAAGGCCATTCCAGGGTGAGATGCCCCCATGTTGGGGACAGTGCGGAGTCCTGAGGCAGATGGACCCCCATGGCTTTCTTGAAAGAGGGCTGGTGGCCCCCTGCTTGCTGCCCTCTTGTTGGGATAGGAGACAGCCTATGAGAAGATGGTGATCTGGGGCTGTGGATTTTAGGCCTTTAACCCAACTTCCATCGATTTGGGAAGTCCAGCCTCCACCTGAGGGGCCAAGAAGCCCGGGGAGTGAGGCTCATTGCTCCGGCAAACAAGGAGCAGTGTCTCCAAAACAAGGGGGAGGGCCCAGGTGGCCAACTGGATGTTGTTCAGGGGTGCCAGGGCCTGGGAAATACCCAGAAGTGTCCTGTGATCCCTGGGTGGTCAAGCTGGGGGGTAAGGTCCGGTGGGCAGCCAGACCTCTTTATGTCATCAGGGGAGGGGCAAGGTCCCAGCTAGGGCTGGGGCAGGGGCAGGGGCTGGGGCAGGGGGCAAGGGGCAATGGGCAAGGGGCAGGGGACAGGGGGTAGGGGCAGGGGGATGGGGGCTGGAGTTGGGGCAGGGTTAGAAGCAGGGGCTGGGGGCTGGTGGAGGAGCTGGGGGAGGGGCTGGGGCAAGGTCATGGGGAGGGGCAAAGGGCTGTAGGAGGGGGTAGGGGAGGGGCAGGGGCAAGGGCAGGGGCAGAGGGAGGAGCAAGGACAGGGGCAGGAGGAGGGGCAAGGGCAGGGGCAAGGGTAGGGGCAGGGGAAGGGGCAAGGAGAGAAAGAGGGGAAGGGGCAGGTGAGGGGCAGGGGCAGGGTGAGGGGAGAGAAGAGCAGGGGAGAGGGGCTGGGGCTGGGGTTGAGGCTGGGGCTGGGGCTAGGGCAGGGGAGGGGCTGGGGGCTGGAGGAGGGGCTGGGGGAGGGGCAGGGGCAAGGGCAGCAGGTGGGGCAGGAGGAGAGGCAGGGATGGGGCAGGGGTAAGGGCAAGGGAAGGGTGGGGGAGGGGGAGGAGAGGGGGAGGGGGAGGGAAGGGGGAGGGGGAGGAGTAAGGGTAGGGGGAGAGGCTGGGGCTGGGGCTAGGCCTAGGGCTAGGGCTAGGGCTTGGACTAGGGCTTGGGCTAGGTCTTGGGCTCAAGGCTGGGGAACACAGTGGCCGTTGCAGGAGACTCTCTCGCCTCCATGGCAGTGCCAAGTATGTCTGACTGCCATCCATTGGACATTCTCTTGGAACTCCAGGACTGCGAGAGGGCATAGGCTGAGCTGAGCGACTACCCCCACACACCTCCAGCCCACAAATTTCATGCACTGGGCCTCTAGTTTAATTATAATGTTCCTCGGTGTCAGTCTTTGGGGTTCATTTTGATTAGGACTCTGTGAGCTTCTTGGATTTGTGTGAGTTTTTTCTTCCCTATATCAGGGAAGTTTTCTATCATTATTTCTTCAAACAGGTTTTCTATTTCTTGCTCACTTTCCTCTCCTTCTGTCACCCCTATCATGTGGAAGTTGTTTTGTTTCATGTTGTCCCAACGTTCCCTTAGGCTCTCCTCATGTTTTTTATTTTTGTGTGTGTGTGTGTGTGTTTTTTTATGGATTCTGCTGTGCATGGGAATTTTTTTCTACCTTGTCTTCTAGCTCACAGATGTGGTCTTCTGCTTCTTCTAGTCTACTCTTAATGCTTTCTTTATAGCAGCGATGTCATTTTTCTTTTCTTTCTTTTTTTTAAAATATTTTTTATTGATTTTTTTACAGAGAGGAAGGGAGAGGGATAGAGAGTTAGAAACATCGATGAGAGAGAAACATCAACCAGCTGCCTCCTGCACACCCCCTACTGAGGATGTGTCCGCAACCAAGGTACATGCCCTTGACTGGAATCGAACCTGGGACTTTTCAGTCTGCAGGTCGATCCTCTATCCACTGAGTCAAACCGGTTTCGGCTCATTTTTCATTTCTTCTTGGTTTTTCTTCATTTCCTTATGGTTCTTACACATATAGTTGAATTTGTCTTCCATTCTTTTCAACGACCTTATGACCATTTCTCTGAATTCTTTTCTGACATATTGCCTGCTTCCATTTCAATTACTTCCTTTTGTGGTGATGCCTCCTTTTCTTTCACATGCGGGCTCTTTCTTTGTCTCCCTATGATCTCTCTTCTCCGGGTGTCTGGTTATGTAGCTCTCTCTCTCTGCTTTTCCTAGGCAAAATCTGACCTCCCAAGAGTACACTTTGCATATTGCCTTTTACATATATAGATAGTAATCGGGGTATAATATAAAAATTATAGTAACTTTTTATAGTAGGTGACAACTAAGTTTCCTTGTATAGCCATGTGGGGAGGGGGAAAGGGTCCCACCAACTTCTTGTATCCGTGGTTTATAAAGGCTGTAGTTCCTGTGTCCTGATATCCCCTCTGATTGGTCAATATTCCCTTTAGAATTGGTTACTATAGTGACTCCTGAGGCCCTCCTCCCTCATTGTGCTCTTATTCCTTCTGGGCTTTCTTACTTCTTCTTTATTTTGTAAATATAGACCTTTTTTGGCTATTCCTAGTTACATTGTCCTATGGAAATATACCTGTTGCTGCTCCCTTGTCTTATGGAAATGTTTCTGCACCTGGCTTCCTTGTGTTATGGAAATGTACCTTCTCCCTGCTATAGCCCTGGTTGTGTTTTTTTGTGTTTTTTTTTCACATGGACCTCAATTCTAAAAATTCCCTAAACCTGCCAACATTCCCCTAAAATTCCTGTTTCAACTGCCTTTGGGGATAGGGTGTGCCACATCTTTCTGGCTGCTTCCTGCTGGCAAAGGGATCATAGATTGGGGCAGCAGTCAGGGTCCTATTGGAAGTGGGTGGCATAAGGGTCCATGGAAGATGGATGTAGCGACCATCATTTGCTGTTCCATGCGGAGGATCAGGAGTAGTTTAAGGGCTTCTGAATGGAAGGATATGAAACATACCAAAGATTAAACAGGCAATGGTTTAAGGTAATTTATTTAAAAAAAAAACCAGTAAAAACCAAAGTCTGCGAAAGGGAGTTAGCTAATACATCTTTAATTGGTGCCCAGACTTCTGGGTCAAGAAGCTATGAGGCATTTTTTAGCTAAGCTGTTTGCAGCAAGGAGTGTTATTCATGGCACAGGATTTGCCCTGCTGAATCATGGGCTTCTCTGTGAATAAAAATCTTGGTGGATTGAGAAGTGATTCTGGCATGGTTGGTGGTAGTGGCAGTATAAGTTGTTCTATAGACTAATATTTAACACATTTTACTCTAAAAGAGATGTGGGAGATATATATCTAATTGAGATTATTCAACCCTGAATTGGGCTGCTTATAATATACTTAGTAGTTAGGGATTTGGGGAGCCAGTGTGGCTGAAAAATTTGCTACATTAGGTGTTGTATTGCGAATCAGCGAGCTGCACAAGACACCTTAATGAGCCAGTTAGTTAGGAGTCATCTTTATTGTGTGCAGGTTCAGAGCTGATTACCTCTATCAAATTCTGAACAAACATAGGAGGGAGAATTTACTTTGTATATTGTTCTAGTTCTTTGTATAAGTTATTTTTGTATATAGCTTATAACCTTGAGTACATATCATATCTAGCAAACACCTGTCATATCTATACAGACAACTTGTAACCTTGAGTATCTTATCATATCTATACAGACAACTGTGACCTTGAGTATCATGTAATATCTATACAGGCACCTGGCATCAATATCAGCAAATCAGTCAGATGTCCAGCTTGCAAGGGCAGACAATGAAGTTTATCTTTTCTATTCAAGCAAAAAACAAAGTTATTTTACAGTCTAAAAATAACAGAGTTGACCTACAGAATAACAAACTAAGAATAACAGAGTAGTTCAAAGACAGCTTTAAACAGTAGTTTTTTCCAAAAAAGGGATCACTATGCTTCATAGAGATACAAAAAAGGGAGCTATATTTGGGAGCATCTCATGGGGTCCCAGCAAGGTCAGAGGTCTCCTCCAGGTACCAGCCTAGGGTTTAGATGACACTTATAAAAAGAGAGAATAAGAATTATTTAAAAAATGAAAACATTGTTTATCTAGAAATACCAGAGTGTGTTATTATCTGCCACTATTGACATCCCAGGATCCCTTTGAAGGAGAAGTTTCAGGTCCTTCAGAGGCTCAATGAGTAGATATTTGGTGATCTAGTTGATGGCAATACAGCTTTGTCTGATGGGGAAAATAAGACATTTGGGGGGCTAGCAATATGAATCTGTGCCAGTAAGCTAATGTACATTCTTGATAGCCTATAATTAAGTCACTGCCCCTTTCTCCACAATCTGGTCTGGCAAGACTTGTCTTCCTAATTACTCCCAATTTACCAAGGGGTCATAAACAAAGAATGTAACAGCTTAGCTACAGCTGACACCACCCAGACCAGGCATTTAGATACACTCTAACTTCCCCTTCTAACTGACTCAGGAGGGGCTATGGAAGCCCACCACAAAAGCCTGGTAGTTAGGAAACGATAGAAAATAAAGAAACCGAAGGATCTAAAGAGAAAGCTTCCTCCATATTGGCTTACTCAGGATTTGGAGAACTGACCCCCTGAGTCACTGTACTAGTACATGTGAAACATCTGAAAATAAATGGGGTTATCCTGGACCTCCAAGTGCTCCTGTGTATTTTTTGGTCATCTGGTAAATTCTGTAACATGTCCTCCTCCTGTGCTGGTGTTCAAGGCTTACTGGAGACAGATGGATCTAGGAGTCATTGTTGCCGACCTGTTGGGAGACTTAAAGATGGTGCCTGTTAAAGGGTTTTTTGCCTAGTTTAAAGGCCTGCCCAAATAAATGAGGGTTATTCCAAAAAGCTCTGGGGCAGTGTTGTCCATGTTAGCCGATGGCTTTGATTATTGGGATCTTTGAAAGGCAAAAAGGGTCTGTGAGTTAGGAGACAGGAGTAGAAAAGGCATCCTTGGTATTTAGTACTATAAACCACTTTGTGTTTTCCAGAATTTGGGCAAGTAAATCATAAGGGTTAGGGACAATTGGCTGGATAGGAATCACTGCCTTATTTACTAGTTATAATTCCTGAACTAGTCCTCCCCCTCTATTAGGCTCTTGTACCCCTAAGATGGGGGTATAGTAAGGATTATGACAAGGTTTCAATAAACCTTGGGCTTCTATAACAGATGACTTATTAGGATATTGAGTCCTTCTAGAGCCTGAGTTGAGAGGACATTGTTTCTGATGTGAATATGAGGCTTTTCAGGAAGGCAATGGGAAAGGGACAGCTTACCCCAGCTATGACCTAAAGGCTGAGAAAAATATCTTTCTTGGCTTCCCAGACATACCTATAACAGCTACAGCCTCTGAAGATGATTTACCAGGGCTTGGGAGGAGTACAGAGAAAGTGGCTTCATCATTTTGGAGGAAATTAATTTCCTTGCCCTCTACTATCAGGATTACCTGGGGCTCCTGGGGTAAATTACAAAAAAGGGAGCTATAAGTGGGAGCAGCTTCTAAGGCAGTCCTCTGAGGAGCTGGGTTGGGATACCCCGGGCCTTGTAAATCCTATTGGGCAAGCTAGGTTGCCATAGGTACCTTGCTCTTCCATTTCCTGGGAGATTTACTATGTCCTCATCCATGCCTTCCACTTCTGCCCCACTCCTCTACCCAAAGTTTTCTTGTGACTGCCTGTGCCAGCTAATGGTCTTTCCTTATATGGACCATAAGCTGTTCTTGTAAGACCCTCCTTCAATTATTATTTGTAATATTCTTTCATTGAATACTATTGCATGCCATGTTGATCTGAGCCAGTGTTTGTTGCTCACCTCTGTGGTCCTTCATTAATACTCTGGAGATTCAGGTTTTATATAATTGTACAATTCATGGCACAAAGATAACCCTGTGTATTGCGTTGTGTTTTTTTCTTCACATGATGAACATGCAAGATGATCTGTTAAGGCTTGGCACTTCTTAGTGGCAACTGGGGGAAGTTATGACATAAGTGCTGTGTTGAGTCTGCACATGACCAACAGTGTTTGGCTGCAGGAGCCCCTGGCCACAGCTCATTTGTACATCTTTTTTCCCATACTTGATTATTTGCTGACTTGTCGTTTAACCTGTCTGTTGGCTACCTTCTCCTTTGGGGCCTTTTTATATCACCTGTCCCTCTGCACTGCTCTCTCTGCAATATTCTATAACATTGTTATGAGGTGCACATACACTTGTAAAGAGTCCTCAAACACCAGAGACTCTTTTATTGTTTTTACATAGAATAAGACATAACCAACCTTCTGAACAGCTTGCTGGTTTTACCAACAGAGAAACTGCTGGACACACTTAGCAGAAGAATGAGCTTTATACCCTGATTTTCTTCCGTGTGGTACTTGCCATATCTGGGTCATATTTCTGGTGATGTCTTTTCCATTTTTTTATCTTCAGATGCCCAGAATTTGAGAGCAACCTCTTATTACTATTTCCTGCAGATGTCTTATTTTTGGACAACTGCATGGAACCAATGTATTATGTGGAATACACTTTTGTATTAGAACTTCCCTCACACCACAGTCAACATTCATTTCCTTTCCATTCTCTGTTATTATGCTGTTATCATAAAATGGAACATATGGTGGAACCTCTTGAATAGAGTGTATCTGTAGAAGAAGAGTCACAGGTCAGGGCTTCTAAGACAGCTCCACAAACACAGCAGTCCCTTCTGTGTACTTGATGTTTCTCAGTGTTAAAAGATATTCTCCATCTGACTAAGTTATTCTTTTTGCAGAAAGACTTCTTCAGTGATGCATGTGTGAGAGACATCTCTATGAGTGCAAATCCTCACCAGCAACAGTGGGTTGCTAGTGAAGAGGAACCCTGGGGGAAAAGATGTGGACAGGGCTTCATTTGAGTTCAAGATCATCTTATATTTATCTTGAGTGTCTTCAACTGGTAGGGAGGTGGGGGAAGATTTCCCAGGCACCTCATATCATGTTCAGCACCAGGCAACTTTTAACAATGAGGATCCACACGATGGCAATGAGATTTCACAGGAATTTATTGGTTGAAATTGTTTGCACCAGAGTGGGAAATGTGAAAATGGTGCCAGGCACAAAGACAAAGTTGTTTAACATCAGAGTGTCTGCTCTAGAGAAGTGAATTATGAGTGTAACAAAAGTGGGAAATCTTTTAGACAAATCTTTAACCTCAGTGAGAATTCATACTGGAGAAATGCCCTATGCGTGGACTGATTGTGGGAATTTCTTTAGTGAAATCACTGCACTCATTAAACACCAGATAATTCAACTGGAGAAGAGCCATATGAGTATAGTGATGTAGGGAAGGCCTCTTCTGAACATTATCCAGAAATGATCAAAGGGCCATGGGTTGTGAAATATTTGTGTACAGACATTCTTGAAACCTCCATAGCTACTTCCTCTGGCTGAAGTCATTGACCAAAAAAATCATCTAACAGTTTACTGGATTCCCCTGGCCCATTTAGGGTGTTCACCTCAATGTTTCCTCAACAGGCAAGACCTCAAAGCTAGAGGGAGGAGTACCCTGTAATCAGTCTCAGATGTGTGTTTTGGAACCAGTCTTCATTCCTGTTGATTGTTACATGTCAATTATAAATCTACCTTAATAAAGCCTTAAAAAGTACTTCCAAATAAAAACGTAGATAATCCCCTCTTGTTAGTAAATTAAAATGATGACCTGATACGGGTTCTACCATCTCTCTCCTAATTTCTTTGGATGATCAGCCTTGCTGCATTCCTGTTGATTCTGATGGCAATAGTCTTCACTTCCTTCCACTATTTTCTGCCCCCGAGCAAGGCTGATCATCCAAATAAATTAGGAGAGAGATGGTAGAACCCGTATCAGGTCACCATTTTAATTTACTAACAAGAGGGGATTATCTACGTTTTTATTTGGAAGTACTTTTTAAGGCTTTATTAAGGTAGATTTATAATTGACATGTAACAAAATCCATTCTTCTAATGTGTATTATTTGTTGAGCTTGGACATAAAGATAAAGCTGTAAAACAGTCTCATGTAAAATAAGCTTATCTCTCACCCACGTACAAGTTAGGGTAGCAGTTGGTTTACAGATGTGAGTATGCAACACACTGAGTTTATTCTCTTTTTAAAAAAATAAATACTTTATATATTTTTAAGTTTTTAAAATATTTTATTGACTTTTTAGGAAGAGAGGAAGGGAGAGAGAGAGAAATGGTGATATGAGAAAGAAACATTGAACTGCTACCTCATGCACGCCCCCTCCAAAGCATCCAGGCAGGCATATGGCCTGACCATTGACCTTTCAGAGCAGGGGATGTTGCTCAACTAACTGAGGCACACTGGCCAGAGAAGAGTTTATGCTTGTATTTTTATTTTTAATTATTGAATTAATATCCATACAACAATTCTAAACCTTCTTTTGCCACACCCTATATTTATCTCCTGCTCTTTCATAATCTCTCTTTCTGCCCTCACCTGCCCTAAATGCAGTTATTGATTTCCCTTCTTTTACAAGATTAGTATATATATATATATGGCCTTGTGCAGAAAATTCGAGCACGAGAGGGGGTCTCTCAGCCTGGCCTGCACCCTCTCCATCCTGGTCCGCTCGGGGGATGTCCTACTGCCAGTTTAGTACAGCTGGCTCCTAACCGCTTGCCTGCCTGTTGGCCTGATCGCCCCCTAACTGCTCCCCTGCCAGCCTGTGGGCCCTCAACTGCCCTCCCCTGCTGGCCTGATGGCCCCCAACTGCCTTCCCCTACTGGCCTGATGGCCCCCAACTGCCCTCCCCTGCTGTCCTGATTGCCTCTAATCACCTCTGCCTCAGCTCCCACCACTGTGGCTTTGTCCAGAAGGAAGCCTGGAAGTGCAGTGTGGCAATGGAGGGAGGTCTGACATAAGAATGGTGTTCAGATTGTACCAGGAACCTGCTCCTGTCTAACAGTGTAGGTTCCAATGGCCATACCTCATTTATACATTTCCTTTTCCATACTTGACACTTTGCTGACTCGTCATTTTATCGGTGACTTCCTAGCTTTGGCTATCTTCGCCTTTGTGTCCTTTTTACATCACCTATTCCTCTGCATATCTCTGAAGTATACTACCACATGGACCTATGCAAGTGTTATGAGGAGCACACACATGCTTAAATACCTCTCAAACACCAGGTACTTGTGTATTGAATTTTACTTGAAATGAGATGTAACCAACCTTTTGCACAGCTTGCCCATGTCACCAGCAGAAAATATCTACTGAATGCTATTAGCAGCACAATGAGCTGGACATTATGCTTCTCTTCCATGTGGTGCTTGCCATATTTTTGCTCTATTTCTATTGAAGTCTGCCTTGTTTTGTGATCTTCAGTGGTCAAGAACTTCACAGTGGCCTCTTATTAATCCATCTTTCAGGTCTTTCATTTTTAGCCAATTGCATGAAATCAATGTAGTATGTGCAAAAACACTTTTATAATGGACTTCCCCGTCACCAGAGTAAACATTCATTTCCTCATCATTTCTCTGTTTTTAGGTTGTTGGCATAAAATGGATGATGTGCAAGCCTATTCTGAGCACAGTGTATATATAGGAGATTCTCAGGTCAGGGCTTCCAAGACAGCTCCAGTCACCTAGGGGACCCATCTGCATAAGCCATGTTTCTCAGTGTTAAAAGATATTTTGCACCTGACTGAGTTACAAGTGGTATACTCTGAGAAGAATGTGTTCTTAAGTGATGCATGTGTGAGAGACTTGTTTCAGTGCAATCCCTTAACTGCAACAGAAGGATGCCAGTGGTGAGAAGCCCTGGAATGAAGATATGAAGAGTGAATCACTTGTGACCAGCTGTTGCTTCTACTTATCCAGGGTGTCTGCAGCTAGTAAGGAAGTTGGGGAAGACTCCCCAGCCATCTCAGGGCTTCTCCAGTACCAGGCCACTCTTAATACTGAGGATCCACACAGTAACAATGAGATTTCACAGGAATTTCTCAGTGGAAAAAGACATCACCAGTGGTTTGAATGTGAAACAGCTGCCAGCCAGAAACAGAAAGTTGTTTATCAGAAAGGTCTCTGCTCTGGAGATATGATTTATGAGTATAATAAATGTGGGAAAGTGTTTAGACAAATCTTTAACCACCTTCAACATGGGAGAGTTCACAATGGAGATGCATGTACACTATGAGTGTACTGATTGTGGGAAGGTCTTCAGTGAAAGCACTGCTTTCATTAAACATAATAGAGTTCACATTAGAGAAATGTGGTATGAGTGTGGTGACTGTGGAATGTCCTTCAGTCCCAGGTTTGACTTCATTAGACACCACAGAGTTCACACTGGAGAAAATCCATATGAGTGTAGTGATTGTGGGAAGTCCTTCAGATACATGTCTAACCTCATTAAACACCAGTGAGTTCACACTGGAGAAAAGCCCTGTGAGTATACAGAATGTGGAAAATCCTTCAGTGAAAGCAGAACTGTTATTAAACACCAGAGAGTTCACACTGGAGAAAAACGTTATGAGTGTAGTGAATGTGCGAATTCTTTTAGGCAAAAGAGTCACCTTCTTATACACAAAAGAGTTCACACAGGAGAAAATCCATATGAGGGGAATGACTATAGAACAAGCATGTCAAACTCAAAGGCTAACATGGGCCAAATAAAAAAGGTTTAAGTGTATGTGGGCCGCAAAAAAACAAAAGCTTCAATTTTCATAGAAACGTAGGTTTATTTCTATAGAGACATGCTGAATACAAAGGGCTGAAATAAATGAGTAATTGTTAACATAAAATAATAGAACATTTTAATAAAAATTTAATATTTTTTCTTGAACATTAACTTACCAGACACTGAATAACTGCACAAATTAATAAGTGTAGTGCAAATAAACTTATGTTTTTCTTGTTCTCTGAAAGCAAAATATTTCCTGTTGTGCACACCAAACAAGTCATTCTATGACTAATGGCATGGCAATTGGCTGCTAAAATATTCACTGCTAGTATTAATGGAGAGAAATGGTGTGCCTGCCCGTAAGGGAAATGAATGTAACACAATTATAGTCATCAGTCCTTAGCGAACATTGTAGTTTGTTATTAATAATTATATATAACAGGATATTGTAAAAATTAAGTTATGAACTTTTTATTAAAACATTTCTTATATACCGTTATATTGGCTGGACCACAAAAATATTCGTTGTGGGCTGCGAGTTTGACATGCTTGCTATAGAAAGTCATTCTGGCATATCTATGCACTCATTCAACATCAGAGAGTGCACACTGGGATAAAGCCTTCTGAATGTACTGATTGTAAGAAATCTTTTAGCCGAAAATATAACCTTACTAGACACCTGAGAGTTCACACTGGAGAAGAGCCTTAAATGTGCAGTGAATTTTATTTGTCTTACTGAGAATAACAACAATGAAGGAGAATCTGTGACACACATTTACCTTAATATAAAACCCTTTTATCAGGACATACACCCTGCTAGATTCCTCATAACTTTCAGGTACAAGTGAGACTTTAAGGAGGTGCTTGCACTTGTGATCCTGACCAGGCCATCGATGTCACTGTGAGTGCTGTGGCTGGAGTGATTTCACCTCCACCACCTGGCTCACCTGAACAATGTGAATCAGTCACAAACCCTGCATGCTTACTTGTGCTTGAGAAAATTCTGAATATTCTGAACTCTTGGCAGCATCTTCATTCCTTTCTCTCTGACTAGAAAATGGGCCTGACCCAGGGTTTGCCCAGAACACCCATAGTCAGCTAAGAAGTGGTACCTCTTTCAGAGACATTGTGGTTCTCATATTATGCTATGATGATGGCTTAGGTTCTATTTCACCAATGTGAATTGGCTTGATGTACATGGCTCTGGTTTATGATATTTTTGTAAAAGTGTTTTTCTTTTGTATCTTTAATTGTGTTTGCTCTATTCACTGCCTGTGATGATTTGAAAGCAGAGTTGTAATCTGTCAGCATGTAGATGTGAACAGATATTATGGGGCCATCAAACTTTCTGTGCTTCTGAAGGAAGAACATGCTGGTAGAAAAATCACACTTTGTCCAAAATGGGCTTATTTTTCATTGCTGCCCAAGGCCTTGAAAGAAAGGCTGCATGACTTTGTGGTTTTAATTTGGAGCCTGGTACCTTGTTTATGAGGTCAATGGTCACCCTGAAGGGAAGGCCTTTTACTGTGCCTCTGTGAACAATATGAATTACGTTCTCTGTTCACAGTATGTATTACATAAGTCTCAGCAATGATGAGGGGAACTCCTCCCCACATACTGCAAAGGAGCCATGTACCATGAAGTACAAAATTACATGGGTTGCTGGCATTTGTTGTAAGACTCTGAGGTTAAACTACTATTGAGACAGAAACTCTTTTCATAGTGATAGGAGAGACTGCAGTAAATTAGATGAAAAATGCCTCATCTGAATGTAAATCCAAAATGTTCCAGGGTGTGTGGCTTGTGTGATCTTTGTGAATAGACATTCTCAGGACCTCCATAACTATTTCCTGTGGCTGAAGTCATTGGCAGAGAAAATAATTTAATGGTTTTTGTGGGTTCCCGTGGCCTCTGTAGCATGTTCACCTCATTTCTCATTTTGTAAGAACTCAAAGCTAGAGGAAGGATAATCCTGTAATCAGTCCTAGGATGTGTCTTTTGTAACCGGTCAGCATTCCTGTGGATTCCTATGGCATAATCTTCACTGCTTGCCAATATTTGTTGCCACTGAGGTAATGATGTTCCTCCCAGGATATAAGAACTAACATGCAAGAAAGTGCATTAAAGCTGTGAAGCCATCACAGGTGAAATAATCTTATCTGTCACTATATACAAGGTGTGGCAAAAGTAGGCTTTCAGTTGTGTGTACACAAAACACATCTCTTGTTCTTTTTTAAAAAATATTTTTTACAATAGCCCTAACCGGTTTGGCTCAGTGGATAGAGTGTCCGCCTGCAGACTGAAAGGTCCCAAGTTCGATTCCGGTCAAGGGCATGTACCTTGGTTGCGGGCACATCCCCAGTAGGGGGTGTGCAGGAGGCAGCTGATCGATGTTTCTCTCTCATCGATGTTTCTAACTCTCTATCCCTTTCTCTTCCTCTCTGTAAAAAAATCAATAAAATATGTTTTAAAATATTTTTAAAAATACCTTTATTTTATTTTACTTAGGAAGAGAGGAAGGAGATAAACATCCATAAGCTCCATCCCACACATTCCTTACTGGGAACCCAGGCAGGTCTGTGCACTGACCTGGAATTCACCAGGTACCATTTAGTTCACTGGATGACACCCACCCAACTGAGGCACAAGGTGAAAGCAGAGTTTATTCCTGTATTTTTATTTGTTAGTTATTATTCTCCATACCAACAACTCTAAACCTACATTTCCCACATTCTTCATTTTCCTCCTGTCATTTTATAATCTCTCTTTCTGACTTTCCCAGTCTTCCATGCAATCATTCATTTTCCATCCTTTACATTAGATTAGTTCATATTCTTCATAATTTAATAAGTGCTATAAGGTGTGTACTTTTTAAGAAACACTGGTTTTCATAATGCTACACAGATACATTTTTAAAATATATTTTATTGGTTTTCATAGAGGAAGGGAGAGGAGAGAGAGAGAGAGAGAGAGAGAGAGAGAGAGAGGAGAGAAAGAGAGAGAGAGAGAAAGAGGGCGAGAGAGATAGAAACATCAATGATGAGAGAGAATCATTGATCAGTTGCCTCGTACATGCCCCCTACTGCGGATCAAGCCTTCAACCTGGGCATGTGCCCTTGACTGGAATTGGACCCAGGACCCTTCAGTCTGCAGGGCAACACTCTATCCACTGAGCCAAACCAGTCAGGGCTACATTTTGAGATTCAACACAAATGCTTATGTGAATATTGAATTTGTTTTATTGCTAAATAGTATTGCATTCTATGGATAACAACTTCATCCATTGATCTGCCTATTAAATTAGTTATTTCCAGGTTTGGGGTATCTACATATATATATAAAAGGCTAAGCAACCATTGCATCCAAAACAACTGAACAGACAACCGAACGACTTAGCAGCAAGCTGCATGGGGCGACCAGGCCAGCAGAGAGGTTAGTGAGGGGCTACCAAACGACCAAACAGCAGGCTGCGTGGGTCAACCAGGTCTGCAGGGGGAGGGGCAGTTGGGGGCAACCAGGCTGGCAAGGGGGGACAGTGAGGGGTGAGCAGGCCAGCAGGGGGGCAGTTAGGGGTGATCAGGCAGGCAGGCAGATGAGTAGTTAGGAGCCAGTAGTCCCAGATTGTGAGAGGGATGTTTGATTGCCAGTTTAGGCCCGATCTGAGGGGTCCTGGATTGGAGAGGGTGCAGGCTGGGTTGAGGGGACACACACACACACACACACACACACACACACACACCGTGCATGAATTTCATGCACCAGTCCTCTAGTCCTATATAATAAGAGAGGAATATGCTCATTATTTGTTACGCCCTGAGTCATAATGACTTACCGCGCATAATGACCGGATCACGGATCTGCAGGAGGGTGGGGGAGCAGAGGGAAACAGGAGGGGGCAGGGAAGCAAGCTATGAGGGGTGGAGAAAGGAGGGAGGAGGGGGGCAGGGGAGCTACAGGAGTGTGGCAGAGATCCACTGGCACATGGATTTGTGCACAGGGCTACTAGTTATAAATAAATCTGTTTGGAATATTTGCGTTCAGTTATCTTCATAGATATGTATTTTACTAATCAAACTGTTGCAGTGTAGGTGAATGTTTCACATTTTAACTTATGCAGAACTGTGTTTTAAAATTGTCATGCACTTTGCCTTCCCACACATGCCCAGCATATAAAAAAATCCAGTTTTTGTTCAACCCTGCAAGGACATGCAGTGGCTAATCTTTTAAAATAGTAGATCTAGGCGGTTTCCCTGAAGACAGGCGCGGGCCCAGCTCTGAGGCAAGGACGTATAGGCTTGGCGGCCACGCGACTCCCCGCAGCCCCTGCAGCGCGGCCGGAGCTGAAGCTGCAGGAGCCGTTGCCAACCACATCTGGGCCTAACACCACTCTCCACTCTCCAGTCCCCTTTCCCTCAGCCTTCCTTATGGAAGCTGCTATTGCTTCCCGTGAACCCAAACGAAATAGGATTAATGAAAGAAGAATATGTCCGAGCAAAGACCTTGAACTAAAGAAGAAATAAAGTAACTAATATACATGCGAAAAGTTAACTTAAAAGAAAAGAGTTCTCTTTCTAAAAATTTTATCCAGTTTTGGACTCTCATTTTAAAAAGTACTAAAGATTTGGACACAAACCAGGACCCTGCAGCCACTGGGCACAGAGAACTGCTATCACAGCTTCTGACCAACAAACAACAAGAATCCAGACTTCGCAGCAGAATTCCGTGAGTCAAAGAGCCTACCCCACTCCCAGCAGGCGCGTGGAGAGCGCCATAGTAACTGATAGACCCGCCCCTCCCCCAAGCTGCTGAGCGCTCACAGGCGCGTGGAGAGCGCCATAGTAACTGGCAGACCTGCCCCTCGCCCAAGCTGCCGAGCTTTGCGCAGGGACGCGCTCCCCCCTAGGGAATTTGGCGCGCATGGGACAGAAGCAGCTCCCCGTCAGGGAAATCTGTCAGTGTGCACAGAGGGCTCCCCTTTGGGGAATTTGGCTTGCGGGTCACAGCTCCCCCTTCTGGGAATCTTAGAGGGTGCACAGAAGGGCTTCCCTTGGGGGAAGTTGGCGCGCAGGACGGACTCCGCCACCCTTCCAGGACTCTGGGAGAGTGCACCACGGAACCAGCTCACCTTCAGGTTTTTAAGAATGTGCGCTCTAGCCGGTTTGGCTCAGTAGAGAGAGCACACACAGGACGCAGCTCCACTTCAGGGAATTTGGCACGCCGGACACAGCTGCCTGGGATCCCTGACTCACAGCGCATTCACACTAAGAGCCAGCGACCCCAATTGTTGGTGCATGCACACACAGGGACCCTGATTCTCAACGAGAAACCACACAAGGCAACAGAGACTTTGACAATCGAGTCTTGGTGCAGACACAGGGAAACTCTGACTCCTGGCACATCCTAAGGATCTCATTTTCGGCGCATACCAACAGTGTGGTGCAGACAGGGCCCCTGATTCCAAGTGTGCACACGAGACCACACGGAACACTGGGGATACTGACCCTGGGCAAGTCTGGTTCCCACCAACCAAAGGCAGCCACACGTCCTAGTGTCAGAGCACTTCAGTGAAACTTGGGTGGAGCGAAGTCCCCACAGCACACGGCCCAGGTCCACGCAAACGGAAGCTTGAGCTTTCTGGTAATAGCCAGAATGGGGAAACGAAATATCTCACAGAGGAAAGAAAATGTGGAGTCGCCAAGAAAGAAAATTAGTGAAACTGAAGCTTGCAACATGACCGAAAAGGAGTTCAGAGTAATGGTCGTGGAATTTATACATCGGATGGATGAGAAAATCAACAACTTATGCAAGAATCAGGAAGAAATGAAAAGTGATATAGCTACAATCAAAAACACCATGGAAAGTTTCAACAGTAGACTACAAGAAGCAGAGGACCGAATTAGTGAGTTAGAAGATCAGGTACAGAAACAAGCTCAAGCTGAACAGCAATTGGAGAAAAAAATTAAAAAGCAAGAGGAAAGCCTAAGGGAGCTTCGGGACAACATGAAACGAAGTAACATGCATATAATAGGGCTGCCAGAAGGACAAGAAGAGCAGCAGGGATTAGAAAATCTATTTGAAGAAATAATGACAGAAAACTTCCCGGATATGGGAAAGATAAAAGTTATGCAAGTAAAGAGAGTCCCAAGCAGGATCAACCCCAAAAGACCCACACCAAGACATGTCATAATTTCAATGGCAAATATAAATGATAAAGAGAGAATCCTAAAGGCGGCAAGAGAGAGACAGAGAGTTACCTACAAAGGAACACCCATCGGATTGTCAAATGATTACTCATCGGAAAGAACAACAAGCTAGAAGTGAATGGAAGGAGGTATACAAAGTGTTGCAAAGCAAAGGACTGAATCCAAGAATACTATACCCAGCAAGACTTTCAATCAAAATTGAAGGGGAAATCAGGAGCTTTGCAGACAAAAAAAGCCTCAGGGAGTTTATCACCACCAAACCAGCAATGCAAGAATTGCTAAAGGGAATACTGTAAAAAGAAGAAATAAACAGGTAAGAAGGAATACAGACACAAAAATAGATATGACTGCAAACAAATACCTTTCAGTAATAACTTTAAATGTAAACGGACTAAATGCTCCAATCAAAAGACATCGAGTAGCTGAATGGATAAAAAAACACGACCCATGTATATGCTGTCTACAAGAGACCCACCTCAGAACAAGAGACTCACACAGATTGAAAGTGAAGGGATGGAAAAATATCTTTCAGGCAAATGGAAATGAAAAAAAAGCAGGGGTAGCAATACTTATATCTGACAAAATAGACCTCAAAGTAAATGCCATAACAAGAGATAAGGAAGGACACTTCATAATACTAAAGGAAGAAATCCAACAAGAAGAAATAATTCTGGTAAACATATACGCTCCCAATATAGGAGCACCCAAATACATAAAAAAACTCCTGGAGGATATCAAGGGAGAGATTAATAGCAATACAATCATAGTAGGAGACTTTAATACCCCACTATCACCACTGGACAAATCCTCTAAACAAAAAATCAGCAAAGAAACAGCAATCTTAAATGACTCACTAGACCAGATGAAATTAATTGACATCTTCAGAACATTTCACCCCAAAGCCACAGAATATACATTCTTCTCAAGTGCACATGGGTCATTTTCAAAGATAGACCATATGCTGGGTCACAGGCAAAGTCTCTTCAAATTCAAAAAGATAGAAATTATATCAAGCATCTTCTCAGATCACAGTGGCATAAAACTGGAAATCAACTACAATAAATACAATCCAAAGAAATCAAACACATGGAGACTAAACAGCATGCTATTAAACAAGGACTGGGTCACCAGAGAGATCAAGGAAGAAATAAAAAACATCATGGCAACAAATGACAATGAAAACACAACAATCCAAAATCTATGGGACACAGCGAAAGCAGTCTTGAGAGGGAAGTTCATAGCTCTACAAGCCTATTGCAAAAAACAAGAAACAATGGTAATAAATTACTTAACCCTACAACTCAAAGAGCTAGAAAAAGCGCAGCAAGAAAAGCCCAGTGTAACCAGAAGGAAGGAAATAACAAAGATCAGAGCGGAGATAAATGACATAGAGACCAAAGAAACAATACATAAGATCAACAAAACCAAGAGCTGGTTCTTTGAAAGGATAAACAAGATTGATGGACCTCTAACCAGGCTCACCAAGAAGCAAAGAGAGAGGACCCAAATAAACAAAATCAGAAATGAAAGAGGTGAAATAACAACAGACCCTGCTGAGATACAAACGATTGTTACAAAATACTACGAACAACTCTATTCCAACAAACTGGACAACCTGGAGGAAATGGACATATTCCTAGAAAAATATAACCTTCCAAAAATCAATCAAGAAGAATCTAAACAGCTCAATAGGCCAATAACTATGGACGAAATTGAAGCAGTCATCAAAAAGCTTCCGGCAAACAAAAGCCCGGGGCCTGATGGCTTCACAGGAGAGTTTTACCAAACATTCAAGGAAGAACTAAAACCTATCCTCCTCAGACTATTCCAAAAAATTCAAGTGGAAGGAACACATCCAAGCTCCTTCTATGAAGCCAGCATCACCCTAATACCAAAACCAGATAAAGACAACACAATGAAAGAGAATTACAGACCAATATCCCTCATGAACATAGATGCCAAAATCCTCAACAAAATTCTAGCAAATCGGCTCCAGCAGTACATCAGAAAGATCATACACCATGACCAAGTAGGATTTATCCCAGGAATGCAAGGATGGTACAATATCCACAAATCAATAAACGTGATACATCACATAAACAAATTGAAAGATAAAAATCACATAGTCATATCAATTGATGCAGAAAAAGCATTTGACAAAATCCAACACCCTTTCTTGATAAAAACTCTCAACAAGATGGGAATAAAAGGCTCATACCTCAACATAATACAAGCTATATATGATAAACCCACAGCAAACATCATACTCAATGGTCAAAAACTAAAAACATTTCCCCTAAGAACAGGAACAAGACAGGGATGCCCACTCTCACCACTCCTGTTTGACATAGTACTGGAAGTATTAGCCATTGCAATTAGACAAGAAGAAGAAATAAAAGGCATCCAAATTGGAAAAGAACAAGTAAAGCTGTCTTTATTTGCAGACGACATGATATTGTACATAAAAAATCCAAAAGACTCAGTCAAAAAACTAATAGACTTAATAAAGGAATTCGGCAATGTAGCAGGATACAAAATTAACGCCAAGAAATCTATGGCCTTTCTATACACCAATACTGAACTTACAGACAGAGAGACTAAAAAGGCAATCCCATTTACCATCGCGCCAAAAAAATTAAGATACCTAGGAATAAACTTAACTAAGGAGGTAAAAGACCTATACACGGAAAACTACAGGACACTGAAAAAAGAGATAGAGGAAGACGTAAACAGATGGAAGAACATACCATGTTCATGGATTGGTAGAATCAACATCATTAAAATGTCCATACTACCCAAAGCAATCTATAGATTCAATGCACTCCCCATTAAAATACCAACGGCATATTTCACAGATCTTGAAAGAACTCTCCAGAAATTCATCTGGAATAAAAAAAGACCCCGAATAGCCACAGCAATCCTGAGAAAGAAGAATAAAGTAGGAGGGATCTCAATACCAGATTTCAAGCTGTATTACAAAGCCACTGTTCTCAAAACAGCCTGGTACTGGCACAAGAACAGACATATAGATCAATGGAACAGAATAGAGAATCCAGATATTGACCCAAACCACTATGCTCAATTAATATTTGACAAAGGAGGCATGAACATACAATGGAATAAAGACAGTCTCTTCAATAAATGGTGTTGGGAAAATTGGACAGATACATGCAAAAAAATGAAGCTTGATCACCAACTTACGCCATACACAAAAATAAACTCAAAATGGATACAGGACTTAAACATAAGATGGGAAACCATAAAAATACTAGAGCAATCCACAGGCAGCAAAATCTCAGACATATGCCAAAAGAAATTCTTCACTGACACTGCTCCTAGGGCAATAGAAGCTAAAGAGAAAATTAACAAATGGGACTACATAAAAATAAAAAGCTTTTTCACAGCAAAAGAAACCATCAACAAAACAACAAGAAGGCCCACTACATGGGAGAACATATTTGCAAATGGCATCACTGATAAAGGTTTAATCTCCAACATCTACAGGCAGCTTATGCAACTTAATAAAAGGAAGATAAATGATCCAATAAAAAAATGGGCAACAGACCTAAATAGAATCTTTTCAAAAGAAGACAGAAGGAAGGCCAAGAGACACATGAAAACATGCTCAACGTCACTAATTATCCGAGAGATGCAAATCAAAACAACAATGCGGTACCATCTCACACCTGTCAGAATGGCTATCATCAACAAATCAACAAACGACAAGTGTTGGCGAGGATGCGGAGAAAAAGGAACCCTCGTGCACTGGTGGTGGGAATGCAGATTGGTGCAGCCACTGTGGAGAACAGTATGGAGTTTCCTCAAAAAACTGAAAATGGAACTCCCATTTGACCCAGTAATCCCACTCCTGGGAATATATCCGAAGAAACTAGAAACACCAATCAGAAAGGATATATGCACCCCTATGTTCATAGC
Organism: Cnephaeus nilssonii; assembly: GCF_951640355.1. NCBI lineage: Eukaryota > Metazoa > Chordata > Mammalia > Chiroptera > Vespertilionidae > Cnephaeus > Cnephaeus nilssonii. Next base: position 56,081,628 of record NC_137089.1, on the reverse strand, counting down.
AGCACAATTCACCATAGCTAAGATTTGGAAACAGCCTAGGTGCCCGTCAGCAGATGACTGGATCAGAAAACTGTGGTACATCTACACAATGGAATACTATGCTGCCATAAAAAAGAAGGAATTCTCATCATTTGCAGCAACCTGGATGGAATTGGAGAACATTATGTTAAGTGAAATAAGTCAGTCAATGAAAGAAAAATACCACATGATCTCACTCATTTATGGATAATAAAGAACATTATAAAATTGAACAAAAAGATAGATACAGAGACAGTAAAGCATCAAACAGACTGTCAAATTACAGGGGGAAGGTTAGGGAGAGATGGGGGAGATAAGAGATCAATCAAAGGACTTGTATGCATGCATATAAGCATAACCAATGGACGCAAAACTCTGGGGGGTGAGGGCATATATGGGAGTGGGGTGGGGGGGCAATGGTAAGATATGTACACATATAATACCTTAATAAAAAAATTGGAAAGAAAAAAAATAAAATAAAATAAAAAGTACTAAAGATTTAAAAAAAATAGTAGATCTAGAATGTCTATATATGAACTTGCTTTAGTTTTAACTTCATTTTGTAATAATTTTTGATGGTGAACATTTTTCACACATTGATTTACATTGTCTTTATCTTTTTTATTAAGATGTTGGCTCAGAAATTTTGCTTATTTTTAAAATAATTTATTTTAACCAATATGAGGACAGTTCACAATCTAAGATATATTTGAATTTCATGCATTCCTCAATAACTAAATGACTTCTTGCTGCATGAAGAAGTCATTTGAACACTGTAAGGAAAATTGTTTTTCTCAATTTTTAACCTATGTACAATTTAAATCCACGTGTACCATATATTTACAGGTTTTATATGCATTGTTAACATTCTCCACCACTCTTTTCTAAGTCTAAGCATTCAATAATACATAAAGTGATGTCTAGGTTTGCAATCTTTGTGAACTTCCTCATGTAAATACCCTCGTTGTGGTTAGTTTCAAACTGTCAAAATGATGGCACCGAACAAGGATATGATAAGATATTTCAGTAGCAAATCATTATATTTCCAACATATTAATAAGGTAGCAATCAGTATTCTCAAGAACATATATATGTTATATATACATATATATAAAAAAAAGCATAACATGCAAATTGTCCCCACGGGAGTTTGCCTGGGAGACTGATTGCTTGCTATGAAGTGCGCTGACCACCGGTGGGGCGGCATGGAATGAAGGAAGGCCCCTGCTGGCAGCTGGAAGGCCCCGATCAGTCCTGATCGCTGGCCAGGTCTAGGGACCCTATCCATGCATGCATTTTGTGCACCAGGCCTCTGGTTTATAATAAAATCCTATATAATAAAACCCTAATATGCAAATCTACTAAACAGCTGAACGACCGATCACTATGATGTGCTCTGACCACCAGGGGACAGACACTCAACGCAGTAGCTGCCCCCTGGTGGTCAGTGCACTTTCACAGGGGGAGCACTGCTCAACCAGAAGCTGGGCTCACTGCTGACGAGTGCAGCAGTGATGGTGGGAGCCTCTCCTACCTCCACAGCAGCACTAAGAGGGCATCCCCTGAGGGATCCCAGACTAGAGAAGGTGCAGGCCAGGCTGAAGGACCCCTCTCCCCGCAAGTGCATGAATGCCGTGTACTGGGCCTCTAGTAGTACAATAATTGGGAAATGGCAAGTTTTAAATATTTCTTTAAAGTTTTGTTTACCTATTATTGATTTTTAAAATATATTTCAAAATGTTTGTATTGATTTCAGAAAGGTTAGAGAGAGGGAGAGAGAGATAGAAACATCAATGATAAGAGAGAATCATTGATAGGCTGTCTCATACAGGCCACCTACTGGGGTGGAACCCACAGTTTAGCATGTTCTTTGACCAGGAAGCTGAAGATAGTCACTGTGGTTGGTTTGGACAACCAGGATCAGAAAGTGGGGTCATGGCTGAATTGTGGGCCCTGTGGACAGAGTTGACCTTCTTTGCAGGAGGCCTCACAGTTTGCCTTGAGCCCCAGGCTGCCTTCCAATTGGTACCTCTGTACCAGAGGGAACTTTCCAGAACTGAATGCAAATAAAAAGTCCAGTGGCTGACACTTTTGCTTAAAAGTGTATCTGTAAGGTACTTTATTTTATTTTATTTTATTTTATTATTGTCTTAAAATTTTTTTTATTATTGTCTTAAATTTTACATATGTCTCTTTTTCCCCCCAATTGACCCCCTCCCCCATCCATTCCCAGCCCTGGCAAGTCCCCACTGCCCTAGTGTCTGTGTCCATTGGTTATGCTAATATGCATGCATATAAGTCCTTTGGTTGCTCTCTAACCTCCCCTCCCCTACCATTTGTCTCTAGATTGATCTATTCTTGTTCATCAAATTATATTGATCATTATATGCCACATATGAGTGAGATCATGTGATATTAATCTTTCTCTGATTGGCTTATTTCACTTAGCCTAATGTTCTCCACTTCCATCCATGCTGTTGCAAATGGTAAAAGTTGCTTCTTTTTAATAGTGGCATAGTATTCCAATGTGTAGATGTACCAAAGTTTTTTTAATCCACTCATCTGCTGATGGACACTTAGGCTGTTTCCAAATTTTAGCTATTGTAAATTGTGCTTCTATGAACATAGGAGTGCATATATCCTTTGTGTTTGGTGTTTCTGTTTCCTTGGGATATAGTCCTAGAAGTGGGATTACTGGGTCAAATGGGAGTTCCATTTTCAGTTTTTTGAGGAAATTCAATACTGTTTTCCACAGTGGCTGCACCAGTTTGCATTCCCATCAGCAGTGCAGGAGGGTTCCTTTTTCTCCACATCCTTTCCAGCACTTGTCATTTGTTGATTTGTTGATGATAGCCATTCTGACAGGTGTGAGATGGTATCTCATTGTTGTTTTGATTTGCATCTCATGGATGATTAGTGACTTTGAGCATGTTTTCATATGTCTCTGGGCCTTCTGTATGTCCTCTTTCGAAAAGTGTCTATTTAGATCAGTGATGGGCAACCTTTTGAGCTTGGTGTGTCAAACTTCGCCAAAAAACTGAGCATAACTCGGGTAGTGTGTCACTTTGAGGGAAAAACATTATTTTGCAAATGTTTCATCCTCAGGAGCAGCAAATGTTTCATCCTCGGCATGCGGCCGCCTTAGCGGCCGCGTGTCATCACAAATGGCTACGCGTGTCAGTGCTGACATGCGTGTCATAGGTTCGCCATCACTGATTTAGATCCTTTGACCATTTTTTTTATTGGATTGTTTATCTTCCTTTTGTTAAGTTGTATGAGTTCTCTGTAAATTTTGGAGATTAAAACCTTATCAGAATTATTATTGGCAAATATGTTCTACCATGCAGTGGGCTTTCTTGTTTTGTTGGTTTCTTTTGCTGTGCAGAAGCTTTTTATTTTGATGTAGTCTCATTTGTTTATTTTCTCCTTAGTCTCCTTTGCCCTAGGGGCTGTGTTTGATATTGTTATGACATATGTCTGCTATTTTGCTGCCTATGACATTTTGTAGGATTTTTATGTTTTCCCATGTAAGGTACTTTAGTATACACACCGCAAGAATAGTACTCCAGAGAAAAATGATATACACTGAGGCAGTACTGATGATAAGCATCCACAGAATTTCAGATTATCTGGCCAAAATTCACAATAATGGGACAGGATATGGAATAAAAGAAGTAATATTTGAGATAGTGACATTTACAATAAATCTAGCTTAAAAATCATTTTTAGAAAGCCAACATCAGCCTATAGAGGTCTCCATTGGATTCCCGTGTTTTAAGAAAGACTGTACTGTCCAGTTAACTCAGTGGTTAGAGCTTTGGCTCCAGGAGCGAATGGTCTCTGGTTCCATTATGGTCAAGGGCAAAGACCTCAGTTGCAGGTTTAACCCTTTGCACTCGCTTGCTTTTTTCTCGATTCCTTTATTCTACTCGGGATTTAATTTTTTAAATACCCCAGATTTTACAAAGTGTGGCAGTAGAATAAAAAACTGGAGTTTCTTTTCATACAAACTTATTTATTTGGATTTTTTTATATTTTAAATTATTGATACATTCAAAGAGTAATTTTAATCTCTATAATTTTTCATGGTGTGATATTTTTTGAAACATTCACCCACATGAAGACCTGGTTTACATTCACATGTTTCGCAAATATAAATTGTCTCTCTTCTTCCTCCTTTGGTTTTTCTGTTAGAACAAACAACACAATCTTTGTGTTGTTTGTTAGGGTGAGGTGTGATTATATGGAGCTTTCCATCTAAACATTGCTCTAAGTTAGTGGATAATAATCTACCCCTGGAAGTTAATGTACCATCTCTGAATTCTCCAACAAGATCATGTACTAGTTTCCTAATAAATTTCACATGCATTATCGGTTTTTCATTTTTTCTTTTTTGGCATCAGTTGAGACAGCATTTACATTTTACTTTCATGCTAATGAAAACAAGAAAAGATACTGGAAAAATAGACAAAAATCCCCCTTCCCCCCGCAGTGAAACTACGTGTTGAGTGTGGCTCGACATACGAGCTGCTACCGATGCTAACTGTGTCAAGTCATACTTGACATCCGAGTGCAAAAGGTTAATCCTAAGGCCATGTCCGGGCACACAAAGGAGGCAACCCATAGATGTGTCTCTCTCTTCTGGATGTCTCTCTCTCTCTCTCTCTCTCTCTCTCTCTCTCTCTCTCTCTCGTCTCTTTCTTTCCACATCCTCCCATCATTCCACTCTCTCTAGAAGTAAATGGAAAAAGAATCATAGGGTGAGGGGGAAAAAAAGAAAAAGAAAGACTACACGTTGACCGAATTGTGCTTCCTACTTAGTGTTTTTAGACATTAGAAACTGGTTTCTCTAGAGAAAGCAGTTTCTAGTTCACCATGAGCTCTACACTCTCCAGTTTCCAAAGCTATGTTGCAATCTTTCAGAATCACCTTCTCTCATGGGTAAGTTAATTTTTATCACTCAAAGACTAACCTAAGTTAAAAAATAAAGATTATTTTATTCAAAAAGCATTGGGGATTTTTGTACTTAAATAAAAGCAGTGAGGGTATCATGACTATGACACAAATTATGTGGAATTATTCTGAGACTTGTGGTCTTGATTCTATTAGCCTCTTATGTGAAAGAAGGCAGAATTCCACTGAGATCAGATGATTCTGGTAAAGGTTCTTTATAGAGACGTGCGTTTTACTTTTCAAACTGGAAAAGTAAAATGTACATCTTACTTTTCAAAAGGAAATAGGCCCCAATGCACTTGTCCTGGCCCCGCCACCCCTCTCAGACTTTCTCAGGGAGGTCCCAGTGACCACCCTGGCTTCATGTTTCTGTCTTATCACCTGTTGTAGCTATCCTGCCCCATTGTTTTTGGGATATCCTCCACTAGAATGCCAGCAACCAAAGACAGAACACTTGATACTTCCCAAGTCTGGAAGAGTCAACAGTGTCCACAGCCTCAGTCCTTACAGGCCATAGCTGTAAGGACAGCCTGAGACAGCTGCCCTCCATGCAGCCTAATTTGCTTTCTGATGCATGTGGATGTATATGGGCAATGCTGAGGGGAACAACTCTTAGGCCCATAATTATCCCCTAGAAATAAGAAACTGGATATTGCTGGAGAGGGCAGGGACAGTCCTGTGAGACTCCTGGTCTCTGGTCTCTCTCACACCCTTGCCCACGTGAAAGCTAGGCTGAAACATAATAGAGCAGCGGTTCTCAACCTGTGGGTCACGACCCCTTTAGGGGTCGAACGACCCTTTCACAGGGGTCGCCTAAGACATCCTGCATATCAGATATTTACATTACGATTCATAACAGTAGCAAAATTACAGTTATGAGGTAGCAACAAAAGTAATTTTATTGTTGTGTGTCACCACAACATGAGGAACTGTATTAAAGGGTCACAGCATTAGGAAAGTTGAGAACCACTGTAATAGAGGAAGGTACCTAGGGATGCTCAGAGCATCACTCCCAACCTTCTGTATCCTGATAATATAGTGGGAGTGCACGGCCATCCGGGAGCACTGTGAACAGCAGGAGGACGTAGCCCCAGTGCTCTCTCCAATGGGGATGGGGAGAACTGTGGAGAAACCACATTTAGCACATGTTCATGCACAGAATGAGTGGAAACCTCAGAATCACCATTGATGTAAATGTCAGCATATTTTACCATGATTCCCAATGGAAGTGCAGACCAGGGCAATTGAAATGATAACATGCTTAGAGGCAGGGTAGTGACTGATGTTAATGTAAAAGAACATGGATGCTGGAATGCTTGCAGTCCTGTGTCCTTCCCAATCACCACAGTGTGTGAGCTGAGGCAGCCAGAGACTTAAACTTCACACTCAGAAGTGGTTCTGAGTTTACTACCAGTGAACACTGACCAAACTCCTTTTTGTTTGATGTTCATTCCTTTGAATCTTGCCCGTGATGGCTTAGGGAAGCTCAGGGACAAAGTGCACACAGATGAAGAGAAAGCAATCCATGCTGACTGACTCCTGTGGTTATTTCCTACCAATGCCCATTCCTCTCCTTCACACCTGAAAAGTCCCCCAGATTGCTTTCACCATGTGGTGTCCTTCATAGGGCCCACCAAGTATATCAGGTTCCCCTTCTGACCCCCTGAATTTGGCTGCAGCCCTGTGATGTGCTTTGACCAATGAAATGTGTTGGGAGTGAAGTCTGTCACTACTAACACAAGAGTCAGGAACCAGAGACTGGCATTCTCTCTGTTCATTGCTACTAACAGCTACATGGTAACTGCACCTTTATCCTGGTCCCTGGAGAACCAGGGAGGGCATGTGGCATGAACAAGAAAGACACCTTCTTTACTCTAAGCCACTAAAGCTTTGGGGCTATTTGTTACTATTACATCTAGCCTGTCTAATGGGTGTGCATTAACAATTTTGCCCTCCAGGAGGCAGCAGAGCCTAACATTAGAAGTAGAGCTATGTTATTAGAAGCACAAGGGTTTGCCTTCCAGTCCTGCCTTTATTTAACTCTACAATCAGGCAATTTACATTAAGCCTATGAGCATCAATTTCCTCTTCATAAAATATCAGGTTGCAGAAAGACTAAATGACATAATGCATGTAAAGCATTGAATTCAAGGCCTGGCACCTGTAGAAAACATTCGGTAGCTATTAGCTCCATAGCTTCACAATGTGAATTGACTATCAACATTCTAACAATGTATGTAATGTCAACTTTTTGTTCTTTGTAGCATTTCAAATTTTGTTTTTAAACAAATAAAATTGGATTATATATATATATATATATATATTCTCTAATAGCCTTATTTGTCTCTTAATAATGTGATATTTTTATTTTATTTCATTTTTAAAATATATTTTATTGATTTGTTTACAGAGAGGAAGGGAGAAGGATAGAGAGTTAGAAACATCGATGAGAGAGAAACATTGATCAGCTGGAACAGAACCTGGGACCCTTTAGTCCGCAGGCTGATGCTCTATCCACTTTAATAGAGGTATCATACCAGCTCTTTAAAGGTACATTATTACTACTTTGAACACTAGCCAGCTATCATTTTGATTTCTTAGTGTTTTAAATACTTTCATACTGCTATATAGTTCTATGTAAATGAATTTTTAAGTGTTTCACCAACTTTCTTCCAAAAACGCCAACTCATTTTGACGGGAATAATAAGTGTAAACAGTATCGCACTCATTTCTCAGCTCTTTGAACATGATTTCCCACTGACAAAATTATGTCGTTCAAATATTAAATCTATTTGAACATGTATTTCTAGTGTATGAAGCACATTCCTAAATACTTCCCTAGTCTATCGTTGTGAATTCTCAGTGTTACATTCACATTTGTTCAGTGATTGAAGCCCATAAATTGTGAATTCCAAATGTTAATACACCATAACCCTAACCTGAACCCTAACCCTAACCCTAACCCTAGCCCTACCCTTAACCCTAACCTGAGCCTGAACCCTAGCCCTAACCATAACCATAACCATAACCATAACCATAACCATAACCCTAACCCTAATCCTAAACCTAACCCTAAACATTACTTTAACCCTAACCCTAACCCTAACCCTAACCCTAACCCTAATTCTAACCCTATCCCTAACCCTAACCCTAACCCTAGTCCTAACCTTGATGATGTCAGCACTCCCGGCAGGTCCCCTGGATCCAAACCATTAACCACCTCAGCGCTTCTGGCTGTCCACGTGGCCCTTTTCCCTTGATGACATCAGCACTCCTAGCAGGTCCCCTGGCCCAAACCATTACCACCTGAGCACTTGAGCCTGTCCACGTGGCCCCTCCCCCTTGATGACATCAGCACTTCTGGTTTAAATGCTTAGAGTGTTTCAAGCTCATTCATTGTGAATTCCAAGTGTTTAAACACCGTTTTTACATATATACCAGCACTTTAACCTTTTGCACTCAGATGTCTAGTGTGACTCGACATGGTTAGCATCGGTAGCAGCTCGTATGTTGAGCCATACTCGACACGTAGTTTCACCGCGGGGGGGAAGGGGGATTTTTGTCTATTTTTCCAGTATCTTTTCTTGTTTTCATTAGCATGAAAGGACAAATAAAATGTAAATGCCGTCTCAACTGATGCCACCACCTAAGCTTATCTTTTGCATAGGCAGGAATCTTGAGTAGGAGGGTCCAAGGCATGAGTCGTTGCATCATGCCTTTTTGAGCTTGCATCATCTTACCTTGGTAAAGACCCTTCCTTATCTTTTCGTCTCCTAGGTTTGTGTAGGTTTCTATTACCATACCACAGATGTTGTCATGAAACAGGGTTTAGTTGGATGATTGGTTTGCCCCCTAGCAGTCGCACGTTCTGAGTGAATTTAAACATGTGAATGTAAACCAGGTCTTCATGTGGGTGAATGTTTCAAAAAATATCACACCATGAAAAATTATAGAGATTAAAATTACTCTTTGAATGTATCAATAATTTGAAATATAAGAAAATCCAAATAAATAAGTTTGTATGAAAAGAAACTCCAGTTTTTTATTCTACTGCCACACTTTGTAAAATCTGGGGTATTTAAAAAATTTAATCCCGAGTAGAATAAAGGAATCGAGAAAAAAGCAAGTGAATGCAAAGGGTTAAATATGAATTGTTACCATTTGAAAGACTATCCTACCTTTCAAAGCCCTTTGAATACAAATTCTCAGTTATTTCAACATTCATTAGAGATGTTAAGGTTCTAAAACATATTCCAAGTGTTTTAGAAACACTCTTACACATCCCCTGGTCTGTTATTTTGACCTCTGAGAATTTTAACATTTTAATACAGGTATCATACCTGCTCTTTAAAGGTATATTATTAGTACTTTGAACACTAGCCAGTTATCATTTTAATTTCTTAGTGTTTTAAATACTTTCAAACTGTTATATAGCTCTATGAAAGTGAATTTTTAAGTGTTTCACCAACATTCTTCCAAAAACACCAACTCATTTTGACGGGAATAATAAATGTAAACAGTATCGCACTCACTTCTCAGCTCTTTGAACACGATTTCCCAGTGACAAAATTGTGTCGTTAAGATATTAAATCTATTTGAACATGTATTTTAGTATATGAAGCACATTCCTAAATATTTCCCTAGTCTATCATTGTGAATTCTCAGTGCTACATTTATATTTGTCCAGTGATTGAAGCTCATACATTGTGAATTCCAAATGTTAATACACCATAAACCTAACCTGAACCCTAACCCTAACCCTACCTAACTCTAGCCCTACCCTAATCCTAAACTGAACCTTAACCCTAGCCCTAACCCTAATCCTAATCCTAACCCTAAACCTAACAATAGCCCTAACCCTAACCCTAAACCTAACCATAGCCCTAAACCTAACCCAAACCTTAACCCTAACTCTAAACCTAGCCCTACCCTAAACCAAACCTGAGCCTGAAACGTAATGCTAGCCCTAACACTAACCCTAACCCTAAACCAAGCCCTAGCCCTAGTCCTAACCCTAACACCTAGCCCTTAGCCCTAACCCTAACCCTAGCCATAAACCTTGCCCTAGCCCAGTGATGGCTAACCTATGACACACGTGTCAGTACTGACACACGTAGCCATTTCTGATGACACAAGGCCGCTGAGGTTTATTAAATACAATTATATATAACAATTATACATTTATGTTATTTAAACTATAAATATTGGGAAATAATGTTTTTTCCTCAAAGCTACACACTACCCGAGTTATACTCAGTGTTTTGGCGAAGTTTGACACACCAAGCTCAAAAGGTTGCCCATCACTGCCCTAGCCCAAACCCTAACCCTAACCCTAACCCTAGCCCTAGTGCTAACCCTAACTTTAAAACTAACCCTAAGCCTTACCCTAACCCTAGGACTATCCCTAGCCCTAGCCCTAAGCCTAATCCTAACCCTAACCCTAGACCTAACCATAATCCTAACCCTAACCCTAACCCTTACCATAAACCTAACCCTAGCCCTAGCCCTAACCCTAACCCTAAACCTAGCCCTAACCCTAAGCCAAACCCTAGCCCTAACACTTACCTTAAACCTAACCCTAGCCCTTGCCTTAGCCCAAACACTAACCCCAACCTGAGCCTTAAACCTAGCCCTAACCCTAATGCTAACCCTTACCCTAACCCTAAAACTAAGCCTAGCCATTGCCCTAGGCCTAGCCCTAACCCTAACCCTAACTCTAACCTGAGCTTGAAATCTAGCCCTAAACCTAATCCTAATCCTTACTCTAAACCTAACCCTTACCTTAACAGTAACTTTAACCCTAACCCTAATTCTAACCCTATCCCGAGCCCAAACCCTAACCCTAACCCTAAACCTAGCCCCACCCTAACCCTAACCCTAACCTGAGCCTGAACTGTAGCCCTAACACGAATCCTAATCCTAACCTGAACCCTAACCATAACCCTAACCCTAAACCTAGCCCTAACCCTAACCCTCACCCTAAACCTAACCCTCACCCTAACCCTAGCCCTAGCTATAGCCCTAGCCCTAGCCCTAACCCTAAACCTAACCCTGGCCCTAGCCCTAATACTAGCCCTAGCCCTAACCCTAGCCCTCACCCTAACCCTAACCCAAGCCCTAACCCTAACCCAAGCCCTAGCCCTAAACCTAACCCTTGCTCTAGCCCTAGCCCTAACCCTAACACTACCCTAAGCCCCTAAGCCCCTAATCCTAACCCGTTATCTAGTAACCAGTAACCAGCTAACTAGTAACTGGTAAACTGGTAACCGTTGACCGGTTAACTGGTAAGCGGTAAACAGTAAACTGGTAACCAGTAACCAGTTAACTGGTAACTGGTAAACCGGTAAATGGTTAACTGGTAACTGGTAACCATTTAACTAGTAACCAGTTATAGTTACCTGGTTACCAGTTAACCGGTAACCGGTAACCAGGTACCTAGCAACATCTGAACCTGTTAACTATCAACCTGGTAACTGTGCTGATATAGTCAGGAAACACAGGTGGCAACCTGAACTAATAATCCTCAGAGCTAAATTGCCAGACAGCCACCAAAACTTAGAAAGCCTATCCTGCAGCAACCTACCCCGCCTCCCTCCCTCCCTCCCTCCCTCCCTCCTTCCTTCCCTCCCTCCCTCCCTCCTTCCTTCCTTCCTTCCTTCCTTCCTTCCTTCCTTCCTTCCTTCCCTCCCCTTTTCGGTCCTCCCTCTCCTCTGTGAGTAAAATGGAACTAACCTGAATGGGAATCAAAAATGTTAGCAGACAATGCAGCACAAAGGAAAGCCCAGCAAACATCACTTGGAAACAGGACCCCTCGTCCTGGATGACAAAAATGATCAGCACGAGACAAATGACACACACAGAAAGGAAATCAAATGCAGGCAACAGCACTGTCACCCTTCATTCATCACTGGAGAAACATGCCAGTGATGTAAGGAAATTGCAACGCATAATGAAGCTTTTAAGCCACACAACCATGAAACACCAAGCAATGAGAAGGCAAAGATTAATGGGAATGAGGGAGACACCCAACAAAAGGGCAAATCAGAACAACACTCACATAAGGAAGGAGATTTTCGAATAATTGCCAAACACAATGTCCATGAAAATGAGGACCTGAGCAGCGTCACACAGGCACATATGCTAGATTCACAGGTTTGTAGGACACAGCACGAGTGTGCCAGGCAATCATAACTCCAGACACAGGTGACTCTGGAAGACTGACGCAATGGAAATAAGCCTCCGGAACTGAGGGAAATCAACCGGGAAGCAAATCACATGTCCAAGAAGGCCTCATCACACTGGAGAACAACTGCGGCCCCAGCTTTCTGCGCTGCACCTGGCATGCATACCAACCAAAGACAAACTATCAGTGTCAGGAAAGTGCATGCAGGGATATGTTTCCAGAGACGTACTTGCGGGGAGGAGAACAATGGCAGAGTGAAGGGCCAGGTGCATTCGCTGATCACTGCATGGGCACCTATATGGGCTAGCAAACAAGCACGCAAGCATCCATAAGGTCATGGATGTCAAATGACCCAGGCAGCCAGGCATACACCGCATAAAAAATCATTATGGGAAACATCAGTGTGTGCACATTAGACGCCACCCACAAATTGGAGACAATGTGAGGTGGGATGGATGCAGTGTTTGCTGGAAGGAAGCACAGTGAAATAAAATGCCCTCAAAACAACTACAAGTAAATGTTTCAGGAGGAACAACATGGAAAACTGCAATGAAAAGCAAGGGAAGGAGCACTTCAACAAACAGCACTGACAGTCAGGAAATGCAGTTGCAAGCAACTGCTTTGGTCTCAAAAAACAGTTTTCTGGAAACATACCCACACAGAAATGTGTCTGACAGAAGTAGTTGAAAACCCTGACAATGCAGCGAGCGGAAAACAAGAACATAACGCAGAGAACAAAGGTCTGTTTTGCAAGCACTTCAAGTGTCAAAGAAGCATGCAGTGCTGACACGCCGATACAGAAACTGCGGCTGACCAAACCACAGCGTGTATGAACGTGACAGAGAACACGGGAAAAGTAAGCCTGAAAGTGTGACACATAAGGAATGTGGAGCAAACACTGAACGTCTCCAGACAATGCCAACAAAAACAGTTATGGGCAAAAGTAACCTGGAATAAATTCGCTGCAGAGCAAACTGTCATGTAAGCCAAAAGCCACCCAACAATAACAGTGGCAGCCATATAGCAGAAGGTAACTGAGGGTTCAAGAAGCCAATGGCACAAGAAGGCGGAAAGTGCCCCTGCATGCAGGAACACAGGAAAGCAATAAGAAACACTGCATCTGGCGAAGACCATGTGGCACAAGGAAAGAAAAATGAGCGCTAAACAGACGTCACAGTACTGCCAAACTGCACTCCTACACATTGTTTGCCTACAAAGTACCCGGCAAAGCCTCCAAATTGAAAGAAAGAAAACTGCTCTCCCATAATCACTCACCGGTCGGCAGCAGAGATCCATCACAGTAAAGGAGCTTCCCAAATCGCCGCACCTCGCACGACTTCTCCAAGGTCTGAAACATAGAGAGAAACGTCACTACAACCAGAAATAACACCTAGTCCTAGACCATGCAGGCACAAACCTTTAGTGAAATGGCATGCCATTCCAAGAATAGCCACAAGGTGGCAGCAGAGGATCACATGCGCACTATGCAAGGGAGAAAAGACAGGAGCATCAATTTTAACAGCAGCCAAAAGGTGGCAGCAGAGGATAAAAAAATCAAATGCACATGCTGCAAAGGAAAGAAAAGACAGGCTTTATCTCTGAAGGAAGGTGCATGTAAAGGGAAACCACAGGCGGAAAAGGACTATGCTGAGCATAAGGCACTCGGGAGCCCAGAAGGGGCGGACGGCCGCGCAGGCTGACAAACAAGCTCGGCGAAATTGAGGGACAGACCCCGGCACGCAAAAGTCGCAGCAACAAAAGTAAGCACAGGCAAAGGCGCGCAAACTTTGTCCAAGGCACTCAACACGGGGCACACATTGCAAATCACACCCCACAATGGACCGTCCTACACAGGTTCCCTGTGCAACTCACCTCAGGAAGCAGGCAGGACCGTGGGCTTAAGGGAACATGGCAATCCCACAGGCAGGGCCCATCTCTTCAGGCGCTGTACCAAGAAGTCAGGCCAGTGACAGGGGGAGAACAGGTCACTGCTCCCGGAAGGAATGAAGAGGGGTGAAACGGTGCGGATCACATGCCTGTATTCAGGACAGGGGCCTGCCTTGTGACTTTTGCATCTGAACCTCAGGACTGAGCTGAGCAATTGTCTTCTGGCAGCAGAGTCTACCTAACTCAAAGATGTCTGGGCAAGTGGTGACTTCCCTCTTTCCGGAGCCCCAAGGGCAGAACCAAAGGCGTCAGGGCACTCGCCCTTTGTCATGACTATCAAGGTAATGGCCCAACATCAGGTAGGGCAAGCACTCAGCGCCCCTCCCTGCAAGATAAGGGAATGCCCATCATCCCACTGTTGACCCAATCTCTGCCCTTTCTGCGAGGAGCCCTGCCCCACACCCAGAATCTGGCATCCAATGAATTCCGTGTGGGCCAGTGATGCAGTTTACTTTTGAGGAGAAAAGATAAGTAAGCAGTGCGAACTCCCCTTCCTCTCCCCGAGGCACAAATCAGTAATTCACCTTCCCTGCAGATGTTCAAAGAGCCACTGCAAAGCACTCACTCAGTAAACTACAGGAGGAGCAGCAGCAAAGACCTTACGTTCACCTCACTTATCACAGCAGCGGGAGGATTCCAAAGCAGCTCACCCGGGAGCACCATGCGGACTGGGTCTCGGTGCTCGGATCCAGCAAGGGGCCCATTGCGCCCCGCTGTTTGCCCGGCGCCGCATGCGGTGAACCTGGGTGAGTTATCTCTTGGAGGCACCACATTCCCTTCTTTCTGTAGAATGCAGGAATTCAATTAAGTCAGCCTCACTATGAGATGATCGGACGGGGCGCAACTGACATCAAGGGGTAGGGGAACCCAGAGTGAGGCAATTCTGGAGGGGACAAGTGGGTGGCTGTGGCTGATTTTGGCTGATCAATGCACATGAAGTTCACAGAGTGAGGGCAGGGAATCAGGGACTAAGAAATTTGAGCTGAACAAGGTCGGCTCAGAGGAGAAGGGGGAGATGCTCCCTCCCGGGCGACTCCTGGGTGCCCTTAGGCGACTTACAAGCTCTGGTGAAGGAGTGAGGGGGCACAGCTGAGGAGGGACCTGCTTGCCCATAGGTAATTCAGTCAGGTGGCATAAGTGAGTTTGTCGAAATGGGGAGTTCCCATAAGGCCTAGCAAGCCAGCTCCGCCAGACAGTGTGCCTCTTTCAGACAGTTGAGTGACAGAGCTGAATTCCAACATGAAGGGCGCTACCCTCATGGACCTCAGCCCTGAAGCACCACAATCTGGAAACGATACTATACATCCCTAGGAAATCAGGACGTACTCCAGTGACCCACTCCAAAAAGTAATAATAAGGAAATGTGAAACACATTTAAGATTGCCTCGGCCTTGATGCCTGAGGACCCACAACCACAGCAGTCACCCGTAAAACCACAGCAGGGCAAAGCCAAAGCATCCATGACCCCACCTCAGCGTACAATGTGAAAAGTAGGGATTCTTTGAGGAACAGAAAATCATGTCTTGTGCACGCCAAAAGAAGCAAAGACGACAATAAACCTAAGGAAATGGAAACTCACGTTCATCCGAAAATAACTGAGTCCTGTGGAAGAACAAAAATATCCATGGGTGTGTAAAAACGACAGAAGGCTTCAGAAACAAGTAAGTTAAAAGACTCCACTTGGTGCTCCCCAAGTGCACTCTCTACTGTCCGAGATTGCTTCTGCTTTCTCCCACTCCACCTAAGCTCATACCTCCTCTACATCTGTTCTACTAACCCTAACGATGTGATGGGAAATGGGAAGACAAAATCTGGAAAATGTAAGACCGGGATCACAGCAGCTGCACATCGGGGAAAGGCTAGTGCAGATACTCATTACTCTGCTGCAAGTAGGTGGACCTGAAAAATCAATCATTGCCAATATGCATGGGTAATGGTGCCTTTTTTTTTTTTCAAAGGTGGACATCACCGGAAAAAGAAAGAAAGACATTTCTGAGGTGGACAGCCGATGGCTTCCCTGGAAACCAATCTGCAGAGGAGGCTGAAGCACAGCACCCCCTGTAGCAAACAGGAGCTGCTGCGCTAAGAGGTGAGTGCCTGTGGAAAGAGGAGAGTGCCTGTGCGGGAGCACAAAGAGAACATATGCCTAGCTCTCGCTTGGGGGTGGGGGGAGGTGGGCAGAGAGCCTACTCTAAAGAGGGTGGTTGGTACAACTTTCCATGGTGGGCTGACGGGGGCGCGCGGGAAGGAGACAGCTAGAGAGAGGTGCATTCCAGCAGACAAGTAGCCTGTCTCCCTGGGGCCAGAGCAGACTCATGTGTACAGGGAAAGGCATAGTAACCGCTGGTCCTCAGGAATCCCAATCAATTTCCATATTTCCCGAAGGTGACTCAGGGCTTTTTGGAGATAGAATGTGGAGTCCTCCGCAATCACCTCACTGGGAAGCAAAAGAGAAATCAGCTGCATGAGCCACTGCCTCTGACACACTAAGAGAAGTATTTATAGCCCTGGATGGTTAGGTCAGTGGTTAGAGCATTGCACCACAGACCAAAGAGCCTCGGGTTCAATTCTCTTTTATTCCCAGTCAAGGACACTAGGTGTCGTCATTAATAATGCGGATTTTTTTCAATAGATGGAATTACACATATGTTGATATATATGTGATTTGATATGTATGCTATTTTGTTGTATTGACAACAAGCTTCAAAGCTTCATATGTCACATTTTCTGAAGGTGTTAACATCATAGATATTTTTACACTTAAAAATCTCAAATTTTGTGCCAAAAATAAAGAGCATTTGTGGGAAGTTTTAATTCATTACTTTATTTTGAAGAAAAGTTCTGCTGAATATTTCCGGAAGCTTATGGTGAACATGCTCCATCTCAAGATACTTGTGAACGCTGGTTTAAACGCTTTAAAAGTGATGATTTCAATGTGAAAAACAAAGAATGTCCAGGTCAACCGAAAAAGTTTGAAGACCAACCATTACAAGCATTATTGGATAAAGGTGCATGCCAAACTCCAAAAAAAATTGCAAAAAGATTAACCATTGCTCCACAAACCATTTCCGATCGTTTACAAGCAATGGGAAAGTTTTTAAAGGAAAGAAAATGGATGCCACATCAACTGAACAAAAGACAAATGGAAAACCGAAAAGTCATCAGTAAAATGTTGCTTCAACAGCACGAAAGTCTATTTTGCATCAATTTGTGACTGGCAATGAAATGTGGATTTATTTTGAGAATCCCAAATGCACAAAATCATGGGTTGATCCAGGTCAACCATCAACATTGAATGCCAGGCCAAATCACTTTGGAAAGAAGACAATGCTCTGCGTTTGGTGGGATCAGGAAAGTGTGGTGTATTATGAGCTTCTAAAACCAGGTGAAACCGTTAATTCTGATCCCTCCAAACAACAAATAAATCAATTTGAACTATGTTTTGATCATAAAACAACCAGAATGGGCCAGAAGACATGGCATAGTAATTAAGCTTCATGGTGACACACCATCACACACTTCAACACTAGTTAAAGACACATGAAAAGATCTTGCCTGTGAAGTATTAACCAACTCACTATATTCACCAGACCTTGCTCCTTCAGATTACCACTTGTTCCAATCAATGGCAAATGCACTTTCTGAGAAGCACTTCAAAACATATGAAGAAGTGGAAAATTGGGTCTCTGAATGGCCTTCCTCAAAACAAGAAAAGTTCTATTGGAACGGTATCCACAAATTACGTGAAAGATGGGCGAAATGTGTAGCTAGCGATGGACATTACTTTGAATAAAGCACTTTTGATGTTTCTCTTGAAAATATCCTGTTTTCTTTGATTACAAAATCTGCATGATTAACCGGTACAGCTAGTATATACCTTGGTTGAAGACTGGATCCCTGGCCCTGGTCAGGGTGTGGCCTGTAATTCTCCTATCCTTCCAGTAAAAAACAAAAACACTGAAATGGGAAAGGATGGAGATTTGTACAGGATCCCGTACCTATCTGGGGAGGAGCAGGGGGTGGGAGTGGGCAAGGCTAGGTCCTTGTGAGTAGCGCCCCATGTGAGAAAAGGGGAAACTTGAGGCCTACAATGGAAGCAGGCAGGGTAGGGGGCTCAAACCCCTCCTACCTGCCTTCCTGTGCCCCTTACGGGGCTGCCCAGCCTAGTGCAAGGGCTAGGGAGGCAGGGAAGGAAGAAAAGAGGGTGTGAGCCGCACCTGGTGAGACACAGGTAGTTTGGGGCATCCTGGGGCCAAGCAGTCCATCCATTGGCCATACCTGCTGCTGCCGCAGGTCAGGTGTGGGCAATGGACGGGACTGCTCGTCAGAGCGAGATGGGGCTCTGGCCCCTTCAAGGCTAGGGGAGCCCTCCAGTGTAGCCAGGCTGTGCCCTGAGTGACTTGTGGGGCTGGGCGCTGAGGCCTGGCCAGGGGACATCTCCTTAGAGCCGAGCCAGTGCCCAGAACATCAGGCTTGGAGCCCCAAGGAGAGGACCTTCTTACATTAACACAAAATTATCATGTAGCTTTCATTTCATTTATTTATATATATTTAAAGTACACCTTTTTAAATTAGCCTTATCCTACCTTATAATAGAGAAACATGCAAATTGACCGCACCTCCGCTATGCCCACGATTGGGCCGGTGGGAGGCTGGGGGGCGGGACTCCGGGTGGCCTATCCGGCCGTTGAGAAGATCAAGATGGCGGCGCCCAGTCCTCTTAGTTCGGGGGTCCCTGGGGAGATCGCTGCCCCAGGGAGGCGAGACCTGGCTGCCCAGACACTCAAGAGGGTATCGGGGAGATCGGCCACCTGGGGGGGCGAGGCCAGGCCCATCCTGCTGCTGCCAGGGTCCCGGGGGGACGATCGGCCACCTGGGGGGCCGCTGCCGGGGGTCCCGGGGGTGATCGGCTGCCTGGGGGGGCATGGCCGGGCCCATCCCGCTCCTCCCGGGGGTCCCGGGGGTGATCGGCC
Organism: Cnephaeus nilssonii; assembly: GCF_951640355.1. Classification (NCBI taxonomy): domain Eukaryota; kingdom Metazoa; phylum Chordata; class Mammalia; order Chiroptera; family Vespertilionidae; genus Cnephaeus; species Cnephaeus nilssonii. The sequence goes on along the minus strand of NC_137089.1, from coordinate 56,062,554 downwards.
GCCTGGGGGGCGTGGCCGGGCCCATCCCGCCGCTGCCGGGGGTCCCGGGGGCGATTGGCTGCCTGGGGGGCGTGGCCGGGCCCATCCCGCCACTGCCGGGGGTCCCGGGGGCGATCAGCCGCCTGGGGGGCGTGGCTGGGCCCATCCCACCCCTCCTGGGGGTCCCAGGGGCGATCGGCCGCCTGGGGGGGCGTGGCCCGGCCCATCCCGCCCCTCCCGGGGGTCCCTGGGGAGATGGGCAACCTAGGGGGGCGTGGCTGGGCCCATCCAGACTCTCAGGGGGGTCCCTGGGGAGATCGGCAACCTAGGGGGACGTGTCCCGGAGATCGGCAACCCGGGTGGCGTAGCCGGCCCATCCAGCCTCTCCCAGGGGTCCCTGGGGAGATCGGCACCCCGGGGAGGTGAGGCGGGACTCGCCCAGCCGCTCCCAGGGTCCCTGGGAACATTGCAGGCATGTGGTTGCTGAGACCCAGACCAGGCCTCTGGCCACAGATTCATAGCTTTGCGGAGACCTAGGGCAGGGATCTGCCTCATCTGCAGAGAGACAGAGGTTCTGCAGTGCCCCCAAGACGTGGGTGGGCCCAGGCAGGGATCAAGGGGCAAGGAAGGACTCCTGGCAGAGGGCCAGGACCCTCACCCCTGAGGCGGGGGTTGAGGGGTGGTGCCACCTCAGTGGAGGGGTGCTGCACTGCAGGGTACTGGACTGACTGATGTGATTCAGAGAAGCTCCCAGTGCTAATGGGCCTTGCTCAGGCGGCCTTCACACTTCAGAGGCAGTGACTCCTGCTCCTGCCTTGACCCAAAAGCAAGCTCGCTACACCCTGCCCCATAGCAGAGCATGCCTAGGCAGTGAGTGGGAAGCCTTCCACCTGCTTCGTAGAAGGGGGGGCAGTAAAGAATGGGGGGAGAGGAAAGAATGTGGAGCATCCGCAATGAAGAGGTGCTTGAGAAAGAGGCTCGGAAGCCTGACTGGAAGGTTTGTTCTGTTTGCTGGGCCGCTGCCCCTTAGGAAGCACAAAGAGCATGGCTCTGAGGGCTTCCTGTGTGCTGAGTCAAGTTCCACAGCCAACTGAAATTGGCCTCAGTTTCCTGGTCTGTAAAATGGATTAAGCGTGTCCCAGTGCCTTCACTGAGCTTTGATGGCCAATTGAGATACTATATAAAGAAAATGAGGGAAGAAGTGAGAAAGAAAAGGAAGGACAAGCAACACAAAAGAAAGACTGAAAGGAACCTATAAACCCATTGTCACTTAAATAGGGAATATAGTCAATAGTGTTATAATGATGGTATGATGCCAGGTGGGTACTAGAAATATCGGGGAACACTTTGTAAAGTATATGATTGTCTAACCACTATTCTGTAACTAATATAAAACCTGAAACCAATACAAAATAATGTTGAATGTAAAGAAATGAAAACTGGAGTGAAATTTTTATAAATTTCAAAGTTTAAATAAAAGCTGTAAAGGAAGGAAGGGGAGAATAAAGTGTTTTTCATTTTGCCACTTCATTAAAAAGACAGTTGTCTTTATATGGTGCTTTTATACTTTTCTAAGTCATTATCTCATTTTAATTTCTGGGCAACTTAAAGACAAGATAAGTATTCCCTCCACTATTCAAAGAAAGGAAATCTTGGTGTCTGGTACTAATGATTCAATCCTCAAGCCCTTATTGTAAAGCAGGGTTAGTAAAATTTTCTGTGCAGGGTCATATCTATACTAATAAAAGCCTTGGGGGTGATCAGGCCAGCAGGGGAGAGTATTTGGGGGCAATCAGGCCCGCAGAGGAGCAGTTAGGGGGCAATCAGGCAGGTAGGTGAGCGGTTAGGAGCCAGCGGTCCCGGATTGTGAGAGGGATGTCCCATATTAGAGAGGGTGCAAGCTGGGCTGAGGGACACCCTCCCCAGTGCATGAATTTCGTGCACCGGGCCTCTAGTGCATATATAATTTCAGAGAGGAAGGGAGAGGGAGAGAGAAACATCAATGAAGAGAGACAATCATTCATCGGCTGCCTCCTGCATGCTCCACACTGGGGATGGAGCCTGCAACCTGGGCATGTGCCCTTGGTCGGAATTGAACCCAGGACCAGTCCCCAGGCCAATGCTCTATCTGCCAAGCCAAACCTGCAAGGGCGTGTAACTTTTATCTTAAAGGCGAGAAGCCACATTCCCATCCTGTCTCAAGTCACAGGATAGTAAATGAAGTGTGACACCCTTGCTCAGGGCCCAGAGGGGCCTCTGGAAGCCCCACAGGTCCTGCACCTGGGACGGGCGTCCCCCCTCTTGCATCCCCAACTCCCCCACAGCCCGCACCTTCTCCTCATGATGGAAGTCCACGACCTACTTCAACGGAAACCTGAACCGAGCACTGCAAACAGCCCCTACCACCTGCTAGCACAGGATCTGCCACTTCCAGAGCCATTAGGCACCTGCCAGGGTCTTAAAGCAAGCAACTCAGTGGAGCAGGCCTGAGATTGGTGCTCCATCCTGTCGCTCCCCGAGAAATCCCACCTTCTCCATGCCCCCAGCGGCTCCCTGCAGGTTTGATTCCAAGTGCATTCAGTTGCATGGAAGGGACAAAGAGCATGGAGATCCCACTGCCCAGGCGCTGCACATAAAGGCTTCCCTCCCACACCAGCTCGGTGTGGCCAGAGCGGGTTAATCATGCCGGAAAGTAACCAGAACCGGGGACGTAGCCAAGGCTCCCAGGACCTCCGAACCACAAGAGATTAGGAGCTGGCAATCCAGGCTCCAGGGCCTCCAGGAGGGACTCTGTGCTCAAACCATCTACGTCAGCCTGTGAACCTGCAACCAAGGTCAGGCGGCCCCAGGGAAGGGTCCTCCCAAGACAGCAATTTCTCTGCCTCCTGAAGTGCCTCCTGCCGCTGCCCCCTCACCCTACAGGCCGTCCCCACCCTCAGCCCTGCAAGCTGGCAAAGCTGCCACTGCGTTTACTTTTAAAAAACATTTTAAAAAATTGATTTAAGGGAGGGAGAGGGATAGAAAGAGAAACTTCCATGATGAGAATCACTGACCGGCTGCCTCCTGCACCCCCACACCGGGGATGGAGCTTCAAACCAGGAATCGGACCCGTGACCTTCCGGTTCCTAGGTCAAAGCTCAACCACTGAGCCTCACTGGCCTGGCGCACCCACGTGTAATCGCTGTGCCCAGGAAAGAAAGACTCCTTGGCTGTGGGCTGTTAAATCTGTTAACTGAGGGTTAACACCGCATTTGCTCTGAGGGTGTCCTGGGTTTGATCCACCCCTGCGGAGGAGTCACCCCGGCTCCCGATCTCTTGCGGTTCGGAGGTCCTGGGGGCCTTGGCTACGTCCCCGGTTCTGGTTACTTTCCGGAGGTGTCTCTGGAGCCTGGAGGGTCCCTGATTCCGGACATTTGTATCTGCTGGTTAAGCCAAGTGTTAAAGCGCTCGAGTCTGTAAAAGGTTCAAGGAGGAGGACTGGCGAGAGATGAAGACTCAATGCAAAGTGTGCCTCTCACCCTCTCACGGAAAGGGGGTGTAAGGAGGGTCTCTGGCCACCTGCGAAGGGCATTCCTGGGACAATGGGCAACATTTGAATCCCACCAGAGGACTGGGCGGAAGAGACACATCAGCGTGAACTTCCCGATTCTGATGGTTGTGCAGGAAAAGGCCCTGGTTTATAGGAAATTGCCCCTGAAGTATTTGGGAGAAAAAATTAAACTATTTGGGGGGTCACGGGGTATCATACAGGTAATTTCAGATTGCTCATGAAGAGAGTTCTCTGTGCTAGTCATTTAACTGTAGTTTTGCTGGGTGATGGCTGAAATAACAGTTTAAACAGACAACGCAATTCCAGACATGTCCACAAGGCAGCGTGCTCAGACCACAAAACTGGTTTTACAGGGTGTATGGGTTAATAATGCGGATCGTTTTCTATAGGGGCTTCATCTCAAATCACAAGGAACAACAACATCCTGTAATTATTGGAATCCAGAGTCTAGGTCAGTGATCGGAAAACTGCGGCTCGCGAGCCACATGCGGCTCTTTGGCCCCTCGAGTTTTTAGCAAAGGCCAGCTTAGGAGTTCCCTAATTCAATGTACCTACCTATATAGTTAAAGTTTAAAAAATTTGGCTCTCAAAAGAAATTTCAATCGTTGATATTTGGCCCTGTTGACTCATCAGTCAACAGAGCAGGCAAACCGCGGCTCGCCAGAGATGGAGTTACCAGTAATGAATTAAAACTTCCCGCAAAGGCTCTTTTTTGGCACTAAATTCGACATTTTTAGGCGAAAAAATATCTATGATGTTAACACCTTCAGAAGATTTGACATGAAGTTTTGAAGCTTGTTAATTCAAAATAGCATATATATAAACTCACATACATATCAACATATGTGCCCTAGCCGGCTTGACTCAGTGGATAGAGCATCAACCTGCGGACTATAGGGACAGAGGTTCGATTACAGCCGAGGGCACATGTCTGGGTTTTGGGATTGATCCCCAGTGGGGGGTGTGCAGGAGGCAGCCCATCAATGATTCTCTCTCATCATTGATGTTTCTATCTCTCTCTCCTTCTCCCTTCCTCTCTGAAATCAATAAAGAAATATATTTAACAACAACAACAACAAAATAAAAATAAAAAAAATGTGTCCTGGTACTTGCCATTTCACTTGCTGGACTTTAAAAAAGGTTTTGTGTTTTTTGTTGTGTGTTTTTGTTTTTTTTAATATGTTATTGATCGCAGAGGGGAAGGGAGAGGAGCAGAGAGAAACACCAAAGATGAGAGAACCATCAATCGGCTACCTCCTGCACGCCTCAGACTGGGGATCGAGCCCACAACCCAGGCCTGTGCCCGGTCAGGGAATGGAACAGCACGACCTCCTGGTTCATAGGTCGAAGCTCAACCACTGAGCAACACCGGCCAGAGGGCATGCGGTGGTTGTAATGGTCTCCTTGCAGTCAAAGCTCCAAAGAACAGAGACAAAAGGAGATTTTGCTTGAAAATTGGAGGTGAACGTACCAGGCACTTGAGGCTCCAGGGCCTCCAGGAGGGACTCTGTGCTCTAACCCTCGCCCTCAGCCTGTGAACCTGCAGCCACGGTCAGGCGGCCCCAGGGCAGGGTCCTCCCAAGACAGCAATTTCTCTGCCTCCTGAAGTGCCTCCTGCCGCTGCCCCCTCACCCTACAGGCCATCCCCACCCTCAGCCCTGCAAGCTGGCACAGCTGCCACTGCGTTTACCTTTACCCAAAAAAAAATTTTTTTTAGTTGATTTAAGGGAGGGAGAGGGATAGAAAGAGAAACTTCCATGATGAGAATCACTGACCGGCTGCCTCCTGCACCCCCACACCGGGGATGGAGCTTCAAACCAGGAATCGGACCCGTGACCTTCCGGTTCCTAGGTCAAAGCTCAACCACTGAGCCTCACTGGCCTGACGCACCCACGTGTAATCGCTGTGCCCAGGAAAGAAAGACTCCTTGGCTGTGGGCTGTTAACTTTGTTAACTTAGGGTTAACACCATATTAACTGAGGGTTAACACCGCATTTGCTCTGAGGGTGTCCTGGGTTTGATCCACCCCTGCGGAGGGGTCACCCCAGCTCCCGATCTCTTGCGGTTTGGAGGTCCTGGGGGCCTTGGCTATGTCCCCGGTTCTGGTTACTTTCCGGAGGTGTCTCTGGAGCCTGGAGGGTCCCTGATTCCGGACATTTGTATGTTCTGGTTCAGCAAAGCATTAAAGCACTCAAGTCTTTAAAAGGTTCAAAGAGGGGAACTGGCGAGAGATGAGGACTCAATACAAAGTGCGCCTCTCACGGGAAGGGGGTGTAAGCGGGGGTGGGGGTAGGGTCTCTGGCCACCTGCGAAGGGCATTCCTGGGACAATGGACAACATTTGAATCCCACCAGAGGACTGGGCGGAAGAGACGCATCAGCGTGAACTTCCTGATTCTGATGGTCGTGCAGGAGAAAGCCCTGGTTTATAGGAAATTGCCCCTGAAGTATTTGGGAGAAAAAATTAAACTATTTGGGGGGTCACGGGGTATCATACGGGTAATTTAAGATTGCTCATGAGGAGACTTCTCTGTGCTAGTCATTTAACTGTAGTTTTGCTGGGTGATGGCTGAAATAAAAGTTTAAACAGACAACGCAATTCCAGACATGTCCACAAGGAAGCGTGCTCAGACCACAAAACTGGTTTTACAGGGTGTATGGGTTAATAACGCATAGGGACTTCATCACAAGTCACAAGGACAACAACAGCCTGTAATTATTGGAATCCAGAGTCTAGGTCAGTGGTCGGAAAACTGCGGCTCGCGAGCCATGTGCGGCTCTTTGGCCCCTCGAGTTTTTAGCAAAGGCCAGCTTAGGAGTTCCCTAATTCAATGTACCTACCTATATAGTTGAAGTTTAAAAAATTTGGCTCTCAAAAGAAATTTCAGTCGTTGTACTGTTGATATTTGGCCCTGTTGACTGATGAGTTTTCCGACCACTGGTCTAGGTCAGTGGTGGGCAAACTCATCAGTCAACAGAGCGAGCAAACCGATCCACAGTTTGCAGACCACGGCCAGAGATGGAGTTACCAGTAATTAATTAAAACTTCCCGCAAAGGCTCTTTTTTGGCACTAAATTCGACATTTTTTTGCCATGCTCTGCTCTCAGCACCCAACCAGGAGCCTGGGTAGCCCTGACTCTACTCGCAGCACCCTGCAGGGAGCCTGAGAGGCACTGTGCTCTGCTCTGAGCACTGTGCCGTGAGCCCGGGAGGCATAGTGCTCTGCTCTCAGCACCCTGAATGGAGCCCGTGAGGCACTGACTCTGCTCTCAGCACCATGCCAGGAGCCTGGAGACACTGTGCTTTGATCTCACCACCCTGCCCGGAGCCTGGAGGCACCGTGCTCTGCTCTCAGCACCCAACCTGGAGGCTGGGAGGCACTGACTCTGCTCTCAGCACCCTGCCAGGAGCCTGGTAGGCACTGACTCTGCTCTCAGCACCCAACTGGGAGTCCGGGAGGCAATTACTCTGCTCTCAGCACACTGCCGCGATCCCAGGAAGCACTCACTCTGCTCTCAACACCCTTCTGAGATCCCGGGAGGAACTGTGCTCTGCCCTCAGCTGCCTGCCGGGAGCCTGGGAGGCACTGTGCTCTTCTCTCAGCATCTGCTGGGAGTCCTGGAGGCACTGACTCTGCTCTCACCACCCTGCCGGGAGCCCGGTAGGCACTGTCCTCGGCTCTCAGCAACCTGCCGGAAGCCCAGGAGGCACTGTGCTGTGCTCTCTGCATCCTGCCAGGAGCCCGGGTAACCTGACTCTGCTCTCAGTACCCAACCGGGAGCTCGGGTAGCCCTGATTTTGCTCTCAGCACCCAACCGGGAGCCTGGGAGGCACTGTGTTCTGCTCTAAGCAGCCTGCGGGGAGCCCGGGAGGCACTGACTGTGCTCTCAGCACCCTGCGGGGAGCCCGGGAGGCACTGACTGTGCTCTCAGCACCCTGCGGGGAGCCCGGGAGGCACTGACTGTGCTCTCAGAATCCTGAGGGGAGCCCGGGAGGCACTGACTGTGCTCTCAGCACCCTGCCGGGAGCCCGGGAGGCACTGACTCTGCTCTCAGAATGCAACTGGGAGTCCGGGAGGCACTGACTCTGTTGTCAGCACTTTACCGGGAGCGCGGGATGCACTGTGCTCTGCTCTCAGCACCCAACCCGGAGCCTGGGAGGCACCGTGCTCTGCTCTCAGTACCCTGCCGCAAGCCCGGGAAGCACTGACTCTGCTATCAGCACCCTGCCGGGAGTGCGAGAGGCACTGTGCTGTGCTTTCAGCACCCAACTGGAAGCCCGGGTATCCCTGAGTCTGCTCTTAGGACCCTACTGGGAGTCCAGGAAGCACTGACTCTGCTCTCAGCACCCTTCTGGGAGTCCGGGAGGAACCGTGCTCTGCCCTCAGCTGCCTGCTGGGAGCCTGGGAGACACTGACTCTGCCCTCAGCACCATGCCAGGAGCCCGGGAGGCACTGTGCTCTTCTCTCAGCATCTGCCGGGAGCCCTGGATGCACTATGCTATGCTCTCAGCAGCCTGCAGGAGCCCAGAAGGCACTGACTCTGCTCTCAGCACCCACCAGGAGCCCGGGAGTCACTGACTCTGCTCTCACCACCCTGCCAGGAGCCCAGTAGGCACTGACTCTGATCTCAGCAACTGCTGGGAGCCTGGGAGGCACTGTGCTCTGCTCTGAGCACCCTAATGGGAGCCCGGGAGGCACTGACTCTGCTCTCAGCACCATGCCGGGAGCACCGAGGCACTGTACTCAGCTCTCAGCACTCTGCCAGAAGCCCAGGAGGCACTGTGCTGTTCTCTTTGCATCCTGCCTGGATCCTGGGTAACCTGACTCTGCTCTCAACACCCAACCAGGAGTTCGGGTAGCACTGACTCTGCTCTCAGCACCATGCTGAGAGCCCAGGAGGCACTGACTCTGCTCTCAGTACCCTGCTGGGAGCCGGGGAGGCACTGACTCTGCTATCAGCACCCAACGGGTAGCCCGGGGAGCCCTGAATCTGCACTTAGCACCCTGCTGGGAGCAAGGGAGGCACTGTGTTCTCTAAGCAGCCTGTGGGAGCCCGGGAGGCACTGACTCTGCTCTCAGCACCCTGCCAGGAGCCCGGTAGGCACTGTGCTGTGCTCTCTGCACCCTGCTGAAGCCTGGGTAACCTGACTCGCTGTGCACCCAACCGGGAGCACGGGAGGCACTGACTCTGTTCCCAGCACCCTGCTGGGAGCCAGGGTGTAACTGATTCTTCTCTCTGCACCCTGACAGGAGCCCGGGAGTAACTGACTCTGCTCTCAGCACCCTGCCGGGAGCCCAGTAGGCACTGTGCTCTGCTCTAAGCAGCCTGCGGGGAGCCTGGGAAGCAATAACTCTGCTGTCAGCATCCTGCTGGGAGCCCGGGAGGCACTGACTCTGCTCTCAGCACCCAACTGGGAGTCCGGGAGGCACTGACTCTGTTGTCAGCACTCTACCAGGAGCACGGGATGCACCGTGCTCTCCTCTCAGAAACCAACCCGGATCCCAATAGGCACTGTGCTCTTCCTTCAGCACCCTGCCATGAGCCGGGGAAGCACTGACTCTGCTATCAGCACCATGCCCAGAGCGCGAGAGGCACCGTGCTGTGCTCTCAGCACCCAACCTGAAGGTTGGGAGGCACCGACTCAGCTCTCAGCACCCTGCCAGGAGCCGGGGAGGCACTGACTCTGCTCTCAGCACCCTGCCAGGAGATGGGTAGGCACTGAGCTCGGCTCTCAGCACCCTGCCGGAAGCCCAGGAGGCACTGTGCTGTGCTCTCTGTACCCTGCCGGGAGCCTGGGTAACCTGACTCTGCTCTCAGCACCCTGCCAGGAGCCTGAGAGGCACCGTGCCCTGCCCTCGGCACCCAACCGGAAGCCTGGGAGGCACTGACTATGCTCTTAGCACCCTGCTGGGAACCTGGGAAGCACCGTGCTCTGCTCTCAGCACCCTGCCAGGAGTCCAGGAGGCACTGACTCTGCTCTCGGCACCCTGCCTGGAGCCGGGAAGGCACTGACTCTGCTCTCAGAACCCTGCAGGGAGCACGGGAGGCACTGACTCTGCTCTCAGCACCCTTCCATTGACCAGGAGGCACTCTCCTCTGCTCTCAGCATGCTGCCCAGACACCTAGAGGCACCGAGCTCTTCTCTCAGCACACAATCAAGAGCCTGGGAGGCACTGACTCTGCTCTCAGCACCCAATTTGGAGACAGGGAGCCACTGACTCTGCTCTCAGCACCCTGCCGGGAGCCCGGCAAGCACTGACTCTGCTCTCAGCACCCTGCGGGGAAAAGGGGAGGCAGTGACTTTACTCTCAGCACCCAATTTGGAGACAGGGAGCCACTGACTCTTCTCAGCACCCTGCCAGGAGCCTGGGAAGCACTGACTCTGCTCTCATCACCATGCTGCGAGCCAGGGAGGCACTGTGCTCTACTCTCAGCACCCAACTGGGAGCCTGAGAGGCACCATGCTTGTGTGCTGAGAGTAGAGTACAGTGCCTCCCAAGCTTCTGGCAGGGTACTGAGAGCAGATTCAGTTGCTCCCAGGCTCCCGATTGGGTGCTGAGAGAAGAGCACGGTGCCTATAGGGGTAGTAGCAGCATGCTGAGAGCAAAGGACAGTGCCTCCCAGTCAATGGAAGGGTGCTGAGAGCAGAGCACAGCGCCTCCCGGGCTCCAAGCAGGCACTGTGCTCTACTCTCAGCACCCTGTCGGGCGCCTAGGAAGCAACTTGCTCTGCTCTCCTCCTGAAATTGAGAGCCCGTGAGGCACTGACTCTGCCCTCAGCACCCTGCCGGGAATACGGGAGGCACTCACTACTCTCAGCACCCAATTTGGAGACAGGGAGCCACTGACTCTGTTCTCATCACCCTGCCGGGAGCCCTGGAGGCACCGTGCTCTGCTCTCAGCACCCAACCGGGAGCCCGAGAAGCACTGACTCTGCTCTCAGCACCCTGTTTGGAGACAGGGAGCCACTGACTCTTCTCAGCAACCTGCTGGGAGCCCGGGAATCACTGACTCTGCTCTCAGCACCATGCCGCGATCCCAGAAGGCACTTTGCTCTGCTCTTAGCACCCAACTGGGAGCCTGGAAGGCACTGACTCTGCTCTCAGCAACCTGGTGGGAACCCGGGAGGCACCGTGCTCTGCTCTCAGCACCCACTCGGGAGCCTTGGAGGAACTGACTCTGCTCTCAGTACCCTGCAAGGACCTCGGGAGGCACCGTACTCAGTTCTCAGCACATTGCTGGGAGGCCACTAATCACTGACTCTGCTCTCAGCACCCTGCTGGGAGCTTGGGACACACTGACTCTACTTGAGGACCCTGCTAGGAGCCCGGGAGGCACTGTGCTCTACTCTCAGCACCCTGCCGGGAGCACAGGAGGCATTGACTCTGCCCTCAGCACCCAACCGCAAGCCCGGGAGGCACTTACTCTGCTCTCAGCACCCAATTTGGAGACAGGGAGCCATTGACTCTGCCCTCAGCACCCTGCCGGGAATACGGGAGGCACTTACTACTCTCAGCACCCAATTTGGAGACAGGGAGCCACTGACACTGTTCTCAGCACCCTGCCGGGAGGCCGGGAGGCAGTGAATCTGCTCTCAGCAACCTGCCCTGAGGCCGGGATGCACCGTGCTCTGCTTTCAGCACCCAACTGGGAGCCTGGGAGACACTGACTCTGCTCTCAGCACCCTGCAGGTAGGTCGGGAGGCACTGTACTCTGCTCTCAGCACCCTGCTGGGAGCCTGAGAGGCGCCATGCTCTGCCCTCGGCACCCAATCGGGAGCTTGGGAGGCACTGACTGTGCTCTCAGCCCCCTGCTGGGAGCCTGGGAAGCACCGTGCTCTGCTCTCAGCACCCTGCCAGGAGTCCAGGAGGCACTGACTGCTCTCAGCACCCTGCCGGGAACAAAGGGAGGCACTGACTCCACTCTTAGCACCCAATTTGGAGACAGGGAGCCACTGACTTTGCTCTCAGCACCCTGCCGGGAGCCCGGAAGGCACAGTGCTCTACTCTCAGACCCCTTCCTGGAGCACAGGAGGCACTGACTCTGCCCTCAGCACCGAAACGGGAGCCCGGGAGGCACTGACTCTGCTCTCAGCACACTTCTGGGAGTCCTGGACTCACCATTCTCTACTCTCAGCACCCTGGCGGGAACCCGAGAGGCACTGTCTCTGCTCTCAGCACCCAATCAGGAGCCTGGAAGTCACTGAATCTGCTCTTAGCACCATGCCGAGAGCCAGGGAGGCACTGTGCTCTGCTCTCAGCACCCAACCTGGTGCCCAGGACGCACTGACTCTGCTCTCAGCTCCCCGCCGGGAGCACAGAAGGCAACGTGTTCTGCTCTCAGCACCCAACCAGGAGCCCTGGAGGTATTGACACTGCTTTCAGAACCCTGCCGGGAGCCTGAGAGGCACTTTCTATGCATTCAGCACCATGCCGGGATCCCGGGAGAAGCTGTGCTCTGCTCTCAGCAGCCTGCCAGGAGCCCGGGAGGCACTGACTCTGTTCTCAGCACTCTGATGGGAGCCCGGGAGGCACTGATTCGGCTCTCAGCACCCAACATGGTGCCTGGGAGGCACTTATTCTGCTCTCAACGTCCTGCTGGGAGCCTGGCAAGCACTGACTTTGCTCTCAGGAATGTGCCAGGAGTTCAGAAGGCACCTTGCTCTGCTCTCTGCACCCTGCCATGAGCCTGGGAGGCACTGATGCTGCTCTCAGCACCCAAACGGGAACCTGGGAAGCACTGACTCTGCTCTCAGCACCTAACCAGATGCTCAGGAGGCACTTATTCTGCTCTCAGCATGCTGCCAGGAGCACGGCAGGCACTGACTTTGCTCTCAGCACCCAACCGGGAGCCTGGGAGGCACTGACTCTGCTCTCAGCACCCTACCGGGAATACGGGAGGCACTCACTACTCACAGCACCCAATTTGGAGACAGGGAGCCACTGACTCTGTTCTCAGCATACTGCCGGGACCCCGGGAAGCACTGACTCTGCTCTCAGCACCCAGTTTGGAGACAGGGAGCCACTGACTCTTCTCAGCACTCTGCCGGGAGCCCGGGAAGCACTGACTCTGCTCTCAGTACCCTGCAAGGAGCACGGGAGGCACTGTACTCTGCACTCAGCACATTGCTAGGAGGCCAGTAATCACTGACTCTGCTCTCAGCACCCTTCCGGAAGCTTGGGACACACTGACTCTGCTTGAGCACCCTGCCAGGAGTCCGGAAGGCACTGTGCTCTACTCTCAGCACCCTGCCAGGAGCACAGGAGGCACTGACTCTGCCCTCAGCACCGAAACTGGAGCCCGGGAGGCACTGACTCTGCTCTCAGCACCCAATTTGGAGACAGGGAGCCACTGACTCTGCTCTCAGCACCCTGCCAGGAGCCCAGAAGGCACTTTGCTCTGCTCTCAGCATCCAACTGGGAGCCTGGGAGGCACTGGCTCTGCTCTCAGCACCCTGCTGGGAACCCAGGAGGCACTGTGCTCTGCTCTATGCACCCTGCTGGGAGCCTGAGGGGCAGCATGCTCTGCCCTCGGCACCCAACCGGGAGCCTAGGTGGCACTGACTATGCTCTCAGCACCCTGCTGGGAACCTGGGTAGCACCGTGCTCTGCTCTTAGCACCCTGCCAGGAGTCCAGGAGGCACTGACTGCTCTCAGCACTCTGCCAGGAACATGGTAGGCACTGATTCTGCTTTCAGCACCCAATTTGAAGACAGGGAGACACTGACTTTGCTCTCAGCACCCTGCCGGGAGCACGGGAGGCACTGACTCTGGCCTCAGCACCCTGCCTGGAGCCCGGGAGGCTCTGTGCTCTGCTCTCAGCAACCTTCTGTTGACCGGGAGGCACTGTGCTTTGCTCTCAGCACACTGCCAGGACCCCTGTAGGCACCGTGCTCTTCTCTCAGCTCCCAATCGGGAGCCTGGGAGGAACTTACTCTGCTCTCAGTACCCTGCCAGGAGCTAAGGAGGCACTGTACTCTACTCTCAGCACATTGCCAGGAAGCCAGTAATCACTGACTCTGCTCTCAGCACCCTGCTGGGAGCTTGGGACACACTGACTCTGCTCTGAGCACCCTGCCCGGAGCCAGGCAGGCACTGTGCTCTACTCTCAGCACCCTGTCGGGCACCTAGGAAGCACCTTGCTCTTTTCGCCTGAAACCGAGAGCCCGTGAGGCACTGACTCTGCCCTCAGCACTCAACTGGGACCTGGGGAGGCACTGTGTTCTGCTTTCAGCACCCAGTCGGGAGCCCCATAGGCACTGTGCTCTGCTCTCAGCAACCTACCGAGAGTCCGTGAGGCACTGACTCTGCTCTCGGCACCGTGATCTGCTGTCAGCACCCAACCAGGAGCCCGAGAGTTACTGACTCTGCTTTCAGCACACTGCCGGGACCACGGGAGGCATTGTGCTCTGCTCTCAGCACCCAACTAGGTGCCCTGGAGTTACTGACTCTGCTCTCATCACCCTGACGGGAGGCTGGTATCCAATGTGCTCTGATCTCAGCACCATGCTGGGAGCTCGTGAGGCACCATGCTCTGATCTCAGCAACATGCTGGGAGAACTGGAGGCACTATGGTCTACTCTCAGCACCCTTCCGGGAGCTGGAAGGCACTGACTCTGCTCTCAGCACCCTGCCCAGAGCTCGGGAGACCCTGTCTCTTCTTTCAGCACCCTGAATGGAGTCCGTGAGTCACTGACTCTGCTCTCAGCAATCTGTTGGGAGCTTGGAAAGCACTGATTCTGCTCGAAGCACCCTGTCCGTATCCCAGCAGGCACCATGCTCTACTATCACCACCATGCTGGGAGCTCGGGAGGCCCCGTGCTCTGCTCTCAATACCCTACCAGGAACCCGTGCGGCAGTGATCATACTCTCAGCACCCTGACGGCAGCCCGGAAGACACCCTGCTCTCCTCTCAGCACCCTACTGGGAGCCAGGGAGGCACTGACTCTGTTCTCACTACCCTTTCATGAGCCCAGTAGCACTGTGCTCTGCTCTCAGCACCCAACCGGAAGCCCAGGATGTACTGACTCTTCTCCCAGCACCCTGTCGGGAGCTCAGGAAATACTGACTTGGCTCTCAGCACCATGCCGGGAGCTCGGGAGGCACCATGCTCTGCTCTCAGCACTCTACCGGGAACCCGTGAGGCACTGACTATGCTCTCAGTACCCTATCGTGAGCCCGGTAGGGTCTGACTCTGCTCTCAGCACCCTCCCAGGAGCCCGGGAGGCACTGTGCTCTGCTCTCAGCACCCAACCAGGTGCCCGGGAGGCACTAGCTATGCTCCCAGCACCCTGCGAGGAGCCCAAGAGGCACTGTGCTCTGTACTCAACACCCTGCCAGGTGCCCGGGAGGCAATGACTCTGCTCTCAGCACCCACCTGGGAGCCTGGGAGGCATTCATTCTGCTCTCAGCACCATGCCAGGATCCCGGGAGCCTCTGTGCTCTAATCTCAGCACCCAACTTGGTGCTCAGGAGGCACTGAATCTTCTCTCAGCACCCAGCCGAGAGCCCAGGAGGCATTGTGCTCTGCTTTCAGCACCCAACTGTGAGCCCGGAAGTCACTGCACCCTGCCAACTCAGGATGCACCATGCTCTGCCCTCAGCACCCTGCCGGGAACCCAGGAGTCATTGACTCTGCTCTCAACACCCTGCCAGGAGCTCAGGAAGCACTGTGCTCTGCTCTCAGCACCCTACCATGAACCCATGAGGCAGTGACTCTGTTCTCAGCTCCCTGACAGGAGCCTGGGAGATACCGTGCTCTTCTCTCAGCAAACAGCCAGGAGCCCGTGAGGCCCTGACTCTGCTCTAAGCACCCAAACGGAAGCCTGGGAGGCACTGACTCTGCTCTCAGCACCCTGCTGGGAGCCTGGGAGGCATCATACTCTCCTCTCAGCCCGCAACCAGGAGCCCAGGAGTCACTGACTCTGCTCTCAGCACCTTGCAGTGAGCAAGGGAGGAACTGAATCTTCTCCTGAGGGAAGAATAACAGTAATTGATAGTGGTGATGGTAGTATTTACTGAGTGCTTCCTATGATCTTCCTCCATTCTCACCGTGGTGTGGTGAGACAGGTAATAATAAACCCATTTCATAAATAGGAAAACTGAGGCTCAGGAAGCAACTAATACAAGGTTGCTCAGCTTGTAAGTGGCAGAGTCTGAACTCAAGCCACTTACAAGATCACACTTTATATGAGACCTGCGTAACTTCTGATGTTCGACATGTTGCAGTCTTGTTGATGTATACTCAGGCAGGGCCAGATCAGAGGGACAGTGCCAGACAGATCCTGGATGTACTTCAGTGCCAATATTATCTCCAGTCTTCTGAAGTTTAACCTACATGGTTCCTATTCAATGGTGCTGTAAACGGCAGAGGATCCCAGAATTTCACATTATAACTAGACATATATTTGATGGCAGGCAGAAGCATCCCTAACCATAGTAATTGGATCAGTCCCCAAAATTCAAGGTCCTTAAGACAAACAATTTGCGTTTTGCCTGCAGTAAGCTCTTCTCACTCAGATCTCAAGGGGACAGACCTGCAGGTCTGAAGCACCCATGCAGGCAGCCTTTAGAGGGCTTTCCTAGGCCTGCACCTGAGAGACATAAACTTGGCATTGAGGTCCCTCAATAAATGTCAGGGGAATAGGGCAGCTGGGTGAGGCTCCCACAGGGGAGAGAGAGGGCTTGTCTGAGGTCAGAGGGGTCAGTGGAGAGGGAAGGGGCTACACCAGAAGTCCCTGGAATCCCCACCGATCAACTGGCAGGACCATCACTCATGGTTCTGGTGGGCTCTCTGGGCTGATGGCCATACCAGGCCCCACATGGTGGGAGCCCGTGTGGGGGCTGAGCTTCAGGGCTGCCATGGAAGCAATGCCTAGAGCTCTGCTACTCAAAGTGTGGTCCTGGCCCACAGCATCGCTGGCATCACCCAGAGCTTGTTAGAAATGCAAAGCCTCAGGTCCTGCCCTGGACCCGCTGAACTAGACTCTATCTTTTAAGCAAGTGGTTGTCATTACAGTGTGAGGAGCACTGGCACAGCAAAAGGAGGGCTCTGCAATAGGTAGGATAGTCCTGGATTCAAATCTTGGTCCCATCTGGGAGACCATTTCCATGTTAAAACGGGGATGTGAGACTTTTGATGTGAAAACTGGGTAAGTGCTAGGTAAACTGGGATGGTTTGTTACTCCAGCACTTTAACTTGTTAGGTCTATGTGCCAGCAACCAAAAGCATGAGGTTAAAGGTCATAACATGGATTTCAACATTACTGACTATGGGAAAAAACCAAGATGGCGGCATAGGTTAAACACCTAACCTACAACCTGGAACAACAATTTCAAAAATACAACTAAAAGTCAAAACGGACATCATCAAGAACCACAGGAAAGCTGGCTGACTGAAATGCCCACAACTAGAAGGAAAGAGAAAACCACAAGGAAAATCAGAGGAGCCGTAAAAACCTGAGGTATGGAGACACGGGCAGAGACAGGGGCGCGCACACGTGTGGGGAGGACGGAGCCGGAGAGGACGGGACTGCTGAGTGCCTGGCCGGCGTTCTCTAGCGGGAAGGAGATAAAAGCTCCAGATTGCGCTGAACCCCAGCTCTGACTGCACTGAACCCCAGTTCCGGGCGAGACCCTGGGAAGCCAGGCTCATACTGGGGGAATCTGGGTTGTAAGGCGGAAACGCAGAGGAGCGGCGAAAGGCAGAGCTCCGGAGGCGTGCACGGGAATGCGCGCAGAGGATGGTCTGTTGACTGTGCCGGTGAATTGCCCTAGTGGGAAGGAGACAAAAGCTCCAGACTGCGCTGAGCCCCAGTTCCGACTACACTGAAACCCAGTTCCGGGCGAGAATCTGGGAATCCAGATTCATTGGGGGAGAGACTAGACTGTTTGGCAGCGGGCGAAACTCCAGGGCGCCTTTCTCTCAGAGGTGTTTGCAGGGAGTACAGAGGGACACTGAGACACAGGAACCTCATAGGGCGGGGCTGACGGGAAGCCAAGGCTGTAGGCTCCACCCTGAAACTCCGCCCCATCCAAGCTGAGCACAGAGGCTTTTACAATTTTGCAAGTCTAGTTGAATAAGGCTGTCTCCCGGCGTAGACACAGCTGATCCTCACAGCCAATCGGACTGGAGGTCAAATCCTCCCAGTGTACCAATGCTTAACAACACCAAGACTTTGCACTCAGCCCACAAAGGGGGGTACCAAGAGCGACCACCTAGGGAGATTGGGGAAGCTGAGCTACCAGCCCCTATAGGTCACTGACCACACAAAGCCACTCCATCAACATAGGGAGGCAGCCAAAATGTGGAGACACCAAAGCAGGTCACGAATAGAAGGGATGAAGGAAAGTAAACTAATGGACGACACAGTGTTCAGAACCACATTTATAAGGTTACTTAAGAATCTTTTGGAGGACCAAGATGGCGGCATAGGGCAGACGCCTGATTGTTGCCTACCACAACAATTTTGAAACTACAACTGGAAAACAGAGCAGACACCATCCAGAACCACTGGAGGGCTGGCTGAGCGGATGCTCTACAACTAGAATAAAAGAGAGGGGGACGCGGGATGATGCTGATGCCGATGAGCCAAAGATCACACTTTAAGAACTACGGCTCTGGCGACACAATGGTGGCCTGGAACGTGCTCGGCGCGGTTCCCCCGGAGGTCTCTGGCTGAGGGGATGGCTCCACTTGCTGCCGAGCATGGACAGACGAGCCCCTGGGGGTCATGGGGTGGGAGACTCCTCGCTTGCTGACCTCCGAGTCATTCGAGAATCTCTGTGCCCCGGAAGTGGCCAGGTGCGCATGCCCGGCGACCGGCCACCGCTGCAGACCCGAGTGCCGCCGCAGTGACCTCGGACCAGCCCGCCGCCGTGCACCGGGCGCACTGGAGCTTCGCCAAGCCTGCCACCCAGCGAGTTCCGTGGCAGCTGCCCCAGAGCTTTGAGAAAATGGCCAAAGGAATTGCTGAGAGGGAATTGACTGACAGGAATTGGGATCAAGAAGATGAAGCCCCGCTGGGTCCCTGGTCCGGGTGAGGCCGCACGCCCCTGGGTCCGGGTGAGGCTGGGTCCCGGGTCCGGGCGAGGCTGCATGCCCCTGGGTCTGGGTGAGGCCGCGCCCCTGGGTCCGGGTGAGGCCACCCGCCCCTGGGTCCAGATGAGGCTGGGTCCCGGGCCCGTGTGAGGCCGCACGCCCCCGGGTCCGGGTGAGGCCGCGCACCCCGGGGCCCGGGTGATGCTGGATCCTGGGTCCGGGAGAGGCCACGCGCCCCTGGGTCCGGGTGAAGCTGGATCCTGGGTCCGGGTGAGGCCACGCGCCCCTGGATCCGGGTGAGGCTGGGTCCTGGGTCTGGGTGAGGCCGCGCCCCTGGGTCCGGGAGAGGCCACCCGCCCCTGGGTCCAGATGAGGCTGAGTCCCAGGCCTGGGTGAAGCCACACGCCCCCGGGTCCGGGTGAGGCCACGTGCCCCTGGGTCCGGGTGAGGCCACGCGCCCCAGGTCCTGGGTGATGCTGGGTTCCAGGTCCGGGTGAGGCTGTGCGCCCCTGAGTCAGGGTGAGGCCGCG
Source organism: Cnephaeus nilssonii (assembly GCF_951640355.1). NCBI lineage: Eukaryota > Metazoa > Chordata > Mammalia > Chiroptera > Vespertilionidae > Cnephaeus > Cnephaeus nilssonii. Next base: position 56,043,455 of record NC_137089.1, on the reverse strand, counting down.
CCTCAGGGTTTGGGCGAGACCAAACCAGAGGGAGTCGGACCTGCATTACCACCATTTGTCCACCATCCAGAGCTGAAAAGTCAGTGCCGATATGTACACATAAGGAACTGGTGGACATTGAAATTGGGTCTCAAAAGAACTGTTGGTCCAGAAAGAAACTCATTACAGACTGATTCATTTGCCTGTCAGCATAACTATTATTGCTCGTCTCACATTCGGTTCTTATAAGTATATTTCTAGTAACACATGATCTCACTCATCTAGGGGAAATGATGAACAACATAGACTGATGAACAAGAACAGACCCAGAAACAAGGAGGCATCGATCAGACTGTCGGGCCTCAGAGGGTGGGTAGGGGAGTGTGGGGGTAGGGAGGAGAGATCAACCAAAGGACTTGTGTGCATGCATACGAGCCTAACCAATGGTTAAGGACAACAGGGGGGTGGGGGCATCCGTGGGGAGGGGTGTGGGATGGGAATGGGGGCATGAGGACAAATATGTGACACCTTAATCAATAAAGAAATTAAAAAAAAACATTACTATGTCAACCTGAGCAAATGAGATCATAAACCATCCCTACATTCTGATGCCAGCCCTGCCTCCTCCTCATCCCATCTCTCAGCAGCCACACAAACCCTCCACTGACTGTTAAAACCTTAAAACTGTCACTCACTCTCAAACTGCATGGGACAATCCCTAAAGCTATGGCATGAACTGATATTTCTGTTATGCAGAAATCAGCACATCTGTTGTCATGGGACTGCTGAGCGGTGAACTGGGGGTGGGGGGTGAGAGAGGAGGAGGTGGGAGGAGAGACCTCCTTCCGCTGTCCTTGGATGCTGTTTCTTCACCAGAACCTCTTCCCCGGCCGCATCCCTGTGCCTCTTACACAATAAACCATTTGAGGCCGAGCAATAATTCGCTGATTATATGTCTCCTGGAAAACATATCAGTTTACAAATTACTCAGGAAAATGCTGCAGGCCCAAGAGCAGTGTGGGATTAGTCACACCCAAAACAAATAAAGAAGGAAATCAAGGGGACTGATGAATACTGAACAGGCCCATGTTAGCAGCCAAAATACCAATAGAGGATCACGAAGCTTCAAACTCCAGTTGGTGTTTAGCCAGGGAGTCCTGGCTAATGTTCGCCAGGGACGAGCTAATAAAATGAGAGCAGGGTCGCTAAATCAGCAGCACTGAATATCTGCAGTTACAGCCGGAAGTGAGGGGCCAATGAGCCCACAAACCATCTCTGTTCGCCATGTCAGAGAAGTAAGAACTCCCACGACTCCAGGGACCAAGCATCACTTTAGCTTCGGAACTGACCTCGGATTACTCCAAGTGTGGCCTGAGGACCAGGAGCAGAGCATCACCTGGGAGCTTGTTTGAAAGGCAGAGTCGTGGGCCCACCAGATCTGAGTCAGAGCCTGCCTCTGAACAAGAGCTCCGCAGCACGTGCATGAATTTAGGTCTGAGAGGGCCTGCACTACTCAGGGTCTGCACTCCCATGGGCCTCTCTTTGAGTTCCCTAGAAAGGCCCTATCAGGCAAGCAGGCTAGGGTATGCTGCTCCCCCTGTACAGATCAGGAAAATGGAGCACCGGGCTGACATTTGATCTTGGGGAGGCAAAATTGGGACTAGAGGCCAGTGGCTCTGACAGAGAACTTGGGGCTGTTTGAAGCTGATATTGTTGGAATGAGTCAGTAGAGATTTTATTTGATCCTTATCATTAATTCAACAAATATTTAAGGGCCTACTCCATGCTCAGCACTATTTTGGGTATTTGGACTATGTTATTGAACAGAAAAGGATAGAAATGACAGAAATCTCTCTGCTTCATGGAGCTAACATTGTAGCATCTGCATGTTTATTTAGAGTAACATTGAAAGACAGAATAGCCCAGCTGGTGTGGCTAAGTGTCTGAGTGACAACCATAAACCCAGAGGTTATCAGTTTGATTCCCAGTCATGGCACATGCCTGGGTTGTGGGCTCCATCCCTGGTAAGAGATGTGCAGGAGGCAGCCAATTGATGTTTGCTTTCACATAGATGTTTCTCTCTCCCTCTTCCTTCCTCTCTCTCTCTCTCTCTCTCTCTCTCTCTCTCTCTCTCTCTCCCCCTCTCTCCCCCTCTCCCTCTCTCTCCCTCTCCCTCCCTCCCCTCTCTCTCTTCACTTTCCTCTCTTTCTAAAAACCTGAAGGCAGAGACTAGGTTTCTCATCTCTGTGGCTCTGCACTGAGCCCAGCTCTGGCACACAGGTGATGCCTAGAAATCTATAAACTGCCTTGGGAAGAAGTGAATGTAGCCCGAGCTGGTGTGGCTCAGTGTTTGAGTGACAACCATGAACCAAGAGGTAATCAGTTTGATTCCCAGTCATGGCACCTGCCTGGGTTGTGGGCTCCATCCCTGGTAAGAGATGTGCAGGAGGCAGCCAATTGATGTTTGCTTTCACATAGATGTTTCTCTCTCCCTCTTCCTTCCTCTCTCTCTCTCTCTCCTTTCCTCACTTTCTAAAAATCTGAGGGCAGAGACTAGGTTTCTCATCTCTGTGGCTCTGCACTGAGCCCAGCTCTGGCCCACAGGTGATGCCTAGAAACCTATAAACTGCCTTGGGAAGAAGGGAAAGCAGCCTGAGCTGATTTTGGCTAAGTGGATAGAGCATCAGCTTGGGGCCTGGAGACTGTAGGGTCCTAGGTTCAATTCCAGGCAAGTTGTAGACAAGAGTGAGGGCAGCGAGACTCTTTAAATGCTCTTTTAGGTTCACAGCAAAATTGACAGGAGGGTACAGAGGTTCCCCCCACACCCACATGTACAGCCTCCCCCAGTATCAACATCAGCACAATTATAGCCAACAGCTATTAGTTGCAACTGACAACATTGACATGTCATCACCACCCCAAGTCCACCGTTTCCATTAGGGTTCACTCTTTGCTTCTGGACAAATGGATTCGCCTATATAATTTCATACAGCTTAGTTTCACTCCCCTGAAAAGCCACTGTGCTTTGCCTGTGAAAATACAGATTCCTGGGTCCACTCAGACCTACTGGGTCCGAATCTGGGTGGCACCAATGAGGCATCTGTGTTTTTCACGTGTCCCAAACAATTTTGAGGTCATATGTGTGTGAACTGGTGCCGGGAGTGAAAGGCTCAGATGCTCTGTAATATTCCTTTCAGCTCCAGTGTTCATGATTCTAAGGCCAGGGAAGATGTCAAAGTTGTATTTTATTTTATTTTTTTTGCAGCCAGAAATCACCTAGGACATGTAGGGTGTATGTGGGACACGGTCACAAGTGGATGCCGCGATGCAGGAGGCCCCTATGTGAACTGCCAGAGAAAGCAGCAAACCTGCTGGAGTTCTGCTCCCATAAGGACGGCAGCTTTGGACTACATCTTCTGTGGGGCGCAGCTACAGTGTTTGGACCGGTTCAAGCCTTGGACTGATGAGAAGGCACAGTCCTCTCATGGCCCCGTGCAAGTTCCAGCGTGGAGGGCAGAGCCCTCCCAGCACAATTATAGCCAACAGCTATAGTTGTAAGCTTGAAGCTATGGTCCGAACACGTGGCCCCACGTGCCTAAGTGATATAGGCTGCCAGTTAACACAGCTTGATGGGGTACATGTAATTGAGTAGGATCCAAACCCAGGAGAATGTTGTAAACATCTCGACCATGCCCTTCCTTTGCCTCATGGCAACTGCTATAAAATAAAGACATGGCTTGTAGTCCATGGCGCTGTCTCTCCATGAGGGAGCAGCGTCCCACCGAGACCCAGCTTTCATTCTCTTGTCTGTCTTTTCTAAGCCTTTCAGCCACCCCCACTCAGGGTCACTGGACCTGGCTGAGCTGGCGCGGCACAGAAGGCGCCTTGGGGCTGAGTATGCCATGGCCGTGCCAGCCCGCCACAATCTTCCCTCCCTTTTCTTGGCCAGGTGGGCTGGGGGGTTCCTGCTTCTAATGACTGTGACTTGGCAAAGACCTTCACAGGTCCCTGGAGAAGATGGCAGAAGTGATAAACCCCACATCTGTGCCACACGAAAAGGGAGAGAAGGCAGAACTGGCCATGTGTCTGCTACATGCTGCCTGGGTAGGGAAAACCGCAAGAAGTCACCAGGATAGCACACCGTTTCCAAGCTGCTGAGAAATTACAGGGCAACGACTTTCCGAGGCTCCTCAAAATGTTTAATGCCATTTTGCATGCTTCCCGCATCTCTCACTATTCTCTCCATGCACATTTACTGCAAGTCCCCCTAGGTCAGTGGTTGGCAAACTCATGAGTCAACAGAGCCAAATATCAACAGTACAATGATTGAAATTTCTTTTGAGAGCCAAATGTTTTAAACTTAAACTTCTTCTAATGCCACTTCTTCAAAATAGACTCGCCCAGGCCGTGGTATTTTGTGGAAGAACCACATTCAAGGGGCCAAAGAGCCGCATGTGGCTCGCGAGCCACAGTTTTCCGACCACGACCCTAGGTTGGCAAAAAAGCCGAGGATGAGCAAAGGGACACAGAAAAGCTGGAAACAAGGAAAACCTGGAGAGAAGCTGGAAGGCAGAGGCCGGGCCTGAGACAGAGAAACCCTCTGTACGCTAACCTGGAGCCAGTAGCAGCAAAGGCCTGGCTGCTGGCTGGCGGAGGGCTTGGCCCTGGGTAGGTTGGCTGAGGCCAAGACGTTAGCCTTGATTTCTCACAGACCTGTCTTGCCTCTGTCAGTACCTGTGAAGGAGGCAGAGGGCCACCTTGGCCAGGAGGCCTCCAACAGAAGCCTCGGGTGGGATCATAAGTAGAGGGAAAGCGGAAGGAGGATGCAGTGGGTCCAAATGGCCCAGGCAGAGAGTTCAGGGTGTCAGGTGAAAATAATAGGAAGAGACTGGGTCGGGGTGGGCCGCCAGGACTGATGTTTGGAAGCTCTCCCTTATCCTCTCTGCTCCACCATCCTGAATCACTTTGTTCGCTTCTTTGTGGAGTGAAATCAGTGACTGACCATCTTTTAGGGGCCTGATCCTGTTCTAGGTGAGTACATTTAGGAACAGTCTCTGCCTTCATGGTCTGCTACTTTAGTGGGAAAGATGAACAATAAAGCTGAAAAACAAATACAAATATAATTATGCCAAGCATTGATGAGTGCATCGATGGGAACAGAAGCATGGAAAGGGCAGGGAGAGTGAGTGGAGGCACCATTTTGGATGGGGAGACTTGGGCAGAGCTTTTCCCTTGTACCCCCATAGTAGGGACACCCAGATGTTCACAGATGTACTTAAGGAACTGCTACCATATTCCCAAATTGTGCTAGGTATTAAGAATGCATGGATAAATAAGTGATGTATTTGTCCTTGAGGTATTCTGGAGAAGAACAAAGAATGTCAGATCTCACAGAGAACTCAGTGCCTTGCATTGCCTTGCCTTGCCTTGCCTTTTGCCTTGCCTTTTTCCTTGCCTTGCCTTGCGTCTTGCCTTTTGCCTTGCCTTGCCTTTTGCCTTGCCTTGCCTTGCCTCTTTTTGGGTTAATTTGCATACTCATTCTGATTGGCTATGGGCATAGTGAAGGTATGGTCAATTTACATGTTTGTCTATTATTAGGTAGGACAAGGAATTATACAGAACAATTTGTGCCACCTTTGTTAGAAATAACCAAATATTTATTAAAATGGTCACACTGAGGGTGATATATCAATGATAAGAATATGTATCAGAGCCCTTACTGGTTTGGCTCAGTGGATACAGAGATGGTCTGCAGACTAAAGGGTCCCAGGTTCAATTCTGGTCAAGGGCATGTAGCTTGGTTGCGGGCACACTGCAAGTAGGAGTTGTGCAGGAGACAGCTGATTGATGTTTGTAACTCTCTACACCTCACTTCCGCTCTTTACCATCAATAATATATATATATATACTGGTGGCCCGGTGCACAAAATTCATGCACGGGGAGGGGGTGGTCCCTCAGCCTGGCCTGCATCCTCTCCAATCTGGGACCCCTGTGGGATCGGGCCTAAACCTGCAGTTGGACAAACCCCTCACAATGTGGGACTACTGGCTCCTAACCGCTCACCTGCCTGCCTGCTTGATCTCCCCTAACCACTCTGCCTGCTGGCCTGCTTGCCCCCAACTACACCCCCCCGCCAGCCTGCTCACCTCCAACTGCCCTCCCCTCCTGGTCTGATCACCCATAACCGCTTCTGCCTCATCCCCACCACCATGGCTTTGTCCAGAAGGTCTCATGGTATAATTAGCATATTACCCTTTTATTAATATAGATAGGATATGACATACTGCCATAACTATAACATATCTACCAGTATTACTCTATGAGAATACATACTTCATCCAATAGGAAGGCATCTAATACATTACATTGTATATGTTGTAAGTAGTAGGAAATACTGTATTTGTAGCAATAATATATACCCTGTGACTTCCCTTCCTGATCTGGGAATGGTTCCCCACTTCTTTTGACATTTCCTGGCCCCTAATGTATTTTTTTTTTTTTTGTCATTCAGTGTAACTTTATTTACTGTTTATTGCACATGATTTGAGGTCTTTAATTTCTAACCACCAAATATTCAAAGGATTATTTTTTCCATGAAATTTAACATTAACATTAGTGAATTCCTGTATTCATGTGTTTTTATTGTAAACATCTGAATTATTCACATTGTCATAGATCCTGAACTCATAAGCATGGACCATGCACAGGCTGGCAGCAAGCCAGGAAGGCCACTCTGCAAGCAAACAGATACTTTGCATAATGAGAAAAGTCATAGCATAACATTTAATGTCCAACCTGAGTCACCTCAGAATGTTATATATATTGACTTCTTAATTCATATAGTATTGGGAACTCAACTGCTTGGTTGGTGGCGGGGTTGACCTGGTTTTGGGAGGATTATTCCTGAAATAATTAAGGAAAGGAGGGCTCAATCTTTCTTCTTGGTTGTTTGCTCCTCCCCAGCACCTTCATCTTTCTTCTCGTCCTCAGCTTCTTGGGCATCGTCTCCTTCACATTCAACTCCTTCTTCCTCCTTTGCATCCTCAAATTCTTCCTTGGCACCTTCTTCCTCTTTCTCTCCTTCCTCTTCCTCAGCCTCTTCCTTCTCCTTTTCCTCCTCTTCAGCTTCTCCTTCAGAAGGGGATTCATCCTTAGCTTCCTCGGCTTTTGCAGCCTCAATGGTCTCCTTCACCTAGATCTGCTCCTCCTGGACGTGGCTGGTGTATTAAGAAGGGAAGGAGTGAGCAGACATCAAGTAGGAGCTAGTTTGTAAACCACCATAGGCAGATCGACCAAAGACCTGGGAACTCTGGTAGTAGCTGCTGGCTATGCTTCCCATGCTGGTGAAACTGAGCCGGTCTCCTCACCTTCCAAGAGTTTCTTGTAAGCTGCAATGTCAATATCCAAAACTATCTTCACATTGAAGAGGTCCTGGTATTCTTTTAAGTATCCTGCCATTTCACTCTTTGCTGTTCTCAACTCATTTTCTAATTTGTTGATTGTGTCCTGCATAGCACTAACATCAGTGTTCTGCTTATCCTCCAGCTCTTGCAGCTGCTTTCCCAGCGCTTTGTTCATGCCCCAGCTTGCTTCAATCTCCAGGGTTTTGGCCTTGAGCAGTTGCTGGCCCGCACCATGTAGGTGCTCTTGGCAGTGCTCTCTGTCAGCATGGTGAAACGGCTCTTGTACCATTCTTCGGCATTCTGCATGTTCTTGGCAGCCAGCTTCTCATACTGGGTGCGGATGTCCTTGAGCATAGTGGAGAGGTCGGACTTAGAGAACACGTCCATTTCCATGGAGATCTGAGCATACTGGACATGCACCTTCTTCAGAAAGGCGATTTTGTCCATCAGGCTTTCGATGCACTTTTCCAGCTCAGTGCTGGCAATAGCCGCCTCATCTGCATCTTTGCTCACCTCCATCAGCCAGCCCTCTGCATCCTCATGGTTCAGCACCTCTTCCTGGTAGCTCACCTGCAGGTTGTTCCCAGCCACTTCAGAACCCCGGTGCCTCCTAACTGCCCACTTCCCTCTCCTCTCCAGGGACAGGGCGCGGTGGGGCAGGGCACAGGCATCGGATTTTCATTAAAATGTTCAACCCTGGCCTGCTCCACTGGTGTCCTCAGGTGGCCCAGGGCAGACAGTGATCCCAGAGACCCTGGCCACCTCCACCTACGGAGCCCGCAGGCAAAGTCAGGCACTGACCACGCTACCTGCCCAGTCCCGATTGCACCCTGGACCCTGCGGGTGACATCAGGTGCTATCCATGCTGCCTGCCTGGTCCTGATCGCTGCCTGGACCCCGCGGGTGACATCAGGTGCTGTCCATGCCGCCTGCCTGGTCCCGATAGCTCCCTGGATCCCACAGACAGCATCAGGCACTGCCTGCTAGAACTGCCTAGTCCCGATCACCGCCTGCACCCTGTGGGTGATGTCAGGCGCTATCCATGCTGCCTGCCAGGTCCCGATAGTCCCCTGGAACCCACAGACAGCGTCAGGTGGTGTCCATGCCGCCAGCCAGGTCCCGATCGCTGCGGGAACCCCGCGGGCAGCGTCAGGCGGTGTCCATGCCACCTGCCCGGTCCCGATCGCTGCCTGGACCCCGTGGGTAGTATCAGCCACTGTCCATGCCGCCTGCCCAGTCCCAATCTCCCCCTGGACCCCGTGGGTAGCGTCAGGTGCTGTCCATGCTGCATGCCTGGTCCCGATAGCACCCTGGACCTCACGGGCAGTGTCAGGCGCTGTCCATGCCACTTGCCAGGTCCTGATCTCCCGCTGGACCCCGCGAGCAGCGTCAGGTGCTGCCTGCTGAAACTCCCGGTCCCGTTTGAAGACTGGACTCCGCGGGTGACGTCAGGCGCCATCTGCCGGGCCAGCCCAGTCCTGATTGCCGCCTGGACTCCACGGGTGACATCAGGCGCTGTCCATGCCACCTGCCCTACCGGATCGCCCCCTGGACCCCGCGGACAGCTGCTATGCTTAGTCCCAATGGCTTCCCGGTCCCGTGGGTGATGTCGGGCACTCTCAGCTGGGCCTGCCTGGTCCCGATTACTGCCTGGACCCCGCGGACAGTGTCAGGTGCTGCCTGCCGAGTCTGCCCAGTCACTATCATGGCCTGGACCTTGTGGGTGACATCAGGTGCTGCCCACCAGCCTACTGGGTCCATGGCGGCCTGGACCAATCGGGCTAAGTCAGGCAGCACTGGCTTGCCTCCCTTCTCCGCTGCCCTGCCTGCTTGCTTCTTCACAGCTTCGCTTCTTTCTACGCTGTCTTGATATGCAAATTAACCGCCATCTTTGTTGGGTTAATTTGCATACTCACCCTGATTGGTTGGTGGGCGTGGCTTAGGCATAGCGAAGGTGCGGTCAATTTGCATTTTACTCTATTATTAGGTAGGATATATATATATATATATTTTAAAAGAATATCTATCAGAAAAAAAGTTGCATTATTTTTTTAATTACTTTATTGATTAAGGTATCACATATTTGTCATCAACCCCCACCATAAAGATGCATTATTAATGTAACTTTACTTAATCTCCAAGTATTTCTGAAACATAAATTAAAGCACAAAAATACTTAGAAAAATAAAGTTCTCTATGAAAATGGAATGTAAATCCACGGAAACTAGGAAATCTGTGACGAACATGGACAGATTAAAAGAGGTCATGAACCAATTACGCAGACAGATATGGTCAGCATTATGAATTTGTAATGATGGCTTCAGTTTCATGCACATGTCAAGATTTATGAAACACTATAGTCAACACATGTAATTTACTCGTTACAGTTTTTATCAATGGTCCAAGAGAAAACAAATATAAGTTCAGCTATTCTGGAAGAACAGGTTTGGTAACTCTATATTCATTCCCCCTACTTATGCCCTCTGGGTGAGAGTCTCATCTCAATGACAGAAAATGTAACAAACAATGAAGAACTTTCACCCAAACCCAAAAAAGCCACATCCCTGGACTAAAGATAGCCTTTGTCACCATGTTTTCCCCTGTATGAAGTCTCTGATGTTTACGAAGGGCAGTGCCATGGGTAAAAGATTTCCCACATTCACTGCATTGATAAGGCTTTTCTCCAGTGTGAACTCTCTGATGATATTGGAGACCACTGCTATTTGTAAAACATTTTCCACATTCACTGCAGTGATAAGGCTTTTCTCCATTGTGAACTCTCTGATGATATTGGAGACCACTGCTATTTGTAAAACATTTTCCACATTCACTGCAGTGATAAGGCTTTTTTTCTCCAGTGTGAACTCTCTGATGATATTGGAGACCAGTGCTACTTCTGAAAGATTTTCCACATTCACTGCAGTGATAAGGCTTTTTTTCCAGTGTGAACTCTCTGATGATATTGGAAAGCATTGCACCCTTTAAAAGATTTTCCACATTCACTGCACTTATAAGGCGTTTCCCCTGTATGAAGTGTCTGATGATTACGAAGGGCAATGCGATGGGTAAAGGATTTCCCACATTCACTGCATTGATAAGGTTTTTCTCCAGTGTGAATTCTCTGATGATAATGAAGGGTAGTGCTCTGAGTAAAACATTTTCCACATTCACTGCATTTATAAGGCTTCTCTCCTGTATGAACTCTCTGATGACTATGAAGGCTAGTATTCTGGGTAAAAGATTTCCCACATTCACTACATTTATAAGGCTTTTCTCCCGTATGAACTCTGATGATGACAAAAATTACTGCTAGTGCTGTAAGCTTTCCCACATTCTCTACATTTATAAGGCTTTTCTCCCATATGAACTCTTTGACGTTTAGAGGTAAAACATTTTCCACATTCACTGCATGTATAAGGCTTTTCTCCTATATGAAGTCTCTGATGACAATAAAGATGACTGCTAGTGCTGTAAGCTTTCCCACATTCACTGCATTTATAAGGCTTTTCTCCAGTGTGAACTCTCCGATGACAATGACGAATACTGTTACTGGTAAAAGATTTCCCACACTCATTGTACTCATGAGGCCTTTCTCCTGTGTGAACTCTATGCTCATAATGGAGGACACTGCTACCGGTAAAAGTTTTTCCACATTCACTGAGCTCATAAGGCCTTTCTCCAGTGTGCAAAGCTTTGTGATTACCTAGGCTGTTACTACTGCTAAAAGCTTTCCCAAATTCACTACACTGAGAAGGCCTTTCTCCATTGTGACCTCGCTGTTGATAATGAAAGCTAGAATATTTGGTAACATTTTTTCCACATTCACAGCTATCAAAACACTGACTTCCAACATAGACACCTTTTTCCAGAATAAACATGTGGGTAAAACTAATGTCTTCCTTACATTCTTTTCTGGTGTAATCATTTTTTCGCCTTTGAAACGTCATTCCACACGTCAAAATTGCAGTTGGACTGTCCCTGGTCTGAGTACCCTTTAGGTGGAGATGTCCTGACCAGTTAAAGACACCATGCCCAACCTCCCCACATGTGAAACGATTCTGTGATACATTGAAATTGCAGCTGTTTGCAAATGAGATCCTGTCCGCACCTGTGTTGAAAGTGTCTCACGTGCTGTTGGTGAAATTTTACACGGTTTTAAAACGGTTTTGCACATGCGCCACACCTCAACAGTATCTGTCCGTGTTGTGTTCTTTGCAGATCAGTCAAGTGGAAAATGTTTCTCAAGACGAGCCCACAACTCTCACAGGGATGGCTCTTCTGGGAAGACAAGGCTACCTTGGGATTCCTTGCCTGTGACACTCTTACAGAAACCTTCTGTTCAGTCGGGGTCTCAACTTTCTCTGCTCCACAGCAGCAACCTGAACAAAAGGAAAATCTGGTAAAGTACATGTTGATATTATGAAATCACAGTATCTTTACCATAAATATTTATCGGTTATGACTAGAGAGATTTTCTAGACAAGTGAAGTAGACTCTGAGGAAATCACTCTTAAAGTACATAACGTGGTCAGTCAACAATGAAAATATCACCACTGGAAGGACAGAAGCACAGGATGGGATACAAAGAGGAGAAGAATTCTCTACTCATTGTTCCTGCATAAAGGCTTTTCTGAGGACCTTACCTGCTGGCCATGTGAGTCCGTATAGAATCATTTGAAGGTGCTCATCCCATAAACATTAATTGTATTAGAGCACACGAGGTTCAACGTCAATATAATAATACTTGTGCACTCCAAGGTAGTTCAGGCATGGTCCAACGTTGGTTTGCAGTAAAGAGAGACCTGTGAAAGAGGCAAAGGTGCAAAGTCCAGAGAGGTTAAGGTTATCCGTGGGCTGGGAATCGGAGTAGAAATGATCACTATTCAACCTGTGTCATTGGCAAAATATCAATAATAACCCAAAACAAGCATAACTGGGTAAGGACTGGGCAACAGTAAGAAAACACTGATGAATAAAATGAGTTTCTAGTTATGAATGTAACAAAGGCCAGGCGTGAAAGCTTCCCCAACGACGCTTCACCAAGGCAAGACCGCCTGTGGGTCTACTGTGTCATTCATAAAGTCACGTTTCTTCTGTGATGCACAAATGATTCTTCCCCTTAAAGCCCATTTGAGCCATTGCATGGGATAAATGATGCGAATCTTCAAAGAAAAACAGAAAATATGGATGATCAACGCTGTGGTAGACAACAAAGGACAAATGAGATCACAGGCAAAAGACCTATGTGAGTGACATCAGAAAATTGGCAGGAGCAGAAATATGAGCATCTCCCCCCATCCCAGTGTAAATAGACAGCTATGCATAAACAAAGAAGCCCACAGGAAATGGGAATCAGGGTACCATGAAGACAAATAGCATTACAGACACAAATAAAGGAGAACTGTACAGAAAGGATGACTGGAAAGATTGGGTGAACAAACATACGTGAAGATACCCACAGTCAAAAACAAGGGTCCTCCAGCAGCCTCTGTGCTTCTGCTATCATTGGCCATAGTGGAGTCTTCAAAAAATACTGGAAATCATTGTGTTTAAAAACCACAGACTGCCTTGGCCAGTATTGCTCAGTTGGTTGTATAACAAAGCGTCTAGTATTCAATTTCCAGGCAAGGCACATATCAGTATGCGGGTTCCATTTCAAGTTAGTTTGTGTGCAGAAGGCAGCTGATTGATGTTTTCCCCTCACACTGATGTTTCCCTCCTTCTCTCTCTTTCTCCCTCTCTCTTTCTCTCCCCCCCTCTCTCTCTTCCTCTTTATCTGAAACCAATATTAAACAAAGAAATAAGAACTTCAAGGTAGCCATAGCCGGTTTGGCTCAGTGGATAGAGCATCAGACTGCAAACTAAAAGGTCCCAGGTTCTGAAAAAAAGATGGCGACCGGCAGGAAGGTAGGGAGAGAGAGAGTGTGAGTGAGGAACCCATAGAGGAGAGTGTAGATGTGTGTGGTGTGTGTGTGTGTATGAGCTAGGGTCAGTTAGATTCTACAGGTCTTCCAAGGGGCTCCCGAACAGGGCAGCCCTAGACGGCGGAGCCCCGCGCACAAAGCGGACACTTCTCGGCGGTTGGTGCGGACGCGGAGACCACGCCATCTTGAGAAACAGAGCTGCCTGAGACTCGGATCCGGGCTTCTGACACAAACCAGGACCCTGCAGCCACTGGGGACAGAGAACTGCTATCACAGCTTCAGACCAACAGACAACAAGAATCAAGACTTCCCGGCAGATTTCCGTGAGTCAAAGAGCCTATCCCCCTCCTCGCAGGCGCTGATAGCGCCATAGTAACTGATAGACCCGCCCCTCCCCCAAGCTGCTGAGCGCCCACAGCGCGCGGAAAGCGCCATAGTAACTGATAGACCCGCCCCTCGCACAAGCTGCTCACAGGCGCGCGCACAGACAGCGCCCTAGTAACTGATAGACCCGCCCCTGGCCCAAGCTGCCGAGCTTTGCGCAGGGACGCGCTCCCTCTTAGGGAATTTGGCGCGCGCTCGCGCGTGGGACAGAAGCAGCTCCCCGTCGGGGAAATCTGTCAGTGCGCACAGAGGGCTCCCCTTCGGGGAATTTGGGAGAATTTGGCTCGCGGGTCACAGCTCCCCCTTCGGGGATTCTTAAGAGCGTGCACAGAGGGGCTTCCCTTTGGGGAATTTGGCGCGCAGGACGGACTCCGCCCCCCTTCCGGGACTTTGGGAGAGTGCACTGAGCCAGCTCACCTTCAGGATTTTAAGAATGTGTGCTCTAGCCGGTTTGACTCAGTAGAGAGAGCACACACAGGACGCAGCTCCACTTCAGGGAATTTGGCACGCCGGACACAGCTGCCTGGGATCCCTGACTCACAGCGCATTCACACTAAGAGCCAGCGACCCCAATTGTTGGTGCGTGCACACACAGGGACCCTGATTCTCAACGAGAAACCGCACAAGGCAACAGAAACTTTGACACTCGAGTCTTGGTGCAGACACAGGGAAACTCTGACTCCTGGCACATGCTAAGGATCTCATTCTAGGCACATACCAACAGTGTGGTGCAGACAGGGCCCCTGATTCTAAACGTGCACACGAGACCACACGGAACACTGGGGACACTGATCCTGGGCAAGTCTGGTTCCCACCAACCAAAGACAGCCACACGTCCTAGTGTCAGAGCACTTCAGTGAAACTAGGGTGGAGCGAAGTCCCCACAGCACACGGCCCAGGTCCACGCAAACGGAAGCTTGAGCTTTCTGGTAATAGCCAGAATGGGGAAACGAAATAACTCACAGAGGAAAGAAAATGTGGAGTCGCCAAGAAAGGAAATTAGTGAAACTGAAGCTTGCAACATGACCGAAAAGGAGTTCAGAGTAATGGTCGTGGAATTTATACATCGGATGGATGAGAAAATCAACAACTTATGCAAGAATCAGGAAGAAATGAAAAGTGATATAGCTACAATCAAAAACACCATGGAAAGTTTCAACAGTAGACTACAAGAAGCAGAGGACCAAATTAGTGAGTTAGAAGATCAGGTACAGAAACAAGCTCAATATGAACAGCAATTGGAGAAAAAAATTAAAAAGCAGGAGGAAAGCCTAAGAGAGCTTCGGGACAACCTGAAACGAAGTAACATGCGTATAATAGGGCTGCCAGAAGGACAAGAAGAGCAGCAGGGATTAGAAAATCTATTCGAAGAAATAATGACAGAAAACTTCCCGGATATGGGAAAGATAAAAGTTATGCAAGTAAAGAGAGTCCCAAGCAGGATCAACCCCAAAAGACCCACGCCAAGACATGTCATAATTTCAATGGCAAATATAAATGATAAAGAGAGAATCCTAAAGGCAGCAAGAGAGAGACAGAGAGTTACCTACAAAGGAACACCCATCAGATTGTCAAATGATTACTCATCAGAAACACAACAAGCTAGAAGTGAATGGAAGGAGGTATACAAAGTGTTGCAAAGCAAAGGACTGAATCCAAGAATACTATATCCAGCAAGACTATCAATCAAAATTGAAGGGGAAATCAGGAGCTTTGCAGACAAAAAAAGCCTCAGGGAGTTTATCACCACCAAACCAGCAATGCAAGAATTGCTAAAGGGAATACTGTAAAAAGAAGAAATAAACAGGTAAGAAGGAATACAGACACAAAAATAGATATGACTACAAACAAATACCTTTCAGTAATAACTTTAAATGTAAACGGACTAAATGCTCCAATCAAAAGACATCGAGTAGCTGAATGGATAAAAAAACACGACCCATGTATATGCTGTCTACAAGAGACCCACCTCAGAACAAGAGACTCACACAGATTGAAAGTGAAGGGATGGAAAAATATCTTTCAGGCAAATGGAAATGAAAAAAAAGCTGGGGTAGCAATACTTATATCTGACAAAATAGACCTCAAAGTAAATGCCATAACAAGAGACAAGAAAGGCCACTTCATAATACTAAAGGGAGAAATCCAACAAGAAGAAATAATTCTGGTAAACATATACTCTCCCAATATAGGAGCACCCAAATACATAAAAAAACTCCTGGAGGATATCAAGGGAGAGATTAATAGCAACACAATCATAGTAGGAGAATTTAATACCCCACTATCACCACTGGACAAATCCTCTAAACAAAAAATCAGCAAAGAAACAGCAATCCTAAATGACTCACTAGACCAGATGGAATTAATTGACATCTTCAGAACATTTCACCCCAAAGCCACAGAATATACATTCTTCTCAAGTGCACATGGGTCATTTTCAAAGATAGACCATATGCTGGGTCACAGGCAAAGTCTCTTCAAATTCAAGAAGATAGAAATTATATCAAGCATCTTCTCAGATCACAGTGGCATAAAACTGGAAATCAACTACAATAAATATAATCCAAAGAAATAAAACACATGGAGACTAAACAGCATGCTATTAAACAAGGACTGGGTCACCAGAGAGATCAAGGAAGAAATAAAAAACATCATGGCAACAAATGACAATGAAAACACAACAATCCAAAATCTATGGGACACAGCGAAAGCAGTCTTGAGAGGGAAGTTCATAGCTCTACAGGCCTATTGCAAAAAACAAGAAACAATGGTAATAAATTACTTAACCCTATAACTCAAAGAGCTAGAAAAAGAGCAGCAAGAAAAGCCCAGTGTAATCAGAAGGAAGGAAATAACAAAGATCAGAGCGGAGATAAATGACATAGAGACCAAAGAAACAATACATAAGATCAACAAAACCAAGAGCTGGTTCTTTGAAAGGATAAACAAGATTGATGGACCTCTAGCCAGGCTCACCAAGAAGCAAAGAGAGAGGACCCAAATAAACAAAATCAGAAATGAAAGAGGTGAAATAACAACAGACCCCGCTGAGATACAAAGGATTGTTACAAAATACTACGAACAACTCTATTCCAACAAACTGGACAACCTGGAGGAAATGGACATATTCCTAGAAAAATATAACCTTCCAAAAATCAATCAAGAAGAATCTAAACAGCTCAATAGGCCAATAACTATGGACGAAATTGAAGCAGTCATCAAAAAGCTTCCGGCAAACAAAAGCCCGGGGCCTGATGGCTTCACAGGAGAGTTTTACCAAACATTCAAGGAAGAACTAAAACCTATCCTCCTCAGACTATTCCAAAAAATTCAAGTGGAAGGAACACATCCAAGCTCCTTCTATGAAGCCAGCATCACCCTAATACCAAAACCAGATAAAGACAACACAATGAAAGAGAATTACAGACCAATATCCCTCATGAACATAGATGCCAAAATCCTCAACAAAATTCTAGCAAATCGGCTCCAGCAGTACATCAGAAAGATCATACACCATGACTAAGTAGGATTTATCCCAGGAATGCAAGGATGGTACAATATCCGCAAATCAATAAACGTGATACATCACATAAACAAATTGAAAGATAAAAATCACATAGTCATATCAATTGATGCAGAAAAAGCATTTGACAAAATCCAACACCCTTTCTTGATAAAAACTCTCAACAAGGTGGGAATAGATGGCTCATACCTCAACATAATAAAAGCTATATATGATAAACTCACAGCAAACATCATACTCAATGGTCAAAAACTAAAAACATTTCCCCTAAGAACAGGAACAAGACAGGGATGCCCACTCTCACCACTCCTGTTTGACATAGTACTGGAAGTATTAGCCATTGCAATTAGACAAGAAGAAGAAATAAAAGGCATCCAAATTGGAAAAGAACAAGCAAAGCTGTCTTTATTTGCAGACGACATGATATTGTACATAAAAAATCCGAAAGACTCCGTCAAAAAACTAATAGACTTAATAAATGAATTCGGCAATGTAGCAGGATACAAAATTAACGCCAAGAAATCTATGGCCTTTCTATACACCAATAGTGAACTTACAGACAGAGAGACTAAAAAGGCAATCCCATTTACCATCGCACCAAAAAAATTAAGATACCTAGGCATAAACTTAACTAAGGAGGTAAAAGACCTATACACGGAAAACTACAGGACACTGAAAAAAGAGATAGAGGAAGACGTAAACAGATGGAAGAACATACCATGTTCATGGATTGGTAGAATCAACATCATTAAAATGTCCATACTACCCAAAGCAATCTATAGATTCAATGCACTCCCCATTAAAATACCAACGGCATATTTCACAGACCTTGAAAGAACTCTCCAAAAATTCATCTGGTATAAAAAAAGACCCCGAATAGCCACAGCAATCCTGAGAAAGAAGAATAAAGTAGGAGGGATCTCAATACCAGATTTCAAGCTGTATTACAAAGCCACTGTTCTCAAAACAGCCTGGTACTGGCACAAGAACAGACACATAGATCAATGGAACAGAATAGAGAATCCAGATATTGACCCAAACCACTATGCTCAATTAATATTTGACGAAGGAGGCATGAACATACAATGGAATAAAGATAGTCTCTTCAATAAATGGTGTTGGGAAAATTGGACAGATACATGCAAAAAAATGAAGCTTGATCACCAACTTACGCCATACACAAAAATAAACTCAAAATGGATACAGGACTTAAACATAAGACGGGAAACCATAAAAATACTAGAGCAATCCACAGGCAGCAAAATCTCAGACATATGCCAAAAGAAATTCTTCACTGACACTGCCCCTAGGGCAATGGAAGCTAAAGAGAAAATTAACAAATGGGACTACATCAAAATAAAAAGCTTTTTCACAGCAAAAGAAACCATCAACAAAACAACAAGAAGGCCCACTGCATGGGAGAACATATTTGCAAATGGCATCACTGATAAAGGTTTAATCTCCAACATCTACAGGCAGCTTATACAACTTAATAAAAGGAAGATACATGATCCAATAAAAAAATGGGCAACAGACCTAAATAGAATCTTTTCAAAAGAAGACAGAAGGAAGGCCAAGAGACACATGAAAACATGCTCAACGTCACTAATTATCCGAGAGATGCAAATCAAAACAACAATGCGGTACCATCTCACACCTGTCAGAATGGCTATCATCAACAAATCAACAAACGACAAGTGTTGGCGAGGATGCGGAGAAAAAGGAACCCTCGTGCACTGCTGGTGGGATTGCAGACTGGTGCAGCCACTGTGGAGAACAGTATGGAGTTTCCTCAAAAAACTGAAAATGGAACTCCCATTTGACCCAGTAATCCCACTCCTGGGAATATATCCGAAGAAACTAGAAACACCAATTAGAAAGGATATATGCACCCCTATGTTCATAGCAGCACAATTCACCATAGCTAAGATTTGGAAACAGCCTAGGTGCCCGTCAGCAGATGACTGGATCAGAAAACTGTGGTACATCTACACAATGGAATACTATGCTGCCATAAAAAAGAAGGAATTCTCATCATTTGCAGCAACCTGGGAGGAATTGGAGAACATTATGTTAAGTGAAATAAGTCAGTCAATGAAAGAAAAATACCACCTGATCTCACTCATTTATGGATAATAAAGAACATTATAAACTTGAACAAAAAGATAGATACAGAGACAGTAAAGCATCAAACAGACTGTCAAATTACAAGGGGAAGGTTAGGGAGAGGTGGGGGAGATAAGAGATCAATCAAAGGACTTGTATGCATGCATATAAGCATAACCAATGGATGCAAAACTCTGGGGGGTGGGGGCATATATGGGAGTGGGGTGTGGGGAGGGCAATGGTAAGATATGTACACATATAATACCTTAATAAAAAAATTGGAAAAAAAAATAAAAATAAAAGGTCCCAGGTTCTTTCCCAGTCAAGGGCACATGCCCAGGTTGTGGACTCGATCCCGGGGTGGGGGTGGTGGTGGGGGTGGGGGGGCGGGACCTTGCAGGAAGCAGCCAATCAATGATTTTCTATCATCATTGATGTTTCTATCTCTCTCTCCCTCTGCCTTCCTCTCTGAAATCAATAATATATATATATACATATATATATATGTATATATATATACATATATATATATATATATATATATATGTATTTTCAAGTACCCAAACACAAAATAGAACTCAAAAAAGTTTAGAGACAAAGTAAATAAAAAGACCACTTACCAAAATTCATTTACAAAATTCAGAAAATGCAATTCTAAGAGGAATTTTCATAGGGATAAATGCTTACATTATGAAAACAGATCTCAAAAAAACCTAACCTACCATCTCAGGAATCTAGAAACACAACAAGAACGTAAACCCAAAGTTTGCAAAGGAAGGAAACAACAAATATTTGAACAAGCATCAATAAAAGGTAGATAAGATAAAATAAAAAGATACCTGATGGGTATTTTTTTTAAAAAAACAAAAGTTGGCAAACCTGGAGCTAGACTAAAGCAAAAAACAAACAAGAAAACAAGCTTCAAAGAAATGAAAAAAGAAATTAAAGTTAAGACAATGCACCTCACATTATGAACCACAAAACATCATAAGAGATGTTGATGTTAGGAAATGAAATGACCCTCCATAGAGAAATTTGTCAAGATCCTATTTGAGCTTCTGAAATTAATAAACAAATTCAGAGCTCTGTCCAGGTGGCTCAGTTGTTGAGTATGTGGTCCCGATGCACCACAGTTGTGGGTTCCATCCCCCATCAGGGCACATGTAGGGGAGAATCAATGAATGCATAGATGGGTAGAACAGCACATCAATGTTTCCCTCTCTTTCTCTGTCTCCATTCCTGTCTCTAAAATCAATAAATAAAGGCTGCCCAGTACAGGTCAGTGATTGAGCATCGGCCCATAACCTAGGACATTACAATTCTATTCCTAGTCAGGGCATATGCACAGGTTTTGGGTTCACTCTCCAGTGGGGGGCATACAGGAGGTAGCTGATCAATGACTCTCTTTCATTATTCATGTTTCTATGTCTCTCTCCTTCTCTTCCTCTCTGAAATCAATAAAAATATATTTTAAAAATAAAGAATTTAAAGAATAAATAAAGAGCCCTGGCCTATGTCGCTCAGTGCTGAGAGTGCCTGCCTGTACACTGGAAGGTCACGGGTTCGATTCCTAGTAAAGTGCAGGGACGTGGATTTCAGGTCTGATCCCCCCTCTTAGTGGCAGCACATGAGGGAGGCAACTAAATGATGTTTCTCTCTCTCTCTTCCTCTCGTCTCTCCTCTCTATCCTTAAGAAAAAAATCAGTGGAAAAAATATTCTCACTCTTCGGGTGAAGATAAAAGAAGAATAAGGAATGAAATTCAGAAAAGTTACGGGAGAGGACATCCAAGATGGCGGTATAGGCAAAGGCCTGTACTCGCTGCCTCCCACAACCCCATCAAAATTAAAACTAAAATACAGAACAACCATCAGCCAGAACCTCTGGAAAGCTGGCTGAAAGAAGTGTTATGACTAGAGAAGTAAAGAAGACAGCACACGGAGACTGGTAGGAGGTGCGGAGGCACAGAAGGTGCAGGTCCTGTACCCATGTGGGCCACTTTTTTAATTGGGAGCGAGGTCGTCTCTGCAGAGGTCACCTGGAGGAGCAAGGAGTCCCAATCCCACAGAAGATGCCCAGCCCAGGGCCTCAGAGCTGGGGAGAACACCCTACTGGCAGTAAGAACTACGGGCTGTAAAAACCATTGCATATTGGGGCTCAGTGACACAGAGGCTGCAGGTGACCCCAGTTGCTCCTCTTACAATGCCAGCACCACAAACTGAATTTACAAACTCCCGCTTCCTCTGAATTACACTGTTGGACAAACCTCAGAAGGGGGGAAGGCGGGGGACCCAGACAATTATGAAGTGAAAATGGACTGGCATCGGGGATGGAACTTGAGGGCGGCTTTCTACCAGATGGAGGTGGTAACAGCAGTCATTACACCTATGCTGGGACATTCTGGGTCCCAGGGCTGACTGGCAGCCATTTCTGTTTGCTTCGCCCTGGTGATTCCCTGAGACCACACCAAACCCACTTTACAAGCCACCCAAGCTGTGTGCTGCAGCTTTTGTATATGAATGGCCTGTCCTTGCTCAGGCTAAAATCTGTCAAACAAGTTGCAGTTGGGTCAAGAAGTTCCAAAACTATCAATAAAGCCCAAGACCTGGCACCAGCACTAGCCTTCCTTGCTTCACAGCTGGGCCTTGTCGGGGCCCTTCCAAACCCAATACAAAGAGGAGATTCTGCAGATTTCTCTGTAGATCCTGCTGGGTGGCCCTAGTCAGTGGCTGACTTTACACCTCCCTAGAGACCCAAGAGCCAGTGTACCCAGTGGGCAGTGTCATACCATACCAGCTTACAACTCTTTACATCCATAAGCAACACACTCAAGGAGCAGACTCACTGAGCACCAAAGCCCCACTGAAGCAAGTCCTGCTCCATAGGGGTGTCTCCTGCACAGCAGCTCTCCCACTGTATTCACAGTAGTCCCTGTAGATGCTAAAATCCTCAACAAAATTCTAGCAAATCGGACCCAGAATTACATTAGAAAGATCATACACCATGACCAAGTGAGATTTATTCTGGGGATGCAAGGATGGTACAATATCCACTAATCAATAAACATGATACATCACATAAACAAATTAAAAGACAAAAATTATATAATCATATCAACTGATGCAGAAAGAGCATTTGACAAAATCCAATACCCTTTCTTGATAAAAACTCACAGCAAAGTGGGAGTACAGGGATCATACCTCAACATAAATAAAGCATTATATAAGAAACCTACAGCCAACATTATACTCAGTGGTCCAAAACTAAACCCATTTCCCCTAAGAACAGGAACAAGACAGGAATGCCCACTTTCACCACACCTGTATTGGAAGTGCTAGCCATAGTGATCAGACAAGAAGAAGAAATGAAAGGCATCCAAATTGGAAAAGAAGTAAAAGTAGTATAAATGAAAGACAGGACATTACACCTGACATTGAAGCACAATGGTGCATAAGAATTGTTGACAAATGACATGAACTTACATGGAGAAAACTGTAAAGAACTTGTTATGCCCAGATTTCATGATCCCCAGAGACCACCAGGGAGCAGCCGAGCCCGAAACAAAAGCAAAAGAACATTTATTCGTGCTAGCACGAGCTCCCATCTCCAGTAATCACCGGTGCAGTGGCAGGAGAGAGAGAGAGGCTTGGGAGAACAAAGGCTTTATAGGGGGTCCAAAGCAGTGGGCAGGGGGAACGTTCATGGCCCCCGTCGATTGGTCAGGGGGCAGGATCAGGGGTCTGGTTACACAGGGGTACTGTACAGTTTGCCTAATTTGGACTGAGTCCACTTCTCTGCATTCCTATTGGCAGGTTTGTGCAACTGTTACATTCTCGCGGTTTACAGGGAAGGGCAGCAAGAAGAGTTGCAGAACGGTGGGTACAGAACAAAAGAAACATTATAAAAGTAACAAAAAGAACTTCATGGAGTCAACCTAATTTAGCTCTATCATTCCCCCCTTGTCATGAGACCTCCAGGCCCAATCATGGGTCGGTTGGTACTCCCATTTCTTCTTCCGTTGGTAGATGCTTATACCTAGTGTGCTTATACCATCATCTGTACGACCACCACTCGTTCCTTGATGAACCAAACTAATCTATTGATGATGTAGGGGCCGAAGGTCAGCAGCAGGAGTAGGATTATAAGGGGCCCAATAAGGGCGGAGACGAGGGTGGTTAACCAGGGCAAACATAGAAGTACAGGGTTCAGAGAGCTTTGGATCATTATACCCTCTGAAGAATGCGGGGGAGTACCGGATGTTGGGAAAGAAAGTCTGGAGGTCTACCTGGAGTTCTGGAAATCACGTGTCTCTAGGGTGTAACTGGGAAGTCTGATTAAGTATAGTTCCTGAGCTCGTGTCTATGATCTGCCAGGTGATGTTGAAGAGGGTGTGAGGACTCCCGGTGGTGGGAGTGGCCACAAGCAGGGTTACCAGCATCAGGCAGGTTGAGAACATCGCAGCTTGAGCTTGAGCGGGTTGCATTGGTCTCGAGTAATGCTCCACTGGGCGATGAAGTCTTCCCAGATCGCCGAGGGGTCTGCTGGCCGAACGTGGGTGTGATGGACCCAGGTCGCGACACCGTCTACTTTGAGAGCGGTGGGGGTCATCAGCACCACGACATAGGGACCCTTCCAACGTGGCTCAAGGGTCTCCCGGCGGTGTCTCTTGACGTAGACCCAGTCCCCGGGCTTATGCTAATGAAGAGTCGGGGCTGAGCCAATCTCATAGATAGCACGGAGGCGTGGCCAAATGTCCTCGTGCGCCCTCTGGAGCCCTCCCAAGGAAAGAAACAGTTCTTGACTTTCAAATTCTGCAAGAAATTCAGCTTTCAGGTTAGGGATAATAGGGGGTGGCCGGCCGAACATGATCTCATAAGGAGTAAAACCCAGGGTGTAGGGGGAGTTCCTAACCCGGTAAAGGGCATATGGAAGGAGAGCTACAGTCCCCGCCAGTCTCCATGGTCAATTTGGTAAGGGTCTCTTTTAGAGTTCTATTTATTCTCTCTACCTGCCCTGAGCTTTGGAGCCTATAAGCGCAATGCAATTTCCAATTTGCCCCAATGGCCTTGGCCACTGCCTGTGTTACCTGCGAGACAAAGGCTGGTCCATTGTTCGACCCTATCTCAGCGGGAAAACCGTACCTGGGCAAGATGTCTTCCAGCAGCTTCTTAGCTACCGTCTGAGCTGTTTCATGCTTAGTTGGGTATGCTTCTACCCGTCCGGAGAAGGTATCTACAAATACTAAAAGATATTTATAGCCATACTTTCCTGGTTTAACCTCAGTGAAGTTGACCTCCCGTTGTGCTCCAGGCTTGGTTCCTCTGAGCCTGGTTCCTTTTTCACTCGGCCCGGTTCTCGCATTTGTGAGTTGACAGGTCTTGCAGGCAGATACAACCTACTCTATTTTAATGTCCTGCTGGTGGATCTTAATTCTTTCGTGTCGGATTAAGTCCTTTAATTTTCGTGCCCCCAGGTGAGTGGACCGGTGCATGTGATTTATCATGGAGACTCCAAGCTGGTCTGGCAGTATGAGCTCCCCTTGTGGTGTATACCACCACTCCTTCTCCTCCTGTGCTTGGGGAAGCTTCCTAATGCGCTGTAACTCCTCCAGGGAATATCCTGGCTGAACTGGCAGTACTTGGTCCCCTGGGTCTGGGAGCTGTAGGGCCATAGTGGGGATTGGAGAAAGGGCTACTGCCTTGGCCACCTGGTCAGCCCTGCGGTTTCCTCTTGCCACTGGGTCGTCAGCCTTCTGGTGCCCTTGGCAGTGTATGATGGCCAATTTGGCGGGGAGCCATAAGGCCGAGAGCAAGTCGAGTATCTCCTGTTTATTCTTTATAGTCTGCCCCTCTGCTATTAGTAACCCTCTTTCATGGTAGATTGCCCCAATGAACATGAGTGGTGGTAAACGCATAACGGCTGTCTGTGTTGATGTTGAGCCGCCTTCCAACTCCCAGTGTCAGGGCCTTGGTGAGGGCCACAAGCTCTGCTCTCTGGGCTGATGTCCCAGAGGGCAGGGCCTCTGCCCATACAGTGTCCGTTTCAGTGACTACAGCTGCACCCGCATACCTGCTTCCGTCCTGTACGAAGCTGCTTCAGTCCGTAAACCAGGTGACATCTGCATCAGGAAGGGGCTGGTCGGTCTGGTCCTTCCGGAGCCCATGCACTTGCTCTAGGATTCCTGCACAGTCATGTAGGGGGGTATCTAGGTCGGGGTCAGGCAGTAGGGTTGCAGGATTGAGGGCCGCACTGGGGTGGAACCGCACTCTGGGAGGGTTGAACAGGAGGCTCTGATAATGGGTCATCCGTGTGTTGCTCATCCATCTATCAGGAGGCTGTTTCAGGACTCCCTCTATTGCATGTGGGGTTGTGATCCAGACTTCCTGCCCCAGGGTCAGTTTATCGGCGTCCTTGACTAAGAGCGCTGTCGCCGCAATAATTCTTAGGCATGGCGGCCAGCCGGCAGCTACAGGGTCTAACTTCTTGGACAAATAAGCCACTGGGCGGCTCCAGGGGCCTAGGGTTTGAGTCAGGACCCCTTTCTCTATTCCTTTGTGTTCATCTACGAAGAGATGGAAGGGCTTCGATGTCTGGCAGGCCCAGGGCTGGAGCATTTAGGAGGGCTTTCTTTAACTGCTTAAAGGCTGTCTCCTCTCTCTCAGTCCATTCAAATGCCTTTCCCTCCTTGGTTGCCTCATATAGAGGCCTGGCAATCTCTGCAAAACCCAGTATCCAGAGGCGGCAGTAGCCAGCCGATCCTAGGAATTCCCTTACTTCCCTTCAGGAGGTGGGGGTTGGGATTTTCAGCATAGTCTCTTTTCTGGCATCTGACAGCCGCCGCTGTCTACCCTCCAGGATGTATCCCAGGTAACTAACCCTTTCTCTGCATATCTGGGCCTTCTTCGCAGAAGCCCGGTACCCAAGGGCCCCCAGGGAGGCCAGCAGGTCCCTTGTCCCCTGCTTGCAGTCTTCAGCCGTGTCTGCTGCAATCAGGATATCGTCCACATACTGAAGGAGAGTGAGGTTGGGGTGTGTTCTCCGGTACTCACCCAGGTCCTCGTGCAGGGCCTCGTCGAAGATGGTGGGCGAGTTCTTGAACCCCTGAGGCAGCCGGGTCCATGTCAGTTGTCCGCTGTAGCCCTCTTCGAGGTCATGCCACTCGAAGGCGAACAGGGGTTGACTGTGGGGTGCCAGCGGCAAACTGAAAAAGGCATCCTTCAAATCTAACACAGTATACCAGACATGGGAGGGCGCCAGAGAGCTTAGGAGAGTGTATGGGTTGGGGACCGTTGGATGTATGTCCATAACTCTTTTATTTACTTCCCGGAGGTCCTGTACTGGCTGGTAGTCATTCGTGTGGGGCTCCTTGACTAGCAGGAGGGGGGTGTTCCAGGCAGACTGGCAGGGGACCAGCACCCCTATGCCCCTCAGTCTCCGAATGTTTGGCTGAATTCCCTTCCGGGCTTCCTGAGGCATGGAGTACTATTTGACTCTCACCGGGCCTTCCCCTGGTTTTAAATCTCCCAGGACTGGGGCCCTGTGGGCGGCGAGCCCCACTCCCCCTGTCTCCGCCCAAGCCGTGGGGAACTCCTGCAGCCATTTGTCCATGCTGTCCTCTACTGGAGAGGCTTTTTGGTGAAGCTGGTACTCATCCTCCAGCCTCATGGTCAGGACCTGAATGGGGTGGCCCTCGCCATCAGTAACCTGAGGCCCCCCCTTGTCTGAAAGTTATTTGAGCTCCGATCTTAGTGAGCAAGTCTCGTCCTAACAGTGGGTAGGGGCATTCCAGAATTACCATAAAAGAGTGGGATACCCGTCCCGTCCCTAAATCCACCGTTCTTCGGGTAGTCCATGAATACTGGCTCATACCAGTTGCCCCTTGCACCCAAGACTTCTTATTTGCTAATTTTCCTTGAGGCGTACGGAGGACCGAGTGTTGCGCTCCAGTGTCGACAAGGAAGTCAATAGGGGTCCCCTCCACTCTAAGAGTTACCCTGGGCTCGGGGAGGGGGTCTGAACCCCAACTCCCCTAATCACTCAGTTCATCTAGCTCCAGGACCTTCACTCGATTTGCTTCGCCTCCCTTTTTGCTGGCCCTTTTCGGACACTCTTGTTTCCAGTGCCCAATCTCCCTACAGTAAGCACACTGATCTTTCTGCAGCTTCTGCCTCCCGCCCCGGGAGGTCCCCTTACCGTCCTCCTGGTTGCTGGCGAGTCAGCGGAGACGGCGGTTCTGTTCCTCGGAAGAGTCCGTGGTGGTGGCGAGCAGGATCTTAGCTAGGTCTCGGGTTTGCTTACTGCTGGCAGCCGCCACAGCGTGAGCCTGTTTATCTCCAGGCGGCTCCTGATTGTTGTACACCTTCTCGGCTACTATCAGCAAGTCCTGCAGATTTTTCTCTCCTCATCTATCTACCTTCTGCAATTTTCTCCTAATGTCTGCAGCCGATTGGTTTACAAAGGCCATGACAACAGCCACCTTGCTTTCGGTAGCCTCTGGGTCCATGGGGGTATAGGTACGGAATGCCTCTATGACTCGCTCTAGGAAGGCCGCTGGAGACTCATCTTTTCCCTGTTGAACATTCCCTACCTTGGCCAGATTAGTCGGCTTCCTAGCAGCCATGCGGAGACCCCCCATTAGAGTCTGGTGGTAGACCCAGAGCCTCTCTTTACCTTCTGCCATGTTGAAATCCCATTCAGGCCTAGTTAGAGAAAAAGAGGTATCTATCTGAGCCTGGTTGGTGGTAGAATTCCCGTCTGCGCCCGGAACTAACTTTTTTTTGGGCCACATTGAGTATCCTCTCCCTCTCCTCGGTGGTGAATAGGACCTGCAAAAGCTGCTGACAGTCATCCCAAGTCAGCTAATGGGTGAAAAGGACAGAGTCTAGTAAATCAATAAGCCCTGCCGGCTTCTCAGAAAACTTAGGATTCTGAGCTTTCCAATTGTAAAGGTCACTAGTGGCGAAAGGCCAGTAGTGATAGGGCTGATTTCCCCCCGCGTTTGGGGAACCGGTGGCTTGCAGGGATAGAATGGTGGAGTCAGCGGTGGAGGCAGTCTGCTCCCTTTGAGCCCTTTGTCTGGTAATGGGCGGGCTTCCCACTGGAGCGCCTCTGCCCCCTGCTCTCGGAACAGGGTCTGCTTCCCCAGGAGGGGGAGGATTGCGTCTCTCGGCATCCTGGGGGCTAATACAGGGGAGGAAAAATTAATTCTTCTTCGGTTCCCCCCTGTAAGACAGAGTAGAGGGGTGCTGAAGGCTGGGTGACTTTTTTTTTTCCCCTCCTCCTTCTTACAGACTTCTACATATGAACAAATAATTACAACCAGGCAGACAAAGAAAATATTAAATAAACATCTGTACTTATACCATTTTAGTAAACAAGTATTCTTATAGTCTTGGGACCTGAGCAGATAACAGAAACACTGCCTCTAAGTCCCCTGATGGGGGCTTCCCTTTCCCATATCCCAGGACAGGATTCTTGACCCATGTTTCAGCAAAATAGAAATGGCACTCATGTTGGACAAAGGAAACAAGATTAATAGACTCGCAAACTCCGCGGCCCCGCCACAGCCACCGCTTTTTCTGGCTCCGCTGACACCACCACCGCAGGCCACTGGGCAGGACCAGTGTGTTAAAGGAAAAAAAGTTAAAACACTCCTGGAGTCCGCCAGAGACTGTGAAGGAAAAGTCATCCTGCAGTCTGGCTCGGGGAGGGACAGGTTATACATAGAGGGTTATTCCAGGAGAGGCAAAACCTTGCAAGGAACCTTGGTAAAAAGCACAGTAATTTAATCATACAGTCAAAGGTTAAACAGGAAGGGAAGAACCACTCAATGTCCTCTAAGAGGATTTCAACTAACTGACAACAAACTGACAAAACCTTGACAAATCAGAACTCAACAAATAATACACACATAGGGCCTAAATATGACAGACAAACCAAGACAACAAGACAAAACAAACAGTCCTGACACAAACACGAAAACACACAAAACAAACACCTGTCAGGAGGGAGAGCCTCCAGCCCCTTCTGGGGGGTCCCTCTCCTCTCCCTCAGGAGGGAGATTTCTTGCAAGCTGAAAGCTTGGATGGCCTCCTGAAAGAAAAGATCTTTAATCCAGTTACAGATGCTATCAGAATCAGGATGAGAGAGGAAGGGAAAGTCCAGGTTATGTCCTCTATGAGGATCCTAATAACTGAAAACAGTAAGTTAAACAAACAGTTAACGGGGTCTACAGAGAGTTAATAATAACTTCAGCCTTAGTTCCATGTTGGACTATGATGTCACCAGCAGGGACAGGGCCTGTAAATCTCTCTGCCCTGCGGAGCTGTGAGCCCTGTCCTTGGAAGTCTCCCAGCACCAAAAGAGATAAGAAAGCCATAAATAAAAGTTCTTTGTTCTTTGAAATGTAGCAAACTCACAAATCAGAGCAAACTGAAACTCTTACTTATACAAACATACAAACAGAGAGAGAAATTTCTATTAACTAAATGGGATGATTCCCTCCCACCATGGTAGAGAGCAAACATCTCTGAGAAAAAAATTACTCAGCAGCGCTGCTTAAGACGTTTGCAGACTATCACAGCAGGTTTTATCTTTAAACAAATTAAACAATAGAAAGAGATAACAAATACTCTCATGTGTACAGCCAGATAGCACAGAGTAGTTTTTATTTTACATAGACTCTTACACTTACATTTATATACCAAACAGTCTGAGTTTTTGGCTCCTACCATATATTTACCAGAGTTTCAACAGTCACCTGATTCCTGACTCCTGATTAATTTGTCTGAGGAAGCTCTACGGCCTCCGGGGGTGGGGGGGCTATCAAGCCCCCCCTTCCACTCACTTTGAGTGGGCTGAGTCTGTCCCATAATGTCCATCCAGTAAGTTCACAGAATAAAACAGAGAAACACAAACACAGACAAACAAAGGGCCCCAGAGAACAGTCTTCCAACTCCGTGGAAGCAAAACCAAAAGCTAGACGACAGCCTCACGCCGACCGGCAGGAGCGACCCGCCTCGTCTCAGATTGTGAGGGGAATACACTTCCCTCCTGAAGGAGAATCGGAACGTCTCCCGATTCCTCCCACCCGTGGTCTTCCAGTGCGTCCACCTAGACCGCTTCAGGCACTGCCAGAAATTCAGATTCGAGCTCACACAAGAGACAAAAGACAAACAGACACCTACCATGGCCAGTCAGGTTCTCCAGGTCTGAGGTCCCTCCGGGGTCTTGGGGATCCCGGGTGGGCCCCCAAATGTTATACCCAGATTTCATGATCCCCAGAGACCACCAGGGAACAGCTGAGACCGATGCAAAAGCAAAAGAACCTTTATTCGTGCTAGCACGAGCTCCCATCTCCAACAGTCACCGGCGCAGCAGTGGGAGAGAGAGAGAAGCTTGGGAGAACAAAGGCTTTATAGGGGGTCCAAAGCAGTGGGCAGGGGGAACGTTCGTGGCCCCCGTCGATTGGTCAGGGGGCAGGATCAGGGGTCTGGTTACACAGGGGTACTGTGCAGTTTGCCTAATTTGGACTGAGTCCACTTCTCTGCATTCCTATTGGCAGGTTTGTGCAACTGTTACATTCTCGCGGTTTACAGGGAAGGGCAGCAAGAAGAGTTGCAGAACGGCGGGTACAGAACAAAAGAAGCATTATAAAAGTAACAAAAAAAAACTTCATGGAGTCAACCTAGTTTAGCTCTATCAAACTCACTATAAACTTCCAAAATTAATTTAAAAAATTCAGAGCGCTAGCGAGGTGGCTTGGTTTGTGAGAGTGTGGATCCGATGGGCCAAGGTAGTGGGTTTGATTTTCCATCAGGGTACATGCAGCGGGCAGCCAATGAATAAAAATATGGGTGGAAGAGAACAATGTCTGTGTCTCACTCACTTTAAAAGCAATAAACAAATCCTACCTTATATACTAAAATATAATATGCAAATCGCCCAAAAGGCCGAATGCCCAGTCGCTATGACAAGCACTGACCACCAGGGAACAAACGTTCAACGCAGCAGCTGCTCTTCCTCATCCCCACCTCCCACCCCCCACCCCTGTGGGAGCTGGCAAGAGGACGCAGGCCGACAGCCAAGACAGGTGTGTGTGGGGGGTGTGAGTGGGTGGGGGACCCCCCCCATCGTCCAGCCTACTGCCCTAAAGAGGATTGGAGAGAAGTAAAGAAGGCACCAATCCCTGATTAAGATAAGGCCCAAATAAATATAGACGTGGGACAGCTGTAGACTGATTCACAAGGCCACTTCTGGAGAGCTCCAGGATATCCTATCAAAATGTGAAGCCCTGCGCTCGTGCAGCTGAGACCAGGATCCCAAACAACTTTGAGTCGGAGCGAGAAAAACAAGCCCCTTCACACAGGCCCCACTCCAGGCCCCCTGTCCCGTGTTCCCTGTCCATGCCCCGCCTCGGGCATCATCTCCTTCTGACTCCACAGAGAGAGCAGCTGGGTGGCCACAAGCCCAGGACTGTGGATCTGGCAGGTTGGGCTCTCAGCCTCCATGTGCAACACTTTCCAGCACCCCTGCCGGCTCTGTCAACACCTGTGCACCAGTGGACTTGGGGCGCCAGAGTCTGCGAAGGAGAGGACTTTGGGGTGGGGGAAGGGTGCACCCAACCTAGGCCTGGAGCCAGCTTGGCTCTGCACAGCCGCTGCCCTGATGAAAGTGCGCATCCAAGTTGTGGGTGTCCACTTGGCTGAGACCAAGAGGCTGGGAGCAGAGGCGGGGCAGCAGGGCTGGTGTCCCTGGGGAACATGGTGGGTGCAAGAATCTGTGCACCTGGCCACCAGTATTAAATAAAAAAGAAATTTTTAAAAAAGTTTCAGGATAAAATATCAACATACAAATATCAGTTCCATTTCTAAATACCAACAGTGGATTTTTTGATAAAGAAAGGAAGAAAGGACCCTCAATGGTGTTGCTCAGTTGATTGATCATTTTCCCATGAACTGACAGGCCACCAGTTCTATTGCTGGTCAGAGCACATGCCCAGGTTGTGGGCAAGAACCCAGGTAGGGAGCGTGCAGGAGGCAGCTGATCGCTGTTTCTCAGCTGGATGTTTCACTCTCTCTCTCTCCATTCCTCTCCTTCTAAAAAATCAACAACTCATTAAAAAAAATGAAGGAAATAGTCAAGTTTAAAATAGCAATAAAAAGAATAAAATACTCAGGAATAAATTTAACCATAAAGATGTAACATCTGTACACCTAACGCTAGAACACAGTGGTGAAAGAATGGGAGAAACCACAAAAAGTGAAAAGATATCCGGTGTACTTGCATTTGAAAAATTAATATCCTTAAAATCCTGTTCTGCCCAAAGCAATCTCCAAATCAAATGCAATCTGGATGATAACTCCAATCTCAGAAACCTCAAATGATCTCAAATAGCAAACTTAATCTTAAGCAAGAACAAGCGAGGTGGCATCACACTTGCTGTTTTCAATCTATTACAAAGCCAAAGCAACCAAACAGTTTGGTATTGAAATACAACCAAAAACAAAGGCAAAAAACACAGAAATAAACCCAGGCCCATAGGTTCAGGTAATCTTTGACAAAACCACAAGAAATCTTAAAAAAGGACAGTTTCGTCCGGACCAGTTTGGCTCAGTGGATAGAGCATCAGACTGTGGACTTAAGGGTCCCACGTTCGATTTCGGTCAAGGGCATGTACCTTGGTTGTGGGCACATCCCCAGTGGGGAGTGTGCAGGAGGCAGCTGATCGATGTTTCTCTCTCATCCATGTTTCTAACTCTCTATCCCTCTCTCTTCCTCTCTGTAAAAAATCAGTAAAATATATTTTAAAAAAAGAAAAAAAAAAGGACAGTTTCTTCAATGAGGGTTATTGAAAAAACAGGTACTCATATGGAAAACAACAAAAGCACCGATAAACATTTATTCAGATTGCATGAAAATATTAAACGTCCATGTTAAAACTTTGAAGTTCTTCAAGACGACCCAGGGAAACCGATTGGAGACTTGTTTTGGACATGATTTCTGGGATGTGGCACCAACCACCGGGCAAAAAAAGAGAAAATCAACAGTCAGAGCTAAAACAAATCAAAGTGCTTTTTCCCAGCACAAAAGCAATAACAAAATTAAATGAAAAGGAAATCAACTGGAGGGTGGGAGACCATACTTGGAAATCATAGGAATATATTGAAGATATGTGCATTCGGATCAGATCAACCAAATAAAGCAAATATTGTGATACAGAGAGAAAGTCATGTTATGTAACACAATAATAAAGGCCATGAAGAAGACAACAGTGTTGCTGAAAACATTCTACATCAGCGGTCAGCAAACTCATTAGTCAACAGAGCCAAATATCAACAGTACAACGATTGAAATTTCTTTTGAGAGCCAAAATTTTTAAACATAAACTATATAGATAGGTACATTGTTATTAACTTAATTAGGGTACTCCTAAGCTGGCCTTTGCTAAAAACTCAAGGGGCCAAAGAGCCGCATGTGGCTTGAGAGCCACAGTTTGCCGAACACTGTTCTGCATCAATTCATTAAAATCACTTTATGGGTAAACACTGGTAGAAATTGAGCCTGATGGAAAAATAGCCACACTAGACTTCCTGAATGCAGAGTTGCCAAAAACATGGAATCTTCTGTATATATAAAAGAATAAGTGACTGACGGTAAGTCCGTCGACCAACCATCCCGTACACGGGACGCGCATTGGCAATTTAAAAATAAACCTTGATGCCCTGGCCGGTTTGGCTCATTGGATAGAACATCAACCTGAGGACAAATAGGTTCTGGATTGAATTCCAGTCAAGGGCACGTACCTCAGTTGCAGCCTTGATCAACCCTAGTTGGGCAGATGCAGGAGGCAACCAATTGATGTGTCTCTCTTACCACTGATATTTCTCTCTCTCTCTTCCCCTCTCTTTCTCTCTGTAATCAATAATAAAAAAAAAAGTTGACTTTCACAATGCAAATACATATAAAGTGCTAGCTGGTGCCAATCGCGTACGTGTGGTTCAATCTGTCATTGTGGATCATGAATTTGGTCATTTCTGTTGACATTCTGAAGCTGAAAGAAAGCAGTGTCAATGACAAAATGTACCTGTTAATAAATCACAAGGACAAACTCCAGACAGAGTAGGAATATTCCTACCTAAATCCCTTTTCAGACATGGTCAGTTATATTTTGCTTCCTCTCGAGTTCCAGGAGCCTGTGACATTAAAGTTGTAAATATTTTATCACAAAGGAAATTAGTCAAGCACCCTGAAAAGGGTTTTACTCTTAATGTGGTAAACAGGGAAATATTAGAATAAGTTTAATCAATTATCAGTCATTGCTTTCATCAATATTTTATCTATATCATGTTTTTGTAAGTCTTTGTTGTTATATCATGCTGTAATTTTCTATTTATTAATCAATTTATATACTATTTTCATATACATTTTACTAATTTTCTTTCATCTCTGACACTTCAGTTATAGAGAAGGGGCCAGTAGTGATATTAAGATGTTTCTTCTAATTAATTTCCTTTCAATGTGCTGGAATCCGAGCAGTGGACCACTAGTTTGTAAATAAAACAAGAATTTAATATTTAGAAAGCACAATTCAACATATGCAAAAGGAGATCTATTTTACTATAAACTAGAAAAAGTATTCAAAACACACAATAGCAAATAAATATGGTTAAAAATTGGAAGAAAGCCCTGGCTGGTTTGGCTCAGGGGTTGAGCATCCATCTGTGAACCCAGTAGGTCACGGTTAGGTTCATGGTTAGGGTACATGCCCGGTTGTGGACTGGATCCCCAGAAGGAGGCATGCAGGAGATACCCAATCTATAATTCTCTCTCATGATCTTTCTCTCTCTCTCTCTCCTCTCTCTCTCCCTTCTTCCCTGTAATCAATTAAAAAATATTTGAAAAAATATAGGACTAAGGATGTAGACACTACTTAAAAAAATACGTACAAGTGACTAACAGTAATAAAGAATATGTTTTTACTCACTACTCAATTGGAATCCATTAGACTCCCTGCCACACAATCAACCACAAACCCTCCCACCAGTTTGGTACAGCAGGTGTTGTGATTAAAGGATAGAATGGAGCAGTGCAATCAAACCAACCCTGCCAACCACAGCAAAAACCTAGAAAACTGGACAAATCAAGCAATGTGTACAGTCCACAGGTGAGGACAGAGCATCCCTGGAAGTGAGGGGGCATAAGAAATGCAAAGCCAATTCCCAGGAACCAGCCAGAGTGAGGGTCTTACCCAGGGAGATACAAGTTCAAAGTTCTCCAGCATCACATTCAGGTACAGCTGTCTCTGATCCTCATCAAGGAGGCTCCATTCCTTCCGGAAAAGTACAGGGCAATGTCCTCAAAGGTCACGCCAACCTGTCAGAATTGAGATAATTGAAACCAGTTGAAATTTTGAGAACTAGCAATCCTACTCCTTACACATCTTCCTCACCCTCAACCTCCTCCAGGACTCCTCAGTTTAGTGTGGACACCAGGTCCTAATGCCTGTGCTGGCTGCTCTGTTACCACAGTCCCATTAGTCAAATTTATTGCCCTCAGCACAACACATGGGTTGGGAAAAGGGACAGCAGAGAACCACCATCTAAGCACTGGGCCACGCCTGCAGGGCCCCAGCCTTCCTGCCAAGCAATACTATTGCAGTCTCCCAGATCATGCCTCCAAGACAAAGCCAAAGGTTTAAGCTTCATCCTATAGTTCTCATACCAGCCGTGGCTGGTTTGTCTCAGTGGACAGAGTTTTGGATTGTGGACTGAAGGATCCCGAGTTGGATTCTCATCAAGGACACATGCCTGGGTTGCAGACCTCATACCCACTATGGGCTTCCAGAGGCAGCCTATGGATGTTTCTCTCTCATCAATGATGTTTCTCGGGAGAAACCAAGATGGCGGCAAAGGTAAACAACTAAGCTGCCGCCTCGCACAACAATTTCAAAACTACAACTAAAAGACAAAACGTCTACCACCCAGGACCACAGGAAAGCTGGCTGACTGGAAGTTTTACAGCTGAGGGGGAAAGAGAAAGGAGCACAAATGCTGACAAGCTGAGGTGCGGAGGCACGCGAATCGGGCTGGTGGCGGGCGATTGGGTGGGCGGCTTTTTTTTCAACTCGAAGGGAGACAGGTTCCCGATCGCTCTGAGGTCCAGTTTCTGGGGACACATGGGGAACCCAGACGCCTACGAGGAGAAGCTGGGCTGTCGGCCATCGGTTCGGAAAGTGAGAGTGACTTTCTTGCAGAGGTGCACCCAGCAATCTTTGTTTGCTGCGCTGCAGCGCGGGAAGCGAGGACTTGGAGATGCGGAAAGACAGAGACGGCTGACAGCAGCCATCGCCGTTTGCCACGCCCTAGCCTAGTGACATCCTCAGATCCCGCCCTGCCCTGAGACCCCGCCCCGCACATTCTACAAACCCACCCAGGCTCCACACAGCGGCTTTTGCATATAAATGGCCTGCCCTGTGGAAGTGAATCCAAATAAACTGCAGCTCCAGTCAGACTGCTCTCAAACCGCCAAACCCCAAGCAAACAGGAGAAAACTGTAGTTCTTGCTGTAGTTCCTCAGACAGTAGCTGCCCTGCACCCCATTGGAGATCCAGAAATTAGTGTATCTAGTGATCAGTGTGAGACGACAACAGATTTCAACTACTCTCATAAGGGACACATTCAAGAGGCAGACTCAGTGAGCACCAAAGCCCTACTGGAACAAGTCCTGCCCCATAAACGTGTCTCCAGCACAGCAATTCTTCCATTATAGACACAACGGGTCCTCACAGCCAATTGGCCTGGAGGTCAATTCCTCCCAGTGACACCAACAACAATCAAGACTTACCTACAACAAGGCTGTGTACACAGGCCACAAAGGGGTGCACCAAGAGTGTCCACCTCAGGTAACTGGGAGGCTGACCCATTGAACCAATAGGACACCTAGTACACAAAGCTACCCTACCAACTCAGGGAAGCAGCGAAAATGAGGAGACAAGGAAACAGATCACAAACTAAAGAAATGGAGGAGAACAAACGACTGGACATAGAGTTAAAAACAACGGTTATAAGGTTTTTCAAGAATTTCCTGAAAAAGGCTGATAAATTTAATGAGACCCTCGAGGATATGAAAAAGCACCAACTAGAAATTAAACATACACTGACTGAAATAAAAAATATTATACAGAAACCCAACAGCAGACTAGAGGAACGCAAGAATCAAGTCAAAGATTTGGAATACAAAGAGGCAAAGGACACGCCTCCAGAGAAGCAAGAAGAGAAGAGAATTCAGAAAGTTGAAGATAGTGTAAGAAGCCTCTGGGACAACTTCAAGCATACCAACATCAGAATTATGGGGATGCCAGAAGAGAGAGAGCAAGACACTGAAAACCTATTTGAAGAAATAATGACTGAAAACTTGCCCCACCTGGTAAAAGAAATACAAGTCCAGGAAGCGCATAGAACCCCAAACAAAAGGAATCCAAAGAGGACTACACCAAGACACATCATAATTAAAATGCCAAGGGCAAAAGACAAAGACAGAATCTTACAAGCAGCAAGAGAAAAACAGTTACCTACAAGAGAGCACCTATATGATTATCCGCTGATTTCTCAACAGAAACTATGCAGGCCAGACGGGAATGGCAAGAAATATTCAAAGTGATGAATAGCAAGAATGAACAACCAAGATTACTCTACCCAGCAAAGTTATCATTCAGAATTGAAGGGCAGATAAAGAGCTTCACAGATAAGAAAAAGCTAAAGGAGTTCATCACCACCAAACCAGTATTATATGAAATGCTGAAAGGTATTCTTTAAAAAGAGGAAAAAGAAGAAAAAAGTAAAGATAAAAATTATGAACAACAAATACATATCTATCAACAAGTGAATCTAAAAATCAAGTGAATTAAAAATCTGAGGAACAGAATAAACTGGTGAATATAATAGAATCAGGGGCATAGAATGGGAGTGGATTGATAATTCTCAGGAGGAAAGGGGTGTCTGTGTGTGTGTGGGGGGGGGGGGGGGTGGTCCGGGAAGAGACTGGACAGACAAAAATCATACACCTATGGATGAGGACAGCGAGGGAGAGGTAAGGGCAGAGGAGGGGGGGGGGGGGAACTGGGTGGAGAGGAGATATGGAGGGAAAAAAAGAGAAACAATTGTAATAATCTGAACAACAAAAATTTATTAAATTTTTTTTAAAAAAAGATGTTTAAAAAAATAGATGTTTTTCTCTCTTTCTCTCTCCCCCTCTGCCTTCCTCTCTAAAACCAATTTTAAAAACTATTTTTTTAAAGTCCCAATACAAGGTTTCCAGTACCATCAGCTCACACTTCCTCCAGATGTGCACACCACTGTGTAATGTCCAGACATCACAACTTCAGACCCCAGGTTCATTGTCTCAGCTCTGCCCACTTCCTGCTCCACAGCACAGGACCTCTCTGGACTCACCCATGACCTTGGCCTATGGCACCCAGAGAGTGCTTGAGATGTTTCAGAAGGATCTGGC
The DNA here is from genome assembly GCF_951640355.1 of Cnephaeus nilssonii. Taxonomy (NCBI): domain Eukaryota; kingdom Metazoa; phylum Chordata; class Mammalia; order Chiroptera; family Vespertilionidae; genus Cnephaeus; species Cnephaeus nilssonii. The sequence goes on along the minus strand of NC_137089.1, from coordinate 56,004,627 downwards.
ACAACCTGATTCCTGATGGACCCCACAGCCTGGGGAGAGCAGGGAAGGCGGCTCTGAAATCCTCCCTGCCCGTCTCTGACCTTGGATTCAATACTCACCACCCACATCCGCAGGGGAATTTCAGATACAAGTCACCCCTGTCCACTCTGCCCTGCACTTCCTGTGTCCTCAGATCTCACAACACTCCTCTCTCCCCTCCACCTTCCTCGGGGTCCTTGACCGGGACCTGAGCTGCAGGACGTGACAGGCGCCCTTGTTGTGGGGTCGAGCCCTGGAGTCAAAAATAAGACCACCGGAGGCTGCTGATTGATTTAAAAAAACAGGCAAGGATTTATTGAACTGGCCAGGACGGCCACGAGGGCACCACACGCAGGTGGCCACCCTCACGACCGCGCCGTCCCGGGTGTAGGCAGTCCTTTTAAAGGTCCAAACCACAAAAATTTTCCTTTGTTCTAAATTCTAAATTCTAAAGGCTGGGAACAGCCTGTGAGGGGGTTCCCAGCCCCTTCTGGACATTATTGGAATGTGGCCCTATCTTGGGAAAGCAGGTTTTTACAGAAGCAGACCCGAGCGGAGTCAGTAATCTCTAAAGGTTATCTACAGTTTCTACTCCTGGAGATACTGAGTCAGTGGGAATCAATCTCCTGTAGTCCAGGTCCACAGGCACAGGAAAATTACCTCTGTGAGTCTCCAGGTCTCAGTCTGGAAGCTGAGGTAACCACCCTATTGTCCAAGCAAGCAAGTGCGTGCAGAAGCCAGAATAGCAGGGTTAAAATTCAAACAGCAGTTTTTACCTAAGTATGGTTGCTACCACACTTCACCCTGACCCCAGGCTGCTGGGTGGAGTGTGAGGAGGCGGGGAGGGCTGGTGTGGCGGGGCGGGGGACGGGAACTCACCTCAGCTGAGTTCCTGAGCAAGGCCATTGCCATTGCACGCTGTGCGCGGATCTAGGCCGGAGAGGCCGGAGCGGCGGTAAGAAGCAGGGGCGGTGGGAGGGGGATTAAAGGGTCTCTGTTCCATCACGGACGTGGGGAACCCGGTGGCGTCAGCGAACTTCACTCCCACCTGCGAGCTGAGCGGGCAAGGACTCGGCCTTCTCCCGCCAAGTATCTGCCTCTGCCGCCGCCCACTTGAGGCCTTCGACCCCGAATGAGTAAATTCTGGGTGAAGACCAATAGCCGCCCAGAGTGCGCCGCACGACCCGCCCCCCGCTCGCGCGTGAGGCAAAAGAAAGGCCTTTTCTGACATTTCATTGGCTAAGCCGGCGGTATTCCACACAAGGCCTTCTGGGTAATGTGGGTTCCAGAGTCCAAGATGGTGGTGGAAGGTTTCTCCATATCACTCCAAGGAAAACAGCGACATCTGCTGGTAGGGGCACTGGGAAATGACCTTCCTCATGAAAGAGACATCTTGAAAATGGCTAAAAGAGTTGTCGTTTTTCCTGGTAAAGGTGTTGTGGGGTCGAACCCTGGAGTCAAAAATAAGACCACCGGAGGCTGCTGATTGATTAAAAAAGCAGGCAAGGATTTATTGAATTGGCCACAAGCAGGTGGCCACCCTCACGACCTAGCTGTCCCAGGTGTAGGCAGTCCTTTTAAAGGTCCAAACCACAAAAATTTTCCTTTGTTCTAAATTCTAAATTCTAAAGGCTGGGAACAGCCTGTGAGGGGGTTCCCAGCCCCTTCTGGACATTATTGGAATGTGGCCCTATCTTGGGAAAGCAGGTTTTTACAGAAGCAGACCCAAGCAGAGTCAGTAATCTCTAAAGGTTATCTACAGTTTCTACTCCTGGAGATACTGAGTCAGTGGGAATCAATCTCCTGTAGTCCTGGTCCACAGGCACAGGAAAATTACCTCTGTAGTCTCCAGGTCTCAGTCTGGAAGCTGAGGTAACCACCCTATTGTCCAAGCAAGCAAGTGCGTGCAGAAGCCAGAATAGCAGGGTTAAAATTCAAACAGCAGTTTTTACCTAAGTATGGTTGCTTCCATACTTCAAAGGGACTGGAGTCCTTTTTATGAAAACACATTATCTGTGAGACCAATGCAGCTTGTCATAATATAGAATCTATATTATACAGGTAGAATGTGGGGCATATATTTGAAATAAAGAATATGTGTAATATAAACTTTAAATCGAATTCTGTTGTTTAATTTTTACTTGAACATCAATAAAGATAAATACACTTTTAAAACTGTGGCAGACTTAAATCCCGGCAAAGTACCTGGTGTTTTTGTTAATGTGAAGATGCTACTGTAATTATAATAGTGAAAGATAATTTGTCCTTTAAGGGCATATTTAAGATAAGGTGACCAGATTTTAACAATGGTAAAGTGGGACACCATTGATGGGGGGGGGGGGGTTGGGGGGTTCTTGATTAAGGTAAGTCGTAAGTGTCACTTTCAAGGCTGGCGCTAGACTTTTTGCCGCCACTATAAAATATAAATAATACGAGTACTGTCTGCTAAATTCAAAAAAATTTATGTATTTATGAAATAAATAAATAAATTACTTACCTAAATTATCTGAATAGCTGATTTGTAATGACATCACTTGTTTAACTAGCTTACTAGCACGCAGTACGATGTGTATCATCTGAGAGACAGTTACAAAATGTTTTCGTCGTTGCCAATCCCAAAAAAATGCCATTGTTCATTAAGTCCAAACAATGGTGGTCGAATTCTAACAAACTGATCAACAATGCGAACTTTGATAAGCAGTTCTCAATAATCAGTTCTCAACAATTATTTGTTATTATTAAAGTTTAACATTATAAAATTAACAAAAAATAATATAAAACTCATATTTTGGCTAAATAGCCACATGGCCGCTGAAAACCGTATATTCCCTTCCCGTTCTCCCGCTGTTCCCTAGCTTGTCGTGCATTCTTTCCAAAAATCGGGACTTTTTTAAAACGCCGCAGGACGCGGGACAAATTGTTAAAAATCGGGACTGTCCCGCCAAAAGCGGGACATCTGGTCACCTTAATTTAAGATGTCAACAGAGTTGATATTTCAGGCATTCTCAATGAGATAAGATTACACAAATATTCACAAATTATACTTAGAGTAAATGAAATACATATTCATATTGAAAGATGACCTATGTATATATAGCTCCAAACTTTATTGGCATATAGTAATGCCATAGATTTCTTGGCGTTAATTTTGTATCCTGCTAAATTGCCGAATTCATTAAGTCTATTAGTTTTTTGATGGAGTCTTTCAGGTTTTCTATGTACAATATCATGTCATCTGCAAATAAAAACAGCTTTACTTATTCTTTTCCAATTTGGATGCCTTTTATTTCTTCTTTTTGTCTAATTGCAATGGCTAATATTTCCAGTACTATGTCAAACATGAGTGGTGAGAGTGGGCATCCCTGACTTGTTCCTGTTCTTAGGGGAAAGGGTTTTAGTTTTTGCCCATTGAGTATGATGTTAGCTGTGGGTTTATCATATATAGCTTATATTGTTTTGGGTATGATCCTTCTATTCCCACCTTGTTGAGAGTTTTTATCAAGAAAGAGTGTTGGATTTTGTCAAATGCTTTTTCTGCATCAAGTGATATGACTCTGATTTTTATCTCTCAATTTGTTTATGTGATGTATCACGTTTCTTGATTTTCGGATATTGTACCATCCTTGAATTCCTGGAATACATTCCTGGTGTATAATCTTTCTGATGTAGTGTTGGATCCGATTTGCTATAATTTTTTTTAAGGATTTTGGCATCTATATTCATGAGGGATATTGGCCTGTAATTCTCATTCATTGTGTTGTCTTTATCTGGTTCTGGTATTGGGGTGATGCTGGCTTCATAGAATGAGCTTGGAAGTGTTCCTTCCTCTTGAATTTTTTGGAATAGTCTGAGGAGGATAGGTTTTAGTTCTTCTTTGAATGTTTGGTAAAACTCCCCTGTGAAGCCATCTGGCCCTGGGCCTTAGTTTGCTGGAAGTTTTTTGATGACTGCTTCAATTTCTTCCATAGTTATCAGCCTATTGAGATGTTTAGGTTCTTCCTGATTGAGTTTTGGAAGGTTATATTTTTCTAGGAATATGTCCATTTCCTCCAAGTTGTCCAGTTTGTTAAAATAGAGTTATTCATAGTATTTTTTAACAATCCTATGTATCTTGGTGGGGTCTGCTGTTATTTCACCTCTTTCATTTCTGATTATGTTTATTTGGGTCTTCTCTCTTTGCTTCTTGGTGAGCCTGGCTAGAGGTTCATCAATCTTATTTGTCCTTTCAAAGAATCAGCTCTTGGTTTTGTTGATCTTTTGTATTTTTTTTTTTTTTTGGTCTCAATGTCCTTTATCTCTGCTTTTATCTTTATTATTTCCTTCCTTCTGTTTACACTGGGCTTTGCTTGTTGCTCTCTAACTCCTTGAGTTGTAGGGTTAGGTAAGTTGTTACCATTGTTTGTTTTTTGTAGTAGGCTTGTAGAGCTATGAACTTCCTTCTCAAGATTGCTTTCGCTGTGTCCCATAGATTTTGGATTGTTGTGTTTTTATTGTCATTTGTTGCCATGATGTTTTTTATTTATTCCTTGATCTGTCTGGTAACCCAGTCACTGTTCCATAGCATGCTGTTTAGTCTCCATGTGTTTGACTTTTATTTTTATTTTTTTGGATTGTTTTTGTTGTAGTTGACTTCCAGTTTTATGCCACTGTGAGCTGAGAAGATGCTTGATATGATTTATATCTTCTTGAATTTGAAGAGACTTTGCCTATGACCTAACATGTGGTCTATCTTTGAAAATGACCCATGTGCGCTTAAGAAGAATGTATATTCTGTGGCTTTGGGGTGAAATGTTTGAAGATGTCAATTAATTCCATCTGATCTAGTGAGTAATTTAGGATCGATGTTTCTTTGCTGATTTTTTGTTTAGAGGATTTGTCCAATGGTGATAGTGGGGTATTAAAGTCTCCTACTATGATTGTATTGCTGTCAATATCTCCTTTCATCCACAAAGCCTTTGAACAAGCCTTGTTGGGAACATGTGTCTTTATGCACTGCTGTGTAACACAGGACAGTTCAGCCTCAGAAGCAAATGGGATCCTTAGTAAAAGATGGCTGAAGCCATGAAACATCATGCTGTGGCTTTTCTTCCACGGTTTTAAATTTTTCTGCTCACACTGTATTATATTTTCTCAGCTCACTATATTTTCCTCAAGTTGTCATGAATGACGAGGTCTCACATTTGTAGGAAAAAGAATTTCATTGTAGCCAATGTTTCAGCATAGCCATATCTAAGGTTAATTCTCTCATCTCTTGGGAATCAGTGCCTTTAATTTACCACCTACTGAGACCTACCTGTACTCAGCTTCATAGAGGCTTTTGTCTTCTAGCTATCTAAGCACTGTTCATTGAATAACTCCATTATGCCTGTATATAGTTTGCTCTAGCAATATTCTCTTCCATAAATAATGTTCATTCCACATGCAGACACTGGAACTGCATTAACAGGTGAAATAATTATTTCCAAGCAAGGTTGTGAGACCCTAGGATCTAAAACCTTTATCTCAGGTACAGATGCCCACTTTCCAAACCTTGAATGGTGCCAGCATGGTAGCCTTCTATACAACAAATACTTCGGCTCAAATGATGGAGCCTTGGCCTGTGGACTGAGGGGTCAAGGCTTTCATTCTGGGCAAAGGCCTGTACCTCATTGGGGGCTCAGTACCCAGCCAGGTGAGGTCATGTGTGGAAGGCCACCAAAGGATTTCTCTCTCACACACAGATGTTTCTGTGTGTCTCTTCACCTTCCTTCCACTCTCTAAAAATCAATGGAAAAATCACTGAGGTTGAGGGTTAACAACAACAAAAATTATGTAAACTTATTGTCCAGATATATGTCATATTCTTGGGAAAAAAATACAATATCCCAGAAAATACAATAAGTGTCATGTAAAGTATGTAGAGGGGTCAGAACATATATGCAAGAGCGTGATGGGATAAATTCTGAGGAACAACAAAACTTGGTCTCACACCATCTATTTGTTTTACAAGTGCCTAAATATATCACTTCCTGTTTCATCTGGACCTGTCTGGAGGATCAGATGTTTTAACAAAGATACATACATAGCAAATGCACATCTGTGATAAGATTCACCTTAATTTCCTAGAAAAAAAAATACAATAAAAAAGCAATAGAGGAAGTGCAACAAAGTTAAAAGAAAAGAAAAGTTTAAACAAAGAACGATTGACCAAAGAAAATATTCTCTAGGATGTGGACAATGTGAACCCTCACATACTGCTAGTATAATGCAAAAATGCACAATCAATTTATATTCATTTTTCAAGAATATTGTACTGATTTTTAGAGAAAATATTAGAGAGTGGGAGAGAAACATCTATGTGAGAGTGCAACCTAGACAAGCAGCCTTGTGCACACACCTTCTAGTGATCTAGCCTACAACCAGGCCCTTTTCCCCACTGGCAATCCAGGCCCAACACTGGGTTGCAATCCAGCCTTTATATCTGACACTTGTTTTGTGGGGGAGCAAGTCTGTTTACATTCAAGGCTCTGGGTGTTTACCAGAATCTTTATGCTTAGTCTTTACTTGTCCTTGCTTAAAGGACACTGTTGACTCATGTGTGTTCTCAAGGATGCTTACCCTACTGATAGAATCTGATAGTTAATTTTAATTCAAGAATTTGTTACAATAAAAGCCTAAAGAGGCAGATGAATGGGAATGTTTGGTTCTGATATGTAGGCAGCCCCTTAGCCCTCTCTTTCACAAAAAAACATGGCAGAGTAATCATTCATCCATCACTCATAGTCTGCTGGTCAGCCCTGGCATTGTTAAGTAAACTTGGAAAATCTTCCTCATTTCTATAATCAAGGATGTTCCCAACAGTTCAATATCAGTTTAGACTTCCCAGGTTTATGTGAGAATTAAAGGAGAAAATGTTCAGCTCTAGCTGATTTGGCTCAGTGGATAGAGCATCAGCCTGCGGATTGAAGGGACCAGGGTTCGATTCCGGTCAAGGGCACATGCCTGGGTTGCAGGCTTGATCCCCAATAGGGGTTGTGCAGAAGGCAGACAATCAATGATTCTCTCTCATCATTAATGTTTCTATCTCTTTCTCCCTCTTCCTTCAATGATTCTCTCTCATTATTGATGATTCTATCTCTCTCCCTCTCCCTTCTTCTCTGAAATCAATAAAAAATATTTTTAAAATGTATAAAAATATATCTTTAAAAGGTAAAAATTATTAAAACACTCTATACAAATACAAAAATTTATTTCCTAAAGCAAAAAGGAACAAAATGAGTGAAATTCTAACATTGATATTTGTTATTCCATTGTCTTTTTGTTCAAGAAAATTGCCAAAACTCATAAAACATTAGGCAGAACATATGATCAGAAGTTTTAACAAAGATGCAGACACAGCAAATATACATCTGAGAAAAGACTCACCATAAATTTCTAGAAAAAGTACAACCAACCAGTGAGGTAGCATGACGAACTTACAAAATAAAATGTTTAAATAAAGAATGATTGACCAAACAAAATATCCTCTAGAATGTGAAGAATGTGAATCCCTCACACACTACTGGAAAAATGCAAAAAAGTACTATCAGTTAGTTTATTAATTTTTTAAAAACAATCTTTAGACCTGGCTGGTTTGGCTCAGTGGATAGGGCTTTGGCCTGCGGACTGAAGGGTCCCAGGTTCGATTCCAGTCAAGGGCACATGCCTGGGTTACAGGCTCGATTCCTAGTGTGGGGTGTGCAGGAGGCAGCCAATCAATGATTCTCTCTCATCATTAATGTTTCTATCTCTCCCTCCTTCTCCCTTCTTCTCAGAAATCAATAAAAATATATTTTAAAAACAAAAAAATACAAAAAAAATTTAAATATTAGCATACCATAGAGCCAGGCTATTGGTTGAGTCGCTCCATTCTTAGTGAGACATGCTCATACACACTGATGTTTTTCGTTTTTAAACTTATTTCCTTATTGATTTCAGAGAGGGAGAGGAGAGTCAATCATTGATGACACCTCCTGCACAACCACTACTGGGGATTCAGCCCCCAACCCAGACATGTGCCCTTGGGCAGAATCAATTCTGGGACCCTTCAGTTTGCAGACAGATGCTCAATCCATTGATCCAAACCGGCTGGGGTAAGGTTTATTATTCATTTTTAAAGAATAGTTGATTAGCCCTGGCTTGTTTGGCTCAGTGGATGGAGCTTCGGGCTGTGGACTGAGCAGTCCCGGGATAGATTCCGGTCAGGGGCATGTGCCTTGGTTGCTGGCACATGCTCGGTGAGGGGGGGGGCGGGTTGCAGGGAGCCACTGATTGATGTTTCTCTCTCATCGATGTTTCTAGCTCTCTCTCCCTCTCCCTTCCTCTCTGTAAAAAATCAATAAAATATACTTTTTTTAAAAAAAGAATAGTTTATTAATTTTTAGAGAGATATGGGAGAGAGATAGAAATATTGATGGAAAACAGTGCCATATTTGCCAGCGACTTCCTGCACACCCACTTCTGTGGATCTAGCCCACAACTCAGCACATATCCCCGCCTGGCAATCAAATTCACATCCTGTGCTACATGAGATGATGACCAAGCACTGAGCCACACCAGCCATGGTGATATTTTCCATTTAGATCTCAATTTGCTAATCTCAGTAAAATTAAACATTCATCTAGATAAAAAACTCAGATTATGCACTTCATTTTTCACAAAGGTAAATTATACCTATATACATACAAGAAATTATACAGAAATGTTTGTACCAGCTTTATTAGAAATAACCAAATATTTATGAAAATGGACAAACTGAAGGCAATATAGCAATGATAAGGACATCTATCAGAAAAAAAGATGATTTATTAGTGTAAATTTAATAAATCTCCAAGTATTTATGACACATAAAGCAGAAAAACACTTAGAAAAATAAAGTTCTCTATGAAAATGGAATGTTAATCCATGGAAACTAGGAAAGCTGTGAAGAACAGGGAGAGGTTAAAAGAGGTAATGAAGCAATTACACAGAGACAGATATGGTCAGCATTATGACTATAATGATGGTTTCAGTTTCATGCACATGTCAAGATTTATGAAACACTATACTTAAGGCATGTAATTTACTCATTATAGCTGTTAACAATGGTTCAAGATAAAACAAATGTATGTTGACCAATTCTGGAAGAACAGGTTTGGCAACATTATATTCAATCCACATACTTATGCCCTCTGGGTGAGTCTCATCTCAGTGAGAGAAAATGTAACAATGAAGAACTTTCACCCAAACCCACAAAAGCCACATCCCTGGACTAAAGACAGCCTTTGTCTCCATCTTTGTATTCCTGCCAGCACATCAATGGCTCTGATGGGAACATCTGAGAAGCTACAGGAGCCACAAAACATCCTGATTATAATCAATGACAATGACTGCTCCACAGAAGATAAACATCGCTGGAGAACTTCACATCTGTGTACACACAGCTCTTATAGTCTTTTCCTCAAAATAATTCCTGGATGCATATTTAGATGAGGACCATTCCATCTAATGGGCCGCAGTCTCGCCCAACAAAAATTAGGTCAAGACAAAACTGGTTTGGCTCAGTGGATAGAGCGTCAGCCTGTGGACTGAAAGGTCCCAGGTTCGATTCCGGTCAAGGGCATGTACTTAGGTGGCAGGTACATCCCCAGTGGGGGATGTGCAGGAGGTGGCTGATGGATGTTTCTTCTTCATTGATGTTTCTAACTATCCCTCTCCCTTTCTCTCTGTAAAAACTCAATAAAATATGTTTTTAAAAAATTAGGTCAGTGTTTCTACAGTGAAAGGGTTTCCCCTCACTGCTATGGTGCTCAAATCACAGACCATTACCAGTGAACTTGTAGGCCTTAGGGCACATGGCTCTTTGCAACACCTGGACAACAGATTCCCTTCACATGTATTGGCATCCCTTGAAAACAATAAAAGAAATTCATGCTCCCAGACATCATTGAGGTTGTCACAGCAATCCCCTCTTTGGAGGGATCTCTGTGTCTCAAAGCATCCAGAAATCACATGAAGATTAGAAAGTACACAGTGCTTCCAAGGAAAATATGGGCACAATGTAAATTTGCCAAAACTGCTGAGCTAATTTCTACACCATATTGTTCCTCCAAGAGTAAAAATATTTGAGACCCCCACAAAATTTTTCACCTCATCATGCTTGGAGAACCCAGATCTTCCTATAAGCTAACCCACACAGTAAATAGAACACCCAAGATTAAAGAAGTATTAGGAAAAAGCCTTCATTATTTTACAAACCAAAGAGACATGAGACTGGCAGTTCTTCCACTGATGACGGAGGCACTCAATAAATTCATCACCAGCATTCAGGCAAAGCATGTCCCTGAAAATAGCAGTCCCTCTGCAACATTATGTTTGCTGGCACCGAGAGTAATCAGTCCTATGGGAAAACTCATGACAGGGAAACAAGTAAGAATCAAGGGCTCAGGTATTCCTAATTTTCTTCAACAAATTAGACAACAGAATTAGCTTCCCTGGGCACATAAGGATGGTGATTGATGCCATCTGTAGGGACCTGATAGGTAGTTCAGGGGAAAAACCGTCAGCAACAGAAATATGCAATGACATAGATCTGGCAGTACATCTCTGTATATTAGAAAGTGCAACATAATTACATAGTGTTCCAACATAAAAACAAACCAACATAACAGAAAAAAACACTTATGGGAACTTTACATAATATATGTGATTAAATATATGGGATACAATTCAGAAAAATGATGATTCACAAATTTTCTTTTATTATTAAGTACTAAAAAACTACATTTCCTACACATCAAAGAAATTTCTCACATTTGGACTCATAGGTGCAGCGTGAATTGAGAAATTTTGCTGAGAGATACCTCACATTTATTGTACTCATAATGGCTTTCTTCAGTGTGAACTCTCTTATGATATTGGAGAGCATTGCTCCGTGTAAAAGATTTTTTCACATTCACTGCATTGATAAGGCTTTTCTCCAGTGTGCACTCTCTGATGATACTGGAGATCACTGCCACGTTTAAAAGATTTTCCGCATTCATTGCATTTATAGTGCTTTTCTCTTGTATGAACTCCCTGATGACAATGAAGGTCATTACTAGCAAGAAAAGATTTCCCACATTCACTGCATTTATAAGGCTTTTCTCCTGTATGAACTCTCAGACGATGATGATGAAGTATTCTCTTAGTGGTAAGAGATTTTCCACATTCACTGCATTGATAAAGCTTTTCTCCAGTGTGAACTCTCTGATGACATTGGAGAGCATTTCTCCGTGTAAAAGATTTTCCACATTCACTGCATTTATAAGGCTTTTCTCCTGTGTGAGCTCTCTGATGATGATGATGAAGATGATGAAGTATTCTGTTAGTGGTAAAAGATTTTCCACATTCACTGCATTGATAAGGCTCTTCTCCAGTGTGAACTCTTTGATGATATTGGACAGTACTGCTACATGTAAAAGATTTTCCACACTCACTGCATGTATAAGGCTTTTCTCCTGTATGAACTCTCTGATGAGAGTGAAGATCACCGATCCTGGTAAAATATTTCCCACACTCACTGCAGTGATAAAGCTTTACTCTAGTGTGACCTCGCTGTTGATAATGAAAGATAGATAATTTAGCAATATATTTTCCACATTCAGAGGACACAAAAAACCGACTTCCAAGATGAACACATTTTTCCTGAATAAACGTGTGGACACAACTAATGTCTTCCTTACATTCTTTTCTACTGTAATAATTGTTTCTCCTTTCAAATGTCATCCCACACATCAAAATTGCCGTTGGACTGTCCCTGGTCTGAGTAGCCTTTAGGTGGAGAGGTCTTGACCCAGTAAGAACACCCTGCCCAACCTCCCCGCATGTGAAACGATTCTGGGACACATTGAAATCGAAGCTGTTTGCACATGAATTCCTTATAACACCTCTAATGAAAAGCTTCTCTCTCACATGATGTTGGTGAAATTTTGCACTGAAATAAAATCGTTTTGCACATGCACCACATCTCAACAGTATCTGTCCGTGCTGTGTTTCCTGCAGCTCAGTCAAGTGGAAAATGTTTCCCAAAACTAGCTCACAACTCTCACAGGGAAAGCTCTTCTGAGAAGACAAGGCTACCTTGGGATTCCTTGCCTGTGACACTCTTACTGAAAACTTCTGTTCAGTCGGGGCCTCCACATTCTCTTCTCCAAAGCAGCAACCTGAAAAAAATAAACGTAGGTGAAGTGCATGTTGACCTGATAAAAACAGTATGTGTTTATTACAAATGTTTATCTGTCATGACTGGACATGTTTCCATACAATGATTTTCAAGACAAGTAAGTCAGACTCTCAGGAAATGGCTACACTACAATTTGTCCATGATTGAAGCTCATTCATTGTGAATACCCAATGTTACTACAACGTTACCCTAATAACCCTCTCCCTAACCCTCTAACCCTAACACTAAACCTAGCCCTAACCTGAGCCTGAACCCTAGCTAGCCCGAACCATTATCCTAACCCGAACCCTAGCTCGAATCCCAATTCTCTAACCCTAACACCAGAACTAACCTCGATGACGTCATCACTCCCAGCTGGTCATCTGGCCAAACATTATCACCTGGGATCAATTGAGCCTGCCCACGTGGCCCCTCCCTTTGGTGACATCATGACTTCCGGTTCAATGGCCTTACCAGGCTTCTTTCAAAAACGCCAACTCATTGTCCCTGAATTATAAATGTAACCACTATCCAACTCGGTTCTATGTTCTTTGAACACGATTTCCTTGTCAGGAAACAATGTGTTACAGATATTAAGGCCCGTTATTCAAATATTCCTAGTGTTTGAAGCACATTCTTAGATATTATCCTAGGTTATCATTGTGAATTTCCCGAGTTGGAGTCTCTCTCTTCCAGTGTCTCAAGCGCCTTCATTGTGAATACCAATTTAGTTAAACAGCATTTTTTACTAATATACCAGCACTTTAACCATTATTACCACTTGAAAGTCTATCCTACCTTTAACAGCGCTTTGTATACAAATTCTCAGTATTTCAAAATTAAGTAGAGATGTTCGGGTTCTAAAATGTATTCCAAGAGTTCTAGAGACATTCTGACATCTTCCCCCTGCCCACCCCCCCACCCCCTGGCTGTTGTTTTGACCTCTGAGAGTTTATCATTTTAACACGGGTGTCATACTGGCTGTTTAAAGACACACTAAAAAACTACTTGGAACACTAGCCTAACTAACATATTGATTCCATAGTGTTCTAAATACTTTCATATTATTGTATAGGTATTGGAAAATGAATTTTTCAGTCTTTCACCAACTCGTTTTCTGAAAACTCCAACTTCTTTTGACGGGAAAAATAGATGTAAAAAGTGTTACATTCGGTTCTCAGCTGTTTGAACAAGATTTCCCAGTAACAAAATTGTGCTGTTCAGATATTCAGTCTATTGGAATATGTATTCCGAGTGTGAAGCACTTTTGTAAATATTTCAATAGTCTGGAGTTGTAAATTCTCAGTGCTACACTCCAATTTGTCCAGTGATTGAAGCTCATTCATTGTGAATACCCAATGTTACTACACCATGACCTTAACCCTGTCCCTAACCCTATAACCCAACCCAAAACCTAGCCCTAACCTGAGCCTGAACCTACCTAGCCCGAACGCTTATCCTAACCCTAACCCTAGCCCGAACCCCAATTCTCTAACCCTAATACCAGAGCTAACCTCGATGGCATCATCAAACCCAGAAGGTCCCCTGGCCAAATCATTATCACCTGGGATCACTTGAGACTGCCCACGTGGCCCCTCCCACTTGTTGAAGTCATCACTTCCAGTTTAATGTCCTAAGCAGGCTTCTTTCAAAAACGCCAACGAGTTGTCCCTGAATTATAATTGTAACCTGTATCCAACTCGGTTCTATGTTCTTTGAACACGATTTCCTTGTCAGGAAACATTGTGTTACAGATATTAAGGCCCATTATTCACGTATTCCTAGTGTTTGAAGCACATTCTTAGATATAATCCTAGGTTATCATTGTGATTTTCCCGCATTGGAGTCATTTTCTTCCAGTGTCTCAAGTTACTTCATTGAGAATTCCAATTTGGTGAAACAGCGTTTTTTACAAATACACCAAAACTTTAACCATTATTACCACTTGAAAGTTTATCCTACTTTTCACAGCGCTTTGGATACAAATTCTCAGTATTTCAAAATTCAGTAGAGATGTTCGGGTTCTAAAACGTATTCCAAGAGTCCTAGAGACACTCTGATACACGCCCCTGGTCTGTTGTTTTGAGATCTGAGCGTTTTCATTTTAACACTGGTGTCATACCGGCTTTTTAAAGGCACACTAAAACACTACTTGGAACACTAGCTTAACTAACATTTTTATTTCATAGTGTTCTCTATACTTTCATACTATTCTATTCTCTAAAAAGAATGAATTTTTCAGTGTTTCACCAACTCCTTTTCCCGAAAACGCCAACTCCTTTAGACGGGAAAAATAAATGTAAACAATGTCACACTCGGTTCTCAGCTGTTCGAACAAGATTACCCAGTGACAAAATTTTGATGTTCAGTTATTTAGTCTATTGGAACATGTATTCCTAGTGTGTGAAGCACATTTCTAAATATTTCCCTAGTCTGGAGTTGTAAATTCTCAGTGCTACACTCCAATTTGTCCAGTGATTGAAGCTCATTCATTGTGAATACCCAAGGTTACTACACCATGACTCTAACTATGTCCCAAACCAACTAACGCTAACTCTAAAACTAGCCCTAACCTGAGCCTGAACCGTAGCTAGCCCGAACCCTTATGATAACCCTAACCCTAGCCAGAACCCCAATTCTCTAACCCTAACACCAGAACTAACCTCGATGACGTCATCACTCCCAGCTGGTCCCCTGTCCAAATCATTATCACCTGGGATCAATTGAGCCTGCCCACGTGACCCCTCCCCCTTGGTGACATCATCACTTCAGGTTTAAGGGACTAACCAGTCTTCTTTCAAAAACGCCAACTCATTGTCCCTGAATTATAAATGTACCCAGTATCCAACTCGGTTCTATGTTCTTTGAACACGATTTCCTTGTCAGGAAACATTGTGTTACAGATATTAAGGCCCTTTATTCACGTATTCCTAGTGTTTGAAGCACTTTCTTAGATATTAACCGAGGTTATCATTGTGAATTTCCAGAGTTGGAGTCTCTCTCTTCCAGTGTCTCAAACTCCTTCATTGTGAATTCCAATTTGGTGAAACAGCGTTTTTTACAAATATACCAGCACTTTAACCATTATTAACACTTGAAATTCTATCCTACCTTTCACAGCGCTTTGGATACAAATTCTCAGTATTTCAAAATTCAGTAGAGATGTTTCGGTTCTAAAACGTATTCCAAGAGTTTAGAGACACTCTGACACATCCCCCTGGTCTATTGTTTTGAGCTCTGAGAGTTTACATTTTAACACTAGGGTCATACTGACTTTTTAAAGGCACATTAAAACACTACTCGGAACCCTAGCCTAACTAACATTTTGATTTCATAGTGTTCTCAATACTTTCATACTATTCTATAGCTCTAGGAAAATGAATTTTTCAGTGTTTCACCAACTCCTTTTCCCAAAAATGCCAACTCCTTTTGATGGGAAAAATAAATGTAAACAGTGTCACACTCGGTCCTCAGCTGTTTGAACAAGCTTTCCCAGTGACAAAATTGTGCTGTTCAGATATTCAGTCTATTGGACTATGTAGTCCTAGTGTGTGAAGCACATTTCTAAATATTTCCCTAGTCTGGTGTTGTAAATTCTCAGTGCTACACTTCAATTTGTCCAGTGATTTTAGCTCATTCATTGTGAATACCCAACGTTACTACACCGTGACCGTAACACGGTGCCTAACCCTCTAACCCTAATCCTAAACCTAGCATTAACCTGAGCCTGAACCCTACCTAGCCTGAACCCTTATCCTAAACCTAAACCTAGCTAGAACCCCAAATCTCCAACCCTAACACCAGAACTATCCTTGATGACGTCATCACTCCCAGCTGGTCCCCTGGCCAAATCATTATCTCCTTGGATCAATTGAGCCTGCCCACTTGGCCCCTCCCCCTTGTTGACGTCATAACTTCCGGTTTAATGGCCTAACCAGGCTTCTTTCAAAAACGCCAACTCATTGTCCCTGAATTATAAATGTAACCAGAATCCAACTCGGTTCTATGTTCTTTGAACACGATTTCCTTGTCAGGAAACAATGTGTTACAGATATTAAGGTCCTTTATTCATGTATTCGTAGAGTTTGAAGCACTTTCTTAGATATTAACCTAGGTTATCATTGTGAATTTCCCGAGTTGGGGTCTCTCTCTTCTAGTGTCTCCAGCTCCTTCATTGTGAATTCCAATTTGGTGTAACAGCATTTTTTACAACTATACCAGCACTTTAACCATTATTATAACTTGAAAGTCTATCCTACTTTTCACAGCGCTTTGGATACAAATTATCAGTGTTTTAAAATTCAGTAGAGATGTTTGTGTTCTAAAACGTATTCCTAGAGTTCTAGAGAAACTCTGACACATCCCCCTGTTCTGTTGTTTTGAGCTCTGAGAGTTTTCATTTTAACATGTGTGTCATACCGGCTTTTTAAAAGTACATTAAAACACTACTTGGGGAGAAACCAAGATGGCGGCATAGGTTAAACACCTAACCTACAGCCTGGCACAACAATTTCAAAAATACAACTAAAAGTCAAAACGGACATCATCCAGAACCACAGGAAAGCTGGCTGACTGAAATGCCCACAACTAGAAGGAAAGAGAAAATCACAAGGAAAATCAGAGAAGCTGTAAAAGCCTGAGGTATGGAGACACGGGCAGAGACACGAGCATGTGCGTGTGCAGGGAGGAAGGAGCCGGAGAAGAAGGGTGGCTGACGGCCTGGCTGGCGTTCTCTAGCAGGAAGGAGATAAAAGCTCCAGATTGCACTGAACCCCAGCTCCGACTGCACTGAACCCCAGTTCCGGGAGAAACCCTGGGAAGCCAGGCTCCTGCTGGGGGAATCTGGACTGTGGGGCGGAGGCACAGAGGAGCGGCGCCGGAGGCGCACATGTGAATGCGCGCAGAGGAGGGACTGTTGCCTGTGCCGATGAATTGCCCTAGTGGGAAGGAGACAAAAGCTCCGGACCATGCTGAACCCCAGTTCCAACTGCACTAAACCCCAGTTCCGAGAAAGACCCAGGGAAGCCAGGCTCATACTGGGGGAATCTGGGCTGTAAGGCGGAAATGCAGAGAAGCGGCGAAAGGCAGAGCACTGGAGACGCGCGCGGGAATGTGCGCAGAGGATGGTCTGTTGACTGTGCCGCTGGCTTGCCCTGGTGGGAAGGTGACAAAAGCGCCAGACTGCGCTGAGCCCCAGTGCCGACTACACTGAAACCCAGTTCCGGGCGAGAATCTGGGAATCCAGATTCATTGGGGGAGAGACTAGACTGTTTGGCAGCAGGCAAAACTACAGGGCGCTTTTCTCTCAGAGGTGTTTGCAGGGAGTACAGAGGGACACTGAGACACAGGAACCTCATAGGGCGGGGCTGATGGGAAGCCAAGGCTGTAGGCTCCACCCTGTAACTCCACCCCATCCAAGCTGAGCACAGAGGCTTTTACAATTTTGCAAGTCTAGTTGAATAAGGCTGTCTCCCGGCATAGACACACCTGATCCTCACAGCCAATTGGACTGGAGGTCACATCCTCCCAGTGTACCAACAGCAATCAAGGCTTAACAACACCAAGACTTTGCACTCCGCCCACAAAGGGGGATATCAAGGGCGACCACCTAGGGAGATTGGGGAAGCTGAGCGATAGGGAGGCAGCCAAAAGGGGAAGACACTGAAACAGGTCATGAATATAAGGGATGCTGTAATTCCTGCTGAGTGGCCTCAGGCAGTAGCAGACATAGACTCCATTGGAGAACCAGAAATGAGGGCTTCTAGTGGTTGGTGTGAGATGACACCAGATTTCAACCACTCGCATAAGGGACACATTCAAGAGGCAGACTCGGTGAGCGCCAAAGCCTTGCTGCACCAAGACCCGGCCCATAAACATGTCTCCTGCACAGCAACTCTTCCTTTATAGACACAGAGGGTCCGCACGGCCAATTGGCCTGGAGGACAATTCCTCCCAGTGACACCAACAACAATCAAGACTTAACTATACAAAGGAGGACCAAGATGGAGGCATAGTGCGGAAGCCTGATTGTTGCCTACCACAACAATTTTGAGTCTATGACGGGAGAGCAGAGCAGACACCATCCAGAACCACCGGAGGGCTGGCTGAGCAGATGCTCTACAACTAGAATAAAAGAGAGGGGTACTCGGGTTGATGCTGATGCCGGTGACCCAAAGATCACACTTTAAGAACTACGGTTCAGGTGACACAATGGCGGCCTGGAACGTGCTCGGCACAGTTCCCCCGGCGGTCTCCGGCTGAGGGGACGGCTCCACTCGCTGCCGAGCACGGACAGACGAGCCCCTGGGAGACATGGGGTGGGAGACTCCCTGCTTGCTGACCTCCGAGTCCTTCAAGAATGTCAATGCCCCGGAAGCGGCCAAGTGCGCACGCTCGGCGACCGGCCACCGCTGCAGACCCAAGGGCCGACGCAGCCAACCCGGACCAGCCCGCTGCCGAGCACCTGGCACACCGGAGCTTTGCCGAGCCCGCCGCCCAACGAGTTCTGTGGCGGCTGCCCTGGAGCTCTGAGAAAATGGCCGAAGGAATTGCTGAGAGGGAATTGACCAACAGGAATTGGGATCAAGAAATCGAAACCCCTCTGGGTCCCAGATCCGGGTGAAGCCACGCGCCCCTGGGTCTGGGTGAGGTTGGGAACAGGGTCAGGGTGAGGCTGGGTCCCGGGTCTGGGTGAGGCCACATGCCCCTGGATCCGGGTAAGGCCGCACGCCCCTGGGTCCGGGTGAGGCTGGGTCCCAGGTCCGGGTGGGGCCACCCCCCTGGGTCCGGGTGAGGCTAGGTGCCCCTAGGTCCGGGTGAGGCTTGTACCTGGGTCCGGGTAGGGCCGTGCGTCCCTGGACCCAGGTGAGGCCACGCGACCCTGGGTCTGGAAGAGGCCACGCGCCCCTGGTTCCGGGTGAGGCCAAGCGCCCCTGGGACCGGGTGTAGCTGTATTCTGGGTCCGGGTGAGGCCGTATGCCCCTGGATCTGGGAGAGGCTGGGTCCCGGGTCCGGGTGAGGCCTCGCGCACTTGGGTCCGGGTAAAGCCACACGCCCCAGGGTCTGGGAGAGGCCACGCGCCCCTGGGTCTGGGTGAGGCCACATGACCCTGGGTCCGGGTGAGGCCACGCACCCCTGGGTCCGGGTGAGGCCACATGCCCCTGGGTCCGGGTAAGGCCACGCGCCCCTGGGTCCGGGTGAGGCCACGCGCCCCTGGGTCTGGGGGAAGCTAGATCCCAGGTCCAGGTGAGTCCGTGTGCCCCTGGATCCGGGTGAGGCTGGGTCCCGCGCCCGGGTGAGGCCACGCGCCCCTGGGTCCGGGAGAGGCCATGCACCCCTGGGTCTCGGTGAAGTTGGATCCCAGTTTCGGGTGAGGCCTTGTACCCCTGGATCCGGGTGAGGCTGGGTCCAAGGTCCGGGTGAGGCCGTGCACACCTAGGTCTGGGTGATGCCACGCGCCCCTAGGTCCGGGGGAAGCTACATCCCGGGTCCGGGCGAGGCCGTGTGCCCCTGGATCCGGGTGAGGCTGGGTCCCGGGCCCGGGAGAGGCCACGTGCCCCTGGGTCCGGGTGAGGCCACACGCCCCTGGGTCCGGGTGAGGCTGGGTCCCAGGTCCGGGTGAGGCCGCGCGCCCCTGGGTCCGGGTGAGGCCATACGCCCCTGCGTCCAGGTGAAGCTGAATCCTGGGTCTGGGCGAGCCGAATGCCCCTGGATCCGGGTGAGGCTGGGTCCCGGGTCTGGGTGAGGCCACGCGACTCTGGGTCTGGGAGAGGCCACGCGCCCCGGGTTCGGATGAGGCCACGCGCCCCTGCATCCGAGTGAAGCTGAATCCTGGGTCTGGGCGAGGCCATGTGCCCCTGGATCAGGGTGAGGCTGGGTCCCGGGTCTGGGTGAGGCCTTGGGCTCCTGGATCCGGGTAAGGCCGTGCAACCCTCGGTCTGGGAGAGGCCACGCGCCCCTGGGTTCGGGTGTGGCCACGTGCCCCTGGGTCTAGGAGAGGCCACGCGCCCCTGGGTCCGGGTGACGCCACGTGCCCCTGGGTCCGGGGGAAGCTAGATCCCAGGTCTGGGTGAGGCCGTGTGCCCCTGGATCCGGGTAAGGCCACGCGCCCCTGGGTCTGGGTGAAGCTGTATCCCAGTTCCGGGTGAGGCCATGTGTCCCTGGATCCGGGTGAGGCTGGGTCCCGGGTCCGGGTGAGGCTGCGCACACCTATGTCCGGGTGAGACCACGCGCCCCTGGGTCTGGGAGAGGCCACGCGCCCCTGGGTCTTTGTGAAGCTAGATCCCGGCTCCAGGTGAGGCCGTGTGCCCCTGGATCCGGGTGAGGCTGGGTCCCGGGTCCGGGTGAGGCCGCGCACACCTAGGTCCGGGTGAGGCCACGCGCCCCTGGGTCCGGGTGAGGCCGTGTGCCCCTGGATACGGGTGAGGCCACGTGCCCCTGGATCTGGGAGAGGCCACGCCCCCCTGGGTCTGGGTGAAGCCGCGCATCCCTGGGTCCGGGTGAGGCCATGCGCCCCTGGGTCCGGGTGAAGCTGGATCCCGGGTAAGGGGTGAAGCCACGCGCACCTGGGTCCAGGTGAGGCCACGCACCCCCTGGGTCCATGTTAAGCCGTGCCGCTGGGTCCGGCCGAGACCAAATCAGAGGGAGTCGGACCTGCATTACCACCATTTGTCCACCATCCAGAGCTGAGGGGTCAGTGCCAACATGTACACATAAGGAACTGGTGGACATTGATATTGGGTCTCAAAAGAACTGTTGGTCCAGAAAGAAACTCACTACAGACTGATTCATTAGCCTGTCAGCATAACTACTATTGCTCGACTCACATTCAGTTCTTATAAGTATATCTCTAGTGACACATGATCTCGCTCATCTAGGGGAAATGATGAACAACATAGACTGATGAACAAGAACAGAACCAGAAACAAGGAGGCATCGATCGGACTATCGGGCCTCAGAGGGAGGATAGGGGAGGGTGGGCGGAGGGGGGAGAGATCAACCAAAGGTCTTGTGTGCATGCATATGAGCCTAATCAATGGTTAAGTTCAACAGGGGGTTGGGGCATCCGTGGGGAGGGGTGTGGGATGGGAATGGGGGGATGAGGACAAATATTTTTTTCAATAAAGAAATTTAAAAAAATAATAAAAAAAATAAAACACTCCTTGGAACCCTAGCTTAACTAACATTTTGATTTCATAGTGTTCTCAATATTTTCATACTATTCTATAGGTCTAGGAAAATGAATTTTTCAGTGTTTCACCAACTCCTTTTCCCGAAAACGCCAACTCCTTTTGACGGGAAAAATAAATGTAAACAGTGTCACACTCGGTCCTCAGCTGTTTGAACAAGATTTCCCAGTGACAAAATTGTGCTGTTCAGATATTCAGTCTATTGGAATATGTATTCCTAGTGTGTGAAGCACATTTCTAAATATTTCCCTAGTCTGGTGTTGTAAATTCTCAGTGCTACACTCTAATTTGTCCAGTGATTGAAGCTCATTCATTGTGAATACCCAACGTTACTACACACTGACCGTAACCCTGTCCCTAACCCTCTAACCTAACCCTAACCTAGCCCTAACCTGAGCCTGAACCCTACCTAGCCCGAAACCTTATCCTAACCCTAAACCTAGCCAGAACTCCAAAACTCTAACCCTAACACCAAAAGTAACCTCGATGACGTCATCACTCCCAGCTGGTCCCCTGTCCAAATCATTATCACCTGGGATCAATTGAGCCTGCCCACGTGGCCCCTCCCCCTTGGTGACATCATCACCTCCGCTTTAATGGCCTAACCAGGCTTCTTTCAAAAACGCCAACTCATTGTCCCTGAGGTATAAATGTAACCAGTATCCAACTCGGTTCTATGTTATTTGAACACGATTTCCTTGTCAGGAAACAATGTGTTACAGATTGTTGGACTCTCCTCTTGCTTTTTAAGTCTTCTTTCCAATTGCTGCTGTGTTTGTGTGTTTTTTCCTACCTGGTCTTCTAATTCGCTGATGCGGTCCTCAGCCTCTTCTACTCTACTCTTTAGGCCTTCCATTGTGTTCTTTATTGCAGCTATGTCATTCTTCATCTCCTCTTGGTTTCTTTTCATGTTGGTGACATTTTCATTCAGCTCCTTATAGTTCTCATTGAGTTGTGTGTATTTGTCATCCATCCGCTTAAACATCCTTATAACGAATACTGTGAATTCTTTCTCTGTTAGGCTGCTAGCCTCAAGTTCATTTAACTCCCTTTCTGGTGATTCTTCTTTTTCTTTCCTTTGGGGATTTCCTTTTTGTCTCCCCATGTTTTCCTGTAATGTTTTAATTGTAGATCCAGTTGCTTTGCTGCCCAGGTTCTTTTGGGGATGGTGCTACTGGATTAATCTCAGTTTTCCTGGGTTTGTTAATCTAGTGTAGCTCCTACTCGATCTATTTGGGTTCTCTTGATGTAGGCCTGCGAGCTTGAGAGGCACAACTGCGGTGTCTAGATGTCAGCAGCTGTGGGTGGGAGTGTCTCAATTTTTGCTGTCTTGCACCCTTAATTGTAATCACACCTGCCCAGCAGGGACTCACAGTGGCCCCCAGGTACCTTCTGTTGGGATGTTGGGGCTCAGGGGATCTGGTCTTTGAAAGTCGTTGCTGTGGTGCCCTGAGATCTGAAGTCGTGGGGTGAGCAGACCCAGCTTTTTCTGTTGCACCTGTGGTGGATAGGTTCTTACTCCCAGCGGTGTTTTACAGGAGCACCCTAGGAACTTTTGCCAGTGAGGCACACTGAAGGGCTCTGAAGGGCCCTGGCAGTGTAGCCGGGTAATTGGGGTGCCTATGGGCCGGTATCCACGGTGAGTTCAAAGCTTCTACTGCTGGAGGGGCATGCGCCCCCTGCTTGTTCAAGATCACACCCAAGGAGAGCTCACGGTGGCTCCCACTAGCGCCCTGTGGTTGGTTGGACTCAGTGTGTTAGTATCTGTGGACGGGCGCTCTCTGGTCGCAGATCTCTGATGCACTCTGAGGGGTCCTGGCACTTTGGTTGAGTAGCTGGGGTTAATGTGGGCAACCCTCCAGGAAGAGGGAATTCAGAATTTCCATTGCAGGGCCGCACGCCTCTGTCTGTGCAGAATCACACCCTTGGGTGCAAACCCTGAGCAAAGTGACCTGGGGCTGAGAACGCGCTAGTGCGTGCGCAGCTGGGGTTAATGTGGGCAACCCTCTAGGAAGAAGGAATTTCCACTGCGGGGCCGTGGGCCCCCGTCTGCACAGAATCTCACCCTCAGATGCAAACCTGGAGTGAAGTGACCTGGGGATGAGAGCACGCGAGTGCGTAAGCAGCTGCGGGCAGCTGGGGTTAATGTGGGCAGCCCTCCGGGTTGTGGGAGTTTGGAATTTCCGCTGAGCTCGCCCCCGTCTGCGCAGAATCACAGCCTCGGGTGCAAACCCGAAGTAAAGTGACCTGGGGCTGAGAACTCGCAAGTGCATGAGCAGCTGGGGTTAATGTAGGCAACCCTCAAGGAAGAAGGAAGAAGGAATTTCCACTGCGGGGCCGCGGGCCCACGTCTGCACAGAATCTCACCCTCGGGTGTACACCCGGAGGGAAGTGTCCTGGGGAATGAGACCACACGAGTGCATGCTCCTGTACGCGCGGGCGGGAACCAGGGGTTCTGCTGTTGGGGAGGGGGAGTTGCACTTACGGCTGCGGAAAGCTGGGTCTTTGGAGGTGGAGGTCCCAGGTTCCCCTAGTCTGCAGCTGGGGTAGCAGGATATTGGTTGGAGTGGGTGCTGGGTTGCGGGGCAGTTCCAAGGCCTGTCTTGTTGGTAGTGTTGATGAGTTTCTACCTAAGGCCTTTCTCCGCTCAAGATGGCATGGGCTGCCTCTGGGCTAGGGTCCTGCCGTCCCGGGAGTGCCCGAAGCAGTGGTAGTCTCTCTTTGTCAAGAAGAGGCTTTCTGCCAGACCCTGCGGCTCCTGCGAGATTTAACTTTCCCTCACTCACTCTCACACACCCCACGCACAACCACACACTCTCCTTTTATACCCTCACTCACTCACTTCCTCTCTCTCCACTCCGTCCTGCCAGCCACCATCTTCCCCCCTCTCCATACCAGCTTATTAAAGGTACATTAAAACAATACTTGGAACCCTAGCCTAACTAACATTTTGATTTCATAGTGTTCTCAATACTTTCATACTATTCTATAGCTCTAGGAAAATGAATATTTCAGTGTTTCACCAACTCCTTTTCCCGAAAACATCAACTCCTTTTGACGGGAAAAATAAATGTAAACAGTGTCACACTCAGTTCTCAGCGGTTTGAACAAGATTTCCCAGTGACAAAATTGTGCTGTTCAGATATTCAGTCTATTGGAATATGTATTCCTAGTGTGTGAAGCCCATTTCTAAATATGTCCCTAGTCTGGAATCGTAAGTTCTGAGTGCTACACACCAAATTGTCCAGTGATTGAAGCTCATTCATTGTGAATAGCCAACATTACTACACTGTGACCGTAACCCTGTCTCTAATACTCTAACCCTAACCCTAACCCTAGCCCTAACCTGAGCCTGAACACTACCTAGCCCGAACCCTTATCCTAACCCTAACCCTAGCCAGAACCCCAATGCTCTAACCCTAACACCAGAACTAACTTCGATGACGTCATCACTCCCAGCTGGGCCCAGGGCTAAATCATTATCTTCTGGGATCAATTAAACCTGCCCACGTGGCCCCTCCCTCTTGTTGACGTCATCACTTCCGGTGTAATGGCCTAACCAGGCTTCTTTCAAAAAGGCCAACTCATTGTCCCTGAATTATAAATTTAACCAGTATCCAACTCAGTTCTATATTCTTTAAACACGATTTGCTTGTCAAGAAACAATGTGTTACAGATATTAAGGCCCTTTATTTATGTATTCCTAGTGTTTGAAGCACTTTCTTAGATATTAGCCTAGGTTATCATTGTGAATTTCCCGAGTTGGAGTCTCTCTCTTCCAGTGTCTCAAGCTCCTTCATTGTGAATTCCAATTTGGTGAAACAGCGTTTTTTACAAATATAACAGTACATTAATCTTTAGTACCACTTGAAACTCTATCCTACTTTTCACAGCGCTTTGGATACAAATTCTCAGTATTTCAAAATTCAGTAGAGATGTTCGTGTTCTAAAACATCTTCCAAGAGTTCTAGAGACACTCTGACACATCCCCCTGGTCTGTGGTTTTGAGGTCTGAGAGTTTTCATTTTAACACGGGTGTCATATCGGCTTTTTAAAGGTACATTAAAACACTACTTGGAACCCTAGCCTAACTAACATTTTGATGTCATAGTGTTCCTAATACTTTCATACTATTCTATAGCTCTAGGAAAATGAATTTTTCAGTGTTTCACCAACTCCTTTTCCCGAAAACGCCAACTCCTTTTGACGGGAAAAATAAATGTAAACAGTGTCACACTCGGTTCTCAGCGGTTTGAACAAGATTTCCCAGTGACAAAATTGTGCTGTTCAGATATTCACTCTATTGGAATATGTATTCCTTGTGTGAAGCACATTTTTAAATGTATTTCCTAGTGTGGAGTTGTAAATTCTCAGTGGTACACTCCAATTTGTCCAGTGGTTGAAGCTCATTCATTGAGAATACCAAACCTTACTAAACAGAGACCATAACCCTGTCCCTAACACTCTAACAGTAACCCTAAACCTAGCCCTAACCTGAGCCTGAAACCTACCTAGCCCGAACCCTTATCCTAACCCTAACCCTAGCCAGAACCCCAATTCTCTAACCCTAACACCAGAACTAACTTCGCTGACGTCATCACTCCCAGCTGGGCCCGGGGCTAAATCATTATCTTCTGGGATGAATTAAACCTGCCCACGTGGCCCCTCCCCCTTGGTATCGTCATCACTTCCTGTTTAATGGCCTAACCACGCCTCTTTCAAAAACGCCAACTCATTGTCCCTGAATTATAAATGTAACCAGTATCCAACTCGGTTCTATGTTCTTTGAACACGATTTGCTTGTCAGGAAACAATGTGTTACATATATTAAGGCCCTTTATTTACATACTAGAGGCCCAGTGCATGATTTAATCATGCACCTGGTGCACCAGCGGGCTGGCTGTCCGCCGGTGCCCCAGGCCTTCCGAAAACCTCCGGCGCTGCGGAGGCTTTCGAAAGGCCTTGCGCCGGAGCAGACAGCCGGCCAGGTCCCCCGCTTTGGCCTTTGATCGCGGGGGACCTGGCCGGCTGTCAGCCGGTGCCCCAGGCCTTCTGAAAGCCTCCATGGCAGCCATGGCACAGACGCTGAGCTTGGGCGCCAGTGGCGCCGTGAGCTCAGCGTCCTGCTGGCCCAATCAGCTACCCCGGCCACCCTGAGTCCCGCCCCCTGCGCCTACTGCTGGCCCAATCGTGGGAGTAGCGGAGTGATGGTAATTTACATATTACCATTTTATTATGTAGGATTCCTAGTGTTCGAAGCACTTTCTTAGATATTCACCTAGGTTGTCATTGTGAATTGCCCGAGTTGGAGTCTCTCTTTTCCAGTGTCTCAAGCTCCTTCATTGTGAATTCCAATTTGGTGAAACAGAGTTTTTTACAAATATACCAGTACTTTAACCATTATTATCACTTGAAAGTCTATCCTACTTTTCACAGTGCTTTGGATACAAATTCTCAGTATTTCAAAATTCAGTAGAGATGTTCGTGTTCTAAAACGTATTCCAAGAGTTCTAGAGACACTCTGACACATCCCCCTGTTCTGTTGTTTTGGCTCTGAGAGTTTTCATTTTATGACGGGTGTCATACTGGTTTTTGAAAGGTACATTAAAACACTACTTGGAACTCTAGCCTAACTAACATTTTGATTTCATAGTGTGCTCAATACTTTCATACTATTCTATAGCTATAGGAAAGTGAATTTTCAGTGTTTCACCAACTCCTTTTCCCGAAAACGCCAACTCCTTTTGACGGGAAAAATAAATGTAAACAGTGTCACACACGGTTCTCAGCTGTTTGAAGAAGATTTCCCAGTGACAAAATTGTGCTGTTCAGATATTCAGTGTATTGGAATACGTATTCCTAGTGTGTGAAGCACATTTCTAAATATATTTCTTAGTCTGGAGTTGTAAATTCTCAGTGCTACACTACAATTTGTCCAGTGGTTGAAGCTCATTCATTGTGAATACCCAACCTTACTACACCGTGGCCGAACCCTGTCCCTAACCCTCTATCCCTAACCGTAAACCTAGCCCTAACCTGAGCCTGAACCCTACCTAGCCCGAACCCTTTTCCTAACCCTAACCCTAGCCAGAACCCTAATTCTCTAACCCTAACACCAGAACTAACCTCGATGACGTCATCACTCCCAGCTCGTCCCCTGTCCAAATCATTATCACCTGGGATCAATTGAGCCTGCCCACTTGGCCACTCCCTTTGGGTGACGTCATTACTTCCAGTTTAAGGGCCTAACAAGGCTTCTTTCAAAAACACCTACTCATTGTCCCTGAATTATGAATGTAACCAGTATCCAACTCAGGTCTATGTTCTGTGAACTCGATTTCCTTGTCAGGAAACAATGTGTTACACATATTACGGCCCTTTATTCACCTATTCCTAGTGTTTGAACCACTTTCTTAGATATTAACCTAGGTTATCATTGTGAATTTCACGAGTTGGAGTGTCTCTCTTCCAGTGTCTCAAGCTCCTTCATTGTGAATTCCAATTTGGTGAAACAGCTTTTTTTACAAATATACCAGTACCTTAAACATTATTACCACGTGAAAGTCTACCCTACTTTTCACGGCGCTTTGGATACAAATTCTCAGTATTTCAAAATTCAGTAGAGATGTTCGTGTTCTAAAACGTAGTCCAAGAGTTCTAGAGACACTCTGAGACATCCCCCTGTTCTGTTGTTTTGAGCTCTGAGAGTTTTCATTTTAACACGGGTGTCATACCGGCTTTTTAAAGGTACTTTAAAACAATACTTGGAACCCTAGCCTAACTAACATTTTGATTTCATACTGTTCTCACCACTTACATACTATTTTATAGCTCTAGGAAAATGAATTTTTCAGTGTTTCACCAACTCTTTTTCCCAAAAACGCCAACTCCTTTTGATGGGAAAAACAAATGTAAACAGTGTCACACTCGGTTCTCACCTGTTTGAACAAGATTTCCCAGTGACAAAATTGTGCTGTTCAGATATTCAGTCTTTTGGAATATGTATTACTAGTGTGCGAAGCACATTTCTAAATATATTTCCTAGTCTGGAGTTGTAAATTCTCAGTGCTACACTCCAATTTGTCCAGTGCTTGAAGCTCATTCATTGTGAATACCCAACTTTACTACACCGTGACAGTAACTCTGTCCTTAACCCTCTAACCCTAACCCTAAACCTAGCCCTATCCTGAGTATGAACCCTACCTAGCCGGAACCCTTATCCTAACCCTAACCCTAGCCAGAACCCCAATTCTCTAACCCTAACACCAGAACTAACCTTGATGACGTCATCACTCCCAGCTGGGCCCCCGGCCAAATCATTATCTCCTGGGATCAATTAAGCCTGCCCACGTGGCCCCTCCCCCTTGTTGATGTCATCACTTCTTGTTTAATGGCCTAATCAGGCCTCTTTCAAAATGTCAAGACACTGTCCCTGAATTATAAATGTAACCAGTATCCAACTCGGTTGTATGTTCTTTGAACACGATTTGCTTGTAAGGAAACAATGTGTGAAAGATATTAAGGCCCTTTATTCACGTATTTCTAGTGTTTGAAACACTTTCTTAGATATTAACCTAGGTTTTCTTCGTGAATTGCCCGAATTGGAGTCTCTCTCTTCCAGTGTCTCAAGCTCCTACATTGTGAATTCCAATTTGCTGAAACAGCGTTTTTTACAAACATACCAGTATTTTAAACATTATTACAACTTGAAAGTCTACCCTACTTTTCACAGCGCTTTGGATACAAATTCTCAGTATTTCAAAATTCAGTAGAGATGTTCGTGTTCTAAAACGTATTCCAAGAGTTCTAGAGACACTCTGAGACATCCCCCTGTTCTGTTGTTTTGAGCTCTGAGAGTTTTCATTTTAACACTGGTGTCATACCGGCTTTTTAAAGGTACTTTAAAACACTACTTGGAACCCTATCCTAACTAACATTTTGATTTCATAGTGTTCTCAATACTTTCATACTATTCTATAGTTCTAGGAAAATGAATTTTTCAGTGTTTCACCAACCCCTTTTCCCGAAAACGCCAACTCCTTTTGATGGGAAAAATAAATGTAAACATTGTCACACTCGGTTCCCAGTGGTTTGAACAAGATTTCCAGTGACAAAATTGTGCTCTTCAGATATTCAGTCTTTTGGAATATGTATTCCTAGTGTGTGAAGCACATTTCTAAATATTTCCCTAGTCTGGAGTTGTAAATTCTCAGTGCTACACTCCAATTTGTCCAGTGCTTGAAGCTCATTCATTGTGAATAGCCAACATTACTGCACCGTGACCTTAACCCTGTCCCTAACCCTCTAACCGTAACCCTAAACCTAGCCCTAACCGGAGCCTTAACCCTAAGTAGCCCGAACCCTTATCCTAAACATAACCCTAGCCAGAACCCCAATTCTCTAACCCTAACACCAGAACTAACCTCGATGACGTCATCACTCCCAGCTTGGCCCCCGGTTAAAACATTATCTCCTGGGATCAATTAAACCTGCCCAAGTGGCCCCTCCCCCTTGGTGACATCGTCACTTCCTGTTTAATGCCCTAACCAGGCCTCTTTCAAAAACTGCAACTCATTGTCTCTTAATTATAAATGTAAACAGCATCCAACCCAGTTCTCTGTTCTTTGAACACGATTTGCTTGTCAGGAAACAATGTGTGACAGATATTAAGGCCCTTTATTCACGTATTTCTAGTGTTTGAAACACTTTCTTAGATATTAATCTAAGGTTTTCTTTGTGAATTGCCCGAGTTGGAGTCTCTCTCTTCCAGTGTCTCAAACTCCTTCATTGTGAATTCCAATTTGGTGAAACAGCGTTTTTTACAAATATACCAGTACTTTAACCATTATTACCACTTGAAAGTCTACCCTACTTTTCACAGCGCTTTGGATACAAATTCTCAGTATTTGAAAATTCAGTAGAGATGTTCGTGTTCTAAAATGTATTCCAAGAGTTCTAGAGACACTCTGAGACATCCCCCTCTTCTGTAGTTTTGAGCTCTGAGAGTTTTCATTTTAATACGGGTGTCATACCTGCTTTTAAAGGTACTTTAAAACACTACTTGGAACCCTAGCCTAACTAATATTTTGATTTCATAGTGTTCTCAATACTTTCATACTATTCTATAGCTCTAGGAAAATGAATTTTTCAGTGTTTCACCAACTCCTTTTCCCGAAAACGCCAACTCCTTTTTACGGGAAAAATAAATGTAAACAGTGCCACACTCGGTTATCAGCGGTTTGAACAAGATTTCCCAGTGAAAAGTTTGTGCTGTTCAGATATTCAGTCTATTGGAATATGTATTCCTAGTGTGTGAAGCACATTTCTAAATATTTCCCTAGTCTGGAGTTGTAAATACTCAGTGCTACACTCCAATTTGTCCAGTGGTTGAAGCTCATTCATTGTGAATACCCAACCTTTCTGCACCGTGACCTTAACCCTGTCCCTAACCCTCTAACCGTAACCCTAAACGTAGCCCTAACCTGAGCCTGAACCCTATCTAGCCCGAACCCTTATCCTAACCCTAACCCTAGCCAGAACCCCAATTCTCTAACCCTAACACCAGAACTAACCTCGATGACGTCATCAATCCCAGCTGGGCCCCCGGTTAAATCACTATCTCCTGGGATCATTTAAACCTGCCCTCGTGGCCCCTCCACCTTGGTGACATCATCACTTCCTGTTTAATGGCCTAACCAGGTCTCTTTCAAAAACGCCAACTCATTGTCTCTTAATTATAAATGTAAACAGCATCCAACTCGGTTCTATGTTCTTTGAACACGATTTCCTTGTCAGGGAACAATGTGTTACAGATATTAAGGCCCTTTATTCACGTATTCCTAGTGTTTGAAGCACTTTCTTAGATATTAACCTAGGTTATCATTGTGAATTTCCTGAGTTGGAGTCTCTCTCTTCCATTGTCTCAAGCTTTTTCATTGTGAATTTTAATTTGGTAAAACAACCTTTTTTACACATATACCAGCACTTTCAACATTATTACCACTTGAAAGTCTATCCTACCTTTCACAGCGCTTTGGATACAAATTCTCAGTATTTCAAAATTCAGTAGAGATGTTCGGGTTCTAAAACGTATTCCAGGAGTTCTAGAGACACTCTGCCATTCCCCTGGTCTGCTGTTTTGAGCTATGAGACTTTTCATTTTAACACGGGTGTCATACCGGCTTTTTAAAGGTACAGTAAAACATTACTTGGAACCCTAGCCTAACATTTTTATTTCATAGTGTTCTCAATACTTTCATACTGTTCTATACCTCTAGGAAAATGAATTTTTCAGTGTTTCACCAAAACCTTTTCCCGAAAACGCCAACTCCTTTGACCGGGAAAATAAATGTAAACAGTGTCACACTCGGTTCTCAGCTGTTTGAACAAGATTTCCCAGTGACAAAATTGTGCTGTTCAGATATTCAGTCTATTGGAATATGTATTCCTATTGTGTGAAGCACATTTCTAAATATTTCCCTAGTCTGGAGTCGTAAGTTCTGAGTGCTACACACCAAATTGTCCAGTGATTGAAGCTCATTCATTGTGAATAGCCAACATTACTACACTGTGACCGTAACGCTGTCCCTAACCCTCTAACCCAAACCCTAAACCTAGCCCACACCTGAGCCTGAACCCTACCTAGCCCAAAACCTAATCCTAACCCTAACCATGAACAGAGCCCCAATTCTCTAACCCTAATACCAGAACTAATCTCGATGACGTCATCACTCCCAGCTGGTCCCCTGGCCAAATCATTATCACCTGGGATCAATTAAGCCTGCCCACGTGGCCCCTCCCCCTTGGTGACGTCATCACTTCCGGTTTAATGGCCTAACCAGGCTTCTTTCAAAATCGCCAACTCATTGTCCCAGAATAATAAATGTAACCAGTATCCAACCAGGTTCTAGGTTCTCTGAACACGATTTCCTTGTCAGGAAACAATGTGTTACAGATATTAAGGCCCTTTATTCACGTATTCCTAGTGTTTGAAGCACTTTCTTAGATATTAACCTAGGTTATCATTGTGAATTTCCCGAGTTGGAGTCTCTCTCTTCCAGTGTCTCAAGCTTTTTCATTGTGAATTTTAATTTGGTAAAGCAACCTTTTTTACAAATATACCAGCACTTTCAACATTATTACCACTTGGAAGTCTATCCTACCTTTCACAGCGCTTTGGATACAAATTCTCAGTATTTCAAAATTCAGTAGAGATGTTCGGGTTCTAAAACGTATTCCAGGAGTTCTAGAGACACTCTGCCATTCCCCTGGTCTGCTGTTTTGAGCTATGAGACTGTTCATTTTAACACGGGTGTCATTCCGGCTTTTTAAAGGCCCAGTAAAACCTTACTTTGAACCCTATCCTAACTAACCTTTTTATTTCATAGTGTTCTCAATACTTTCATACTGTTCTATAGCTCTAGGAAAATGAGTTTTTCAGTGTTTCACAAAAACCTTTTCCCGAAAACGCCAACTCCTTTTGACGGGGAAAATAAATGTAAACAGTGTCACACTCGGTTCTCAGCCTTTTGAACAATATTTCCCAGTGACAAAATTGTGCTGTTCAGATATTCAGTCTATTGGAATATGTATTCCTATTGTGTGAAGCACATTTCTAAATATTTCCCTAGTCTGGAGTCGGAAGTTCTGAGTGCTACACAACATATTGTCCAGTGATTGAATCTCATTCATTGTGAATAGCCAACATTACTACACTGTGACCGTAACCCTGTCCCTAACCCTCTATCCCAAACCATAAACCTAGCCTTAACCTGAGCCTGAACCCTACCTAGCCCAAAACCTTATCCTAACCCTAACCATGAACCCAGCCCCAATTCTCTAACCCTAATACCAGAACTAATCTCGATGACGTCATCACTCCCAGCTGGTCCCCTGGCCAAATCATGATCACCTGGGATCAATTAAGCCCGAAACGTGGCCGCTCCCCCTTGGTGACATCATCACTTCCGGTTTAATGGCCTAACCAGGCTTCTTTCAAAATCGCCAACTCATTGTCCCGGAATAATAAATGTAACCAGTATCCCACTCGGTTCTATGTTCTTTGAACACGATTTCCTTGTCAGGAAACAATGTGTTACAGATATTAAGGCCCTCTATTCACGTATTCCTAGTGTTTGAAGCACTTTCTTAGATATTAAGCTAGGTTATCATTGTGAATTTCCTGAGTTGGAGTATCTCTCTTCCATTGTCTCAAGCTTTTTCATTGTGAATTCTAATTTGGTAAAACAACCTTTTTTGCAAATATACCAGCACTTTCAACAATATTACCACATGAAATCTATCCTACCTTTCACAGCGCTTTGGATACAAATTCTCAGTATTTCAAAATTCAGTAGAGATGTTCGGGTTCTAAAACGCATTCCAGGAGTTCTAGAGACACTCTGCCATTCCCCTGGTCTGTTGTTTTGAGCTATGAGACTTTTCATTTTAACACGGGTGTCATACCGGCTTTTTAAAGGCACAGTAAAACTTTACTTGGAACCCTACCCTAACTAACATTTTTATTTCATAGTGTTCTCAATACTTTCATCCTGTTCGATAGGTCTAGGAAAATGAGTTTTTCAGTGTTTCACCAAAACCTTTTCCCGAAAACGCCAACTCCTTTTGACGGGAAAAATAAATGTAAACAGTGTCACACTTGGTTCTCAGCCGTTTGAACAAGATTTCCCAGTGACAAAATTGTGCTGTTCAGGTATTCAGTCTATTGGAATATGTATTCCTATTGTGTGAAGCACATTTCTAAATATTTCCCTAGTCTGGAGTCGTAAGTTCTGAGTGCTGCACACCAAATTGTCCAGTGATTGAATCTCATTCATTGTGAATAGCCAACATTACTACACTGTGACCGAAACCCTGTCCCTAACCCTCTATCCCAAACCCTAAACCTAGCCCTAACCTGAGCCTGAACCCTACCTAGCCCAAAACCTTATCCTAACCCTAACCATGAACCCAACCCCAATTCTCTAACCCTAATACCAGAACTAATCTCGATGACGTCATCACTCCCAGCTGGTCCCCTGGCCAAATCATTATCACCTGGGATCAATTAAGCCTGCCCACGTGGCCCCTCCCCCTTGGTGACGTCATCACTTCCGGTTTAATGGCCTAACCAGGCTTCTTTCAAAATCGCCAACTCATTCTCCCGGAATAATAAATGTAACCAGTATCCAACTCAGTTCTATGTTCTTTGAACACGATTTCCTTGTCAGGAAACAATGTGTTACAGATATTAAGGCCCTTTATTCACGTATTCCTAGTGTTTGAAGCACTTTCTTAGATATTAACCTAGGTTTTCATTGTGAATTTCCCGAGTTGGAGTCTCTCTCTTCCAGTGTCTCAAGCTTTTTCATTGTGAATTCTAATTTGGTAAAACAACCTTTTTTACAAATATACCAGCACTTTCAACAATATTACCACTTGAAAGTCTATCCTACCTTTCACAGCGCTTTGGATACAAATTCTCAGTATTTCAAAATTCAGTAGAGATGTTCGGGTTCTAAAACGCATTCCAGGAGTGCTAGAGACACTCTGCCATTCCCCTGGTCTGTTCTTTTGTGCTATGAGACTTTTCATTTTAACACGGGTGTCATACCGGCTTTTTAAAGGCACAGTAAAACTTTACTTGGAACCCTACCCTAACTAACATTTTTATTTCATAGTGTTCTCAATACTTTCATACTGTTCGATAGCTCTAGGAAAATGAGTTTTTCAGTGTTTCACCAAAACCTTTTCCCGAAAACGCCAACTCCTTTTGAAGGGAAAAATAAATGTAAACAGTGTCACACTCGGTTCTCAGCTGTTTGAACAAGATTTCCCAGTGACAAAATTGTGCTGTTCAGATATTCAGTCTTTTGGAATATGTATTCCTATTGTGTGAAGCACATTTCTAAATATTTCCCTAGTCTGGAGTCGTAAGTTCTGAGTGCTACACACCAAATTGTCCAGTGATTGAATCTCATTCATTGTGAATAGCCAACATTACTACACTGTGACCGTAACCCTGTCCCTAACCCTCTATCCCAAACCCTAAACCTAGCCCTAACCTGAGCCTGAACCCTACCTAGCCCAAAACCTTATCCTAACCCTAACCATGAACCCAGCCCCAATTCTCTATCACTAATACCAGAACTAATCTCGATGACGTCATCACTCCCAGCTGGTCCCCTGGCCAAATCATTATCACCTGGGATCAATTAAGCCTGCCCACGTGGCCCCTCCCCCTTGGTGACGTCATCACTTCCGGTTCAATGGCCAAACCAGGCTTCTTTCAAAATCGCCAACTCATTGTCCCGGAATAATAAATGTAACCAGTATCCAACTCGGTTCTATGTTCTTTGAACACGATTTCCTTGTCAGGAAACAATGTGTTACAGATATTAAGGCCCTTTATTCACGTATTCCTAGTGTTTGAAGCACTTTCTTAGATATTAACCTAGGTTATCATTGTGAATTTCCCGAGTTAGAGTCTCTCTCTTCCAGTGTCTCAAGCTTTTTCATTGTGAATTCTAATTTGGTAAAACAACCTTTTTTACAAATATACCAGCACTTTCAACAATATTACCACTTGAAAGTCTATCCTACCTTTCACAGCGCTTTGGATACAAATTCTCAGTATTTCAAAATTCAGTAGAGATGTTCGGGTTCTAAAACGCATTCCAGGAGTGCTAGAGACACTCTGCCATTCCCCTGGTCTGTTCTTTTGTGCTATGAGACTTTTCATTTTAACACGGGTGTCATACCGGCTTTTTAAAGGCACAGTAAAACTTTACTTGGAACCCTACCCTAACTAACATTTTTATTTCATAGTGTTCTCAATACTTTCATACTGTTCGATAGGTCTAGGAAAATGAGTTTTTCAGTGTTTCACCAAAACCTTTTCCCGAAAACGCCAACTCCTTTTGACGGGAAAAATAAATGTAAACAGTGTCACACTCGGTTCTCAGCCGTTTGAACAAGATTTCCCAGTGACAAAATTGTGCTGTTCAGATATGCAGTCTATTGGAATATGTATTCCTATTGTGTGAAGCACATTTCTAAATATTTCCCTAGTCTGGAGTCCTACACACAACAAATTGTCCAGTGATTGAATCTCATTCATTGTGAATAGCCAACATTACTACACTGTGACTGTAACCCTGTCCCTAACCCTCTATCCCAAGCCCTAAACCTAGCCCTAACCTGAGCCTGAACCCTACCTAGCCCAAAACCTTATCCTAACCCTAACCATGAACCCAGCCCCAATTCTCTAACCCTAATACCAGAACTAATCTCGATGACGTCATCACTCCCAGCTGGTCTCCTGGCCAAATCATTATCACCTGGGATCAATTAAGCCTGCCCACGTGGCCCCTCCCCCTTGGTGACGTCATCACTTCCGGTTTAATGGCCTAACCTGGCTTCTTTCAAAATCACCAACTCTTTGTCCCGGAATAATAAATGTAACCAGTATCCAACTCGGTTCTATAATCTTTGAACACGATTTCCTTGTCAGGAAACAATGTGTTACAGATATGAAGGCCCTTTATTTACGTATTCCTAGTGTTTGAAGCACTTTCTTAGAAATTAAGCTAGGTTATCATTGTGAATTTCCCGAGTTGGAGTCTCTCTCTTCCAGTGTCTCAAGCTTTTTCATTATGAATTCTAATTTGGTAAAACAACCTTTTTTACAAATATACCAGCACTTTCAACAATATTACCACTTGAAAGTCTATCCTACCTTTCACAGCGCTTTGGATACAAATTCTCAGTATTTCAAAATTCAGTAGAGATGTTCGGGTTCTAAAACGCATTCCAGGAGTGCTAGAGACACTCTGCCATTCCCCTGGTCTGTTCTTTTGTGCTATGAGACTTTTCATTTTAACACGGGTGTCATACCGGCTTTTTAAAGGCACAGTAAAACATTACTTGGAACCCTACCCTAACTAACATTTTTATTTCATAGTGTTCTCAATACTTTCATACTGTTCGATAGGTCTAGGAAAATGAGTTTTTCAGTGTTTCACCAAAACCTTTTCCCGAAAACGCCAACTCCTTTTGACGGGAAAAATAAATGTAAACAGTGTCACACTCGGTTCTCAGCCGTTTGAACAAGATTTCCCAGTGACAAAATTGTGCTGTTCAGATATTCAGTCTATTGGAATATGTATTCCTATTGTGTGAAGCACATTTCTAAATATTTCCCTAGTCTGGAGTCGTAAGTTCTGAGTGCTACACACCAAATTGTCCAGTGATTGAATCTCATTCATTGTGAATAGCCAACATTACTACACTGTGACCGTAACCCTGTCCCTAACCCTCTATCCCAAACCCTAAACCTAGCCCCAACCTGAGCCTGAACCCTACCTAGCCCAAAACCTTATCCTAACCCTAACCATGAACCCAGCCCCAATTCTCTGACCCTAATACCAGAACTAATCTCGATGACGTCATCACTCCCAGCTGGTCCCCTGGCCAAATCATTATCACCTGGGATCAATTAAGCCTGCCCACGTGGCCCCTCCCCCTTGGTGACGTCATCACTTCCGGTTTAATGGCCTAACCAGGCTTCTTTCAAAATCGCCAACTCATTGTCCCGGAATAATAAATGTAACCAGTATCCAACTCGGTTCTATGTTCTTTGAACACGATTTCCTTGTCAGGAAACAATGTGTTACAGATATTAAGGCCCTTTATTCACGTATTCCTAGTGTTTGAAGCACTTTCTTAGATATTAACCTAGGTTATCATTGTGAATTTCCCGAGTTGGAGTCTCTCTCTTCCAGTGTCTCAAGCTTTTTCATTGTGAATTCTAATTTGGTAAAACAACCTTTTTTACAAATATACCAGCACTTTCAACAATATTACCACTTGAAAGTCTATCCTACCTTTCACAGCGCTTTGGATACAAATTCTCAGTATTTCAAAATTCAGTAGAGATGTTCGGGTTCTAAAACGCATTCCAGGAGTGCTAGAGACACTCTGCCATTCCCCTGGTCTGTTCTTTTGTGCTATGAGACTTTTCATTTTAACACGGGTGTCATACCGGCTTTTTAAAGGCACTGTAAAACTTTACTTGGAACCCTACCCTAACTAACATTTTTATTTCATAGTGTTCTCAATACTTTCATACTGTTCGATAGGTCTAGGAAAATGAGTTTTTCAGTGTTTCACCAAAACCTTTTCCCGAAAACGCCAACTCCTTTTGAAGGGAAAAATAAATGTAAACAGTGTCACACTCGGTTCTCAGCTGTTTGAACAAGATTTCCCAGTGACAAAATTGTGCTGTTCAGATATTCAGTCTATTGGAATATGTATTCCTATTGTGTGAAGCACATTTCTAAATATTTCCCTGGACTGGAGTCGTAAGTTCTGAGTGCTACACACCAAATTGTCCAGTGATTGAAGCTCATTCATTGTGAATACCCAACATTACTACACTGTGACCATAACCCTGTCCCTAACCCTCTATACCAAACCCTAAACCTAGCCCTAACCTGAGCCTGAACCCTACCTAGCCCAAAACCTTATCCTGACCCTAACCATGAACAGAGCCCCAATTCTCTAACCCTAATACCAGAACTAATCTCAATGACGTCATCACTCGCAGCTGGTCCCCTGGCCAAATCATTATCACCTGGGATCATTTAAGCCTGCCCACGTGGCCCCTCCCCCTTGGTGACATCATCACTTCCAGTTTAATGGCCTAAGCAGGCTTCTTTCAAAATGGCCAACTCATTGTCCCGGAATAATAAATGTAACCAGTATCCAACTTGATTCTATGTTATTTGAACACGATTTCCTTGTCAGGAAACAATGTGTTACAGATATTAAGGCCCTTTATTCACGTATTCCTAGTGTTTGAAGCACTTTCTTAGATATTAACCTAGGTTATCATTGTGAATTTCCCGAGTTGGAGTCTCTCTCTTCCAGTGTCTCAAGCTTTCTCATTGTGAATTCTAATTTGGTAAGACAACCTTTTTTACAAATATACCAGCACTTTCAACATTATTACCACTTGAAAGTCTATCCTACCTTTCACAGCGCTTTGGATACAAATTCTCAGTATTTCAATATTCAGTAGAGATGTTCGGGTTCTAAAACGTATTCCAGGAGTTCTAGAGACACGCTGCCATTCCCCTGGTCTGTTGTTTTGAGCTATGAGACTTTTCATTTTAACACGGGTGTCATACCGGCTTTTTAAAGGCACAGTAAAACATTACTTGGAACCCTAGCCTAACTGACATTTTTATTTCATAGTGTTCTCAATACATTCATACCGTTCGATAGCTCTAGGAAAATGAGTTTTTCAGTGTTTTACCAAAACCTTTTCCCGAAAACGCCAACTCCTTTTGACGGGAAAAATAAATGTAAACAGTGTCGCACTCGGTTCTCAGCTGTTTGAACAAGATTTCCCAGTTACAAAATTGTGCTGTTCAGATATTCAGTCTATTGGAATATGTATTCCTATTGTGTGAAGCACATTTCTAAATATTTCCCTGGTCTGGAGTCGTAAGTTCTGAGTGCTACACACCAAATTATCCAGTGATTGAAGCTCATTCATTGTGAATAGCCAACATTACTACACTGTGACCGTAACCCTGTCCCTAACCCTCTATCCCAATCCCTAAACCTAGCCCTAACCTGAGCCTGAACCCTACCTAGCCCAAAACCTTATCCTAACCCTAACCATGAACAGAGCCCAAATTCTCTAACCCTAATACCAGAACTAATCTCGATGACGTCATCACTCGCAGCTGGTCCCCTGGCCAAATCATTATCACCTGGGATGAATGAAGCCTGCCCACGTGGCCCCTCCCCCTTGGTGACGTCATCACGTCCGGTTTAATGGCCTAACCAGGCTTCTTTCAAAATGGCCAACTCATTGTTCCGGAATAATAAATGTAACCAGTATCCAACTCGGTTCTATCTTCTTTGAACACGATTTCCGTGTCAGGAAACCATGTGTTACAGATATTTAGGCCCTTTATTCACGTATTCCTAGTGTTTGAAGCACTTTCTTAGATATTAACCTAGGTTATCATTGTGAATTTCCCGAGTTGGAGTCTCTCTCTTCCAGTGTCTCAAGCTTTCTCATTGTGAATTCTAATTTGGTAAAACAACCTTTTTTACAAATATACCAGCACTTTCAACATTATTACCACTTGAAAGTCTATCCAACCTTTCACAGCGCTTTGGATACAAATTCTCAGTATTTCAAAATTCAGTAGAGATGTTCGGGTTCTAAAACGTATTCCAGGAGTTCTAGAGACACTCTGCCATTCCCCTGGTCTGTTGTTTTGAGCTATGAGACTTTTCATTTTAACACGGGTGTCATACTGGCTTTTTAAAGGCACAGTAAAACATTACTTGGAACCCTAGCCTAACTAACATTTTTATTTCATAGTGTTCTCAATACTTTCATACTGTTCGATAGCTCTAGGAAAATGAGTTTCTCAGTGTTTCACCAAAACCTTTTCCCGAAAACGCCAACTCCTTTTGACGGGAAAAATAAATGTAAACAGTGTCACACTCGGTTCTCAGCTTTTTGAACAAGATTTCCCAGTGACAAAATTGTGCTGTTCAGATATTCAGTCTATTGGAATATGTATTCCTATTGTGTGAAGCACATTTCTAAATATTTCCCTGGTCTGGAGTCGCAAGTTCGGAGTGCTACACACCAAATTGTCAGTGATTGAAGCTCATTCATTGTGAATAGCCAACATTACTACACTGTGACCGTAACCCTGTCCCTAACCCTCTATCCCAAACCCTAAACCTAGCCCTAACCTGATCCTGAACCCTACCTAGCCCCAAACCTTATCCTAACCCTAACCATGAACAGAGCCCCAATTCTCTAACCCTAATACCAGAACTAATCTCGATGACGTCATCACTCCCAGCTGGTCCCCTAGCCAAATCATTATCACCTGGGATCAATTAAGCCTGCCCACGTGGCCCCTCCCCCTTGGTGACGTCATCACTTCCGGTTTAATGGCCTAAGCAGGCTTCTTTCAAAATGGCCAACTCATTGTCCCGGAATAATAAATGTAACCAGTATCCAACTCGGTTCTATCTTCTTTGAACACGATTTCCTTGTCAGGAAACAATGTGTTACAGATATTAAGGCCCTTTATTCACGTATTCCTAGTGTTTGAAGCACTTTCTTAGATATTAACCTAGGTTGTCATTATGAATTTCCCGAGTTGGAGTCTCTCTCTTCCAGTGACTCAAGCTTTCTCATTGTGAATTCTAATTTGGTAAAACAACCTTTTTTACAAATATACCAGCACTTTCAACATCATTACCACTTGAAAGTCTATCCTACCTTTCACAGCGCTTTGGATACAAATTCTCAGTATTTCAAAATTCAGTAGAGATGTTCGGGTTCTAAAACGTATTCCAGGAGTTCTAGAGACACTCTGCCATTCCCCTGGTCTGTTGTTTTGAGCTATGAGACTTTTCATTTTAACACGGGTGTCATACTGGCTTTTTAAAGGCACAGTAAAACATTACTTGGAACCCTAGCCTAACTAACATTTTTATTTCATAGTGTTCTCAATACTTTCATACTGTTCGATAGCTCTAGGAAAATGAGTTTTTCAGTGTTTCACCAAAACCTTTTCCCGAAAACGCCAACTCCTTTTGACGGGAAAAATAAATGTAAACAGTGTCACACTCGGTTCTCAGCTTTTTGAACAAGATTTCCCAGTGACAAAATTGTGCTGTTCAGATATTAAGTCTATTGGAATATGTATTCCTATTGTGTGAATCACATTTCTAAATATTTCCCTGTTCTGGAGTCGTAAATTCTGAGTGCTACACACCAAATTGTCCAGTGATTGAAGCTCATTCATTGTGAATAGCCAACATTACTACACTGTGACGGTAACCCTGTCCCTAACCCAGTATCCCAAACCCTAAACCTAGCCCTAACCTGAGCCTGAACCCTACCTAGCCCAAAACCTTATCCTAACCCTAACCATGAACAGAGCCCCAATTCTCTAACCCTAATACCAGAACTAATTTCGATGACGTCATCACTCCCACCTGGTCCCCTGGCCAAATCATTATCACCTGGGATCAATTAAGCCTGCCCACGTGGCCCCTCCTCCTTGGTGACGTCATCACTTCCGGTTTAATGGCCTAACCAGGCTTCTTTCAAAATTTCCAACTCATTGTCCCGGAATAATAAATGTAACCAATATCCAGCTCGGTTCTATCTTCTTTGAACACGATTTCCTTGTCAGGAAACAATGTGTTACAGATATTAAGGCCCTTTATTCACGTATTCCTAGTGTTTGAAGCACTTTCTTAGATATTAACCTAGGTTATCATTGTGAATTTCCCGAGTTGGAGTCTCTCTCTTCCAGTGTCTCAAGCTTTCTCATTGCGAATTCTAATTTGGTAAAACAACCTTTTTTACAAATATACCAGCACTTTCAACATTATTACCACTTGAAAGTCTATCCAACCTTTCACAGCGCTTTGGATACAAATTCTCAGTATTTCAAAATTCAGTAGAGATGTTAGGGTTCTAAAA
Source organism: Cnephaeus nilssonii (assembly GCF_951640355.1). Lineage (NCBI taxonomy): Eukaryota > Metazoa > Chordata > Mammalia > Chiroptera > Vespertilionidae > Cnephaeus > Cnephaeus nilssonii. The sequence goes on along the minus strand of NC_137089.1, from coordinate 55,961,684 downwards.
CGTATTCCAGGAGTTCTAGAGACACTCTGCCATTCCCCTGGTCTGTTGTTTTGAGCTATGAGACTTTTCATTTTAACACGGGTGTCATACCGGCTTTTTAAAGGCACAGTAAAACATTACTTGGAACCCTAGCCTAACTGACATTTTTATTTCATAGTGTTCTCAATACTTTCATACTGTTCGATAGCTCTAGGAAAATGAGTTTTTCAGTGTTTTACCAAAACCTTTTCCCGAAAACGCCAACTCCTTTTGATGGGAAAAATAAAAGTAAACAGTGTCGCACTCGGTTCTCAGCTGTTTGAACAAGATTTCCCAGTTACAAAATTGTGCTGTCCAGATATTCAGTCTATTGGAATATGTATTCCTATTGTGTGAAGCACATTTCTAAATATTTCCCTGGTCTGGAGTCGTAAATTCTGAGTGCTACACCAAATTGTCCAGTGATTGAAGCTCATTCATTGTGAATAGCCAACATTACTACACGGTGACCTTAACCCTGTCCCTAACCCTCTATCCCAAACCCTAAACCTAGCCCTAACCTGAGCCTGAACCCTACCTAGCCCAAAACCTTATCCTAACCCTAACCATGAACAGAGCCCCAATTCTCTAACCCTAATACCAGAACTAATCTCGATGACGTCATCACTCGCAGCTGGTCCCCTGGCCAAATCATTATCACCTGGGATGAATGAAGCCTGCCCACGTGGTCCCTCCCCCTTGGTGACGTCATCACGTCCGGTTTAATGGCCTAACCAGGCTTCTTTCAAAATGGCCAACTCATTGTTCCGGAATAATAAATGTAACCAGTATCCAACTCGGTTCTATCTTCTTTGAACACGATTTCCGTGTCAGGAAACCATGTGTTACAGATATTAAGGCCCTTTATTCACGTATTCCTAGTGTTTGAAGCACTTTCTTAGATATTAACCTAGGTTATCATTGTGAATTTCCCGAGTTGGAGTCTCTCTCTTCCAGTGTCTCAAGCTTTCTCATTGTGAATTCTAATTTGGTAAAACAACCTTTTTTACAAATATACCAGCACTTTCAACATTATTACCACTTGAAAGTCTATCCAACCTTTCACAGCGCTTTGGATACAAATTCTCAGTATTTCAAAATTCAGTAGAGATGTTCGGGTTCTAAAACGTATTCCAGGAGTTCTAGAGACACTCTGCCATTCCCCTGGTCTGTTGTTTTGTGCTATGAGACTTTTCATTTTAACACGGGTGTCATACTGGCTTTTTAAAGGCACAGTAAAACATTACTTGGAACCCTAGCCTAACTAACATTTTTATTTCATAGTGTTCTCAATACTTTCATACTGTTCGATAGCTCTAGGAAAATGAGTTTTTCAGTGTTTCACCAAAACCTTTTCCCGAAAACGCCAACTCCTTTTGACGGGAAAAATAAATGTAAACAGTGTCACACTCGGTTCTCAGCTTTTTGAACAAGATTTCCCAGTGACAAAATTGTGCTGTTCAGATATTAAGTCTATTGGAATATGTATTCCTATTGTGTGAATCACATTTCTAAATATTTCCCTGTTCTGGAGTCGTAAATTCTGAGTGCTACACACCAAATTGTCCAGTGATTGAAGCTCATTCATTGTGAATAGCCAACATTACTACACTGTGACGGTAACCCTGTCCCTAACCCAGTATCCCAAACCCTAAACCTAGCCCTAACCTGAGCCTGAACCCTACCTAGCCCAAAACCTTATCCTAACCCTAACCATGAACAGAGCCCCAATTCTCTAACCCTAATACCAGAACTAATTTCGATGACGTCATCACTCCCAGCTGGTCCCCTGGCCAAATCATTATCACCTGGGATGAATTAAGCCTGCCCACGTGGCCCCTCCCCCTTGGTGACGTCATCACTTCCGGTTTAATGGCCTAACCAGGCTTCTTTCAAAATTTCCAACTCATTGTCCCGGAATAATAAATGTAACCAATATCCAGCTCGGTTCTATCTTCTTTGAACACGATTTCCTTGTCAGGAAACAATGTGTTACAGATATTAAGGCCCTTTATTCACGTATTCCTAGTGTTTGAAGCACTTTCTTAGATATTAACCTAGGTTATCATTGTGAATTTCCCGAGTTGGAGTCTCTGTCTTCCAGTGTCTCAAGTTTTCTCATTGCGAATTCTAATTTGGTAAAACAACCTTTTTTACAAATATACCAGCACTTTCAACATTATTACCACTTGAAAGTCTATCCAACCTTTCACAGCGCTTTGGATACAAATTCTCAGTATTTCAAAATTCAGTAGAGATGTTAGGGTTCTAAAACGTATTCCAGGAGTTCTAGAGACACTCTGCCATTCCCCTGGTCTGTTGTTTTGAGCTATGAGACTTTTCATTTTAACACGGGTGTCATACCGGCTTTTTAAAGGCACAGTAAAACATTACTTGGAACCCTAGCCTAACTGACATTTTTATTTCATAGTGTTCTCAATACTTTCATACTGTTCGATAGCTCTAGGAAAATGAGTTTTTCATTGTTTCATCAAAACCTTTTCCCGAAAACGCCAACTCCTTTTGATGGGAAAAATAAATGTAAACAGTGTCGCACTCGGTTCTCAGCTGTTTGAACAAGATTTCCCAGTTACAAAATTGTGCTGTCCAGATATTCAGTCTATTGGAATATGTATTCCTATTGTGTGAAGCACATTTCTAAATATTTCCCTGGTCTGGAGTCGTAAATTCTGAGTGCTACACCAAATTGTCCAGTGATTGAAGCTCATTCATTGTGAATAGCCAACATTACTACACGGTGACCTTAACCCTGTCCCTAACCCTCTATCCCAAACCCTAAACCTAGCCCTAACCTGAGCCTGAACCCTACCTAGCCCAAAACCTTATCCTAACCCTAACCATGAACAGAGCCCCAATTCTCTAACCCTAATACCAGAACTAATCTCGATGACGTCATCACTCCCAGCTGGTCCCCTGGCCAAATCATTATCACCTGGGATCAATTAAGCCTGCCCACGTGGCCCCTCCCCCTTGGTGACGTCATCACTTCCGGTTTAATGGCCTAACCAGGCTTCTTTCAAAATGGCCAACTCATTGTTCCGGAATAATAAATGTAACCAGTATCCAACTCGGTTCTATGTTCTTTGAACACGATTTCCAAGTCAGGAAACAATGTGTTACAGATATTAAGGCCCTTTATTCACGTATTCCTAGTGTTTGAAGCACTTTCTTAGATATTAACCTAGGTTATCATTGTGAATTTCCCGAGTTGGAGTCTCTCTCTTCCAGTGTCTCAAGCTTTTTCATTGTGAATTCTAATTTGGTAAAACAACCTTTTTTACAAATATACCAGCACTTTCAACATTATTACCACTTGAAAGTCTATCCAACCTTTCACAGCGCTTTGGATACAAATTCTCAGTATTTCAAAATTCAGTAGAGATGTTCGGGTTCTAAAACGTATTCCAGGAGTTCTAGAGACACTCTGCCATTCCCCTGGTCTGTTGTTTTGAGCTATGAGACTTTTCATTTTAACACGGGTGTCATACCGGCTTTTTAAAGGCACAGTAAAACATTACTTGGAACCCTAGCCTAACTGACATTTTTATTTCATAGTGTTCTCAATACTTTCATACTGTTCGATAGCTCTAGGAAAATGAGTTTTTCAGTGTTTTACCAAAACCTTTTCCCGAAAACGCCAACTCCTTTTGACGGGAAAAATAAATGTAAACAGTGTCGCACTCGGTTCTCAGCTGTTTGAACAAGATTTCCCAGTTACAAAATTGTGCTGTTCACATATTCAGTCTATTGGAATATGTATTCCTATTGTGTGAAGCACATTTCTAAATATTTCCCTGTTCTGGAGTCGTAAATTCTGAGTGCTACACCAAATTGTCCAGTGATTGAAGCTCATTCATTGTGAATAGCCAACATTACTACACGGTGACCTTAACCCTGTCCCTAACCCTCTATCCCAAACCCTAAACCTAGCCCTAACCTGAGCCTGAACCCTACCTAGCCCAAAACCTTATCCTAACCCTAACCATGAACAGAGCCCCAATTCTCTAACCCTAATACCAGAACTAATCTCGATGACGTCATCACTCCCAGCTGGTCCCCTGGCCAAATCATTATCACCTGGGATCAATTAAGCCTGCCCACGTGGCCCCTCCCCCTTGGTGACTTCATCACTTCCGGTTTAATGGCCTAACCAGGCTTCTTTCAAAATGGCGAACTCATTGTTCCGGAATAATAAATGTAACCAGTATCCAACTCGGTTCTATGTTCTTTGAACACGATTTCCGTGTCAGGAAACAATGTGTTACAGATATTAAGGCCCTTTATTCACGTATTCCTAGTGTTTGAAGCACTTTCTTATAGATTAACCTAGGTTATCATTGTGAATTTCCCGAGTTGGAGTCTCTCTCTTCCAGTGTCTCAAGCTTTTTCATTGTGAATTCTAATTTGGTAAAACAACCTTTTCTACAAATATACCAGCACTTTCAACATTATTACCACTTGAAAGTCTATCCAACCTTTCACAGCGCTTTGGATACAAATTCTCAGTATTTCAAAATTCAGTAGAGATGTTCGGGGTCTAAAACGTATTCCAGGAGTTCTAGAGACACTCTGCCATTCCCCTGGTCTGTTGTTTTGAGCTATGAGACTTTTCATTTTAACACGGGTGTCATACCGGCTTTTTAAAGGCACAGTAAAACATTACCTGGAACCCTAGCCTAACTGACATTTTTATTTCATAGTGTTCTCAATACTTTCATACTGTTCGATAGCTCTAGGAAAATGAGTTTTTCAGTGTTTTACCAAAACCTTTTCCCGAAAACGCCAACTCCTTTTGACGGGAAAAATAAATGTAAACAGTGTCGCACTCGGTTCTCAGCCGTTTGAACAAGATTTCCAATTACAAAATTGTGCTGTTCAGATATTCAGTCTATTGGAATATGTATTCCTATTGTGTGAAGCACATTTCTAAATATTTCCCTGGACTGGAGTCGTAAGTTCTGAGTGCTACACACCAAATTGTCCAGTGATTGAAGCTCATTCATTGTGAATAGCCAACATTACTACACTGTGACCGTAACCCTGTCCCTAACCCTCTATTCCAAACCCTAAACCTAGCCCTAACCTGAGCCTGAACCCTACCTAGCCCAAAACCTTATCCTGACCCTAACCATGAACAGAGCCCCAATTCTCTAACCCTAATACCAGAACTAATCTCGATGACGTCATCACTCGCAGCTGGTCCCCTGGCCAAATCATTATCACCTGGGATCATTTAAGCCTGCCCACGTGGCCCCTCCCCCTTGGTGACATCATCACTTCCAGTTTAATGGCCTAACCAGGCTTCTTTCAGAAAGGCCAACTCATTGTCTCGGAATAATAAATGTAACCAGTATCCAACTTGGTTCTATGTTCTTTGAACACGATTTACTTGTCAGGAAACGTGTTACAGATATTAAGGCCCTTTATTCACGTATTCCTAGTGTTTGAAGCACTTTCTTAGATATTAACCTAGGTTATCATTGTGAATTTCCCGAGTTGGAGTCTCTCTCTTCCAGTGTCTCAAGCTTTCTCATTGTGAATTCTAATTTGGTAAAACAACCTTTTTTACAAATATACCAGCACTTTAAACATTATTACCACTTGAAAGTCTATCCAACCTTTCACAGCGCTTTGGATACAAATTCTCAGTATTTCAAAATTCAGTAGAGATGTTCGGGTTCTAAAACGTCTTCTAGGAGTTCTAGAGACACTCTGCCATTCCCCTGGTCTGTTATTTTGACCTATGAGACTTTTCATTTTTACACGGGTGTCATACTGGCTATTTAAAGACTCAGTAAAACATTACTTGGAACCCTAGCCTAACTAACATTTTTATTTCATAGTGTTCTCAATACTTTCATACTGTTCGATAGCTCTAGGAAAATGAGTTTTTCAGTGTTTCACCAAAATCTTTTCCCGAAAACGCCAACTCATTTTGACGGGAAAAATAAATGTAAACAGTCTCACACTCGTTTCTCAGCTTTTTGAACAAGATTTCCCAGTGACAAAATTGTGCTGTTCAGATATTAAGTCTATTGGAATATGTATTCCTATTGTGTGAAGCACATTTCTAAATATTTCCCTGTTCTGGAGTCGTAAATTCTGAGTGCTACACACCAAATTGTCCAGTGATTGAAGCTCATTCAATGTGAATAGCCAACATTACTACACTGTGACGGTAACCCTGTCCCTAACCCACTATCCCAAACCCTAAACCTAGCCCTAACCTGAGCCTGAACCCTACCTAGCCTAAAACCTTATCCTAACCCTAACCATGAACAGAGCCCCAATTCTCTAACCCTAATACCAGAACTAATCTCAATGACGTCATCACTCCCAGCTGGTCCCCTGGCCAAATCATTATCACCTGGGAGCAATTAAGCCTGCCCACGTGGCCCCTCCTCCTTGGTGACGTCATCACTTCCGGTTTAATGGCCTAACCAGGCTTCTTTCAAAATTTCCAACTCATTGTCCCGGAATAATAAATGTAACCAGTATCCAACTCGGTTCTATCTTCTTTGAACAAGATTTCCTTGTCAGGAAACAATGTGTTACAGATATTAAGGCCCTTTATTCACGTATTCCTAGTGTTTGAAGCACTTTCTTAGATATTAACCTAGGTTATCATTGTGAATTTCCCGAGTTGGAGTCTCTCTCTTCCAGTGTCTCAAGCTTTCTCATTGCGAATTCTAATTTGGTAAAACAACCTTTTTTACAAATATACCAGCACTTTCAACATTATTACCACTTGAAAGTCTATCCAACCTTTCACAGCGCTTTGGATACAAATTCTCAGTATTTCAAAATTCAGCAGAGATGTTAGGGTTCTTAAACGTATTCCAGGAGTTCTAGAGACACTCTGCCATTCCCCTGGTCTGTTGTTTTGAGCTATGAGACTTTTCATTTTAACACGGGTGTCATACCGGCTTTTTAAAGGCACAGTAAAACCTTACTTGGAACCCTAGCCTAACTAACATTTTTATTTCATAGTGTTCTCAATACTTTCATACTGTTCGATAGCTCTAGGAAAATGAGTTTTTCAGTGTTTCACCAAAACCTTTTTCCGAAAACGCCAACTCCTTTTGACGGGAAAAATAAATGTAAACAGTGTCGCACTCGGTTCTCAGCTGTTTGAACAAGATTTCCCAGTTACAAAATTGTGCTGTTCAGATATTCAGTCTATTGGAATATGTATTCCTATTGTGTGAAGCACATTTCTCAATATTTCCCTGGTCTGGAGTCGTAAATTCTGAGTGCTACACCAAAATATCCAGTGATTGAAGCTCATTCATTGTGAATAGCCAACATTACTACACGGTGACCTTAACCCTGTCCCTAACCCTCTATCCCAAACCCTAAACCTAGCCCTAACCTGAGCCTGAACCCTACCTAGCCCAAAACCTTATCCTAACCCTAACCATGAACAGAGCCCCAATTCTCTAACCCTAATACCAGAACTAATCTCGATGACGTCATCACTCCCAGCTGGTCCCCTGGCCAAATCATTATCACCTGGGATCAATTAAGCCTGCCCACGTGGCCCCTCCCCCTTGGTGACGTCATCACTTCCGGTTTAATGGCCTAAGCAGGCTTCTTTCAAAATGGACAACTCATAGTCCCTGATTAATAAATGTAACCAGTATCCAACTCGGTTCTATCTTCTTTGAACACGATTTCCTTGTCAGGAAACAATGTGTTACAGATATTAAGGCCCTTTATTCATGTATTCCTAGTGTTTGAAGCACTTTCTTAGATATTAACCTAGGTTATCATTGTGAATTTCCCAGTTGGAGTCTCTCTCTTCCAGTGTCTCAAGCTTTCTCATTGTGAATTCTAATTTGGTAAAACAACCTTTTTTACAAATATACCAGCACTTTCAACATCATTACCACTTGAAAGTCTATCCTACCTTTCACAGCGCTTTGGATACAAATTCTCAGTATTTCAAAATTCAGTAGAGATGTTCGGGTTCTAAAACGTATTCCAGGAGTTCTAGAGACACTCTGCCATTCCCCTGGTCTGTTGTTTTGAGCTATGAGACTTTTCATTTTAACACGGGTGTCATACCGGCTTTTTAAAGGCACAGTAAAGCATTACTTGGAACCCTAGCCTAACTAGCATTTTTATTTCATAGTGTTCTCAATACTTTCATACTGTTCGTTAGCTCTAGGAAAATGAGTTTTTCAGTGTTTCACCAAAACCTTTTCCCGAAAACGCCAACTCCTTTTGACGGGAAAAATAAATGTAAACAGTGTCACACTCGGTTCTCAGCTGTTTGAACAAGATTTCCCAGTGACAAAATTGTGCTGTTCAGATATTCAGTCTATTGGAATATGTATTCCTATTGTGTGAAGCACATTTCTAAATATTTCCCTAGTCTGGAGTCGTAAGTTCTGAGTGCTACACACCAAATGGTGAAGTGATTGAAGCTCATTCATTGTGAATAGCCAACATTACTACACTGTGACCGTAACCCTGTCCCTAACCCTCTATCGCAAACCCTAAACCTAGCCTAACCTGAGCCTGAACCCTACCTAGCCCAAAACCTTATCCTAACCCTAACCATGAACAGAGCCCCAATTCTCCAACCCTAATACCAGAACTAATCTCGATGACGTCATCACTCCCAGCTGGTCCCCTGGCCAAATCATTGTCACCTGGGATCAATTAAGCCTGCCCACGTGGCCCCTCCCCCTTGGTGCAGTCATCACTTCCGGCTTAATGGCCTAACCAGGCTTCTTTCAAAATCGCCAACTCATTGTCCCGGAATAATAAATGTAACCAGTACCCAACTCGGTTCTATGTTCTTTGACACGATTTCCTTGTCAGGAAACAATGTGTTACAGATATTAAGGCCCTTTATTCACGTGTTCCTAGTGTTTGAAGCACTTTCTTAGATATTAAGCTAGGTTATCACAGTGAATTTCCCGAGTTGGAGTCTCTCTCTTCCAGTGTCTCAAGCTTTTTCATTGTGAATTCTAATTTGGTAAAACAACCTTTTTTACAAATATACCAGCACTTTCAACATTATTACCACTTGAAAGTCTATCCTACCTTTCACAGCGCTTTCGATACAAATTCTCAGTATTTCAAAATTCAGTAGAGATGTTCGGGTTCTAAAACGTATTCCAGGAGTGCTAGAGACACTCTGCCATTCCCCTGGTCTGTTGTTTTGAACTATGAGACTTTTCATTTTAACACGGGTGTCATACCGGCTTTTTAAAGGCACAGTAAAACATTACTTGGAACCCTAGCCTAACTAACATTTTTATTTCATAGTGTTCCAATACTTTCATACTATTCGATAGCTCTAGGAAAATGAGTTTTTCAGTGTTTCATCAACATCTTTTCCCGAAAACGCCAACTCATTTTGACGGGAAAAATAAATGTAAACAGTCTCACACTCGGTTCTCAAGTGTTTGAACAAGATTTCCCAGTGACAAAATTGTGCTGTTAAGGTATTCAGTCTATTGGAATATGTATTCCTATTGTGTGAAGCACATTTCTAAATATTTGCCTAGTCTGGAGTCGTAAGTTCTGAGTGCTACACACCAAATTGTCCAGTGATTGCAGCTCACTCATTGTGAATAGCCAACATTACTACACTGTGACCGTAACCCTGTCCCTAACCCTCTATCGCAAACCCTAAACCTAGCCCTAACCTGAGCCTGAACCCTACCTAGCCCAAAACCTTATCCTAACCCTAACCATGAACAGAGCCCCAATTCTCTAACCCTAATACCAGAACTAATCTCGATGACGTCATCTCTCCCAGCTGGTCCCCTGGCCAAATCATTATCACCAGGGATCAATTAAGCCTGCCCACGTGGCCCCTCCTCCTTGGTGACGTCATCAATTCAGGTTTAATATGCCTAACCAGGCTTGTTTCAAAATTGCCAACTCATTGTTCCGGAATAATAAATGTAACCAGTATCCACCTCGGTTCTATGTTCTTTGAACACGATTTCCTTGTCAGGAAACAATGTGTTACAGATATTAAGGCCCTTTATTCACGTATTCCTAGTGTTTGAAGCCCTTTCTTAGATATTAAGCTAGGTTATCACTGTGAATTTCCCGAGTTGGAGTCTCTCTCTTCCAGTGTCTCAAGCTTTTTAAATTGTGAATTCTAATTTGGTAAAACAACCTTTTTTACAAATATACCAGCACTTTCAACATTATTCCCACTTGAAAGTCTATCCTACCTTTCACAGCGCTTTGGATACAAATTCTCAGTATTTCAAAATTCAGTAGATCTACTCGGGTTCTAAAACGTATTCCAGGAGTTCTAGAGACACTCTGCCATTCCCCTGGTCTGTTGTTTTGAGCTATGAGACTTTTCATTTTAACACAGGTGTCATAACGGCTTTTTAAAGGCACAGTAAAACATTACTTGGAACCCTAGCCTAACTAACATTTTTATTTCATAATGTTCCAATACTTTCATACTATTCGATAGCTCTAGGAAAATGAGTTTTTCAGTGTTTCATCAACACCTTTTCCCGAAAACGCCAACTCATTTTGACGGGAAAAATAAATGTAAACAGTGTCACACTCGGTTATCAGCTGTTTGAACAAGATTTCCCAGTGACAAATTGTGCTGTTCAGATATTCAGTCTATTGGAATATGTATTCCTATTGTGTGAAGCACATTTCTAAATATTTCCCTAGTCTGGAGTCGTAAGTTCTGAGTGCTACACACCAAATTGTCCAGTGATTGAAGCTCATTCATTGTGAATAGCCAACATTACTACACTGTGACCGTAACCCTGTCCCTAACCCTCTATCCCAAACCCTAAACCTAGCCCTTACCTGAGCCTGAACCCTACCTAGCCCAAAACCTTATCCTAACCCTAACCATGAACAGAGCCCCAATTCTCCAACCCTAATACCAGAACTAATCTCGATGACGTCATCACTCCCAGCTGGTCCCCTGGCCAAATCATTATCACCTGGGATCAATTAAGCCTGCCCACGTGGCCCCTCCCCCTTGGTGCAGTCATCACTTCCGGTTTAATGGCCTAACCAGGCTTCTTTCAAAATCGCCAAATCATTGTCCCGGAATAATAAATGTAACCAGTATCCACCTTGGTTCTATGTTCTTTGAACACGATTTCCTTGTCAGGAAACAATGTGTTACAGATATTAATCCCTTTATTCACGTATTCCTAGTGTTTGAAGCACTTTCTTAGATATTAAGCTAGGTTATCACTGTGAATTTCCCGAGTTGGAGTCTCTCTCTTCTAGTGTCTCAAGCTTTTTCATTGTGAATTCTAATTTGGTACAACAACCTTTTTTACAAATATACCAGCACTTTCAACATTATTCCCACTTGAAAGTCTATCCTACCTTTCACAGCGCTTTGGGTACAAATTCTCAGTATTTCAAAATTCAGTAGATCTATTCGGGTTCTAAAACGTATTCCAGGAGTTCTAGAGACACTCTGCCATTCCCCTGGTCTGTTGTTTTGAGCTATGAGACTTTTCATTTTAACACGGGTGTCATACCGGCTTTTTAAAGGCACAGTAAAACATTACTTGGAACCCTAGCCTAACTAACATTTTTATTTCATAGTGTTCCAATACTTTCATACTATTCGATAGCTCTAGGAAAATGAGTTTTTCAGTGTTTCATCAACACCTTTTCCCGAAAACGCCAACTCATTTTGACGGGAAAAATAAATGTAAACAGTGTCACACTCCGTTATCAGCTGTTTGAACAAGATTTCCCAGTGACAAAATTGTGCTGTTCAGATATTCAGTCTATTGTAATATGTATTCCTATTGTGTGAAGCACATTTCTAAATATTTCCCTAGTCTGGAGTCGTAAGTTCTGAGTGCTACACACCAAATTGTCCAGTGATTGAAGCTCATTCATTGTGAATAGCCAACATTACTACACTGTGACCGTAACCCTGTCCCTAACCCTCTATCGCAAACCCTAAACCTAGCCTAACCTGAGCCTGAATCCTACCTAGCCCAAAACCTTATCCTAACCCTAACCATGAACAGAGCCCCAATTCTCCAACCCTAATACCAGAACTAATCTCGATGACGTCATCACTCCCAGCTGGTCCCCTGGCCAAATCATTGTCACCTGGGATCAATTAAGCCTGCCCACGTGGCCCCTCCCCCTTGGTGCAGTCATCACTTCCGGCTTAATGGCCTAACCAGGCTTCTTTCAAAATCGCCAACTCATTGTCCCGGAATAATAAATGTAACCAGTACCCAACTCGGTTCTATGTTCTTTGACACGATTTCCTTGTCAGGAAACAATGTGTTACAGATATTAAGGCCCTTTATTCACGTGTTCCTAGTGTTTGAAGCACTTTCTTAGATATTAAGCTAGGTTATCACAGTGAATTTCCCGAGTTGGAGTCTCTCTCTTCCAGTGTCTCAAGCTTTTTCATTGTGAATTCTAATTTGGTAAAACAACCTTTTTTACAAATATACCAGCACTTTCAACATTATTACCACTTGAAAGTCTATCCTACCTTTCACAGCGCTTTCGATACAAATTCTCAGTATTTCAAAATTCAGTAGAGATGTTCGGGTTCTAAAACGTATTCCAGGAGTGCTAGAGACACTCTGCCATTCCCCTGGTCTGTTGTTTTGAACTATGAGACTTTTCATTTTAACACGGGTGTCATACCGGCTTTTTAAAGGCACAGTAAAACATTACTTGGAACCCTAGCCTAACTAACATTTTTATTTCATAGTGTTCCAATACTTTCATACTATTCGATAGCTCTAGGAAAATGAGTTTTTCAGTGTTTCATCAACATCTTTTCCCGAAAACGCCAACTCATTTTGACGGGAAAAATAAATGTAAACAGTCTCACACTCGGTTCTCAAGTGTTTGAACAAGATTTCCCAGTGACAAAATTGTGCTGTTAAGGTATTCAGTCTATTGGAATATGTATTCCTATTGTGTGAAGCACATTTCTAAATATTTGCCTAGTCTGGAGTCGTAAGTTCTGAGTGCTACACACCAAATTGTCCAGTGATTGCAGCTCACTCATTGTGAATAGCCAACATTACTACACTGTGACCGTAACCCTGTCCCTAACCCTCTATCGCAAACCCTAAACCTAGCCCTAACCTGAGCCTGAACCCTACCTAGCCCAAAACCTTATCCTAACCCTAACCATGAACAGAGCCCCAATTCTCTAACCCTAATACCAGAACTAATCTCGATGACGTCATCTCTCCCAGCTGGTCCCCTGGCCAAATCATTATCACCAGGGATCAATTAAGCCTGCCCACGTGGCCCCTCCTCCTTGGTGACGTCATCAATTCAGGTTTAATATGCCTAACCAGGCTTGTTTCAAAATTGCCAACTCATTGTTCCGGAATAATAAATGTAACCAGTATCCACCTCGGTTCTATGTTCTTTGAACACGATTTCCTTGTCAGGAAACAATGTGTTACAGATATTAAGGCCCTTTATTCACGTATTCCTAGTGTTTGAAGCCCTTTCTTAGATATTAAGCTAGGTTATCACTGTGAATTTCCCGAGTTGGAGTCTCTCTCTTCCAGTGTCTCAAGCTTTTTAAATTGTGAATTCTAATTTGGTAAAACAACCTTTTTTACAAATATACCAGCACTTTCAACATTATTCCCACTTGAAAGTCTATCCTACCTTTCACAGCGCTTTGGATACAAATTCTCAGTATTTCAAAATTCAGTAGATCTACTCGGGTTCTAAAACGTATTCCAGGAGTTCTAGAGACACTCTGCCATTCCCCTGGTCTGTTGTTTTGAGCTATGAGACTTTTCATTTTAACACAGGTGTCATAACGGCTTTTTAAAGGCACAGTAAAACATTACTTGGAACCCTAGCCTAACTAACATTTTTATTTCATAATGTTCCAATACTTTCATACTATTCGATAGCTCTAGGAAAATGAGTTTTTCAGTGTTTCATCAACACCTTTTCCCGAAAACGCCAACTCATTTTGACGGGAAAAATAAATGTAAACAGTGTCACACTCGGTTATCAGCTGTTTGAACAAGATTTCCCAGTGACAAATTGTGCTGTTCAGATATTCAGTCTATTGGAATATGTATTCCTATTGTGTGAAGCACATTTCTAAATATTTCCCTAGTCTGGAGTCGTAAGTTCTGAGTGCTACACACCAAATTGTCCAGTGATTGAAGCTCATTCATTGTGAATAGCCAACATTACTACACTGTGACCGTAACCCTGTCCCTAACCCTCTATCCCAAACCCTAAACCTAGCCCTTACCTGAGCCTGAACCCTACCTAGCCCAAAACCTTATCCTAACCCTAACCATGAACAGAGCCCCAATTCTCCAACCCTAATACCAGAACTAATCTCGATGACGTCATCACTCCCAGCTGGTCCCCTGGCCAAATCATTATCACCTGGGATCAATTAAGCCTGCCCACGTGGCCCCTCCCCCTTGGTGCAGTCATCACTTCCGGTTTAATGGCCTAACCAGGCTTCTTTCAAAATCGCCAAATCATTGTCCCGGAATAATAAATGTAACCAGTATCCACCTTGGTTCTATGTTCTTTGAACACGATTTCCTTGTCAGGAAACAATGTGTTACAGATATTAATCCCTTTATTCACGTATTCCTAGTGTTTGAAGCACTTTCTTAGATATTAAGCTAGGTTATCACTGTGAATTTCCCGAGTTGGAGTCTCTCTCTTCTAGTGTCTCAAGCTTTTTCATTGTGAATTCTAATTTGGTACAACAACCTTTTTTACAAATATACCAGCACTTTCAACATTATTCCCACTTGAAAGTCTATCCTACCTTTCACAGCGCTTTGGGTACAAATTCTCAGTATTTCAAAATTCAGTAGATCTATTCGGGTTCTAAAACGTATTCCAGGAGTTCTAGAGACACTCTGCCATTCCCCTGGTCTGTTGTTTTGAGCTATGAGACTTTTCATTTTAACACGGGTGTCATACCGGCTTTTTAAAGGCACAGTAAAACATTACTTGGAACCCTAGCCTAACTAACATTTTTATTTCATAGTGTTCCAATACTTTCATACTATTCGATAGCTCTAGGAAAATGAGTTTTTCAGTGTTTCATCAACACCTTTTCCCGAAAACGCCAACTCATTTTGACGGGAAAAATAAATGTAAACAGTGTCACACTCCGTTATCAGCTGTTTGAACAAGATTTCCCAGTGACAAAATTGTGCTGTTCAGATATTCAGTCTATTGTAATATGTATTCCTATTGTGTGAAGCACATTTCTAAATATTTCCCTAGTCTGGAGTCGTAAGTTCTGAGTGCTACACACCAAATTGTCCAGTGATTGAAGCTCATTCATTGTGAATAGCCAACATTACTACACTGTGACCGTAACCCTGTCCCTAACCCTCTATCCCAAACCCTAAACCTAGCCCTTACCTGAGCCTGAATCCTACCTAGCCCAAAACCTTATCCTAACCCTAACCATGAACAGAGCCCCAATTCTCCAACCCTAATACCAGAACTAATCTCGATGACGTCATCACTCCCAGCTGGTCCCCTGGCCAAATCATTATCACCTGGGATCAATTAAGCCTCCCCACGTGGCCCCTCCCCCTTGTTGACGTCATCACTTCCGGTTTAATGGCCTAATCAGGCTTCTTTCAAAATGGCCAAATCATTGTCCCGGAATAATAAATGTAACCAGTATCCACCTGGGTTCTATGTTCTTTGAACACGATTTCCTTGTCAGGAAACAATGTGTTACAGATATTAATCTCTTTATTCACGTATTCCTAGTGTTTGAAGCACTTTCTTAGATATTAAGCTAGGTTATCACTGTGAATTTCCCGAGTTGGAGTCTCTCTCTTCTAGTGTCTCAAGCTTTTTCATTGTGAATTCTAATTTGGTACAACAACCTTTTTTACAAATATACCAGCACTTTCAACATTATTCCCACTTGAAAGTCTATCCTACCTTTCACAGCGCTTTGGGTACAAATTCTCAGTATTTCAAAATTCAGTAGATCTATTCGGGTTCTAAAACGTATTCCAGGAGTTCTAGAGACACTCTGCCATTCCCCTGGTCTGTTGTTTTGAGCTATGAGACTTTTCATTTTAACACGGGTGTCATACCGGCTTTTTAAAGGCACAGTAAAACATTACTTGGAACCCTAGCCTAACTAACATTTTTATTTCATAGTGTTCCAATACTTTCATACTATTCGATAGCTCTAGGAAAATGAGTTTTTCAGTGTTTCATCAACACCTTTTCCCGAAAACGCCAACTCATTTTGACGGGAAAAATAAATGTAAACAGTGTCACACTCCGTTATCAGCTGTTTGAACAAGATTTCCCAGTGACAAAATTGTGCTGTTCAGATATTCAGTCTATTGGAATATGTATTCCTATTGTGTGAAGCACATTTCTAAATATTTCCCTAGTCTGGAGTCGTAAGTTCTGAGTGCTACACACCAAATTGTCCAGTGATTGAAGCTCATTCATTGTGAATAGCCAACATTACTACACTGTGACCGTAACCCTGTCCCTAACCCTCTATCCCAAACCCTAAACCTAGCCCTTACCTGAGCCTGAATCCTACCTAGCCCAAAACCTTATCCTAACCCTAACCATGAACAGAGCCCCAATTCTCCAACCCTAATACCAGAACTAATCTCGATGACGTCATCACTCCCAGCTGGTCCCCTGGCCAAATCATTATCACCTGGGATCAATTAAGCCTGCCCACGTGGCCCCTCCCCCTTGGTGACGTCATCACTTCCGGTTTAATGGCCTAACCAGGCTTCTTTCAAAATCGCCAACTCATTGTCCCGGAATAATAAATGTAACCAGTATCCAACTCGGTTCTATGTTCTTTGAACACGATTTCCTTGTCAGGAAACAATGTGTTACAGATATTAAGGCCCATTATTCACGTATTCCTAGTGTTTGAAGCACTTTCTTAGATATTAACCTAGGTTATCACTGTGAATTTCCCGAGTTGGAGTCTCTCTCTTCCAGTGTCTCAAGCTTCTTAAATTGTGAATTCTAATTTGGTAAAACAAACTTTTTTACAAATATACCAGCACTTTCAACATTATTCCCACTTGAAAGTCTATCCTACCTTTCACAGCGCTTTGGATACAAATTCTCAGTATTTCAAAATTCAGTAGAGCTGTTCGGGTTCTAAAACGTATTCCAGGAGTTCTAGAGACACTCTGCCATTCCCCTGGTCTGTTGTTTTGAGCTATGAGACTTTTCATTTTAACACGGGTGTCATACCGGCTTTTTAAAGGCACAGTAAAACATTACTTGGAACCCTAGCCTAACTAACATTTTTATTTCATAGTGTTCCAATACTTTCATACTATTCGATATCTCTAGGAAAATGAGTTTTTCAGTGTTTCATCAACACCTTTTCCCGAAAACGCCAACTCATTTTGACGGGAAAAATAAATGTAAACAGTGTCACACTCCGTTATCAGCTGTTTGAACAAGATTTCCCAGTGACAAAATTGTGCTGTTCAGGTATTCAGTCTATTGGAATATGTATTCCTATTGTGTGAAGCACATTTCTAAATATTTCCCTAGTCTGGAGTCATAAGTTCTGAGTGCTACACACCAAATTGTCCAGTGATTGAAGCTCATTCATTGTGAATAGCCAACATTACTACACTGTGACCGTAACCCTGTCCCTAACCTTCTATCCCAAACCCTAAACGTAGCCCTTCCCTGAGCCTGAACCCTACCTAGCCCAAAACCTTATCCTAACCCTAACCGTGAACAGAGCCCCAATTCTCCAACCCTAATACCAGAACTAATCTCGATGACGTCATCACTCCCAGCTGGTCCCCTGGCCAAATCATTATCACCTGGGATCAATTAAGCCTGCCCACGTGGCCCCTCCCCCTTGGTGATGTCATCACTTCCGGTTTAATGGCCTAACCAGGCTTCTTTCAAAATCGCCAACTCATTGTCCCGGAATAATAAATGTAACCAGTATCCAACTCGGTTCTATGTTCTTTGAACACGATTTCCTTGTCAGGAAACAATGTGTTACAGATATTAAGGCCCTTTATTCACGTATTCCTAGGGTTGAAGCACTTTCTTAGATATTAACCTAGGTTATCACTGTGAATTTCCCGAGTTGGAGTCTCTCTCTTCCAGTGTCTCAAGCTTCTTAAATTGTGAATTCTAATTTGGTAAAACAAACTTTTTTACAAATATACCAGCACTTTCAACATTATTCCCACTTGAAAGTCTATCCTACCTTTCACAGCGCTTTGGATACAAATTCTCAGTATTTCAAAATTCAGTAGAGATGTTCGGGTTCTAAAACGTATTCCAGGAGTTCTAGAGACACTCTGCCATTCCCCTGGTCTGTTGTTTTGAGCTATGAGACTTTTCATTTTAACACGGGTGTCATACCGGCTTTTTAAAGGCACAGTAAAACATTACTTGGAACCCTAGCCTAACTAACATTTTTATTTCATAGTGTTCCAATACTTTCATACTATTCGATAGCTCTAGGAAAATGAGTTTTTCAGTGTTTCATCAACACCTTTTCCCGAAAACGCCAACTCATTTTGACGGGAAAAATAAATGTAAACAGTGTCACACTCCGTTATCAGCTGTTTGAACAAGATTTCCCAGTGACAAAATTGTGCTGTTCAGATATTCAGTCTATTGGAATATGTATTCCTATTGTGTGAAGCACATTTCTAAATATTTCCCTAGTCTGGAGTCGTAAGTTCTGAGTGCTACACACCAAATTGTCCAGTGATTGAAGCTCATTCATTGTGAATAGCCAACATTACTACACTGTGACCGTAACCCTGTCCCTAACCCTCTATCCCAAACCCTAAACCTAGCCCTTACCTGAGCCTGAATCCTACCTAGCCCAAAACCTTATCCTAACCCTAACCATGAACAGAGCCCCAATTCTCCAACCCTAATACCAGAACTAATCTTGATGACGTCATCACTCCCAGCTGGTCCCCTGGCCAAATCATTATCACCTGGGATCAATTAAGCCTGCCCACGTGGCCCCTCCCCCTTGTTGACGTCATCACTTCCGGTTTAATGGCCTAATCAGGCTTCTTTCAAAATCGCCAAATCATTGTCCCGGAATAATAAATGTAACCAGTATCCACCTTGGTTCTATGTTCTTTGAACACGATTTCCTTGTCAGGAAACAATGTGTTACAGATATTAATCTCTTTATTCACGTATTCCTAGTGTTTGAAGCACTTTCTTAGATATTAAGCTAGGTTATCACTGTGAATTTCCCGAGTTGGAGTCTCTCTCTTCTAGTGTCTCAAGCTTTTTCATTGTGAATTCTAATTTGGTACAACAACCTTTTTTACAAATATACCAGCACTTTCAACATTATTCCCACTTGAAAGTCTATCCTACCTTTCACAGCGCTTTGGGTACAAATTCTCAGTATTTCAAAATTCAGTAGATCTATTCGGGTTCTAAAACGTATTCCAGGAGTTCTAGAGACACTCTGCCATTCCCCTGGTCTGTTGTTTTGAGCTATGAGACTTTTCATTTTAACACGGGTGTCATACCGGCTTTTTAAAGGCACAGTAAAACATTACTTGGAACCCTAGCCTAACTAACATTTTTATTTCATAGTGTTCCAATACTTTCATACTATTCGATAGCTCTAGGAAAATGAGTTTTTCAGTGTTTCATCAACACCTTTTCCCGAAAACGCCAACTCATTTTGACGGGAAAAATAAATGTAAACAGTGTCACACTCCGTTATCAGCTGTTTGAACAAGATTTCCCAGTGACAAAATTGTGCTGTTCAGATATTCAGTCTATTGGAATATGTATTCCTATTGTGTGAAGCACATTTCTAAATATTTCCCTAGTCTGGAGTCGTAAGTTCTGAGTGCTACACACCAAATTGTCCAGTGATTGAAGCTCATTCATTGTGAATAGCCAACATTACTACACTGTGACCGTAACCCTGTCCCTAACCCTCTATCCCAAACCCTAAACCTAGCCCTTACCTGAGCCTGAACCCTACCTAGCCCAAAACCTTATCCTAACCCTAACCATGAACAGAGCCCCAATTCTCCAACCCTAATACCAGAACTAATCTCGATGACGTCATCACTCCCAGCTGGTCCCCTGGCCAAATCATTATCACCTGGGATCAATTAAGCCTGCCCACGTGGCCCCTCCCCCTTGGTGACGTCATCACTTCCGGTTTAATGGCCTAACCAGGCTTCTTTCAAAATCGCCAACTCATTGTCCCGGAATAATAAATGTAACCAGTATCCAACTCGGTTCTATGTTCTTTGAACACGATTTCCTTGTCAGGAAACAATGTGTTACAGATATTAAGGCCCTTTATTCACGTATTCCTAGTGTTTGAAGCACTTTCTTAGATATTAACCTAGGTTATCACTGTGAATTTCCCGAGTTGGAGTCTCTCTCTTCCAGTGTCTCAAGCTTCTTAAATTGTGAATTCTAATTTGGTAAAGCAAACTTTTTTACAAATATACCAGCACTTTCAACATTATTCCCACTTGAAAGTCTATCCTACCTTTCACAGCGCTTTGGATACAAATTCTCAGTATTTCAAAATTCAGTAGAGCTGTTCGGGTTCTAAAACGTATTCCAGGAGTTCTAGAGACACTCTGCCATTCCCCTGGTCTGTTGTTTTGAGCTATGAGACTTTTCATTTTAACACGGGTGTCATACCGGCTTTTTAAAGGCACAGTAAAACATTACTTGGAACCCTAGCCTAACTAACATTTTTATTTCATAATGTTCCAATACTTTCATACTATTCGATAGCTCTAGGAAAATGAGTTTTTCAGTGTTTCATCAACACCTTTTCCCGAAAACGCCAACTCATTTTGACGGGAAAAATAAATGTAAACAGTGTCACACTCGGTTATCAGCTGTTTGAACAAGATTTCCCAGTGACAAATTGTGCTGTTCAGATATTCAGACTATTGGAATATGTATTCCTATTGTGTGAAGCACATTTCTAAATATTTCCCTAGTCTGGAGTCGTAAGTTCTGAGTGCTACACACCAAATTGTCCAGTGATTGAAGCTCATTCATTGTGAATAGCCAACATTACTACACTGTGACCGTAACCCTGTCCCTAACCCTCTATCCCAAACCCTAAACCTAGCCCTTACCTGAGCCTGAACCCTACCTAGCCCAAAACCTTATCCTAACCCTAACCATGAACAGAGCCCCAATTCTCCAACCCTAATACCAGAACTAATCTCGATGACGTCATCACTCCCAGCTGTTCCCCTGGCAAAATCATTATCACCTGGGATCAATTAAGCCTGCCCACGTGGCCCCTCCCCCTTGGTGACATCATCACTTCCGGTTTAATGGCCTAACCAGGCTTCTTTCAAAATCGCCAACTCATTGTCCTGGAATAATAAATGTAACCAGTATCCAACTCGGTTCTATGTTCTTTGAACACGATATCCTTGTCAGGAAACAATGTGTTACAGATATTAAGGCCCTTTATTCACGTATTCCTAGTGTTTGAAGCACTTTCTTAGATATTAACCTAGGTTATCACTGTGAATTTCCCGAGTTGGAGTCTCTCTCTTCCAGTGTCTCAAGCTTCTTAAATTGTGAATTCTAATTTGGTAAAACAAACTTTTTTACAAATATACCAGCACTTTCAACATTATTCCCACTTGAAAGTCTATCCTACCTTTCACAGCGCTTTGGATACAAATTCTCAGTATTTCAAAATTCAGTAGAGATGTTCGGGTTCTAAAACGTATTCCAGGAGTTCTAGAGACACTCTGCCATTCCCCTGGTCTGTTGTTTTGAGCTATGAAACTTTTCATTTTAACACAGGTGTCATACCGGCTTTTTAAAGGCACAGTAAAACATTACTTGGAACCCTAGCCTAACTAACATTTTTATTTCATAGTGTTTCAATACTTTCATACTGTTCGATAGCTCTAGGAAAATGAGTTTTTCATTGTTTCATCAAAACCTTTTCCCGAAAACGCCAACTCCTTTTGACGGAAAAATAAATGTAAACAGTCTCACACTTGGTTCTCAGCTGTTTGAACAAGATTTCCCAGTGACAAAATTGTGCTGTTCAGATATTCAGTCTATTGGAATATGTATTCCTATTGTGTGAAGCACATTTCTAAATATTTGCCTAGTCTGGAGTCTTAAGTTCTGAGTGCTACACACCAAATTGTCCAGTGATTGAAGCTCACTCATTGTGAATAGCCAACATTACTACACTGTGACCGTAACCCTGTCCCTAACCCTCTATCGCAAACCCTAAACCTAGCCTAACCTGAGCCTGAACCCTACCTAGCCCAAAACCTTATCCTAACCCTAACCATGAACAGAGCCCCAATTCTCCAACCCTAATACCAGAACTAATCTCGATGACGTCATCACTCCCAGCTGGTCCCCTGGCCAAATCATTATCACCTGGGATCAATTAAGCCTGCCCACGTGGCCCCTCCCCCTTGGTGCAGTCATCACTTCCGGTTTAATGGCCTAACCAGGCTTCTTTCAAAATCGCCAAATCATTGTCCCGGAATAATAAATGTAACCAGTATCCACCTTGGTTCTATGTTCTTTGAACACGATTTCTTTGTCAGGAAACAATGTGTTACAGATATTAATCCCTTTATTCACGTATTCCTAGTGTTTGAAGCACTTTCTTAGATATTAAGCTAGGTTATCACTGTGAATTTCCCGAGTTGGAGTCTCTCTCTTCTAGTGTCTCAAGCTTTTTCATTGTGAATTCTAATTTGGTACAACAACCTTTTTTACAAATATACCAGCACTTTCAACATTATTCCCACTTGAAAGTCTATCCTACCTTTCACAGCGCTTTGGGTACAAATTCTCAGTATTTCAAAATTCAGTAGATCTATTCGGGTTCTAAAACGTATTCCAGGAGTTCTAGAGACACTCTGCCATTCCCCTGGTCTGTTGTTTTGAGCTATGAGACTTTTCATTTTAACACGGGTGTCATACCGGCTTTTTAAAGGCACAGTAAAACATTACTTGGAACCCTAGCCTAACTAACATTTTTATTTCATAGTGTTCCAATACTTTCATACTATTCGATAGCTCTAGGAAAATGAGTTTTTCAGTGTTTCATCAACACCTTTTCCCGAAAACGCCAACTCATTTTGACGGGAAAAATAAATGTAAACAGTGTCACACTCCGTTATCAGCTGTTTGAACAAGATTTCCCAGTGACAAAATTGTGCTGTTCAGATATTCAGTCTATTGTAATATGTATTCCTATTGTGTGAAGCACATTTCTAAATATTTCCCTAGTCTGGAGTCGTAAGTTCTGAGTGCTACACACCAAATTGTCCAGTGATTGAAGCTCATTCATTGTGAATAGCCAACATTACTACACTGTGACCGTAACCCTGTCCCTAACCCTCTATCCCAAACCCTAAACCTAGCCCTTACCTGAGCCTGAATCCTACCTAGCCCAAAACCTTATCCTAACCCTAACCATGAACAGAGCCCCAATTCTCCAACCCTAATACCAGAACTAATCTCGATGACGTCATCACTCCCAGCTGGTCCCCTGGCCAAATCATTATCACCTGGGATCAATTAAGCCTGCCCACGTGGCCCCTCCCCCTTGTTGACGTCATCACTTCCGGTTTAATGGCCTAATCAGGCTTCTTTCAAAATCGCCAAATCATTGTCCCGGAATAATAAATGTAACCAGTATCCACCTTGGTTCTATGTTCTTTGAACACGATTTCCTTGTCAGGAAACAATGTGTTACAGATATTAATCTCTTTATTCACGTATTCCTAGTGTTTGAAGCACTTTCTTAGATATTAAGCTAGGTTATCACTGTGAATTTCCCGAGTTGGAGTCTCTCTCTTCTAGTGTCTCAAGCTTTTTCATTGTGAATTCTAATTTGGTACAACAACCTTTTTTACAAATATACCAGCACTTTCAACATTATTCCCACTTGAAAGTCTATCCTACCTTTCACAGCGCTTTGGGTACAAATTCTCAGTATTTCAAAATTCAGTAGATCTATTCGGGTTCTAAAACGTATTCCAGGAGTTCTAGAGACACTCTGCCATTCCCCTGGTCTGTTGTTTTGAGCTATGAGACTTTTCATTTTAACACGGGTGTCATACCGGCTTTTTAAAGGCACAGTAAAACATTACTTGGAACCCTAGCCTAACTAACATTTTTATTTCATAGTGTTCCAATACTTTCATACTATTCGATAGCTCTAGGAAAATGAGTTTTTCAGTGTTTCATCAACACCTTTTCCCGAAAACGCCAACTCATTTTGACGGGAAAAATAAATGTAAACAGTGTCACACTCCGTTATCAGCTGTTTGAACAAGATTTCCCAGTGACAAAATTGTGCTGTTCAGATATTCAGTCTATTGGAATATGTATTCCTATTGTGTGAAGCACATTTCTAAATATTTCCCTAGTCTGGAGTCGTAAGTTCTGAGTGCTACACACCAAATTGTCCAGTGATTGAAGCTCATTCATTGTGAATAGCCAACATTACTACACTGTGACCGTAACCCTGTCCCTAACCCTCTATCCCAAACCCTAAACCTAGCCCTTACCTGAGCCTGAATCCTACCTAGCCCAAAACCTTATCCTAACCCTAACCATGAACAGAGCCCCAATTCTCCAACCCTAATACCAGAACTAATCTCGATGACGTCATCACTCCCAGCTGGTCCCCTGGCCAAATCATTATCACCTGGGATCAATTAAGCCTGCCCACGTGGCCCCTCCCCCTTGGTGACGTCATCACTTCCGGTTTAATGGCCTAACCAGGCTTCTTTCAAAATCGCCAACTCATTGTCCCGGAATAATAAATGTAACCAGTATCCAACTCGGTTCTATGTTCTTTGAACACGATTTCCTTGTCAGGAAACAATGTGTTACAGATATTAAGGCCCTTTATTCACGTATTCCTAGTGTTTGAAGCACTTTCTTAGATATTAACCTAGGTTATCACTGTGAATTTCCCGAGTTGGAGTCTCTCTCTTCCAGTGTCTCAAGCTTCTTAAATTGTGAATTCTAATTTGGTAAAACAAACTTTTTTACAAATATACCAGCACTTTCAACATTATTCCCACTTGAAAGTCTATCCTACCTTTCACAGCGCTTTGGATACAAATTCTCAGTATTTCAAAATTCAGTAGAGATGTTCGGGTTCTAAAACGTATTCCAGGAGTTCTAGAGACACTCTGCCATTCCCCTGGTCTGTTGTT
Source organism: Cnephaeus nilssonii (assembly GCF_951640355.1). Lineage (NCBI taxonomy): Eukaryota > Metazoa > Chordata > Mammalia > Chiroptera > Vespertilionidae > Cnephaeus > Cnephaeus nilssonii. The sequence goes on along the minus strand of NC_137089.1, from coordinate 55,936,434 downwards.
TTGAGCTATGAGACTTTTCATTTTAACACAGGTGTCATATCGGCTTTTTAAAGGCACAGTAAAACATTACTTGGAACCCTAGCCTAACTAACATTTTTATTTCATAGTGTTCTCAATACTTTCATACTGTTCGATAGCTCTAGGAAAATGAGTTTTTCATTGTTTCATCAAAACCTTTTCCCGAAAACGCCAACTCCTTTTGACGGAAAAATAAATGTAAACAGTCTCACACTTGGTTCTCAGCTGTTTGAACAAGATTTCCCAGTGACAAAATTGTGCTGTTCAGATATTCAGTCTATTGGAATATGTATTCCTATTGTGTGAAGCACATTTCTAAATATTTGCCTAGTCTGGAGTCTTAAGTTCTGAGTGCTACACACCAAATTGTCCAGTGATTGAAGCTCACTCATTGTGAATAGCCAACATTACTACACTGTGACCGTAACCCTGTCCCTAACCCTCTATCGCAAACCCTAAACCTAGCCTAACCTGAGCCTGAACCCTACCTAGCCCAAAACCTTATCCTAAGCCTAACCATGAACAGAGCCCCAATTCTCCAACCCTAATACCAGAACTAATCTCGATGACGTCATCACTCCCAGCTGGTCCCCTGGCCAAATCATTATCACCTGGGATCAATTAAGCCTGCCCACGTGGCCCCTCCCCTTGGTGACGTCATCACTTCCGGTTTAATGGCCTAACCAGGCTTCTTTCAAAATCGCCAACTCATTGTCCCGGAATAATAAATGTAACCAGTATCCAACTCGGTTCTATGTTCTTTGAACACGATTTCCTTGTCAGGAAACAATGTGTTACAGATATTAAGGCCCTTTATTCACGTATTCCTAGTGTTTGAAGCACTTTCTTAGATATTAAGCTAGGTTATCACTGTGAATTTCCCGAGTTGGAGTCTCTCTCTTCTAGTGTCTCAAGCTTTTTCATTGTGAATTCTAATTTGGTACAACAACCTTTTTTACAAATATACCAGCACTTTCAACATTATTCCCACTTGAAAGTCTATCCTACCTTTCACAGCGCTTTGGGTACAAATTCTCAGTATTTCAAAATTCAGTAGATCTATTCGGGTTCTAAAACGTATTCCAGGAGTTCTAGAGACACTCTGCCATTCCCCTGGTCTGTTGTTTTGAGCTATGAGACTTTTCATTTTAACACGGGTGTCATACCGGCTTTTTAAAGGCACAGTAAAACATTACTTGGAACCCTAGCCTAACTAACATTTTTATTTCATAGTGTTCCAATACTTTCATACTATTCGATAGCTCTAGGAAAATGAGTTTTTCAGTGTTTCATCAACACCTTTTCCCGAAAACGCCAACTCATTTTGACGGGAAAAATAAATGTAAACAGTGTCACACTCCGTTATCAGCTGTTTGAACAAGATTTCCCAGTGACAAAATTGTGCTGTTCAGATATTCAGTCTATTGGAATATGTATTCCTATTGTGTGAAGCACATTTCTAAATATTTCCCTAGTCTGGAGTCGTAAGTTCTGAGTGCTACACACCAAATTGTCCAGTGATTGAAGCTCATTCATTGTGAATAGCCAACATTACTACACTGTGACCGTAACCCTGTCCCTAACCCTCTATCCCAAACCCTAAACCTAGCCCTTACCTGAGCCTGAATCCTACCTAGCCCAAAACCTTATCCTAACCCTAACCATGAACAGAGCCCCAATTCTCCAACCCTAATACCAGAACTAATCTCGATGACGTCATCACTCCCAGCTGGTCCCCTGGCCAAATCATTATCACCTGGGATCTATTAAGCCTGCCCACGTGGCCCCTCCCCCTTGGTGACGTCATCACTTCCGGTTTAATGGCCTAACCAGGCTTCTTTCAAAATCGCCAACTCATTGTCCCAGAATAATAAATGTAACCAGTATCCAACTCGGTTCTATGTTCTTTGAACACGATTTCCTTGTCAGGAAACAATGTGTTACAGATATTAAGGCCCTTTATTCACGTATTCCTAGTGTTTGAAGCACTTTCTTAGATATTAACCTAGGTTATCACTGTGAATTTCCCGAGTTGGAGTCTCTCTCTTCCAGTGTCTCAAGCTTCTTAAATTGTGAATTCTAATTTGGTAAAACAAACTTTTTTACAAATATACCAGCACTTTCAACATTATTCCCACTTGAAAGTCTATCCTACCTTTCACAGCGCTTTGGATACAAATTCTCAGTATTTCAAAATTCAGTAGAGATGTTCGGGTTCTAAAACGTATTCCAGGAGTTCTAGAGACACTCTGCCATTCCCCTGGTCTGTTGTTTTGAGCTATGAGACTTTTCATTTTAACACAGGTGTCATATCGGCTTTTTAAAGGCACAGTAAAACATTACTTGGAACCCTAGCCTAACTAACATTTTTATTTCATAGTGTTCTCAATACTTTCATACTGTTCGATAGCTCTAGGAAAATGAGTTTTTCATTGTTTCATCAAAACCTTTTCCCGAAAACGCCAACTCCTTTTGACGGAAAAATAAATGTAAACAGTCTCACACTTGGTTCTCAGCTGTTTGAACAAGATTTCCCAGTGACAAAATTGTGCTGTTCAGATATTCAGTCTATTGGAATATGTATTCCTATTGTGTGAAGCACATTTCTAAATATTTGCCTAGTCTGGAGTCTTAAGTTCTGAGTGCTACACACCAAATTGTCCAGTGATTGAAGCTCACTCATTGTGAATAGCCAACATTACTACACTGTGACCGTAACCCTGTCCCTAACCCTCTATCGCAAACCCTAAACCTAGCCTAACCTGAGCCTGAACCCTACCTAGCCCAAAACCTTATCCTAAGCCTAACCATGAACAGAGCCCCAATTCTCCAACCCTAATACCAGAACTAATCTCGATGACGTCATCACTCCCAGGTGGTCCCCTGGCCAAATCATTATCACCTGGGATCAATTAAGCCTGCCCACGTGGCCCCTCCCCCTTGGTGACGTCATCACTTCCGGTTTAATGGCCTAACCAGGCTTCTTTCAAAATCGCCAACTCATTGTCCCGGAATAATAAATGTAACCAGTATCCAACTCGGTTCTATGTTCTTTGAACACGATTTCCTTGTCAGGAAACAATGTGTTACAGATATTAAGGCCCTTTATTCACGTATTCCTAGGGTTGAAGCACTTTCTTAGATATTAACCTAGGTTATCACTGTGAATTTCCCGAGTTGGAGTCTCTCTCTTCCAGTGTCTCAAGCTTCTTAAATTGTGAATTCTAATTTGGTAAAACAAACTTTTTTACAAATATACCAGCACTTTCAACATTATTCCCACTTGAAAGTCTATCCTACCTTTCACAGCGCTTTGGATACAAATTCTCAGTATTTCAAAATTCAGTAGAGATGTTCGGGTTCTAAAACGTATTCCAGGAGTTCTAGAGACACTCTGCCATTCCCCTGGTCTGTTGTTTTGAGCTATGAGACTTTTCATTTTAACACGGGTGTCATACCGGCTTTTTAAAGGCACAGTAAAACATTACTTGGAACCCTAGCCTAACTAACATTTTTATTTCATAGTGTTCCAATACTTTCATACTATTCGATAGCTCTAGGAAAATGAGTTTTTCAGTGTTTCATCAACACCTTTTCCCGAAAACGCCAACTCATTTTGACGGGAAAAATAAATGTAAACAGTGTCACACTCCGTTATCAGCTGTTTGAACAAGATTTCCCAGTGACAAAATTGTGCTGTTCAGATATTCAGTCTATTGGAATATGTATTCCTATTGTGTGAAGCACATTTCTAAATATTTCCCTAGTCTGGAGTCGTAAGTTCTGAGTGCTACACACCAAATTGTCCAGTGATTGAAGCTCATTCATTGTGAATAGCCAACATTACTACACTGTGACCGTAACCCTGTCCCTAACCCTCTATCCCAAACCCTAAACCTAGCCCTTACCTGAGCCTGAACCCTACCTAGCCCAAAACCTTATCCTAACCCTAACCATGAACAGAGCCCCAATTCTCCAACCCTAATACCAGAACTAATCTCGATGACGTCATCACTCCCAGGTGGTCCCCTGGCCAAATCATTATCACCTGGGATCAATTAAGCCTGCCCACGTGGCCCCTCCCCCTTGGTGACGTCATCACTTCCGGTTTAATGGCCTAACCAGGCTTCTTTCAAAATCGCCAACTCATTGTCCCGGAATAATAAATGTAACCAGTATCCAACTCGGTTCTATGTTCTTTGAACACGATTTCCTTGTCAGGAAACAATGTGTTACAGATATTAAGGCCCTTTATTCACGTATTCCTAGTGTTTGAAGCACTTTCTTAGATATTAACCTAGGTTATCACTGTGAATTTCCCGAGTTGGAGTCTCTCTCTTCCAGTGTCTCAAGCTTCTTAAATTGTGAATTCTAATTTGGTAAAACAAACTTTTTTACAAATATACCAGCACTTTCAACATTATTCCCACTTGAATGTCTATCCTACCTTTCACAGCGCTTTGGATACAAATTCTCAGTATTTCAAAATTCAGTAGAGCTGTTCGGGTTCTAAAACGTATTCCAGGAGTTCTAGAGACACTCTGCCATTCCCCTGGTCTGTTGTTTTGAGCTATGAGACTTTTCATTTTAACACGGGTGTCATACCGGCTTTTTAAAGGCACAGTAAAACATTACTTGGAACCCTAGCCTAACTAACATTTTTATTTCATAGTGTTCCAATACTTTCATACTATTCGATATCTCTAGGAAAATGAGTTTTTCAGTGTTTCATCAACACCTTTTCCCGAAAACGCCAACTCATTTTGACGGGAAAAATAAATGTAAACAGTGTCACACTCCGTTATCAGCTGTTTGAACAAGATTTCCCAGTGACAAAATTGTGCTGTTCAGATATTCAGTCTATTGGAATATGTATTCCTATTGTGTGAAGCACATTTCTAAATATTTCCCTAGTCTGGAGTCGTAAGTTCTGAGTGCTACACACCAAATTGTCCAGTGATTGAAGCTCATTCATTGTGAATAGCCAACATTACTACACTGTGACCGTAACCCTGTCCCTAACCTTCTATCCCAAACCCTAAACCTAGCCCTTCCCTGAGCCTGAACCCTACCTAGCCCAAAACCTTATCCTAACCCTAACCATGAACAGAGCCCCAATTCTCCAACCCTAATACCAGAACTAATCTCGATGACGTCATCACTCCCAGCTGGTCCCCTGGCCAAATCATTATCACCTGGGATCAATTAAGCCTGCCCACGTGGCCCCTCCCCCTTGGTGACGTCATCACTTCCGGTTTAATGGCCTAACCAGGCTTCTTTCAAAATCGCCAACTCATTGTCCCGGAATAATAAATGTAACCAGTATCCAACTCGGTTCTATGTTCTTTGAACACGATTTCCTTGTCAGGAAACAATGTGTTACAGATATTAAGGCCCTTTATTCACGTATTCCTAGGGTTGAAGCACTTTCTTAGATATTAACCTAGGTTATCACTGTGAATTTCCCGAGTTGGAGTCTCTCTCTTCCAGTGTCTCAAGCTTCTTAAATTGTGAATTCTAATTTGGTAAAACAAACTTTTTTACAAATATACCAGCACTTTCAACATTATTCCCACTTGAAAGTCTATCCTACCTTTCACAGCGCTTTGGATACAAATTCTCAGTATTTCAAAATTCAGTAGAGATGTTCGGGTTCTAAAACGTATTCCAGGAGTTCTAGAGACACTCTGCCATTCCCCTGGTCTGTTGTTTTGAGCTATGAGACTTTTCATTTTAACACGGGTGTCATACCGGCTTTTTAAAGGCACAGTAAAACATTACTTGGAACCCTAGCCTAACTAACATTTTTATTTCATAGTGTTCCAATACTTTCATACTATTCGATAGCTCTAGGAAAATGAGTTTTTCAGTGTTTCATCAACACCTTTTCCCGAAAACGCCAACTCATTTTGACGGGAAAAATAAATGTAAACAGTGTCACACTCCGTTATCAGCTGTTTGAACAAGATTTCCCAGTGACAAAATTGTGCTGTTCAGATATTCAGTCTATTGGAATATGTATTCCTATTGTGTGAAGCACATTTCTAAATATTTCCCTAGTCTGGAGTCGTAAGTTCTGAGTGCTACACACCAAATTGTCCAGTGATTGAAGCTCATTCATTGTGAATAGCCAACATTACTACACTGTGACCGTAACCCTGTCCCTAACCCTCTATCCCAAACCCTAAACCTAGCCCTTACCTGAGCCTGAATCCTACCAAGCCCAAAACCTTATCCTAACCCTAACCATGAACAGAGCCCCAATTCTCCAACCCTAATACCAGAACTAATCTTGATGACGTCATCACTCCCAGCTGGTCCCCTGGCCAAATCATTATCACCTGGGATCAATTAAGCCTGCCCACGTGGCCCCTCCCCCTTGTTGACGTCATCACTTCCGGTTTAATGGCCTAATCAGGCTTCTTTCAAAATCGCCAAATCATTGTCCCGGAATAATAAATGTAACCAGTATCCACCTTGGTTCTATGTTCTTTGAACACGATTTCCTTGTCAGGAAACAATGTGTTACAGATATTAATCTCTTTATTCACGTATTCCTAGTGTTTGAAGCACTTTCTTAGATATTAAGCTAGGTTATCACTGTGAATTTCCCGCGTTGGAGTCTCTCTCTTCTAGTGTCTCAAGCTTTTTCATTGTGAATTCTAATTTGGTACAACAACCTTTTTTACAAATATACCAGCACTTTCAACATTATTCCCACTTGAAAGTCTATCCTACCTTTCACAGCGCTTTGGGTACAAATTCTCAGTATTTCAAAATTCAGTAGATCTATTCGGGTTCTAAAACGTATTCCAGGAGTTCTAGAGACACTCTGCCATTCCCCTGGTCTGTTGTTTTGAGCTATGAGACTTTTCATTTTAACACGGGTGTCATACCGGCTTTTTAAAGGCACAGTAAAACATTACTTGGAACCCTAGCCTAACTAACATTTTTATTTCATAGTGTTCCAATACTTTCATACTATTCGATAGCTCTAGGAAAATGAGTTTTTCAGTGTTTCATCAACACCTTTTCCCGAAAACGCCAACTCATTTTGACGGGAAAAATAAATGTAAACAGTGTCACACTCTGTTATCAGCTGTTTGAACAAGATTTCCCAGTGACAAAATTGTGCTGTTCAGATATTCAGTCTATTGGAATATGTATTCCTATTGTGTGAAGCACATTTCTAAATATTTCCCTAGTCTGGAGTCGTAAGTTCTGAGTGCTACACACCAAATTGTCCAGTGATTGAAGCTCATTCATTGTGAATAGCCAACATTACTACACTGTGACCGTAACCCTGTCCCTAACCCTCTATCCCAAACCCTAAACCTAGCCCTTACCTGAGCCTGAACCCTACCTAGCCCAAAACCTTATCCTAACCCAAACCATGAACAGAGCCCCAATTCTCCAACCCTAATACCAGAACTAATCTCGATGACGTCATCACTCCCAGCTGGTCCCCTGGCCAAATCATTATCACCTGGGATCAATTAAGCCTGCCCACGTGGCCCCTCCCCCTTGGTGACGTCATCACTTCCGGTTTAATGGCCTAACCAGGCTTCTTTCAAAATCGCCAACTCATTGTCCCGGAATAATAAATGTAACCAGTATCCAACTCGGTTCTATGTTCTTTGAACACGATTTCCTTGTCAGGAAACAATGTGTTACAGATATTAAGGCCCTTTATTCACGTATTCCTAGTGTTTGAAGCACTTTCTTAGATATTAACCTAGGTTATCACTGTGAATTTCCCGAGTTGGAGTCTCTCTCTTCCAGTGTCTCAAGCTTCTTAAATTGTGAATTCTAATTTGGTAAAGCAAACTTTTTTACAAATATACCAGCACTTTCAACATTATTCCCACTTGAAAGTCTATCCTACCTTTCACAGCGCTTTGGATACAAATTCTCAGTATTTCAAAATTCAGTAGAGCTGTTCGCGTTCTAAAACGTATTCCAGGAGTTCTAGAGACACTCTGCCATTCCCCTGGTCTGTTGTTTTGAGCTATGAGACTTTTCATTTTAACACGGGTGTCATACCGGCTTTTTAAAGGCACAGTAAAACATTACGTGGAACCCTAGCCTAACTAACATTTTTATTTCATAGTGTTCCAATACTTTCATACTATTCGATATCTCTAGGAAAATGAGTTTTTCAGTGTTTCATCAACACCTTTTCCCGAAAACAACAACTCATTTTGACGGGAAAAATAAATGTAAACAGTGTCACACTCCGTTATCAGCTGTTTGAACAAGATTTCCCAGTGACAAAATTGTGCTGTTCAGATATTCAGTCTATTGGAATATGTATTCCTATTGTGTGAAGCACATTTCTAAATATTTCCCTAGTCTGGAGTCGTAAGTTCTGAGTGCTACACACCAAATTGTCCAGTGATTGAAGCTCATTCATTGTGAATAGCCAACATTACTACACTGTGACCGTAACCCTGTCCCTAACCTTCTATCCCAAACCCTAAACCTAGCCCTTCCCTGAGCCTGAACCCTACCTAGCCCAAAACCTTATCCTAACCCTAACCATGAACAGAGCCCCAATTCTCCAACCCTAATACCAGAACTAATCTCGATGACGTCATCACTCCCAGCTGGTCCCCTGGCCAAATCATTATCACCTGGGATCAATTAAGCCTGCCCACGTGGCCCCTCCCCCTTGGTGACGTCATCACTTCCGGTTTAATGGCCTAACCAGGCTTCTTTCAAAATCGCCAACTCATTGTCCCGGAATAATAAATGTAACCAGTATCCAACTCGGTTCTATGTTCTTTGAACACGATTTCCTTGTCAGGAAACAATGTGTTACAGATATTAAGGCCCTTTATTCACGTATTCCAAGTGTTTGAAGCACTTTCTTAGATATTAACCTAGGTTATCACTGTGAATTTCCCGAGTTGGAGTCTCTCTCTTCCAGTGTCTCAAGCTTCTTAAATTGTGAATTCTAATTTGGTAAAACAAACTTTTTTACAAATATACCAGCACTTTCAACATTATTCCCACTTGAAAGTCTATCCTACCTTTCACAGCGCTTTGGATACAAATTCTCAGTATTTCAAAATTCAGTAGAGATGTTCGGGTTCTAAAACGTATTCCAGGAGTTCTAGAGACACTCTGCCATTCCCCTGGTCTGTTGTTTTGAGCTATGAGACTTTTCATTTTAACACGGGTGTCATACCGGCTTTTTAAAGGCACAGTAAAACATTACTTGGAACCCTAGCCTAACTAACATTTTTATTTCATAGTGTTCCAATACTTTCATACTATTCGATATCTCTAGGAAAATGAGTTTTTCAGTGTTTCATCAACACCTTTTCCCGAAAACGCCAACTCATTTTGACGGGAAAAATAAATGTAAACAGTGTCACACTCCGTTATCAGCTGTTTGAACAAGATTTCCCAGTGACAAAATTGTGCTGTTCAGATATTCAGTCTATTGGAATATGTATTCCTATTGTGTGAAGCACATTTCTAAATATTTCCCTAGTCTGGAGTCGTAAGTTCTGAGTGCTACACACCAAATTCCAGTGATTGAAGCTCATTCATTGTGAATAGCCAACATTACTACACTGTGACCGTAACCCTGTCCCTAACCCTCTATCCCAAACCCTAAACCTAGCCCTTACCTGAGCCTGAACCCTACCTAGCCCAAAACCTTATCCTAACCCTAACCATGAACAGAGCCCCAATTCTCCAACCCTAATACCAGAACTAATCTCGATGACGTCATCACTCCCAGCTGGTCCCCTGGCCAAATCATTATCACCTGGGATCAATTAAGCCTGCCCACGTGGCCCCTCCCCCTTGGTGACGTCATCACTTCCGGTTTAATGGCCTAACCAGGCTTCTTTCAAAATCGCCAACTCATTGTCCCGGAATAATAAATGTAACCAGTATCCACATCGGTTCTATGTTCTTTGAACACGATTTCCTTGTCAGGAAACAATGTGTTACAGATATTAAGGCCCTTTATTCACGTATTCCTAGTGTTTGAAGCACTTTCTTAGATATTAACCTAGGTTATCACTGTGAATTTCCCGAGTTGGAGTCTCTCTCTTCCAGTGTCTCAAGCTTCTTAAATTGTGAATTCTAATTTGGTAAAACAAACTTTTTTACAAATATACCAGCACTTTCAACATTATTCCCACTTGAAAGTCTATCCTACCTTTCACAGCGCTTTGGATACAAATTCTCAGTATTTCAAAATTCAGTAGAGATGTTCGGGTTCTAAAACGTATTCCAGGAGTTCTAGAGACACTCTGCCATTCCCCTGGTCTGTTGTTTTGAGCTATGAGACTTTTCATTTTAACACGGGTGTCATACCGGCTTTTTAAAGGCACAGTAAAACATTACTTGGAACCCTAGCCTAACTAACATTTTTATTTCATAGTGTTCCAATACTTTCATACTATTCGATATCTCTAGGAAAATGAGTTTTTCAGTGTTTCATCAACACCTTTTCCCGAAAACGCCAACTCATTTTGACAGGAAAAATAAATGTAAACAGTGTCACACTCCGTTATCAGCTGTTTGAACAAGATTTCCCAGTGACAAAATTGTGCTGTTCAGATATTCAGTCTATTGGAATATGTATTCCTATTGTGTGAAGCACATTTCTAAATATTTCCCTAGTCTGGAGTCGTAAGTTCTGAGTGCTACACACCAAATTGTCCAGTGATTGAAGCTCATTCATTGTGAATAGCCAACATTACTACACTGTGACCGTAACCCTGTCCCTAACCTTCTATCCCAAACCCTAAACCTAGCCCTTACCTGAGCCTGAATCCTACCTAGCCCAAAACCTTATCCTAACCCTAACCATGAACAGAGCCCCAATTCTCCAACCCTAATACCAGAACTAATCTCGATGACGTCATCACTCCCAGCTGGTCCCCTGGCCAAATCATTATCACCTGGGATCAATTAAGCCTGCCCACGTGGCCCCTCCCCCTTGTTGACGTCATCACTTCCGGTTTAATGGCCTAATCAGGCTTCTTTCAAAATCGCCAAATCATTGTCCCGGAATAATAAATGTAACCAGTATCCACCTTGGTTCTATGTTCTTTGAACACGATTTCCTTGTCAGGAAACAATGTGTTACAGATATTAATCTCTTTATTCACGTATTCCTAGTGTTTGAAGCACTTTCTTAGATATTAAGCTACGTTATCACTGTGAATTTCCCGAGTTGGAGTCTCTCTCTTCTAGTGTCTCAAGCTTTTTCATTGTGAATTCTAATTTGGTACAACAACCTTTTTTACAAATATACCAGCACTTTCAACATTATTCCCACTTGAAAGTCTATCCTACCTTTCACAGCGCTTTGGGTACAAATTCTCAGTATTTCAAAATTCAGTAGATCTATTCGGGTTCTAAAACGTATTCCAGGAGTTCTAGAGACACTCTGCCATTCCCCTGGTCTGTTGTTTTGAGCTATGAGACTTTTCATTTTAACACGGGTGTCATACCGGCTTTTTAAAGGCACAGTAAAACATTACTTGGAACCCTAGCCTAACTAACATTTTTATTTCATAGTGTTCCAATACTTTCATACTATTCGATAGCTCTAGGAAAATGAGTTTTTCAGTGTTTCATCAACACCTTTTCCCGAAAACGCCAACTCATTTTGACGGGAAAAATAAATGTAAACAGTGTCACACTCCGTTATCAGCTGTTTGAACAAGATTTCCCAGTGACAAAATTGTGCTGTTCAGATATTCAGTCTATTGTAATATGTATTCCTATTGTGTGAAGCACATTTCTAAATATTTCCCTAGTCTGGAGTCGTAAGTTCTGAGTGCTACACACCAAATTGTCCAGTGATTGAAGCTCATTCATTGTGAATAGCCAACATTACTACACTGTGACCGTAACCCTGTCCCTAACCCTCTATCCCAAACCCTAAACCTAGCCCTTACCTGAGCCTGAATCCTACCTAGCCCAAAACCTTATCCTAACCCTAACCATGAACAGAGCCCCAATTCTCCAACCCTAATACCAGAACTAATCTCGATGACGTCATCACTCCCAGCTGGTCCCCTGGCCAAATCATTATCACCTGGGATCAATTAAGCCTGCCCACGTGGCCCCTCCCCCTTGGTGACGTCATCACTTCCGGTTTAATGGCCTAACCAGGCTTCTTTCAAAATCGCCAACTCATTGTCCCGGAATAATAAATGTAACCAGTATCCAACTCGGTTCTATGTTCTTTGAACACGATTTCCTTGTCAGGAAACAATGTGTTACAGATATTAAGGCCCTTTATTCACGTATTCCTAGGGTTGAAGCACTTTCTTAGATATTAACCTAGGTTATCACTGTGAATTTCCCGAGTTGGAGTCTCTCTCTTCCAGTGTCTCAAGCTTCTTAAATTGTGAATTCTAATTTGGTAAAACAAACTTTTTTACAAATATACCAGCACTTTCAACATTATTCCCACTTGAAAGTCTATCCTACCTTTCACAGCGCTTTGGATACAAATTCTCAGTATTTCAAAATTCAGTAGAGATGTTCGGGTTCTAAAACGTATTCCAGGAGTTCTAGAGACACTCTGCCATTCCCCTGGTCTGTTGTTTTGAGCTATGAGACTTTTCATTTTAACACGGGTGTCATACCGGCTTTTTAAAGGCACAGTAAAACATTACTTGGAACCCTAGCCTAACTAACATTTTTATTTCATAGTGTTCCAATACTTTCATACTATTCGATAGCTCTAGGAAAATGAGTTTTTCAGTGTTTCATCAACACCTTTTCCCGAAAACGCCAACTCATTTTGACGGGAAAAATAAATGTAAACAGTGTCACACTCCGTTATCAGCTGTTTGAACAAGATTTCCCAGTGACAAAATTGTGCTGTTCAGATATTCAGTCTATTGTAATATGTATTCCTATTGTGTGAAGCACATTTCTAAATATTTCCCTAGTCTGGAGTCGTAAGTTCTGAGTGCTACACACCAAATTGTCCAGTGATTGAAGCTCATTCATTGTGAATAGCCAACATTACTACACTGTGACCGTAACCCTGTCCCTAACCCTCTATCCCAAACCCTAAACCTAGCCCTTACCTGAGCCTGAATCCTACCTAGCCCAAAACCTTATCCTAACCCTAACCATGAACAGAGCCCCAATTCTCCAACCCTAATACCAGAACTAATCTCGATGACGTCATCACTCCCAGCTGGTCCCCTGGCCAAATCATTATCACCTGGGATCAATTAAGCCTGCCCACGTGGCCCCTCCCCCTTGTTGACGTCATCACTTCCGGTTTAATGGCCTAATCAGGCTTCTTTCAAAATCGCCAAATCATTGTCCCGGAATAATAAATGTAACCAGTATCCACCTTGGTTCTATGTTCTTTGAACACGATTTCCTTGTCAGGAAACAATGTGTTACAGATATTAATCTCTTTATTCACGTATTCCTAGTGTTTGAAGCACTTTCTTAGATATTAAGCTACGTTATCACTGTGAATTTCCCGAGTTGGAGTCTCTCTCTTCTAGTGTCTCAAGCTTTTTCATTGTGAATTCTAATTTGGTACAACAACCTTTTTTACAAATATACCAGCACTTTCAACATTATTCCCACTTGAAAGTCTATCCTACCTTTCACAGCGCTTTGGGTACAAATTCTCAGTATTTCAAAATTCAGTAGATCTATTCGGGTTCTAAAACGTATTCCAGGAGTTCTAGAGACACTCTGCCATTCCCCTGGTCTGTTGTTTTGAGCTATGAGACTTTTCATTTTAACACGGGTGTCATACCGGCTTTTTAAAGGCACAGTAAAACATTACTTGGAACCCTAGCCTAACTAACATTTTTATTTCATAGTGTTCCAATACTTTCATACTATTCGATAGCTCTAGGAAAATGAGTTTTTCAGTGTTTCATCAACACCTTTTCCCGAAAACGCCAACTCATTTTGACGGGAAAAATAAATGTAAACAGTGTCACACTCCGTTATCAGCTGTTTGAACAAGATTTCCCAGTGACAAAATTGTGCTGTTCAGATATTCAGTCTATTGTAATATGTATTCCTATTGTGTGAAGCACATTTCTAAATAATTCCCTAGTCTGGAGTCGTAAGTTCTGAGTGCTACACACCAAATTGTCCAGTGATTGAAGCTCATTCATTGTGAATAGCCAACATTACTACACTGTGACCGTAACCCTGTCCCTAACCCTCTATCCCAAACCCTAAACCTAGCCCTTACCTGAGCCTGAATCCTACCTAGCCCAAAACCTTATCCTAACCCTAACCATGAACAGAGCCCCAATTCTCCAACCCTAATACCAGAACTAATCTCGATGACGTCATCACTCCCAGCTGGTCCCCTGGCCAAATCATTATCACCTGGGATCAATTAAGCCTGCCCACGTGGCCCCTCCCCCTTGGTGACGTCATCACTTCCGGTTTAATGGCCTAACCAGGCTTCTTTCAAAATCGCCAACTCATTGTCCCGGAATAATAAATGTAACCAGTATCCAACTCGGTTCTATGTTCTTTGAACACGATTTCCTTGTCAGGAAACAATGTGTTACAGATATTAAGGCCCTTTATTCACGTATTCCTAGTGTTTGAAGCACTTTCTTAGATATTAACCTAGGTTATCACTGTGAATTTCCCGAGTTGGAGTCTCTCTCTTCCAGTGTCTCAAGCTTCTTAAATTGTGAATTCTAATTTGGTAAAACAAACTTTTTTACAAATATACCAGCACTTTCAACATTATTCCCACTTGAAAGTCTATCCTACCTTTCACAGCGCTTTGGATACAAATTCTCAGTATTTCAAAATTCAGTAGAGATGTTCGGGTTCTAAAACGTATTCCAGGAGTTCTAGAGACACTCTGCCATTCCCCTGGTCTGTTGTTTTGAGCTATGAGACTTTTCATTTTAACACAGGTGTCATATCGGCTTTTTAAAGGCACAGTAAAACATTACTTGGAACCCTAGCCTAACTAACATTTTTATTTCATAGTGTTCTCAATACTTTCATACTGTTCGATAGCTCTAGGAAAATGAGTTTTTCATTGTTTCATCAAAACCTTTTCCCGAAAACGCCAACTCCTTTTGACGGAAAAATAAATGTAAACAGTCTCACACTTGGTTCTCAGCTGTTTGAACAAGATTTCCCAGTGACAAAATTGTGCTGTTCAGATATTCAGTCTATTGGAATATGTATTCCTATTGTGTGAAGCACATTTCTAAATATTTGCCTAGTCTGGAGTCTTAAGTTCTGAGTGCTACACACCAAATTGTCCAGTGATTGAAGCTCACTCATTGTGAATAGCCAACATTACTACACTGTGACCGTAACCCTGTCCCTAACCCTCTATCGCAAACCCTAAACCTAGCCTAACCTGAGCCTGAACCCTACCTAGCCCAAAACCTTATCCTAAGCCTAACAATGAACAGAGCCCCAATTCTCCAACCCTAATACCAGAACTAATCTCGATGACGTCATCACTCCCAGCTGGTCCCCTGGCCAAATCATTATCACCTGGGATCAATTAAGCCTGCCCACGTGGCCCCTCCCCCTTGGTGACGTCATCACTTCCAGTTTAATGGCCTAACCAGGCTTCTTTCAAAATCGCCAACTCATTGTCCTGGAATAATAAATGTAACCAGTATCCACATCGGTTCTATGTTCTTTGAACACGATTTCCTTGTCAGGAAACAGTGTGTTACAGATATTAAGGCCCTTTATTCACGTATTCCTAGTGTTTGAAGCACTTTCTTAGATATTAACCTAGGTTATCATTGTGAATTTCCCGAGTTGGAGTCTCTCTCTTCCTGTGTCTCAAGCTTTTTCATTGTGAATTCTAATTTGGTAAAACAACCTTTTTTACAAATATACCAGCACTTTCAACATTTTTCCCACTTGAAACTCTATCCTACCTTTCACAGCGCTTTGGATACAAATTCTCAGTATTTCAAAATTCAGTAGAGCTGTTCGGGTTCTAAAACGTATTCCAGGAGTTCTAGAGACACTCTGCCATTCCCCTGGTCTGCTGTTTTGAGCTATGAGACTTTTCATTTTAACACGGGTGTCATACCGGCTTTTTAAAGGCACAGTTAAACATTACTTGGAACCCTAGCCTAACTAACATTTTTATTTCATAGTGTTCTCAATACTTTCATACTGTTCGATAGCTCTAGGAAAATGAGTTTTTCATTGTTTCATCAAAACCTTTTCCCGAAAACGCCAACTCCTTTTGACGGGAAAAATAAATGTAAACAGTCTCACACTCGGTTCTCAAGTGTTTGAACAAGATTTCCCAGTGACAAAATTGTGCTGTTCAGATATTCAGTCTATTGGAATATGTATTCCTATTGTGTGAAGCACATTTCTAAATATTTGCCTAGTCTGGAGTCGTAAGTTCTGAGTGCTACACACCAAATTGTCCAGTGATTGAATCTCACTCATTGTGAATAGCCAACATTACGACACTGTGACCGTAACCCTGTCCCTAACTCTCTATCGCAAACCCTAAACCTAGCCCTAACCTGAGCCTGAACCCTACCTAGCCCAAAACCTTATCCTAACCCTAACCATGAACAGAGCCCCAATTCTCTAACCCTAATACCAGAACTAATCTCGATGACGTCATCACTCCCAGCTGGTCCCCTGGCCAAATCATTATCACCTGGGATCAATTAAGCCTGCCCACGTGGCCCCTCCCCCTTGGTGACGTCATCACTTCAGGTTTAATATGCCTAACCAGGCTTGTTTCAAAATTGCCAACTCATTGTTCTGGAATAATAAATGTAACCAGTATCCACCTCGGTTCTATGTTCTTTGAACACGATTTCCTTGTCAGGAAACAATGTGTTACAGATATTAAGGCCCTTTATTCACGTATTCCTAGTGTTTGAAGCACTTTCTTAGATATTAAGCTAGGTTATCACTGTGAATTTCCCGAGTTGGAGTCTCTTCCAGTGTCTCAAGCTTTTTAAATTGTGAATTCTAATTTGGTAAAACAACCTTTTTTACAAATATACCAGCACTTTCAACATTATTCCCACTTGAAAGTCTATCCTACCTTTCACAGCGCTTTGGATACAAATTCTCAGTATTTCAAAATTCAGTAGATCTATTCGGGTTCTAAAACGTATTCCAGGAGTTCTAGAGACACTCTGCCATTCCCCTGGTCTGTTGTTTTGAGCTATGAGACTTTTCATTTTAACACAGGTGTCATACCGGCTTTTTAAAGGCACAGTAAAACATTACTTGGAACCCTAGCCTAACTAACATTTTTATTTCATAGTGTTCCAATACTTTCATACTATTCGATAGCTCTAGGAAAATGAGTTTTTCAGTGTTTCATCAACACCTTTTCCCGAAAACGCCAACTCATTTTGACGGGAAAAATAAATGTAAACAGTCTCACACTCGGTTCTCAAGTGTTTGAACAAGATTTCCCAGTGACAAAATTGTGCTGTTAAGGTATTCAGTCTATTGGAATATGTATTCCTATTGTGTGAAGCACATTTCTAAATATTTGCCTAGTCTGGAGTCGTAAGTTCTGAGTGCTACACACCAAATTGTCCAGTGATTGCAGCTCACTCATTGTGAATAGCCAACATTACTACACTGTGACCGTAACCCTGTCCCTAACCCTCTATCGCAAACCCTAAACCTAGCCCTAACCTGAGCCTGAACCCTACCTAGCCCAAAACCTTATCCTAACCCTAACCATGAACAGAGCCCCAATTCTCTAACCCTAATACCAGAACTAATCTCGATGACGTCATCACTCCCAGCTGGTCCCCTGGCCAAATCATTATCACCAGGGATCAATTAAGCCTGCCCACGTGGCCCCTCCCCCTTGGTGACGTCATCACTTCAGGTTTAATATGCCTAACCAGGCTTGTTTCAAAATTGCCAACTCATTGTTCCGGAATAATAAATGTAACCAGTATCCACCTCGGTTCTATGTTCTTTGAACACGATTTCCTTGTCAGGAAACAATGTGTTACAGATATTAAGGCCCTTTATTCACGTATTCCTAGAGTTTGAAGCCCTTTCTTAGATATTAAGCTAGGTTATCACTGTGAATTTCCCGAGTTGGAGTCTCTCTCTTCCAGTGTCTCAAGCTTTTTAAATTGTGAATTCTAATTTGGTAAAACAACCTTTTTTACAAATATACCAGCACTTTCAACATTATTCCCACTTGAAAGTCTATCCTACCTTTCACAGCGCTTTGGATACAAATTCTCAGTATTTCAAAATTCAGTAGATCTATTCGGGTTCTAAAACGTATTCCAGGAGTTCTAGAGACACTCTGCCATTCCCCTGGTCTGTTGTTTTGAGCTATGAGACTTTTCATTTTAACACAGGTGTCATACCGGCTTTTTAAAGGCACAGTAAAACATTACTTGGAACCCTAGCTTAACTAACATTTTTATTTCATAGTGTTCTCAATACTTTCATACTGTTCGATAGCTCTAGGAAAATGAGTTTTTCATTGTTTCATCAAAACCTTTTCCCGAAAACGCCAACTCCTTTTGACGGAAAAATAAATGTAAACAGTCTCACACTTGGTTCTCAGCTGTTTGAACAAGATTTCCCAGTGACAAAATTGTGCTGTTCAGATATTCAGTCTATTGGAATATGTATTCCTATTGTGTGAAGCACATTTCTAAATATTTGCCTAGTCTGGAGTCTTAAGTTCTGAGTGCTACACACCAAATTGTCCAGTGATTGAAGCTCACTCATTGTGAATAGCCAACATTACTACACTGTGACCGTAACCCTGTCCCTAACCCTCTATCGCAAACCCTAAACCTAGCCTAACCTGAGCCTGAACCCTACCTAGCACAAAACCTTATCCTAACCCTAACCATGAACAGAGCCCCAATTCTCCAACCCTAATACCAGAACTAATCTCGATGACGTCATCACTCCCAGCTGGTCCCCTGGCCAAATCATTATCACCTGGGATCAATTAAGCCTGCCCACGTGGCCCCTCCCCCTTGGTGACGTCATCACTTCCGGTTTAATGGCCTAACCAGGCTTCTTTCAAAATCGCCAACTCATTGTCCCGGAATAATAAATGTAACCAGTATCCACCTTGGTTCTATGTTCTTTGAACACGATTTCCTTGTCAGGAAACAATGTGTTACAGATATTAATCCCTTTATTCACGTATTCCTAGTGTTTGAAGCACTTTCTTAGATATTAAGCTAGGTTATCACTGTGAATTTCCCGAGTTGGAGTCTCTCTCTTCTAGTGTCTCAAGCTTTTTCATTGTGAATTCTAATTTGGTACAACAACCTTTTTTACAAATATACCAGCACTTTCAACATTATTCCCACTTGAAAGTCTATCCTACCTTTCACAGCGCTTTGGGTACAAATTCTCAGTATTTCAAAATTCAGTAGATCTATTCGGGTTCTAAAACGTATTCCAGGAGTTCTAGAGACACTCTGCCATTCCCCTGGTCTGTTGTTTTGAGCTATGAGACTTTTCATTTTAACACGGGTGTCATACCGGCTTTTTAAAGGCACAGTAAAACATTACTTGGAACCCTAGCCTAACTAACATTTTTATTTCATAGTGTTCCAATACTTTCATACTATTCGATAGCTCTAGGAAAATGAGTTTTTCAGTGTTTCATCAACACCTTTTCCCGAAAACGCCAACTCATTTTGACGGGAAAAATAAATGTAAACAGTGTCACACTCGGTTATCAGCTGTTTGAACAAGATTTCCCAGTGACAAAATTGTGCTGTTCAGATATTCAGTCTATTGTAATATGTATTCCTATTGTGTGAAGCACATTTCTAAATATTTCCCTAGTCTGGAGTCGTAAGTTCTGAGTGCTACACACCAAATTGTCCAGTGATTGAAGCTCATTCATTGTGAATAGCCAACATTACTACACTGTGACCGTAACCCTGTCCCTAACCCTCTATCCCAAACCCTAAACCTAGCCCTTACCTGAGCCTGAATCCTACCTAGCCCAAAACCTTATCCTAACCCTAACCATGAACAGAGCCCCAATTCTCCAACCCTAATACCAGAACTAATCTCGATGACGTCATCACTCCCAGCTGGTCCCCTGGCCAAATCATTATCACCTGGGATCAATTAAGCCTGCCCACGTGGCCCCTCCCCCTTGGTGACGTCATCACTTCCGGTTTAATGGCCTAACCAGGCTTCTTTCAAAATCGCCAACTCATTGTCCCGGAATAATAAATGTAACCAGTATCCAACTCGGTTCTATGTTCTTTGAACACGATTTCCTTGTCAGGAAACAATGTGTTACAGATATTAAGGCCCTTTATTCACGTATTCCTAGTGTTTGAAGCACTTTCTTAGATATTAACCTAGGTTATCACTGTGAATTTCCCGAGTTGGAGTCTCTCTCTTCCAGTGTCTCAAGCTTCTTAAATTGTGAATTCTAATTTGGTAAAACAAACTTTTTTACAAATATACCAGCACTTTCAACATTATTCCCACTTGAAAGTCTATCCTACCTTTCACAGCGCTTTGGATACAAATTCTCAGTATTTCAAAATTCAGTAGAGATGTTCGGGTTCTAAAACGTATTCCAGGAGTTCTAGAGACACTCTGCCATTCCCCTGGTCTGTTGTTTTGAGCTATGAGACTTTTCATTTTAACACAGGTGTCATATCGGCTTTTTAAAGGCACAGTAAAACATTACTTGGAACCCTAGCCTAACTAACATTTTTATTTCATAGTGTTCTCAATACTTTCATACTGTTCGATAGCTCTAGGAAAATGAGTTTTTCATTGTTTCATCAAAACCTTTTCCCGAAAACGCCAACTCCTTTTGACGGAAAAATAAATGTAAACAGTCTCACACTTGGTTCTCAGCTGTTTGAACAAGATTTCCCAGTGACAAAATTGTGCTGTTCAGATATTCAGTCTATTGGAATATGTATTCCTATTGTGTGAAGCACATTTCTAAATATTTGCCTAGTCTGGAGTCTTAAGTTCTGAGTGCTACACACCAAATTGTCCAGTGATTGAAGCTCACTCATTGTGAATAGCCAACATTACTACACTGTGACCGTAACCCTGTCCCTAACCCTCTATCGCAAACCCTAAACCTAGCCTAACCTGAGCCTGAACCCTACCTAGCCCAAAACCTTATCCTAAGCCTAACAATGAACAGAGCCCCAATTCTCCAACCCTAATACCAGAACTAATCTCGATGACGTCATCACTCCCAGCTGGTCCCCTGGCCAAATCATTATCACCTGGGATCAATTAAGCCTGCCCACGTGGCCCCTCCCCCTTGGTGACGTCATCACTTCCGGTTTAATGGCCTAACCAGGCTTCTTTCAAAATCGCCAACTCATTGTCCCGGAATAATAAATGTAACCAGTATCCAACTCGGTTCTATGTTCTTTGAACACGATTTCCTTGTCAGGAAACAATGTGTTACAGATATTAAGGCCCTTTATTCACGTATTCCTAGTGTTTGAAGCACTTTCTTAGATATTAACCTAGGTTATCACTGTGAATTTCCCGAGTTGGAGTCTCTCTCTTCCAGTGTCTCAAGCTTCTTAAATTGTGAATTCTAATTTGGTAAAACAAACTTTTTTACAAATATACCAGCACTTTCAACATTATTCCCACTTGAAAGTCTATCCTACCTTTCACAGCGCTTTGGATACAAATTCTCAGTATTTCAAAATTCAGTAGAGCTGTTCGGGTTCTAAAACGTATTCCAGGAGTTCTAGAGACACTCTGCCATTCCCCTGGTCTGTTGTTTTGAGCTATGAGACTTTTCATTTTAACACGGGTGTCATACCGGCTTTTTAAAGGCACAGTAAAACATTACTTGGAACCCTAGCCTAACTAACATTTTTATTTCATAGTGTTCCAATACTTTCATACTATTCGATATCTCTAGGAAAATGAGTTTTTCAGTGTTTCATCAACACCTTTTCCCGAAAACGCCAACTCATTTTGACGGGAAAAATAAATGTAAACAGTGTCACACTCCGTTATCAGCTGTTTGAACAAGATTTCCCAGTGACAAAATTGTGCTGTTCAGATATTCAGTCTATTGGAATATGTATTCCTATTGTGTGAAGCACATTTCTAAATATTTCCCTAGTCTGGAGTCGTAAGTTCTGAGTGCTACACACCAAATTGTCCAGTGATTGAAGCTCATTCATTGTGAATAGCCAACATTACTACACTGTGACCGTAACCCTGTCCCTAACCTTCTATCCCAAACCCTAAACCTAGCCCTTCCCTGAGCCTGAACCCTACCTAGCCCAAAACCTTATCCTAACCCTAACCATGAACAGAGCCCCAATTCTCCAACCCTAATACCAGAACTAATCTCGATGACGTCATCACTCCCAGCTGGTCCCCTGGCCAAATCATTATCACCTGGGATCAATTAAGCCTGCCCACGTGGCCCCTCCCCCTTGGTGACGTCATCACTTCCGGTTTAATGGCCTAACCAGGCTTCTTTCAAAATCGCCAACTCATTGTCCCGGAATAATAAATGTAACCAGTATCCAACTCGGTTCTATGTTCTTTGAACACGATTTCCTTGTCAGGAAACAATGTGTTACAGATATTAAGGCCCTTTATTCACGTATTCCTAGTGTTTGAAGCACTTTCTTAGATATTAACCTAGGTTATCACTGTGAATTTCCCGAGTTGGAGTCTCTCTCTTCCAGTGTCTCAAGCTTCTTAAATTGTGAATTCTAATTTGGTAAAACAAACTTTTTTACAAATATACCAGCACTTTCAACATTATTCCCACTTGAAAGTCTATCCTACCTTTCACAGCGCTTTGGATACAAATTCTCAGTATTTCAAAATTCAGTAGAGATGTTCGGGTTCTAAAACGTATTCCAGGAGTTCTAGAGACACTCTGCCATTCCCCTGGTCTGTTGTTTTGAGCTATGAGACTTTTCATTTTAACACGGGTGTCATACCGGCTTTTTAAAGGCACAGTAAAACATTACTTGGAACCCTAGCCTAACTAACATTTTTATTTCATAGTGTTCCAATACTTTCATACTATTCGATAGCTCTAGGAAAATGAGTTTTTCAGTGTTTCATCAACACCTTTTCCCGAAAACGCCAACTCATTTTGACGGGAAAAATAAATGTAAACAGTGTCACACTCCGTTATCAGCTGTTT
Source organism: Cnephaeus nilssonii (assembly GCF_951640355.1). NCBI lineage: Eukaryota > Metazoa > Chordata > Mammalia > Chiroptera > Vespertilionidae > Cnephaeus > Cnephaeus nilssonii. The sequence goes on along the minus strand of NC_137089.1, from coordinate 55,913,267 downwards.
GAACAAGATTTCCCAGTGACAAAATTGTGCTGTTCAGATATTCAGTCTATTGGAATATGTATTCCTATTGTGTGAAGCACATTTCTAAATATTTCCCTAGTCTGGAGTCGTAAGTTCTGAGTGCTACACACCAAATTGTCCAGTGATTGAAGCTCATTCATTGTGAATAGCCAACATTACTACACTGTGACCGTAACCCTGTCCCTAACCTTCTATCCCAAACCCTAAACCTAGCCCTTCCCTGAGCCTGAACCCTACCTAGCCCAAAACCTTATCCTAACCCTAACCATGAACAGAGCCCCAATTCTCCAACCCTAATACCAGAACTAATCTCGATGACGTCATCACTCCCAGCTGGTCCCCTGGCCAAATCATTATCACCTGGGATCAATTAAGCCTGCCCACGTGGCCCCTCCCCCTTGGTGACGTCATCACTTCCGGTTTAATGGCCTAACCAGGCTTCTTTCAAAATCGCCAACTCATTGTCCCGGAATAATAAATGTAACCAGTATCCAACTCGGTTCTATGTTCTTTGAACACGATTTCCTTGTCAGGAAACAATGTGTTACAGATATTAAGGCCCTTTATTCACGTATTCCTAGGGTTGAAGCACTTTCTTAGATATTAACCTAGGTTATCACTGTGAATTTCCCGAGTTGGAGTCTCTCTCTTCCAGTGTCTCAAGCTTCTTAAATTGTGAATTCTAATTTGGTAAAACAAACTTTTTTACAAATATACCAGCACTTTCAACATTATTCCCACTTGAAAGTCTATCCTACCTTTCACAGCGCTTTGGATACAAATTCTCAGTATTTCAAAATTCAGTAGAGATGTTCGGGTTCTAAAACGTATTCCAGGAGTTCTAGGGACACTCTGCCATTCCCCTGGTCTGTTGTTTTGAGCTATGAGACTTTTCATTTTAACACGGGTGTCATACCGGCTTTTTAAAGGCACAGTAAAACATTACTTGGAACCCTAGCCTAACTAACATTTTTATTTCATAGTGTTCTCAATACTTTCATACTGTTCGATAGCTCTAGGAAAATGAGTTTTTCATTGTTTCATCAAAACCTTTTCCCGAAAACGCCAACTCCTTTTGACGGAAAAATAAATGTAAACAGTCTCACACTTGGTTCTCAGCTGTTTTAACAAGATTTCCCAGTGACAAAATTGTGCTGTTCAGATATTCAGTCTATTGGAATATGTATTCCTATTGTGTGAAGCACATTTCTAAATATTTCCCTAGTCTGGAGTCGTAAGTTCTGAGTGCTACACACAAATGGTCCAGTGATTGAAGCTCATTCATTGTGAATAGCCAACATTACTACACTGTGACCGTAACCCTTTCCCTAACCCTCTATCCCAAACCCTAAAACTACCCTAACCTGAGCCTGAACCCTACCTAGCCCAAAACCTTATCCTAACCCTAACCATGAACAGAGCCCCAATTCTCCAACCCTAATACCAGAACTAATCTCGATGACGTCATCACTCCCAGCTGGTCCCCTGGCCAAATCATTATCACCTGGGATCAATTAAGCCTGCCCACGTGGCCCCTCCCCCTTGGTGACGTCATCACTTCCAGTTTAATGGCCTAACCAGGCTTCTTTCAAAATCGCCAACTCATTGTCCCGGAATAATAAATGTAACCAGTATCCACATCGGTTCTATGTTCTTTGAACACGATTTCCTTGTCAGGAAACAGTGTGTTACAGATATTAAGGCCCTTTATTCACGTATTCCTAGTGTTTGAAGCACTTTCTTAGATATTAACCTAGGTTATCATTGTGAATTTCCCGAGTTGGAGTCTCTCTCTTCCTGTGTCTCAAGCTTTTTCATTGTGAATTCTAATTTGGTAAAACAACCTTTTTTACAAATATACCAGCACTTTCAACATTTTTCCCACTTGAAACTCTATCCTACCTTTCACAGCGCTTTGGATACAAATTCTCAGTATTTCAAAATTCAGTAGAGCTGTTCGGGTTCTAAAACGTATTCCAGGAGTTCTAGAGACACTCTGCCATTCCCCTGGTCTGCTGTTTTGAGCTATGAGACTTTTCATTTTAACACGGGTGTCATACCGGCTTTTTAAAGGCACAGTTAAACATTACTTGGAACCCTAGCCTAACTAACATTTTTATTTCATAGTGTTCTCAATACTTTCATACTGTTCGATAGCTCTAGGAAAATGAGTTTTTCATTGTTTCATCAAAACCTTTTCCCGAAAACGCCAACTCCTTTTGACGGGAAAAATAAATGTAAACAGTCTCACACTCGGTTCTCAAGTGTTTGAACAAGATTTCCCAGTGACAAAATTGTGCTGTTCAGATATTCAGTCTATTGGAATATGTATTCCTATTGTGTGAAGCACATTTCTAAATATTTCCCTAGTCTGGAGTCGTAAGTTCTGAGTGCTACACACCAAATTGTCCAGTGATTGAATCTCACTCATTGTGAATAGCCAACATTACGACACTGTGACCGTAACCCTGTCCCTAACTCTCTATCGCAAACCCTAAACCTAGCCCTAACCTGAGCCTGAACCCTACCTAGCCCAAAACCTTATCCTAACCCTAACCATGAACAGAGCCCCAATTCTCTAACCCTAATACCAGAACTAATCTCGATGACGTCATCACTCCCAGCTGGTCCCCTGGCCAAATCATTATCACCTGGGATCAATTAAGCCTGCCCACGTGGCCCCTCCCCCTTGGTGACGTCATCACTTCAGGTTTAATATGCCTAACCAGGCTTGTTTCAAAATTGCCAACTCATTGTTCTGGAATAATAAATGTAACCAGTATCCACCTCGGTTCTATGTTCTTTGAACACGATTTCCTTGTCAGGAAACAATGTGTTACAGATATTAAGGCCCTTTATTCACGTATTCCTAGTGTTTGAAGCACTTTCTTAGATATTAAGCTAGGTTATCACTGTGAATTTCCCGAGTTGGAGTCTCTTCCAGTGTCTCAAGCTTTTTAAATTGTGAATTCTAATTTGGTAAAACAACCTTTTTTACAAATATACCAGCACTTTCAACATTATTCCCACTTGAAAGTCTATCCTACCTTTCACAGCGCTTTGGATACAAATTCTCAGTATTTCAAAATTCAGTAGATCTATTCGGGTTCTAAAACGTATTCCAGGAGTTCTAGAGACACTCTGCCATTCCCCTGGTCTGTTGTTTTGAGCTATGAGACTTTTCATTTTAACACAGGTGTCATACCGGCTTTTTAAAGGCACAGTAAAACATTACTTGGAACCCTAGCCTAACTAACATTTTTATTTCATAGTGTTCCAATACTTTCATACTATTCGATAGCTCTAGGAAAATGAGTTTTTCAGTGTTTCATCAACACCTTTTCCCGAAAACGCCAACTCATTTTGACGGGAAAAATAAATGTAAACAGTCTCACACTCGGTTCTCAAGTGTTTGAACAAGATTTCCCAGTGACAAAATTGTGCTGTTAAGGTATTCAGTCTATTGGAATATGTATTCCTATTGTGTGAAGCACATTTCTAAATATTTGCCTAGTCTGGAGTCGTAAGTTCTGAGTGCTACACACCAAATTGTCCAGTGATTGCAGCTCACTCATTGTGAATAGCCAACATTACTACACTGTGACCGTAACCCTGTCCCTAACCCTCTATCGCAAACCCTAAACCTAGCCCTAACCTGAGCCTGAACCCTACCTAGCCCAAAACCTTATCCTAACCCTAACCATGAACAGAGCCCCAATTCTCTAACCCTAATACCAGAACTAATCTCGATGACGTCATCACTCCCAGCTGGTCCCCTGGCCAAATCATTATCACCAGGGATCAATTAAGCCTGCCCACGTGGCCCCTCCCCCTTGGTGACGTCATCACTTCAGGTTTAATATGCCTAACCAGGCTTGTTTCAAAATTGCCAACTCATTGTTCCGGAATAATAAATGTAACCAGTATCCACCTCGGTTCTATGTTCTTTGAACACGATTTCCTTGTCAGGAAACAATGTGTTACAGATATTAAGGCCCTTTATTCACGTATTCCTAGAGTTTGAAGCCCTTTCTTAGATATTAAGCTAGGTTATCACTGTGAATTTCCCGAGTTGGAGTCTCTCTCTTCCAGTGTCTCAAGCTTTTTAAATTGTGAATTCTAATTTGGTAAAACAACCTTTTTTACAAATATACCAGCACTTTCAACATTTATCCCACTTGAAAGTCTATCCTACCTTTCACAGCGCTTTGGATACAAATTCTCAGTATTTCAAAATTCAGTAGATCTATTCGGGTTCTAAAACGTATTCCAGGAGTTCTAGAGACACTCTGCCATTCCCCTGGTCTGTTGTTTTGAGCTATGAGACTTTTCATTTTAACACAGGTGTCATACCGGCTTTTTAAAGGCACAGTAAAACATTACTTGGAACCCTAGCCTAACTAACATTTTTATTTCATAGTGTTCTCAATACTTTCATACTGTTCGATAGCTCTAGGAAAATGAGTTTTTCATTGTTTCATCAAAACCTTTTCCCGAAAACGCCAACTCCTTTTGACGGAAAAATAAATGTAAACAGTCTCACACTTGGTTCTCAGCTGTTTGAACAAGATTTCCCAGTGACAAAATTGTGCTGTTCAGATATTCAGTCTATTGGAATATGTATTCCTATTGTGTGAAGCACATTTCTAAATATTTGCCTAGTCTGGAGTCTTAAGTTCTGAGTGCTACACACCAAATTGTCCAGTGATTGAAGCTCACTCATTGTGAATAGCCAACATTACTACACTGTGACCGTAACCCTGTCCCTAACCCTCTATCGCAAACCCTAAACCTAGCCTAACCTGAGCCTGAACCCTACCTAGCACAAAACCTTATCCTAACCCTAACCATGAACAGAGCCCCAATTCTCCAACCCTAATACCAGAACTAATCTCGATGACGTCATCACTCCCAGCTGGTCCCCTGGCCAAATCATTATCACCTGGGATCAATTAAGCCTGCCCACGTGGCCCCTCCCCCTTGGTGACGTCATCACTTCCGGTTTAATGGCCTAACCAGGCTTCTTTCAAAATCGCCAACTCATTGTCCCGGAATAATAAATGTAACCAGTATCCACCTTGGTTCTATGTTCTTTGAACACGATTTCCTTGTCAGGAAACAATGTGTTACAGATATTAATCCCTTTATTCACGTATTCCTAGTGTTTGAAGCACTTTCTTAGATATTAAGCTAGGTTATCACTGTGAATTTCCCGAGTTGGAGTCTCTCTCTTCTAGTGTCTCAAGCTTTTTCATTGTGAATTCTAATTTGGTACAACAACCTTTTTTACAAATATACCAGCACTTTCAACATTATTCCCACTTGAAAGTCTATCCTACCTTTCACAGCGCTTTGGGTACAAATTCTCAGTATTTCAAAATTCAGTAGATCTATTCGGGTTCTAAAACGTATTCCAGGAGTTCTAGAGACACTCTGCCATTCCCCTGGTCTGTTGTTTTGAGCTATGAGACTTTTCATTTTAACACGGGTGTCATACCGGCTTTTTAAAGGCACAGTAAAACATTACTTGGAACCCTAGCCTAACTAACATTTTTATTTCATAGTGTTCCAATACTTTCATACTATTGGATAGCTCTAGGAAAATGAGTTTTTCAGTGTTTCATCAACACCTTTTCCCGAAAACGCCAACTCCTTTTGACGGAAAAATAAATGTAAACAGTCTCACACTTGGTTCTCAGCTGTTTGAACAAGATTTCCCAGTGACAAAATTGTGCTGTTCAGATATTCAGTCTATTGGAATATGTATTCCTATTGTGTGAAGCACATTTCTAAATATTTCCCTAGTCTGGAGTCATAAGTTCTGAGTGCTACACACCAAATTGTCCAGTGATTGAAGCTCATTCATTGTGAATAGCCAACATTACTACACTGTGACCTTAACCCTGTCCCTAACCCTCTATCCCAAACCCTAAACCTAGCCCTTACCTGAGCCTGAACCCTACCTAGCCCAAAACCTTATCCTAACCCTAACCATGAACAGAGCCCCAATTCTCCAACCCTAATACCAGAACTAATCTCGATGACGTCATCACTCCCAGCTGGTCCCCTGGCCAAATCATTATCACCTGGGATCAATTAAGCCTGCCCACGTGGCCCCTCCCCCTTGGTGACGTCATCACTTCCGGTTTAATGGCCTAACCAGGCTTCTTTCAAAATCGCCAACTCATTGTCCCGGAATAATAAATGTAACCAGTATCCAACTCGGTTCTATGTTCTTTGAACACGATTTCCTTGTCAGGAAACAATGTGTTACAGATATTAAGGCCCTTTATTCACGTATTCCTAGTGTTTGAAGCACTTTCTTAGATATTAACCTAGGTTATCACTGTGAATTTCCCGAGTTGGAGTCTCTCTCTTCCAGTGTCTCAAGCTTCTTAAATTGTGAATTCTAATTTGGTAAAACAAACATTTTTACAAATATACCAGCACTTTCAACATTATTCCCACTTGAAAGACTATCCTACCTTTCACAGCGCTTTGGATACAAATTCTCAGTATTTAAAAATTCAGTAGAGATGTTCGGGTTCTAAAACGTATTCCAGGAGTTCTAGAGACACTCTGCCATTCCCCTGGTCTGTTGTTTTGAGCTATGAGGCTTTTCATTTTAACACAGGTGTCATACCGGCTTTTTAAAGGCACAGTAAAACATTACTTGGAACCCTAGCCTAAATAACATTTTTATTTCATAGTGTTCTCAATACTTTCATACCGTTCGATAGCTCTAGGAAAATGACTTTTTCAGTGTTTCACCAAAACCTTTTCCCGAAAACGCCAACTCCTTTTGACGGGAAAAATAAATGTAAACAGTGTCGCACTCAGTTCTCAGCTGTTTGAACAAGATTTCCCAGTGACAAAATTGTGCTGTTCAGGTATTAAGTCTATTGGAATATGTATTCCTATTGTGTGAATCACATTTCTAAATATTTCCCTGTTCTGGAGTCGTAAATTCTGAGTGCTACACCAAATTGTCCAGTGATTGAAGCTCATTCATTGTGAATAGCCAACATTACTACAAGGTGACCTTAACCCTGTCCCTAACCCTCTATCCCAAACCCTAAACCTAGCCCTAACCTGAGCCTGAACCCTACCTAGCCCAAAACCTTATCCTAACCCTAACCATGAACAGAGCTCCAATTCTCTAACCCTAATACCAGAACTAATCTCAATGACGTCATCACTCCCAGCTGGTCCCCTGGCCAAATCATTATCACCTGGGATCAATTAAGCCTGCCCACGTGGCCCCTCCCCCTTGGTGACGTCATCACTAATGGGTTAATGGCCTAACCAGGCTTCTTTCAAAATGGCCAACTCATTGTCCCCGAATAATAAATGTAACCAGTATCCAACTCGGTTCTATCTTCTTTGAACACGATTTCCTTGTCAGGAAACAATGTGTTACAGATATTAAGGCCCTTTATTCACGTATTCCTAGTGTTTGAAGCACTTTCTTAGATATTAAGCTAGGTTATCACTGTGAATTTCCCGAGTTGGAGTCTCTCTCTTCCAGTGTGTCAAGCTTTTTCATTGTGAATTCTAATTTGGTAAAACAACCTTTTTTACAAATATACCAGCACTTTCAACATTATTCCCACTTGAAAGTCTATCCTACATTTCACAGCGCTTTGGATACAAATTCTCAGTATTTCAAAATTCAGTAGAGATGTTCGGGTTTTAAAACGTATTCCAGGAGTTCGAGAGACACTCTGCCATTCCCATGGTCTGTTGTTTTGAGCTATGAGAATTTTCATTTTAACACGGGTGTCATACTGGCTTTTTAAAGGCACAGTAAAACATTACTTGGAACCTTAGCCTAACTAACATTTTTATTTCATAGTGTTCTCAATACTTTCATATTGTTCGATAGCTCTAGGAAAATGAGTTTTTCAGTGTTTCACCAAAACCTTTTCCCGAAAACGCCAACTCCTTTTGACGGGAAAAATAAATGTAAACAGTCTCACACTCGGTTCTCAAGTGTTTGAACAAGATTTCCCAGTGACAAAATTGTGCTGCTCAGATATTCAGTCTATTGGAATATGTATTCCTATTGTGTGAAGCACATTTCTAAATATTTCCCTAGTCTGGAGTCGTAAGTTCTGAGTGCTACACACCAAATTGTCCAGTGATTGAAGCTCATTCATTGTGAATAGCCAACATTACTACACTGTGACCGTAACCCTGTCCCTAACCCTCTATACCAAACCCTAAACCTAGCCCTAACCTGAGCCTGAACCTTACCTAGCCCAGAACCTTATCCTAACCCTAAGCATGAACAGAGCCCCAATTCTCTAACCCTAATACCAGAACTAATCTCGATGACGTCATCACTCCCAGCTGGTCCCCGGCCAAATCATTATCACCTGGGATCAATTAAGCCTGCCCACATGGCCCCTCCCCTTTGGTGACGTCATCACTTCAGGTTTAATATACCTAACCAGGCTTGTTTCAAAATCGCCAACTCATTGTTCCGGAATAATAAATGTAACCAGTATCCACCTTGGTTCTATGTTCTTTGAACACGATTTCCTTGTCAGGAAACAATGTGTTACAGATATTAAGGCCCTTTATTCACGTATTCCTAGTGTTTGAAGCACTTTCTTAGATATTAACCTAGGTTATCACTGTGAATTTCCCGAGTTGGAGTCTCTCTCTTCCAGTGTCTCAAGCTTTTTAAATTGTGAATTCTAATTTGGTAAAACAACCTTTTTTACAAATATACCAGCACTTTCAACATTATTCCCACTTGAAAGTCTATCCTACCTTTCACAGCGCTTTGGATACAAATTCTCAGTATTTCAAAATTCAGTAGAGATGTTCGGGTTCTAAAACGTATTCCAGGAGTTCTAGAGACACTCTGCCATTTCCCTGGTCTGCTGTTTTGAGCTATGAGACTTTTCATTTTAACACGGGTGTCATACCGGCTTTTTAAAGGCACAGTAAAACATTACTTGGAACCCTAGCCTAACTAAGATTTTTATTTCATAGTGTTCTCAATACTTTCATACTGTTCGATAGCTCTAGGAAAATGAGTTTTTCATTGTTTCATCAAAACCTTTTCCCTTGTTATGGCATTTACTTCGAGGTCTATTTTGTCAGATATAAGTATTGCTACCCCAGCTTTTTTTTCATTTCCATTTGCCTGAAAGATATTTTTCCATCCCTTCACTTTCAATCTGTGTGAGTCTCTTGTTCTGAGGTGGGTCTAAGGAGGTAAAAGACCTATACATGGAAAACTACAGGACACTGAAAAAAGAGATAGAGGAAGACGTAAACAGATGGAAGAACATACCATGTTCATGGATTGGTAGAATCAACATTATTAAAATGTCCATACTACCCAAAGCAATCTATAGATTCATTGCACTCCCCATTAAAATACCAACAGCATATTTCACAGACCTTGAAAGAACTCTCCAAAAATTCATCTGGAATAAAAAAAGACCCCGAATAGCCACAGCAATCCTGAGAAAGAAGAATAAAGTAGGAGGGATCTCAATACCAGATTTCAAGCTGTATTACAAAGCCACTGTTCTCAAAACAGCCTGGTACTGGCACAAGAACAGACATATAGATCAATGGAACAGAATAGAGAATCCAGATATTGACCCAAACCACTATGCTCAATTAATATTTGACAAAGGAGGCATGAACATACAATGGAATAAAGACAGTCTCTTCAATAAATGGTGTTGGGAAAATTGGACAGATACATGCAAAAAAAATGAAGCTTGATGACCAACTTACGCCATACACAAAAATAAACTCAAAATGGATACAGGACTTAAACATAAGACGGGAAACCATAAAAATACTAGAGCAATCCACAGGCAGCAAAATGTCAGACATATGCCAAAAGAAATTCTTCACTGACACTGCCCCTAGGGCAATGGAAGCTAAAGAGAAAATTAACAAATGGGACTACATCAAAATAAAAAGCTTTTTCACAGCAAAAGAAACCATCAACAAAACAACAAGAAGGCCCACTGCATGGGAGAACATATTTGCAAATGGCATCACTGATAAAGGTTTAATCTCCAACATCTACAGGCAGCTTATACAACTTAATAAAAGGAAGATAAATGATCCAATAAAAAAATGGGCAACAGACCTAAATAGAATCTTTTCAAAAGAAGACAGAAGGAAGGCCAAGAGACACATGAAAACATGCTCAACGTCACTAATTATCCGAGAGATGCAAATCAAAACAACAATGCGGTACCATCTCACACCTGTCAGAATGGCTATCATCAACAAATCAACAAACGACAAGTGTTGGCGAGGATGCGGAGAAAAAGGAACCCTCGTGCACTGCTGGTGGGATTGCAGACTGGTGCAGCCACTGTGGAGAACAGTATGGAGTTTCCTCAAAAAACTGAAAATGGAACTCCCATTTGACCCAGTAATCCCACTCCTGGGAATATATCCGAAGAAACTAGAAACACCAATTAGAAAGGATATATGCACCCCTATGTTCATAGCAGCACAATTCACCATAACTAAGATTTGGAAACAGCCTAGGTGCCCGTCAGCAGATGACTGGATCAGAAAACTGTGGTACATCTACACAATGGAATACTATGCTGCCATAAAAAAGAAGGAATTCTCATCATTTGCAGCAACCTGGGAGGAATTGGAGAACATTATGTTAAGTGAAATAAGTCAGTCAATGAAAGAAAAATACCACATGACCTCACTCATTTATGGATAATAAAGAACATTATAATCTTGAACAAAAACATAGATACAGAGACAGTAAAGCATCAAAAAGACTGTCAAATTACAAGGGGAAGGTTAGGGAGAGGTGGGGGAGATAAGAGATCAATCAAAGGACTTGTATGCATGCATATAAGCATAACCAATGGATGCAAAACTCTGGGTGGTGGGGGCATAAATGGGAGGGGGGTGTTGGGAGGGCAATGGAAAGATATGTACACATATAATACCTTAATAAAAAAATTGAAAAAACAAACAAACAAACAAAACAAAAAAAAAAACCTTTTCCCGAAAACGCCAACTCCTTTTGACGGGAAAAATAAATGTAAACAGTCTCATACTTGGTTCTCAGCTGTTTGAACAAGATTTCCCAGTGACAAAATTGTGCTGTTCAGATATTCAGTCTATTGGAATATGTATTCCTATTGTGTGAAGCACATTTCTAAATATTTGCCTAGTCTGGAGTCGTAATTCTGAGTGCTACACACCAAATTGTCCAGTGATTGAAGCTTACTCATTGTGAATAGCCAACATTACTACACTGTGACCGTAACCCTGTCCTTAACCCTCTATCCCAAACCCTAAAACTAGCCCTAACCTGAGCCTGAACCCTACCTAGCCCAAAACCTTATCCTAACCCTAAGCATGAACAGAGCCCCAATTCTCTAACCCTAATACCAGAACTAATCTCGATGACGTCATCACTCCCAGCTGGTCCCCTGGCCAAATCATTATCACCTAGGATCAATTAAGCCTGCCCACGTGGCCCCTCCCCCTTGGTGATGTCATCACTTCAGGTTTAATATGCCTAACCAGGCTTGTTTCAAAATTGCCAACTCATTGTCCCGGAATAATAAATGTAACCAGTATCCACCTCGGTTCTAGGTTCTTTGAACACGATTTCCTTCTCAGGAAACAATGTGTTACAGATATTAAGGCCCTTTATTCACGTACTCCTAGTGTTTGAAGCACTTTCTTAGATATTAACCTAGGTTATCATTGTGAATTTCCCGAGTTGGAGTCTCTCTCTTCCAGTGTGTCACGCTTTTCAAATTGTGAATTCTAATTTGGTAAAACAACCTTTTTTACAAATATACCAGCACTTTCAACATTATTCCCACTTGAAAGTCTATCCTACCTTTCATAGCGCTTTGGATACAAATTCTCAGTATTTCAAAATTCAGTAGAGATGTTCGGGTTCTAAAACGTATTCCAGGAGTTCTAGAGACACTCTGCCATTCCCCTGGTCTGCTGTTTTGAGCTTTGAGACTTTTCATTTTAACACGGGTGTCATACCGGCTTTTTAAAGGCACAGTAAAACATTACTTGGAACCCTAGCCTAACTAACATTTTTATTTCATAGTGTTCTCAATACTTTCATACTGTTCGATAGCTCTAGGAAAATGAGTTTTTCAGTGTTTCACCAAAACCTTTTCCCAAAAACTCCAACTCCTTTTGACGGGAAAAATAAATGTAAACAGTGTCACACTCGGTTATCAGCTGTTTGAACAAGATTTCCCAGTGACAAAATGGTGCTGTTCAGATATTCAGTCTATTGGAATATGTATTCCTATTGTGTGAAACACATTTCTAAATATTTCCCTAGTCTGGAGTCGTAAGTTCTGAGTGCTACACACCAAATTGTCCAGTGATTGAAGCTCATTCATTGTGAATAGCCAACATTACTACACTGTGACCGTAACCCTGTCCCTAACCCTCTATCCCAAACCCTAAACCTAGCCCTAACCTGAGCCTGAACCCTACCTAGCCCAAAACCTTATCCTAACCCTAACCATGAACAGAGCCCCAATTCTCTAACCCTAATACCAGAACTAATCTCGATGACGTCATCACTCCCAGCTGGTCCCCTGGCCAAATCATTATCACCTGGGATCAATTAAGCCTGCCCACGTGGCCCCTCCCCCTTGGTGACATCATCACTTCCGGTTTAATGGCCTAGCCAGGATTCTTTCAAAATCGCCAACTCATTGTCCCTTAATAATAAATGTAACCAATATCCAACTCGGTTCTATGTTCTTTGAACACGATTTCCTTGTCAGGAAACAATGTGTTACAGACATTAAGGCCCTTTATTCACGTATTCCTAGTGTTTGAAGCACTTTCTTAGATATTAACCTAGGTTATCATTGTGAATTTCCCGAGTTGGAGTCTCTCTCTTCCAGTGTCTCAAGCTTTCTCATTGTGAATTCTAATTTGGTAAAACAACTTTTTTACAAATATACCAGCACTTTCAACATTATTACCACTTGAAAGTCTATCCAACCTTTCACAGCGCTTTGGATACAAATTCTCAGTATTTCAAAATTCAGTAGAGATGTTCGGGTTCTAAGATGTATTCCCGGAGTTCTAGAGACACTCTGCCATTCCCCTGGTCTGTGGTTTTGAGCAATGAGACTTTTCATTTTAACACGGGTGTCATACCGGCTTTTTAAAGGCACAGTAAAACATTACTTGGAACACTAGCCTAACTAACATTTTTATTTCATAGTGTTCTCAATACTTTCATACTGTTCGATAGCTCTAGGAAAATGAGTTTTTCAGTGTTTCACCAAAACCTTTTCCCAAAAACGCCAACTCCTTTTGACGGGAAAAATAAATGTAAACAGTGTCACACTCGGTTCTCAGCTGTTTGAACAAGATTTCCCAGTGACCAAATGGTGCTGTTCAGATATTCAGTCTATTGGAATATGTATTCCTATTGTGTGAAACACATTTCTAAATATTTCCCTAGTCTGGAGTCGTAAGTTCTGAGTGCTACACACCAAATTGTCCAGTGATTGAAGCTCATTCATTGTGAATAGCCAACATTACTACACTGTGACCATAACCCTGTCCCTACCCCTCTATCCCAAACCCTAAACCTAGCCCTAACCTGAGCCTGAACCCTACCTAGCCCAAAACCTTATCCTAACCCTAACCATGAACAGAGCCCCAATTCTCTAACCCTAATACCAGAACTAATCTCGATGACGTCATCACTCCCAGCTGGTCCCCTGGCCAAATCATTATCACCTGGGATCAATTAAGCCTGCCGACGTGGCCCCTTCCCCTTAGTGACATCATCACTTCCGGTTTAATGGCCTAACCAGGCTTCTTTCAAAATCCCCAACTCATTGTCCTGGAATAATAAATGTAACCAGTATCCAACTCGGTTCTATGTTCTTTGAACACGATTTCCTTGTCAGGAAACAATGTGTTACAGATATTAAGGCCCTTTATTCACGTATTCCTAGTGTTTGAAGCACTTTCTTAGATATTAACCTAGGTTATCATTGTGAATTTCCCGAGTTGGAGTCTCTCTCTTCCAGTGTCTCAAGCTTTCTCATTGTGAATTCTAATTTGGTAAAACAACCTTTTTTACAAATATACCAGCACTTTCAACATTATTACCACTTGAAAGTCTATCCAACCTTTCACAGCGCTTTGGATACAAATTCTCAGTATTTCAAAATTCAGTAGAGATGTTCGGGTTCTAAGATGTATTCCCGGAGTTCTAGAGACACTCTGTCATTCCCCTGGTCTGTGGTTTTGAGCAATGAGACTTTTCATTTTAACACGGGTGTCATACCGGCTTTTTAAAGGCACATTTAAACATTACTTGGAACCCTAGCCTAACTAACATTTTGATTTCATAGTGTTCTCAATACTTTCATACTGTTCTATAGCTCTAGGAAAATGAGTTTTTCAGTGTTTCAGCAAAACTTTTCCCGAAAACGCCAACTCCTCTTGACGGGAAAAATAAATGTAAACAATGTCACACTCCGTTCAAAGCGGTTGGAACAAGATTTCCCAGTGACAAAATTGTGCTGTTCAGATATTCAGTCTATTGGAATATGTATTCCTATTGTGTGAAGCACATTTCTAAATATTTCCCTAGTCTGGAGTGGTAAGTTCTCAGTGCTACACACCAAATTGTCCAGTGATTGAAGCTCATTCATTGTGAATATCCAAAGTTACTACACCATAGCGTAACCCTGTCCGTAACCCTCTAACCCTAATCCTACACCTAGCCCTAACCTGAGCCTGAACCCTACCTAGCCCGAAACCTTATCCTAATCCTAACCATGAACAGAGCCCCAATTCTCTAACCCTAATACCAGAACTAATCTCAATGATGTCATTACTCCCAGCTGGTCCCCTGGCCAAATCATTATCACCTGGAATGAATGAAGCCTGCCCGCGTGGCCCCTCCCCCTTGGTGACGTCGTCACCTCAGTTTTAATGGCCTAACCAGGCTTCTTTCAAAATCGCCAACTCATTGTCCCGGAATAATAAACGTATCCAGTATCCACCTTGGTTCTATGTTCTTTGAACACGATTTCCTTGTCAGGAAACAATGTGTTACACATATTAAGGCCCTTTAGTCACGTATTACTTGTGTTTAAAGCACTTTCTTAGATATTAACCTAGGTTATCATTGTGAATTTCCCCAGTTGGAGTCTCTCTCTCTTCCAGTGTCTCAACGTTTTTCATTTTGAATTCCAATTTGGTAAAACAGCGTTTTTTAGAAATATACCAGCACTTTAAATATTATTACCACTTGAAATCTATCTTACTTTTCACAGGGCTTTGGATACAAATTCTCAGTATTTCAAAATTCAGTACTGATTTTCGGGTTCTAAAACATATTCCAAGTGTTCTAGAGACACTCTGACACATCCCCTTGATCTGTTGTTTTGAGCTCTAATAGTTTTCATTTTAACACGGGTGTCACACCGGCTTTTTAAAGGCACAGTAAAACATTACTTGGAACCTTAGCCTAACTAACATTTTGATTTCATAGTGTTCTCAATACTTTCATACCATTATGTAGCTCTAGGACAATGAGTTTTTCAGTGTTTCACTAAACATTTTCCCGAAAACGCCAACTCCTTTTGACGGGAAAAATAAATGTAAACAGTGTCACACTCGGTTCAAAGCTGTTTGAACAAGATTTCCCAGTGACAAAATTGTGCTGTTCGGATATTCAGTCTATTGGAATATATATTCCTATTGTGTGAAGCACATTACTAAATTATTCCCTAGTCTGGAGTGGTAAGTTCTCAGTGCTAAACACCAAATTGTCCAGTGATTGAAGCTCATTCATTGTGAATAGCCAACTGTACTACACCTAACCCTGTCCCTAACCCACTATCCCAAACCCTAAACCTAGCCCTAACCTGAGCCTGAACCCTACCTAGCCCGAACCCTAATCCTAACCCTAACCCTGAACAGAACCCTAATTATCTAACCCTAATACCGGAACTAATCTCAATGATGTCATCACTCCCAGCTGGTCCCCTGGCCAAATCATTATCACCTGGGATCAATTAAGCCATTCCACGTGGCCCCTCCCCCGTGGTGACGACATCACTTCCGGTTTAATGGCCTAACCAGGCTTCTTTCAAAATCTAAAACTCATTGTTCCTGAATTATAAATGTAACCAGTATCCAACTAGGTTCTACGTTCTTTGAACACGATTTCCTCGTCAGGAACCAATGTGTTACAGATATTAAGGCCCTTTATTCACATATTCCTAGAGTTTGAAGCACTTTCTTAGATATTAACCTAGGTTTTCATTTTGAATTTCCCGAGTTGGAGTCTCTCTCTTCCAGTGTCTCAAGCTCCTTCATTGTGAATTCCCATTTGGTGAAACAGCGTTTTCTATAAATATACCAGCACTTTAAACATTATTACCACTTGAAAGTCTATCCTACCTTTCACAGCGCTTTGGATACAAATTCGCAGTATTTCAAAATTCAGTAGAGATGTTTGGGTTCTAAAACGTATTCCAAGAGTTCTAGAGAAACTCTGACACATCCGCCTGGTTTGTTGTTTTGATCTCTGAGAGTTTTCATTTTTACACGGGTGTTATACCGGCTTTTTAAAAGCACATTAAAACATTACTTGGAACCCTAGCCTAACGAACATTTTGATTTCATAGTGTTCTCAATACTTTCATACTATTCTATAGCTCTAGGAAAATGAGTTTTTCAATGTTTCACCAAACCTTTTCCCGAAAAGACCAACTCCTTTTGAGGGGAAAAAAAAAAGTAAACTTTGTCACACTCGGTTCTCAGCTGTTTGAAAAAGATTTCCCAGTGACCAAATTGTGCTGTTCAGATATTCAGTCTATTGGAATATGTATTCCTATTGTGTGAAGCACATTTCTAAATACTTCCCTAGTCTGGAGTTGTAAATTCTTAGTGCTACACTCCAATTTGTCCAGTCATTGAAGCTCATTCATTGTGAATACCCAAGGTTACTACACCGTGACCATAACCCTGTCCCTACCCCTCTAACCCTAACCCTAAACCTAGCCCTAACCTGAGCCTGGATGCTACCTAGCCGGAACCCTTATCCTAACCCTAACCCTAGCCAGAACTCTAATTCTCTAACCCTAACACCAGAACTAACCTCGATGACGTCATCATTCCCAGCTGGACCCCTGGCCAAATCATTATCACCCGGGATCAATTAAGCCTGCCCACGTGGCCCCTCCCCCTAGGTGACGTCATCACTTCCAGTTTAATGGGCTAACCTCGCTTCTTTCAAAATAAACAACTCATTGTCCCTGAATTATAAATGTAAACAGTATCCAACTCGGTTCTATGTTCTTTGAACACGATTTCCTTGTCAGGAACCAATGTGTTACAGATATTAAGGCCCTTTACTCACGTATTCCTAGAGTTTGAAGCACTTTCTTAGATGTTAACCTAGGTTATCATTGTGAATTTCCCGAGTTGGAGTCTCACTCTTCCAGTGTCTCAAGCTCCTTCATTTTGAATTCCCATTTGGTGAAACAGCATTTTTTTATAAATATACCAGCACTTTAAACATTATTACCACTTGAAAGACTATCCTACCTTTCACAGCGCTTTGGATACAAATTCTCAGTATTTCTAAATTCAGTAGAGATGTTCGGGTTCTAAAACATATTCCAACAGTTCTACAAACACTCTGACACATCCGCCTGGTCTGCTGTTTTGAGCTCTGAGAGTTTTCATTTTAACACGGGTGTTATACCGGCTTTTTAAAGGCACATTAAAACATTACTTGGAACCCTAGCCTAACTAACATTTTGATTTCATACAGTTCTCAATACTTTCATACTATTCTATAGCTCTAGGAAAATGAGTTTTTCAGTGTTTCACCAAAACCTTTTCCCGAAAACGCCAACTCCTTTTGACGGGAAAAATAAATGTAAACAGTGTCAAACTCGGTTCTCAGCTGTTTGAACAAGATTTCCCAGTGACCAAATTGTGCTGTTCAGATATTCAGTCTATTGGAATATGTATTCCTACTGTGTGAAGCACATCCTTCATAATAAAAATGCAATATGCAAATAACCATCACTCTGCTTCGCCCACGATTGGGCGGTGGGAGGCTGGGCGGCGGGACTCGGGGTGACATATCCGGCCATTGAGAGGCGCGGGACTCCCACCCCCGCCCCCCCTGCCTCACAACGGCTGGATTGGCGGCCGCTGAGGGGGGCTGCCTCGGACACCCTGGACACCGAGCTCCACTGCCATCGGAGGCGGGGAGCCTGTTGTCCGTACCCATATCCCCTGCCCAGCTCCGCTACCATCGGAGGCGGAGAGCTGGTTGTCCGCACCCGGATCCCCTGCCCAGCTCCGCTGCCATCGGAGGCGGGGAGCCGGTTGTCCGCACCCGGATCCCCTGCCCAGCTCCACTGCCATCGGAGGCCGAGAGCCGGTTGTCCGCACCCGGATCCCCTGCAGTGCTCCCGTTCGTCAGCGCCTCAAGCCCCAGCAGCAGCGGCAGCGGCTGGGGATGAGCTGGTGAACCCAACAGCATGGCAGCTCAGTGGCGGCGGCGGAGGCAGCATTGGGCCTGGGGACTGGCGAACAGGCAGAGATGGCCCTGATCGCAGGAGGCTAGGCCTAGGGACCCTACCCACACGATTGAATTGTGCGCTGGGCCTCTAGTTTCTAAATATTTCCCTAGTCTGGAGTTGTAAATTCTTAGTGCTACACTCCAATTTGTCCAGTGACTGAAGCTCATTCATTGTGAATGCCCAACCTTACAGCACCGTGACCTTAACCCTGTCCGTAACCCTCTAACCCTAACCCTAAACCTAGCCCTAACCTGAGCCTGAACCCTACCTAGCCCGAAACCTTATCCTAACCCTATACCTAACCAGAACCCCAATTCTCTAAGCCTAACACCAGAACTAACCTCAATGACGTGAACACTCCCAGGTGGTCCCCTGGCCAAATCATTATCACCTTGGATCAATTCAGCCTGCCCACGTGGCCCCTCCCTCTTGGTGACATCATGACTTCCAGTTTAATGGCCTAACCAGTATTCTTTCAAAAACGCCAACTCATTGTCCCTGAATTATAAATGTAACCAGTATCCAACTCGGTTCTATGTTCTTTGAATACGATTTCCTTGTCAGGATCCAATGTGTTACAGATATTAAGGCCCTTTATTCATGTATTCCTAGTGTTTGAAGTACTTTCTTAGATATTAACCTAGGTTATCATTGTGAATTTCCCGACTTGGAGTCTCTCTCTTCCAGTGTCTCAAGCTCCTTCATTGTGAATTCCCATTTGGTGAAACAGCGTTTTTTATAAATATACCAGCACTTTCAACATTATTACCACTTGAAAGTCTATCCTACCTTTCACAGCGCTTTGGATACAAATTCTCAGTATTTCAAAATTCAGTAGAGATGTTCGGGTTCTAAAATGTATTCCAAGAGTTCTAGAGACACTGTGACATATCTCCCTGGTTTTTTGTTTTGAGCTCTGAGAGTTTTCATTTTAACACGGGTGTCGTACCGGCTTTTTAAAGGCACATTAAAACATTACTTGGAACCCTAGCCTAACTAACATTTTGATTTCATAGTGTTCTCAAGACTTTCATACTATTCTATAGCTCTAGGAAAATGAGTTTTTCAGTGTTTCACCAAAACCTTTTCGCGAAAACGCCAACTCCTTTTGACGGGAAAAATAAATGTAAACAGTGTCACACTCGGTTCTCAGCTATTTGAACAAGGTTTCCAAGTGACCAAATTGTGCTGTTCAGATATTCACTCTATTGGAATATGTATTTCTATTGTGTGAAGGACATTTCTAAATATTTCCCTAGTCTGGAGTTGTAAATTCTCAGTGCTACACTCCAATTTGTCCAGTCATTGAAGCTCATTCATTGTGAATACCCAAGGTTACTACACCGTGACCATAACCCTGCCCCTAACCCTCTAACCCTAACCCTAAACCTAGCCCTAAGCTGAGCCTGAACCCTTCCTAGCCCGAACCCTTATCCTAACCCTAACCCTAGCCAGAACCCCAATTCTCTAAGCCTAACACCAGAACTAACCTCAATGACGTCATCACTCCCAGCTGGTCCCCTGGCCAAATCATTATCACCTGGGATCAATTGAGCTTGCCCACGTGGCCCCTCCCCCTTGGTGACATCATCACTTTTGGTGTAATGGCCTAACCAGGCTTCTTTCAAAATAAACAACTCATTGTCCCTGAATTATAAATGTAACCAGTATCCAACTCGGTTCTATGTTCTTTGAACATGATTTCCTTGTCAGGATCCAATGTGTTACAGATATTAAGGCCCTTTATTCACGTATTCCTAGTGTTTGAAGCACTTTCTTAGATATTAACCTAGGGTTCATTGTGAATTTCCCGAGTTGGAGTCTCTCTCTTCCAGTGTCTCAAGCTCCTTCATTGTGAATTCCCATTCGGTGAAACAGCGTTTTTTACAAATATACCAGCACTTTAAACATTATTACCACTTGAAAGTCTATCCTACCTTTCACAGCGCTTTGGATACAAATTCTCAGTATTTCAAAATTCAGTAGAGATGTTCAGGTTCTAAAACGTATTCCAAGTGTTCTAGAGACACTCTGACACATCCGCCTGGTCTGTTGTTTTGAGCTCTGAGAGTTTTCATTTTAACACGGGTGTCATACCGCCTTTTTAAAGGCACATTATAACATTACTTGGAACCCTAGCCTAATTAACATTTTGATTTCATAGTGTTCTCAATACTTTCATACTATTCTATAGCTCTAGGAAAATGAGTTTTTCAGTGTTTCACCAAAACCTTTTCCCGAAAACGCCAACTCTTTTTGACAGGAAAAATAAATGTAAACAGTGTCACACTCGTTTCTCAGCTGTTTGAACAAGATTTCCCAGTGACCAAATTGACCCAGTAATCCACTCCTGGGAATATATCCGGAGAAACTAGAAACACCTATCAGAAAGGATATATGCACCCCTATGTTCATAGCAGCACAATTTACAATAGCTAAGATTTGGAAACAGCCTAGGTGCTCGTCAGCAGATGACTGGATCAGAAAACTGTGGTACATGTACACAATGGAATACTATGCTGCCATAAAAAAGAAGGAATTCTCATCATTTGCAGCAACCTGGATGGAATTGGAGAATATTATACTAAGTGAAATAAGCCAGTCAATGAAAGAAAAATACCACATGATCTCACTCATTTATGGATAGTAAAGAACATTATAAACTGATGAACAAAAAGATAGATACAGAGACAGCAAAGCAACAAACAGACTTTCAAATTACAGGGGGAAAGTTAGGGAGAGGTGGGGGAGATAAGAAATCAAACGAAGGACTTGTATGCATGCATATAAGCATAAACAATGGACGCAAAACTCTGGGGGGTGAGGGCATGTATGGGTTTGGGGTGGGGGGGGTAATGGTAAGATATGTACACATATAATACCTCAATAAAAATAAATAAATAAATAAATAAAGGCACACTAAAACACTACTTGAACACTAGCTTAATTAACATTTTGATTTCATAGTGTTCTCAATACTTTCATTTTTAATACTGCAAAACACCACCTAGACTCACTTTTCAAGTGAGTGTTGCCTCTCAGAGCCCTCACTAGGAGAATCAGTACCTGTTCCTTCAGGACTGCTGTTGCTCGGACATTTTTTCATGTACAAGCTGTACAAGAAACCTGTCTCATTGTTTTATAGTGGCGCCTCCACTCTGATCCAGGGCGAAAGCCCAGTTTGATTCAGTTGGCTGTGAATAATTATGCCTGTTTTCCCAAATCAAATCCATCCTCAGAGAACAAAGACAGAAAGACGGACAGAAAAGTTCACTGCAGATTGTGCAGGCAGTCCCCAAAAAGGGGTTCCAGAAATTTCTGAGCACTGGCATACGCCATATTTGAAATAAATGAGTAGTGTCCTGTGGAAAGAAGAGCAGCAGTCATGGATGAAAAGGATGCTTATGAAGGAGAAGCCAGGCACCTCACCATAGGCCTTGTAGGCTTGGTCCTGTGAGACTGACGTTTGTGGGTGGAGATGGATTTCAATGCCCTGTGGTGTTTACAGTGTACATAATGGCTGTGTTTTCACGGGGCTGTGAAAGTGCACAGTAAACCCGAGCGCCTTTACCTGAGATGAGTGCTTTCGGCCCCTCTGTATATAACACGATTAAAATCCATTTGTGTAGAGTGGACACTGACGGAATATCATCACCACAATGCTACTCGGATAGTGTTGTGGCTACAATTGTGCATGTTTTTTTATTGTTTCAAATTTGTATGTCCTGTGTAAAACATGAATGTTTGGGAAATAAACTATGAATGTTTCCTGTGTAAAACATGAATGTTTGGGAAATAAACTATGAATGTTTCCTGTGTAAAATACAAATGTTTTGGAAATAAACTATGAATGTTTCCTGTATAATATATGAATGTTTCTGATAAGAAATTCTAAACAGTTAAGAGTACCTGTTGAAAAGATACCAAATAATGGTTTAACTAGACAACCTTAAAATTATCATAGAGAACAATCCTACATTATATTTTAGTGATTCAACAAGATTGAGAAATTATATAATCAGATTATAACATTCTTGTCTACTTTATTATGTCTGGTTACATTTTTTTTTAATTTCAATAAAAACATGCATCTTAGATGGTAAAAATAAGAGAAACAAAGGAAAAAATAAACAAATGGGACTACATCAAACTAAAACGCTTCTGCACAGCAAAAGAAAGGTCAACAAAATGAAAAGGAAACACACTGCATGAAAGAACACGTTTGCCAATGACACATCTACTAAGGGTGATATTTGAAAATACACAAAGAACTCATACAACTCAACACCAGGAAGACAACCAAATTAGAATGGGCAAAGGAGCCCTGGCTGGTTTGGCTCAGCGGATAGAGTGCCAGCCTGTGGACAGAAGGGTCCCGGCTTCGATTCCTGTCAAGGGCACATGCCCGGGTTGCTGTCTCAGTCCCTGGTTGGGGGTGTGTAGGAGGCTGCCAATCAATGATTCTCTCTCATCAGTGATGTTTCTCTCTCTCTCTCCCTCTCCCTTCCTCTCTGAAATCAATAAAAATATATTTTAAAAAAATCAGCCCTAGCTGGTTTGGCTCAGTGGATAGAGCGTCAGCCTGTGGACAGAAGGGTCCGCCGCCAGAACCCACCCACCCAGCTGCTTTCCTCCCAGCTGGGGAAACCACTCCCTATCACCCCCTCCAAGGAAGTGAGGCCCTAACTGCAGCTTGTTCTGCTCCATGGCGTCCTCCAGGGCGGCCAGGAAGTCTCGGTTCTCTTCCTCCAGGCGGGCCACCTGGCCTGCAGGGCCAGCAGCACCCCCTCATTGTCCTGAGGGGCAGGGAGCCAGGCTTCAGGGCCAGGGGCTGGCAGGACAAGCCTGTCTGTCCCTGGGACCCAGGGTGCTCCATCTACCCCACCAGGGTTCCCCTCCCCCCAGCGCTACTCTGCTCCCTCGGGGTTCCTCCCGCCCAGCGCTACTCTGTTCCCACGGGGTTCCCCCAGCCCAGTGCTACTCTGCTCCCTCGGGGTTCCCCCAGCCCAGCGCAACTCTGCTCCCTCGGGGTTCCCCCAGCCCAGCACTACTCTGCTCCAAGCCCTGCCTGCATCCCCTCTGCAAGCCATTTGGGCCACCTCTTGTAATAATCAATCCTTTTTTAATGAACGATAAGAACATCGCCACTATTATTACACCTTCCTGAGCGTTCCCCAGCCTGCTGGGCCCTTGTTACACCCTCAGCCCTTACATCTCCCCTAGGAGGTAATGCCAATGTCACCCCTACTTTACAAATGGGAGCCCGAGGCCCAGGGGGAGGCCTTATGGAACGTGGCCATGGTCCCCAGCAGACACGCTCTCCTTGAGGCGCTTGCTGGGAGCCCACCAGGTCCATGGAGTAGAAATTGGAGAAGAGCAGCTGGGCCGCGGCAGGGCGGGGCAGGCAGCTCCTGACCTTGGGGGGATGGAGGGGAGGGAGGTCAAAGTTCAGAGCAGGCGTCCTCAAACTACGGCCCGCGGGCCACATGCGGGTGTTTTTGCAGTTTTGTTTTTTTACTTCAAAATAAGATATGTGCCGTGTGCATAGGAATTTGTTCATAGTTTTTTTTAACCTATAGTCCGGCCCTCCAACGGTCTGAGGGACAGTGAACTGGCCCCCTGTTTAAAAAGTTTGAGGACCCCTGGTTTAGAGCATCCTCTGTGCCCCAGCCTGGGGCCCAAATGCTGCCAGGGCCACAATGCAGTCCTACACGGCAGCATGTCACAGCTCTCGTCACTGCAAATAAGGCCTAACTCCGCCACTTGCCCCAAGGGCCTGTGTTCCAGCAGCACTTTCCCCTGCCCCACCTCCTACCACATGCACACACATGCACACACACGCACACATACAACACAAACATGCACACACACAGGACACACACGCACACACACGCACTCACACTCGCACACATACACGCACACACACGCATGCATGCTGAGATTTCCAGTCTCTGCTTTGTCACATCACACCCCCTACCCCACCTTCTTCAAAAGAGTCAACAGATCTTGCCCGGCCGGTGTGGGTCAGTGGTTGAGCATCAACTTATGAACCAGGTGGTCATGGTTCAAATCACACACACACACACACACACACACACACACACACACTAGAGGCCCGGTGCACAAAATTCATGCACTGAGGAGGGAGTGTCCCTCAGCCCAGCCACCAATCTCTCCAATCTGGGACCCCTCGGGGTATGTCCAACTGCCGGCAGTCAGACAACCCTTTCACAATCCGGGACTGCTGGTTTCCAACCGCTCGCCTGCCTGCCAGCCTGATCACCCCCTAACCACTCCCCTGCCATCCCAATTGCCCCCTAACTGCCCTCTCCTGCTGACCTGGTTGCCCCCAACTGCCCTCCCCTGAAGGCCTGGTCGCCCCCAACTGCCCTCCCCTGCATGCCTGGTCACCCCTAACTGCCCTCCCCTGCCAGCCTGGTCGCCCCTAACTGCCCTCCCCTGCTGGCCTGATCGCCCACAAATACCCTCCCCTGCCAGCCATCTTGTGGTGGCCATCTTTGACCACATGGGGGCAGTTATCTTGTGCAAGGGTGTGAGGGTCAATTTGCATATTACCTCTTTATTATATAGGAGATATATATATATATGTTTTTCCCTATACATACATACCTATGATAAAGTATAATTTATAAATTAAGCACAGTAAGAGATTAGCAACAACACCTAACAATGAAATAAGAATTATAGCCCTAGCTGGTTTGGCTCAGTGGATAGAGCGTCGGCCTGCAGACTGAAGGGTCCCAGATTTGGTTCCGGTTAAGGGCACTTGCCCGAATTTTGGGATCAATCCCTATTTCAGGGCATACAGGAGGCAGCCGATCAATGATTCTCTCTCATCATTGATATTTCTCTCTCTCCCTTCCCTGACATCAGTAAAAATATATTTTTAAAAAGAAATAAACAATTATAACAATAAAAGTTGTGTGAATGTAGCCACTCATTCGTTTCAGAGGGGCCCTGGCTGAAGTCCTCGCATAAGTTCAATGCTTTATGGCCCAACACGTTGGTTGTCGGAGACCTGCTCAGACAGAGAACAGGGTAATCCTGAAAGTAGGAGATGGTGACAAGGAAAAAGAAAGAAAGAGAAGCAAAAGCGGGGGTCAGGAGGTCCAACAGCAGGGATGCTGCTGAAGGCAAGTTTATTCACAGAGAGCGGTACATTTATATCCCAAATTTTGGCTCCCCTACCGAACTCCCGGGCGTTGTGTCATAAGTCTGGGCAGCGAGCCACACGCACCTCCTTGTGGAGACAAAGCAATCCTTGAGTCATGGACTCTCAATCCAATCTTCCTTGAGCAAAGTTCACTCCAAGAACACTTAACCTCTACATCTGTTACTATTACAGTTTGCTTATACCACATTCATGTGACCCCTTTCCAAGGACAGGCAATCACGCAGCTGCCTTGGAATAAGAACACCAGTTAGAGACAGACCCTTTTCAAGGCCCGTCTATCCAGTGCCCTTATAGGAAGGCCCCATGAATTTTCCCACAGTTGGTCAGTGGGAAAGTCAGTGGGAACGTGATTTCTGTCCGTGTCTCCCACATTCAATGCCTTTTCCATCGTAACCAGCTCAACACACACGAGGGCCATAACTTTTGCAGTTTGAGGCGAAACAGCAAATTACTTTTTCCTTCACAATTGGATCTTACTGCAGATCTATCCTGATTAAGTAGATAATCCCCCTGTTCACTTAACGGAAGCACTTCCCTCCCGGCTTCTCTCTGGCAGAACTGAATGGCCAGCATCGCTGCTGCTCCTGCACCTCGGGCCTTTGTTCAGTAAAGCAGGGAGACCCGAACGCAGCCTGATACTGGCTATGCGGGGAGCGCCTGCCACGTGCGGGCAATTGGCCACTTTACTGCGCTTCACAGGTGTTGCTTGCTTTTAAATTTTAATTTCAATTTTTTGTTGTTAATCCTCATCCGAATATATTTTTCCTTTGATTTTTAGAAAAGGTGAAAAGGAGGGGGAAAGACAGAGAGAAACATCGATGTGAGAGAAATACATTGATTGGTTGCCTCCTGAACATGCCCAACCAGGGTCCAGGCCGGGGAGGAGCCTGCAATCAAGGTACATGCCCTTGACGGGAATCAAACCTGGGACCCTTTGGTCCGAAGGCCCACACTCTATCCACTGAGGCACAGGTGTTGCATTTTTTAAAAAAATATATCTTACTGATTTTTTACAGAGAGGAAGGGAGAGGGATAGAGAGTTAGAAACATCGATGAGAGAGAAACATTGATCAGCTGCTTCCTGCACACTCCCTACTGGGGATGTGCCCGCAACCAAGGTACATGCCCTTGACTGGAATCGAACCTGGGACCCTTCAGTCTGCAGGCCAACGCTCTATCCACTGAGCCAAACCCATCAGAACTGGTGTTGCATTTCTTACAAACTCATTCCTTTCCAGGACAGGAGGAAGCAAGACATCGTGAAATTCGATCACACTACTCGGCACACATTAAAACATATGAATTATTTCTGGAATTTCCCATTTAATGTTTTCAGCCCACAGTTAACCGTGGGTAGCTGAAACCGTGGAAAGTGAAACCACAGCTAAAGTGGGGGCCATGACTGTATTTCTCGGGTTCCCCTGCGTCTCCTCAGCCTGTGCCAAAGGCCTAGTCCCGGCCACTGGTGGCCTGATAGGGTGACCTTTCCCAGCCTCTCGTCTGTCCCTGCTCCTCCTACAAGGCAACTGGGGCATCTTTCAAAAATGCAAACTCTTGCCCTAACCGGTTTGGCTCAGTAGATAGAGCGTTGGCCTGCGGACTGAAGGGTCCCGGTTTCGATTCCGGTCAAGGGCACATGCCTGGGTTGTGGGCTCCATCCCAAGTGGGGGACTTGCAGGAGACAGCCGATCCATGACTCTCTCTCATCATGGATGTTTCTCTCTCTCTCTCTCCCTCTTCCTTCCTCTCTGAAATCAATTAAAAAAAAAATTTTAAATGCAAACTCTTGCCCCACCAGTGTTGAGCATCGACCTATGAACCAGGAGGTCACGGTATGATTCCCGGTCAGGCCACGTGCCCAGGTTGCAGGCTCCATCCCCAGTGTGGGGCGTGCAGGAGGCAGCCGATCCATGATTCTCTCATCACTGATATTTCTATCTCCCTCTCCCTTCCTCTCTGAAATCAATAAAAATATATTAAAAAAACAAAAATGCAAAGGCCACCTTAAACTCCCAGCTTAAACCGGCCCCAAAAGAGGCTCCCCGTGGTCCCTGAGACTCTAACCTTCACAGGGAAAAAACTTCACGGCCTTCCTACTTTAGGGGACTCGCAGGTGCCCCACCTGCCCTCACCTTTCTCTGCCCCCAGCATGCTCAGCGCTGCCCCACTGCCTCCTCCACCACAGCCTCCCAGCACACAACCCCTGGCCCTCCCCTCGGCATCGGTCTCCCCGCACCTCCCAGGCTGGGAGGCAGGGACCCCTGTCCCCTACCTGCTGCCCAATAGGAACTTCCCCATCTTCCTCCCCCCTCAGCACAGTCCTCCCCCCCCACCCCCCTACCCCGCCCCCGACTGGCCCCGACTCACTTTATTGATCCCAGGTTTACCTCCTTCATTGGGCTTTGCTTTCCTGCACTTCACAGGTGCTGCTGTTTGTTTGTTTGTTTTTACAAACTGAAGGCAAGACCTTCCACCAGCCAAGATCACGGCGGCTTCACTGCTCTCGCTGCTCCCCGGCTGTGCTGCTGGGGAGGGGAGCCCCCCGCG
Source organism: Cnephaeus nilssonii (assembly GCF_951640355.1). Taxonomy (NCBI): domain Eukaryota; kingdom Metazoa; phylum Chordata; class Mammalia; order Chiroptera; family Vespertilionidae; genus Cnephaeus; species Cnephaeus nilssonii. Next base: position 55,884,914 of record NC_137089.1, on the reverse strand, counting down.
CTGCGGGGCACAGACAGTGCGGCCCACGGAATGGAACGCACCATCCGCGGTCCCCACAAACGCCTCCGGGCCGCTTTGTGCATTTCCTAGCTATACTTTTCATCGTTATTTTAGAGCCTACCGTTTCTACCTCTGTTTTTTTTTAAAAGTTGGCTGTGAAACAGTCCCGCGTCTCCTGATTGAACCATTTTCTCCCCTGCTTGGTTGTATCTCGTTTTTGTTTTTTGTCAATCCTCCCCGGAGGATATTTTCCCATTGATTTTTAGAGAGTGGGAGGGAGAGGGAGAGACAGAAACATCCATGTGAGAGAGGCACATCCATTGGTTCCTCCGCACGTGCCCACACCAGGGCCCGGGATCCTGCAACCATGGTACCTGCCCTTGACGGGAATCGAACCCGGGACCCTTCAGTTCGCAGGCTGATGTTCTATCCCCTGAGCCACACCGGCCAGGGCTTAGCTGGCGTTTTGCACGGGGTCACGCTGTGCAGCCCGTGGCCCAGGCTGTGCGCACCCATCCAGGTGTGTGGGGCACCCCGTGAGGTGGGCGCGCCTATAATTCACTTCTTTCAGCGCCGGGAACGGATTTTGTTCCCGAAACCATTCCGTCCCCGCGGGGTGCCCGGCGCTGGGGACACAGCGGTACCGTCCCGCTCACCCTGAACTTTCCCAGCCCCTTGCGGTCCCGCTGCTCCCGCCCCAAAGGCTCCCAGAACCTGCACAGGAGCGGGCGGGAGCGCGCAGGGGGTCGGGCGCCGAAGGCCGGGAAAGTGGTCACCTGTGCAGAGGCCAGGCCCGGGATGTCAGCCTCCGGCCCGGCCTCATGGAAGGGGGACCGCGCGGCCCGGGAAGAGCCCTCAGGAGGCTGGTGAGCAAGGATGGGTGCCACAGGGTGCGGCTCCCAGGGCGCCCGCCGGCCTGCACAGGGGCGAGCGCGCCTCCCGCCGCCCCGTCCTCACCTTGCACCCCCTCCCGGCCCCACTCACCTGCAGGGGTGCAGCGCAGCCCCGCCCCGCAGCCAGCCTCCGAGCCCTAAGGCCGCGCGCTCCGAAGCCGTCACCACGACCCCCACCCGGGCTCCTGGGGCTGAAGCACCAGCGGGGCGGGCCTCCAGGTCTGTCCGCGGGCGAGACGGAGGCGGGGCGACGGCGCGGGGGGCGGGGAGGGGCGGGGCCTCGAGGGCGGGGCCACGTGTCCCTGGTACCCAGACAAGGCCTGGGGGTCGCAGGCCTTGCGCCCCATCCCAGCACAGACTCATTGCATTCTGGGGACACAGCGACCCGCGGAGCCGGCCTGGTTCTCGGAGGCGGAGAAGCCCAGCTGCCCGCGGGCGGCCCGCACTCCTCCCGAAGGCCCGTTGCACCGCGTGAGCTGACCATTAACCAGGGCCTCTCCCTCCGCGACGGAGGGCGGATTTCCCATCTGCATTCATGGATTCCGGTGGAGACTTCCCTTCTCCCACCACCGCATCCCCCTCCGCAGGCCCCACGCCCCCCAAAGGCTCAGCAAGGCTCTCCCTACCTAGGCCCTTTTCTCCTCTGGTGTCACCACCCTTCTAAGGCTGAGAAGGATTCACCCCATGACTTTCAGGGTTGGACTGGGGCGCGCTTCTCCCGGGGGTCAGGACTCTGGCTGCACCAGGAAGTCATCACCATGCCCTTTCTCTGCCTCAGGCCCAGGGTGGCCACGCACGAAGCCACCAGAATGAGGTCTGACCCCTGGGGCAGCCACCCCCCAGGGCAGGCGCTGACAAGGCCTGGCCCGCAGCACCTGCTGAAAAGTACCCCCTGCTCCAACTCCCTCCCAAATCATTACCACCTGAGCACTGGAGCCTGCCCACATGGCCCCTCCCACTTGATGACCTCAACACTTCCGGTTTAAATGCTTAACCAAAATTCTTTCAAAAACACCAACTCCTTGGCACTGAAATATAAATGTAACCAGTATCCAACTCAGTTCTCTGCTCTTTCAACACGATTACCCTTTAGAAACACTCTTACACATTACCATTACAGACATTAAGGCTCTTTGTTGATGTATTCCTCGTGTTTCAGGCATGTTCTTAGGTATTACCCTAGGTTATATTTGTAAATATTCAGAGATTGATTCAATTTTCTCCAGTGATTCAAGCTCATTCATTGTGAATTCTAAATGTTTATACACCATAACCCTAACCTTAACCCTAACTCTAATCCTAAGCCTAGGCCTAAACCTAACCCTAACCTTAGCCGGAACCCTAGACATAACCCTTACCCTATCTCTAGCCCTAACACTAGCCTTAACCCTAATGCTAACCTTAACCCTAACCCTAACACTAACCATAGCACAAACCGTAACCCTAAACATAAACCTAAATTTCACCCTAACCCAAATCCTAGCCCTAACCCTAGCCCTAAACCTAACCCTAACCCTAACCCTAGTCCTAACCGTAACCCTAAACTTAACTTTAACCCTTGCCTTAGCCCTAACCCTAACCCTAAACCTCTCACTAGAACTAACCTTGATGATGTCAGCACTCCCAGCAGGTCCCCTGGCCCTAAAACTGTACCACCTGAGCACTTGAGCCTGTCCACGTGGCCCCTCGCAGGGACACGGTCCCTCCTCGCACTGGGGCCTGTGCCTTTCCCCACTGAACCTGGTTCATGGGACCTTTCGGATACAGACACTTACCCGTGGCTGAGGTGCAGGAGAAGGTGTGGGCTTGTGGAATCTGGGGATAGTAGGTGGCGGTCCAGGGGAGGTGGTGGCAGGTCTAGCACTGAGTCATATCTAAACCCCGGTCGCCATTTTCTCCTGAGAGATAGCCCCTCCCTCCAGTCTCCAGGAAACCAATATAGCCACACCCAGATCACACCTTGAGTAATACAAGGAATCTGAATACTCCCTGAGGACATAGGATGGGCCTAAAAAGTAATCTTTAGCCCCAGCAACCGAAACTGACAAACAGTACAGTACAGACAAATGGAATCATAAGCCAGCCAAAGGAAGACACTCCACTTTTTTTCACTTTTATTTTCATTATCCATTTTTTCTTTCTTCCTTCCTTTCTTTCTTTCTTTCTTTCTTTCTTTCTTTCTTCTTTTCTTCTTTGTTTTACTGTTTTGGTTTGTGGCTTTTTTAAATTTCTGATCGCATTATTTTTCATCACTATTTTTTATTTGCTATTTTTAATTTTTATACCATTTTTAAAATAAATTTTTTTGTAAATTTATTATTTTTTCTTCTCATTCTCTTTTGTCTCATCCACTTATTCCCTTTCTACTTCCTTGATACTAAATTGAGGTCCTCCCCATATTCATCCAATTCTTAATCTTATTTTCACTATATAAGCTCAGCCTCTACAGATTCTGCCCCAATCCTCTTATTCCTTTGTCTTTTATCCCATATATTTTTCTCTGTCTTCCATAGCATTTGTGCTCTCTTTTCTCTGCCCTATCTCTCTTTTCTCAGGTGGTCACTTATATTGGGGTTATTGGTGTCGTGAGTACATTTGTGCTTAGTTCCCTTGGTGTTGTGTATTGTTGAGTTGAATTTTATCCAGTCAGGCCAAGGGGCTTGAGAGCAAGCCACATAACCAGACACCTGGAGAGGAAACTCCATCCACAAAAGGGTCAACAACACCCCAGACCCAACTACAGAGGCAGGAAGAATGTAGCAGTGAGGGAAAGAGCATGAGTGGGTGAGGAGTAAAAGAGGAGCATGTGGTCAGGTGTGGGGTGTGTGTGTGTGTGTGGCACAGTTAGATCCCACAAGACCTTCAGGGGCAGGCTAGTCAGGCTCGCCTAACTAGGCAGCTTCTGCTACCATTGCAAACAGTACCAGAAGGCCAGCTTGTCCTTAGGGGCCTAGGCTTTTTAAAGGGGAGAGCTGCTGTAACCGGGTTCCAGCCTCAACTCCACCCAGAGTGACCTCAGATAACACCTGGGACTCTACAGCCACCCCTGCCAGGGACACACTACTTAGGCTGTGATCCCATGGTCAACGAGGCTCCAGCTGCCCAGGGCACAGGCTCCTGTGAGATCGGAAGCAGGTTCCCCTCCAACTGGAGCAACGCTTTAGCTCAGGGCACTGCAACCACATGAACAGCAGACACATGAGCAGCCTGCTCCTGTCCAAGGAGCAGCAGACCCGTGAGCAACCCGCCACAGGCCTAAGAGCAGCAGATTCACGTGGCCTGCCCCTGTCCAAGGAGCAGCAGCTGTGGGAGCAGCCAGTTCAACAGCAACCTCATAATCAGCCCACCTCCATCCAAGGAACAGCAGCTATAAGAACAAGTTCCCCCACCAGACAGAGGAGGCACCACTGCTGCGAACAATACCCAGCAGAGGAACCGCTGCCAACTGAGAAGCAGCTGCTACTGTAACTGCCCATGGAGCAACTGCAGCCAGAGAAGCTACTGCCACCCAAGGAGTAGCCCCTGCACAGCTCGACATCTAGATCAGTTGGTAAGACCATCAATGGGTAGACAAAGACACCCCCAAAGGAAAGAAAAGGAGGAAACACCAAAAAGTAGCTAAGTGAAACAGAGGCATGCACAATGTCAGAAAAATAATTCAGAATAAGGGTCATAGAGTTCATAAATCGGATGGAAGAAAAAATTAACACCTTATAAAAGAGTCAAGAAGAAATGGATGAAAAAATTAACAACTTATGTAAGAATCAAGAAGAAATGAAGAGTGATATAGCTGCAATAAAAAACACCATGGAAACTTTCAACAGTAGACTAGTATAAGCAGAGGACCGAATTAGTGAACTAGAAAACAGGGAAGCAAAACACAGCCAAACTGAATTGCAATTGGAGAAAAAAATTAAAAGACAGGAGGAGAGCTTAAGGGAGCTATGGGACAACATGAAACAAAGCAACATACGAATAATAGGTGCCAGAACAACAGGAAGAAGAACAAGTGTTAGAAGAAATATTTGAAGAAATAATGTCAGAAAACTTCCCTGGTGTGGCAAAGAAAAAAGTCACACAAGCTCAGAGAGTCCCAAACAGGATGAACCTGAAAAGACCCACACCAAGACACATCATAATTATGATAGCAAATATTAAGGACAAAGAGAGAATCTTAAAGGCTGCAAAAGAGAGACAGAAAGTTATATACAAGGGAACTCCCATTAGATTATCAAATGATTTCTCAACAGAAACACATGAGGCCAGAAAAGAATGGAATGAAATCTACAAAGTGATGCAAACCAAAGGACTGAATCCAAGAATACTCTATCCAGCAAGGTTATCATTCAAAATTGAAGGGAAAATAAGGAGCTTCACAGACAAAAAAAAAAAAAAAAAAATCTAAGGGAGTTTATCACTACCAAGCCTGCAATGGAAGAAATGCTAAAGGGACTGGTGTAAAAAGAAGAAATAAAAAGGTAAGAAGTAACACAGCTTCAAAAAATAAAAAATGGCTACAAACAAGTACCTTTCAATAATAACTTTAAACGTAAACAAACTAAATGCTCCAATCAAAAGACATCGAGTGGCTGAATGGGGGGGGGGGGGGGGCGGGAAACGACCCATACATATGCTGTCTACAAGAGACTCACCTCAGAAAAAAGGACTCATACAGATTTAAAGTGAAGGGATGGAAAAACAACTTTCAGGCAAATGGAAATGAAAAAAAAAAGCGGCGATAGCAGTACTTATTTCTGACAAAATAGACCTCAAAATAAAGGCCATAACAAGAGATAAGGAAGGTCACTTCATAATAATAAAGGGATCGATACAACAAGAGGATATAACCCTGATAAACATATATGCACCCAATGCAGGAGCACACAAATAAAAAAAAAACTGGAAGATATCAAGGGAGAGATTGACAACAATACAATCATAGTAGGGGACTTTAATACACCACTGACATCACTGGATAAATCATCTAGACAAAAAAGCATCAAAGAAAAAGCAATTCTATATGACTCACTAGATAAGATGGACCTAATTGACATCTTCAGAGCATTTCACCCCAAAGCCATGAAATATACATTCTTCTCAAGTGAACATGAGACATTTTAAAAAATAGACCACATATTGGTTCACAAACAAAGTCTCCCCAAATTCAAAAAGATTAAAAACATATCAAGCATTTTCTCAGACCAAAATGGCATAATATTAGAAATAAACTACAATAAAAACATTCCAAAAAATTCAAACACTTGGAAGCTGAATAACATGCTATTAAATAATGATTGGGTTAACAATGAGATCAAAGAAGAAATTAAAAACATCCTGGAGACTAATGACAATAAAAACACAACAATGCAAATACTATGAGACACAATAAAAGCAGTCCTGAGAGGAAAATTTATAGCTCTACAGGCCTACCTCAAAAAAAACAAGAAAAAATGGTAATAAATCATCTAACTCAACAACTCAAAGCATTAGAAAGAGAGCAACAAGAAAAGCCCACAGTGAGCAGAAGAAGGGAAATAATAAAGATCAGAGCAGAAATTAATGACATAGAGACCAAAAAAAAACAATACAAAAGATCAATAAAACCAAGAGCTGGTTCTTTGAAAGGATAAACAAGATTGATGAACCTCTAGCCAGGCTCACCAAAAAAGCAAAGAGAGAGGACCCAAATAAAAAAAAATCAGAAATGAAAGAGGAGAAATAACAACAGACCCCACAGAAATACAAAGGATTGTCAAAAAATACTATGAACAACTCTATTCTAACAAACTAGACAACCTGGAGGAAATGGACACATTCCTAGAAAAATACAACCGCCCAAAACTTACTCAAGAAAATACTAAAAATCTCAATAGGCTGATAACTATGGAAGAAATTGAAGCAGTCATCAAAAAGCTTCCAGCAAACAAAAGCCGGGGGCCAGATGGCTTCACAGGGGAGTTTTACCAAACATTCAAGGAAGAGCTAAAACCTGTCCTCCTCAGACTATTCCAAAAAATTCAAGAGGAAGGAACACTTCCAAGCTCCTTCTATGAAGCCAGCATCACCCTAATACCAAAACCAGATAAAGACAACACAATGAAACAGAATTACAGGCCAATATCCCTCATGAACACAGATGCCAAAATCCTCTACAAGATCATACACCATGACCAAGTAGGATTTATCCCAGGAATGCAAGGATGGTACAATATTCACAAATCAATAAATGTGATACATCACATAAACAAACTGAGAGACAAAAAAAATCACATAGTCATATCAATTGATGCAGAAAAAGCATTTGACAAAATCCAACACCCTTTCTTGATAAAAACTCTGAGCAATGTGGGAATATAAGGATCATACCCCAACATAATAAAAGCCATATATGACAAACCCACAGCCAACATCATACTCAATGGGCAAAAACTAAAACCATTTTCCCTAAGAACAGGAACAAGACAGGGATGCCCACTCTCACCACTCCTGTTCAACATAATGCTGGAAGTACTAGCCATTGCAATCAGACAAGAATAAGAAATAAAAGGTATCCAAGAAGTAAAACTGTCCTTATTTGCAGATGACATGATACTATACAGAGAAAACCCTAAAGACTCCATCAAAAAAATATTAGACTTAATAAATGAATTCGGCAGTGTAGCAGAATACAAAATTAATGCAAAGAAATCTATGGCATTTCTATACACCAATAATGAACTTACAGAAAGAGAGACTAAAAATGCAATCCCATTTACCATCACACCAAAAAAATTAAGATTCCTAGGAATAAACTTAACTAAGGAAGTAAAAGACCTATACGCAGAAAACTACACAACACTGAAAAAAGAGATAGAGGAAAACATAAACAAATGGAAGAACATACCATGTTCATGGATTGCTAAAATCAACATCACCAAAATGTCCATACTACCCAAAGCAATCTATAAATTCAATGCACTTCCCATTAAAATACCAACGGCATATTTCACAGACCTAGAAAGAACTTTCCAAAAATTCATCTGGAATAAAAAAAGACCCCAAATAGATACAGCAATCCTGAGAAAGAAGAACAACATAGGAGGGATCACAATACCAGATTTCAAGCTATATTACAAAGCCACTGTTCTCAAAACTGCCTGGTATTGGCACAAGAACAGACATATAGATCAATGGAATAGAATAGAGAACCCAAAAATCGATCCAAATCGCTATGCTCAATTAATATTTGACAAAGGAGGCATGAACATAGGATGGAGTCAAGACAGTCTCTTCAATAAATGGTGTTGGGAAAATTGGACAGATACATGAAAAAAAATGAAACTAGACCACCAACTTACACCATACACAAAAATAAACTCAAAATGGATCAAGGACTTAAACATAAGACGTTAAACCATAAAAATACTAGAGGAATCTATAGGTAAAAAAATATCTGACATATGCCAAAGCAATTTCGTCAATGATACTGCCCCTAGGGCAATGGAAACTAAAGAGAAAATAAACAAATGGGACTACATCAAAATAATAAGCTTTTGTACAACAAAGGAAACCATCAATAAAACAACAAGAAAGCCCACTACATGGGAGAACATATTTGCCAATTATATCAACGATAAGGGTTTAATCTCCAACATTTATAGGGAACTCATGCAGCTTAACAAAAAGAAGATAAACAACCCAATCAAAAAAGGGGCAACTGATCTAATAGACACTTTTCGAAAGAAGACAGAAGGAAGGCCAAGAGACATATGAAAACCTGCTCAAAGTCACTAATCAAGATGATGATGCAAATCAAAAGGACAATGCAGTACCATCTCACACCTGTCAGAATGGCTATCATCAACAAATCAACCAATGACAAGTGCTGGTAAGGATGCGGAGAAAAAGGAACCCTCGTGCACTGCTGGTGGGAATGCAGACTGGTGCAGCCACTGTGGAGATCAGTGTGGAGTTTCCTCAAAAAACTAAAAATGGAACTCCCATTTGACCCAGTGATCCCACTTCTAGGAATATATCCCAAGAAACTAGAAACATCAATCAGAAAGAATATATGCACCCCTATGTTCATAGCAGCACAATTCACCAGAGCTAAGATTTGGAAACAGTCTAAGTGCCCATCAGCAGTTGAGTGGATTAAAAAACTGTGGTACCTCTACACAATGGAATACTACCCTGTGGTAAAAAAGAAGGAATTCTTACCATTTGCAACAACATGGATGGAGATGGAGAACATTATGCTTAGTGAAATAAGCCAGGCAGAGAAAGATAAATATCACATGATCTCACTCATTTGGGGAATATAGTGAACAACATAAACTGATAGAAAAAAAATAGATCCAGAGACAGAGAAACATCAATCAGAATGTCAAACCTCAGGGAACAAATTGTGAGGTAATCAGAAACCCAAGAATGCCTGAGAACGCTTTTCTAGCCATGCTAGCAATCATCAGATGTACGGTAATATTACCTGGGGAAAATGGGGAAGTATTTTGTACTTAGGCTCCTGACCCTTCATGGGTAAGACCCCTTACGTGGGCTGATCCCCCTCCTAATGTAGTCACCAATAATACCAAACTCCTTGGTCATCCAGGAGGACCATGGGTGTTGCAAGAAAGTATAATTACATAGGAGTGTCCACCCAACTTCCCTTTTGTATGACACAAAATCAAAACACTGCCCCTTTGTGTGTAGAATTAAAGAGAGTTTCTGGCTTGTGGGGACACCAAAGAAAGGGTGTCACTACTATCACTACTTGCCCCTGGGAGAGGTGCAGAAAATGTAACTAAGACCTTGTCTATACAAAAAGAAATGGACAGCCAGTTAGAAATGGAATTTCCATGGCCTAGAGCAAAGAATATCCTTACATGATATTATTCTACAATGTCATTAAAATTTTTCCCAGATTTGTGTTACCCCCATTACCTATAATAGTACCTCGCACCCTTGGGGATCAATAAAAAATCATCTTTTTGGTGCTTGGAGACAAAGGTAATACATGTCTTGATATTTTAGAATTACAACAGCATAATATACAATTATCCCAAGCAAACTTACAAACTAATTCTTTTAATGTCTGGGAGCAATTTAAAATGACATGTAAGGATTTAATCCCTTCCATTGTGTAGAGGGCCCCCTGGGAAGGCACCTGAGCATTCTATATTGGTCCCTCTTGCCCTTTTGGCCAAGAAGGACCCTCTTCTCACAATCCAATTGCCCACAGCTGTTGCCTGAGCTTTATGTTCATGTCGAGGTTGAAGCCACGTGATGACTGGTACCATGGATCCGTCTCTTGCCCAGTGGGGTGAGCTGGGTCCTCCCTGGAGAAGAAACCTGGGTTCCCCAATATATGTGATCAGTGCTAGGGCCCCACCGGCAGGCGAGGGGATCACAAGGCAGGTGCTGGGCGTGGAAGCCACAGGGGCATAGGCTACCAAGGAGACAGAAATAAACCTCACATCACCCTGCTTGGCCCTGGAGGATGGCTGGTTAGCCAGAGATGGGTAAGATTCCTCAGGTAAGGAACAACCTAAGACAGGCACAGTCACAGAGGGGTAATCAGGAGAGAACTTGGAGGTCAACAGAGGTGGGGCACAGACCTTCACCCCACCCAACTTTGCAGGAGTCTGAACCCTCACCCCTTCTGAGGGAAGTCTACTGCCCCCTTGGCTGCTTAACTTCCCATACACAGCTCAAATTGGGACCTGGGTAACAGAGAGAGACTTGGACGACAGCAGCTGCCCTCTCACTGCAACAAGACTTATTTGAGTTGTCTTGTACCCATGATGTGGGGAAGTGGGTTTTTGATATCTAAATCCAGCCCAGCACCAGGGATGCTCAGGGCCTACTCAAGAAGGCAAATAATCCTTCCCACTAATATTTACAGGGTAAAATAAGATTGTTGTTAGAGTATTAAATTTGACAGTAAAATAGTAGTCAAGTTTTTAGGTTAATTTAAATTGGCTAATTGAAATAAGTGAATATTCTAGAAAAATTAATTGTACTGGACAAAAAGCTGTTCCTAAAGTGTTAACTAAAATTTTTATTGGTAATTCACCTCATGATAAAATCGAGTAACATGTAATGAACCTAAAGAAGTCATATTTTTGTGCAAAAAAAAAAATAAAATTTAAAAGCTATCAAGACTACATTATAAAATTTTCAAAGCCTCCTAATATTTAAATAATAAAGGGGGATAGTAGAAGAATATCATGTAAGGAAAAATATCCTGTAGGTAAATTACATCTAGAAAATTTTTACTTTAAAAAATTAACTTTCCTTTGTAATGCTAACTGCAAGACACCCATGAAAAACACACATGGTGTCAAAACAAGCGAGAGGAAAATCGTTTGGGCAAAAAATGAAAAAGGATCCCAAGTAAACTTTATAGAAAATATCCATTTATTAAGTTTTGGTCGAGAATATGTTTGTATATTTTCAGAAAACAACTCAGAGACCATGTGGATTCCTGCAACAGAGAGGAATTGACAGGACTGCTCCAGCCATGAAGACAGAAGAGAAACAGTCCAGAGATGGAAGACACTGACAACGCCTTACCATACTAGCAGACAGCAGCTGTGTGTTGCTGAAGGATTCCCAGGACCAAACCAGAGATGGTCAAACCTGCATCACCACAATTTGTCCACCATCCAGAACTGAAATATCATTGCTGACATGTACACATAAGGAACTGTTTGATATTGAAATTGGGACTTAAAAGAACTGTTGGACCAGAAAGAAACTCACTACAGACTGATTCATTTGCCTCTTAGCATAACCATTATGGCTTGTCTCATTTTCGGTTCTTATAAGTGTATTTCTTGTATCACATGATCTCACAGATCTAAGGGAAATAATGAACAACATAAACTGATGGACAAAAACAGACCCGGAGACAGGGAAGCATTGATCAGACTGTCAAACCTCAGAGGGAAGGTAGGGGAGGGTTGGGGGAAGGGGAGAGATCAACCAAAGGACTTGCATGCATGCATATAAGCCTAACCAGTGGTCATGGACAACAGGGGTTGGGGGCATACGTGAGGAGGGGTTTGGGATGGGAATGGGGGTATGGGGACAATTATGTTACACCATAATCAATAAAATAAAATAAAATAAATAACAGACCAGGAAAATATCTAGGAATGTGTCTGAAACACATGGAAAACTTTTGTAGAACCTTAATATCTCTAGTGCAGTGTTGAAATACCAAGAATTTGAATTCAAAGAGCTGTGAAAGGTAGGATGGTCCTTAAAATAGAAATAATTTACATTTATAGAGCGGGTACCATATTTTCTGGCGTATAAGACAACTTTTTAACCAAGGAAAATCTTCTCAAAAGTCGGGGGTCGTCTTATACTCTGGGTATCATCTTACAGGGCAGGTATATCCCAAACTCTATATTTTAACTGGAAAAGTTGGGGGTAGTCTTATAGGCCCAGTCATCTTATACGCCAGAAAATATGGTATATATGGAGAAACGCTATATGAACACTTGGAATTCACAATGAATGAGCTTGAATCACTGGATAAAAGAGAATCAAACACTGAGAACTCACAAAGAAAGACTAGGGAATTATTTAGAAAGGTGCCTGAAAGAGTAGGAATACATGTTCATAGAGCCTTATTATCTGAAGGACACTGTTTAGTCACTCGGAAATTGTGTTCAAAGAGCAGAGAAGTCAGTGTGATACTGTTTACCTTTATAATTCAGTCTAAATGAGTTGGCGTTTTAGGGAGAAAATTGGTGAAAATTAATTCCTTTTCATAGAGCTGATATAACAGTATAAAAGTAGTCAAAATGCTTAGAAATCAAAAAGGATAGTCAAGCTAGTGTTCAAGGTAGTAATAATTTACAACTAAAGAGCTCGTATATTTGGCAAAACCCTGTATGTGTTTCATCACTGGAATATCATGTTCAAAGAGCAGAGAACTGAGTTGGATACTGGCCACATGTATAATTCAGTCTGAATGTGTTGGCATATTTGAAAGAAGGTTGGTTTACTACTTAAACTTGCATTTTCATGGGGCTGACATACCAGTATGAAAATGTGAAGACTCTCATAACTCAAAATAACAGACCTGAAAAATTTCTACGAATGTTTCTGAAACACTTCGAAAACATTTGTAGAACCTTAATATCTCTAGTGCAGTGTTGAAATACCAAGAATTTGAATTCAAATAGCTGTGAAAGGTAGGATAGCCTTTAAAATAGAAATAATTGACTGACTCAGATGGGGAAACCTCACCATCTTGAAGGGGAAAGTGGATCTTATTGGAAGCCTGAAAATCCACAACTGCAACAAGCACTGAACAGCTGGGAGCCCCAGAACACCGGTCCCCTATTGGCGCAAACACACAGATTCAAAGGAGCTCTTCACTTCACCACGGAAAGGTCAGATTTCCTCGGGGATAAGGTGAGGTCTCTAGACATGGCGGGAGAGAAAGACACACGCACTGCGGGAGCTGGAGGACCGGGGAAGTCTGTGCCTAGAAAAGTCCGTGGCTGTTGGGGCTGGCGTGATCCATGAATGTGGAAGGGGGTCCTCACAGCTGCTAACAGAAGGGATCTCTAAAGGGCAGACCATTTTGATCTGACGCGGAGGGACAGCCTGGGAGTTTCAAAGGTCTGCAGGCTGCTTGGATTTGCGTGCGCACAGAAACATTGCTCTCACACTTGGGCTTTATGCTCTTCATTTTCTTGCTTCTGATTACTAAGCAAGGATCCCCAGTTGGGGACACCCTGGGAGACTGCAGGGGGAAGTTGTTTTTCTGGAACCTGGGGATTGGAGCAGAGAGTGACCATCGGAGAGCCAGCTCTGAGGCAACCCACCTCCACAAACTGGTATTGAGTGCCACAGGGAAAGAAGGCTAGAGAGGCCATAGAGACTCGGAAGTCAATCCAGAAACACTGCCACCCAAGGGCTGAATCACAAATTGACTCTTGTGTAATCAAAAATAAAGAAATACAAGAAATTAAGACACAGCCTGCCTAAAAATCAGGACTGACATATAACACTGAGGAGCAGTGGAACGCAAGAAACTGCAATACTGTCCTGACAGGGAAACAGGCATGCCAAACAGAACAATAGAGGAAGTGAATGACCTTCACTACTGCACATTTTTTTTTATTTTAACTTTTTATTTCTATTTTGTTATTTTCATTTTTTGCATCTTTTAATTAAGAAACTATTTTTTTTCTTTTTTTCTTTTTCCTCACTTGATTTTACTTTTAAATTATTACATTTTTATTTTCAACCAGCATTATTACTACTACTATTTCACCTTTTTTTTTTTAAGTGTCATTTTATTTTCTCTTTATTTTACTTTGGGATTAGTGTTCTACATTCTATTTTCATCTTTCCTTTAGCATCGTTTTACCCTATCTCAACTCTACCTTTATGCCATCACTCTCTTCCTAACCTTTCCCCTTTTGGTGTCCTGTTTATCTTAACCATTTCCTGCTTTAGATTTTCCCTATTCTTTCTGTTTATCCCCTGCTAAAATTTCACCCTATTTATATATCTAATTTCCAATCCCCGCTCCAAGTCCATACACACCTCTCTCTTCACTGTCTTCACTGTCCAACAATTGTTTTTCTCTCTGTCCTTTTGTGGTTGTTTGCTTGAATGTTGATTATATCGAATTTTTATGCTTTTTTGTGAGATTGTTTTGCTTAGTCTTTTGTTTGTTTTTTGTTTACTTTGTTTTTGTTTGTTTTTTACTTCTGTTTACCCTTGCCTTGCTTGATGTTAGTTGGTGTTGTAGTTTGCATTAATCTCCAGGTTCTTGTTGCTGGCATTTGCTGGGATTAGTGGTTGTTTTATTGGAGTTTACTCCCCATATATATAGTTTGTTCCCCTTTTCTCTCTTAGTCTCGTTCTTGTCTCTCTTACATTTTTTCCTTTTCCCAATTTCATTTTGACACTCCTTTTTCTCTCTCTCTCTCTTCTTCTTTCTCTCCTATCCCCTAATGTGCCTTTCTCTGGTGGTCACCTTTATTGGAGGTTATTAATATTGTGAATACATTTCTGTTCAGTGCCTTGTGTGTTGTACCTGGTTGTGTTATATTTTGTGCCTTTAAATCAATGCAGGAGAGAGAGAACTACATAACCAGACATCCGGAGAAGAGAGACCATGGGGAGACAAAGAAACAACCCGCATATGAAAGTAAAGCAGACATCACCAGAAAAGGAAGTAAATTAATTAGAGGCAAGCAACCTATCAGAGAAAGAATTCAGAGAAATGGCCATAAGGTGGCCAAATGATTGGAAGACAAATTTGACAGTATGAGTAAGAACCAAGAGGAAATGAAGAAGAACCAAGATGAAATAAAAAATGACATCGCTTCTGTAAAGAACTCAATAGAAAGCATCAAGAGTAGACTAGAAAAGCAGAGGACCGCATCAGTGAGCTAGAAGACAAAATGGGGAAAAATATCCAAGTAGGGCAGCTTCTAGAAAAAAAAATTAAAAAGCAGGAGGAGAGCCCAAGGGAACTTTGGGACAACACAAAACAAAACAACATCCGCATAATAGGGGTTCCAGAAGGAAAGGAAACTGAGCAAGGAATAGAAAACCTGTTTGAAGAAATAATGACAGAAAACTTTCCTTATGTGGGAAGAAAAAACCCACACAAACCCAAGAAGCTCACAGAGTCCCAAGCAAAATGAACCCCAAAAGACTGACGCCCAGGCACATTATAATTAAATTGGCAAACACCAACGACAAAGTAAGAATCTCTCTTCCAGAGAGAGACAGAAAGCTACATACAAAGGAACCCCCATCAGAGTAGCAACTGATTTCTCAACAGAAACTCATCAGGCCAGAAGGGAATGGAATGAAATATACAAGTCATGCAAAGGAAGGGTCTGAATCTAAGAATACCGTACCCAGCAAGGCTATCAATCAAAATTGAAGGTGAAATCAGGAGCTTCACAGACAAAAAAGGACTAAGGGAATTTATCACTACCAAACCAGCAATGCAAGAAATGCTAAAGGGTCTGCTGTAAAAAAAGAAAGAAAAGAAAAAAGAAATAGAAAGCGAAGAAGAAACACAGGGGTATAGAATAAAAATGGCGACAAATAAGCACCTATCCATAATAACTTTAAATGTAAATCGATTAAATGCCCCAATCAAAAGACATAGGGTAACGGATTGGATAAGAAAACAAGACCTATATATCTGCTGTCTACAAGAAACCCACCTCAGAAAAAAGGAGGCACACAGACTGAGGGTGAAGGGATGCAAAAAGGTTTTTCAGGTGAATGGAAATGAAAAAATAGCTGGGGTAGCAATACTTATATCTGACAAATTAGATCTCAAAGTGATGGACATATCAAGAGATAAGGAAGGCCACTTCATAATACTAAAGGGAGCAATCCATCAAGAAGAACTAACTCTGGTAAACATATACACACCCAATAGAGGAGCACCCAAATACATAAAAAAACTCCTTGAGGGTATCAATGGAGAGATTAACAGCAATACAATCATAGTAGT
The DNA here is from genome assembly GCF_951640355.1 of Cnephaeus nilssonii. Classification (NCBI taxonomy): domain Eukaryota; kingdom Metazoa; phylum Chordata; class Mammalia; order Chiroptera; family Vespertilionidae; genus Cnephaeus; species Cnephaeus nilssonii. The sequence goes on along the minus strand of NC_137089.1, from coordinate 55,868,525 downwards.
TGACTTTAGTACCCCACTATCACCATTGCACAAATCCTCTAAACAAAAAATCAGCAAAGAAACATCAATTCTAAATGACTCACTAGACCAGATGGAATTAATTGACATCTTCAGAACATTTCACCCCAAAGCCAAAGAATATACATTCTTCTCAAGTGCACATGGGACATTTTCAAAGATAGACCATATGTTGGGACATAGGCAAAGTCTCTTCAAATTCAAGAAGATAGAAATCATATCAAGCATCTTCTCAGATCACAGTGGCATAAAACTGGAAATCAACTACAATAAAAACAATCCAAAGAAATCAAACACATGGAGACTAAACAGCATGCTATTAAACAATGACTGGGTTACCAGAGAGATCAAGGAAGAAATAAAAAACATCATGGCAACAAATGACAATGAAAACACAATATGCAGAAAACTATAGGACACTGAGAAAAGAGATAGAGGAAGACGTAAACAGATGGAAGAACATACCATGTTCATGGATTGGTATAATTAACATCATTAAAATGTCCATACTACCCAAAGCAATCTAAAGATTCAACACCAACGGCATATTTCACAGACCTAGAAAGAACTCTCCAAAAATTCATCTGGAATAAAAAAAGACCCCGAATAGCCACAGCAATCCTGAGAAAGAAGAATAAATTAGGAGGGATCTCAATACCAGATTTTAAGCTATATTACAAAGCCACATTCCAAAACTCAGTCAGAAAGAATCAGAAAACTTAAATAGGCTGATAACTACTGATGAAATTGAAGCAGTAGAAAAAAACTCCCAGCAAACAAAAGCCCTAGACCAGATGGTTTCACATGGGAGTTTTACCAAACATTCAAAGAACTAAAACCTATTCTCTTCAAATTATTTCAAAAAAATTCAAGAGGAAGGAACACTTCCAAAATCTTTCTATGAGAACAGCATTACCCTAATTCCAAAATCAGACAAAGATATGACAAAGAAAGAGAACATCAGGTCAATATTCCTGATGAACATAGACACTAAAATCCTCTCCATAATTTTAACAAATCGGATCTAGAAATATATTAAAAAGATCATACACAATGACCAAGTGAGATACATTCCCAGGATCCAAGGCTAATCCAAGATTCCCAAATCAATAAATGTTATACATCACATAAACAGATTAAATGACAAAATCACATGATCATATCAATTGATGCATAGAAAGCATTTGACAAAATCCAACACCTTTCTTGATAAAAACTCTCAGCAAAGTGGGAATAGAGGGATCATACTCAACATAATAAAGACCATATATGAAAAACCTACAGCCAACATCATACTCAATCATCAAAAACTAAAACAATTTCCCTTAAGAAAAGGAACAACACAGGGATGCCCTCTTTCACCAGTCTTATTTAACATAGTACTGGAAGTCCTGGCCATAAGTATCAGACAAGAAAAAGAAATAAAAGGCATCTAGGTTAGAAAGTAGGAAGTAAAATGCTTATTATTCACAGATGACATGATACTGTGTATATATAAATGCCAAAATACTCCATCAAAAAACTACTAGACTTAAATGAATTCAGAAACATATCAGTGTACAAAATTAACACCCAGAAATCCATCGCATTTTTATACACCAATAGTGAATGCTCAGAAATATAAACTAAAACAATAATTCTATTTACCATTATAACAACAAAATTAAGATACTGCGGAATAAACTTAATCAAGGAAGTAAAAAAACTGTATACTTTAAAGCTATGGGACATAGAAAAAAATAATAAAGGAAGATATAAACAAGTGGAAGAATATACTATGTTCATGGATTGGTAGGATCAACATCATTAAAATGTCCATATTATCCAAAACAATCTATAGATTCAATGCAATATCCATTAAAATATATACATGCTTCAAAATTCTACAACAAACACTCCAAACATTTACATGGAACAAAAAAAATAATAAAAGACCCTGAAAAGCTGCAGCAATCTTGAGAAAGAAGAATAAAGTTGGAGGAATAACAATACCAGATATCAAGTTACATTACAAAGCCACTGTAATCAAAGAAATCAACCCAACCCACTATGCTCAATTAATATTTGACAAAGGCAGCAAGAGCATACATTGGAGCAGAGACAATCTCTTCAATAAATGGTGTTGGGAATATTAGACAAGTACATGCAAAAAAAATGAAACTAGACCACCAACTTACACCACACACAAGAATAAAGTCAAAATGGATAAAAGACTTAAATGTAAGATGTGAAATCATAAAAGTCCTAGAAGAAGCCCTAGGCACCAAAATCTCAGACATCTCTCGTAGCAATTTCTTTACCGATACATCTTCTAGGACAATGGAAACTACGGAGAAAATAAACAAATGGGACTACATCAAAACAAAAAACTTGAAGGGGCTGCCAAACTGGGCAGTCTTAGACAATGAAGCCCTGCTCCCAACGTGGACACTCCGGGGTGGCCAGCTCAGGCACAGAGACCATGCCATCTTGAGAAACAGAGCTGCTGAGACTAGGATCCTGGCCTCAGCACTACCCAGTCTGGTCTCAGACACAAAGCAGGACCCTGCAGCCACTGGGGACAGAGACTGTGACAACAGCTGCACACCCACAGACACCAAGAATCCAGACATCCCGGCTGCAGATTTCTGTGAGTCACAAAGTCTATCTCCTCCCCACAGGCTCGCAGGCAGCGCCATAGTAACTGATAGACCCAGCCCTCGCACAGGCCGCAGCTCCGCTACAGGAATTTGAGCCTGGGAGTGTGCAAACACTGGGAATATGTTCCCCGCAAACAGGCGACAAAACCCGAAGCCCACACAGGGCGGCAGTGCCACCTGACTTCGATTCTGGGCAAGCACACACAGAAGTCTGTTTTCTGCAGTGCAGGAGCGGACTTCCTGCTGACACAGTGCTGCTGTGCAACCCAGTCCCCCAAGCTGTCTGGGACCCCGATTCTCCAAGCGGGAGGCAGCACTAAGTACCAGTGACTTGACTCTGTTTCGTGTCATGTGCACCTGGGATCCCTGACATCCAGTGCATTCACAATAAGAGCCAGTGACTCCAATACTTGGTGCATGTGCACACAGGGACCCTGATTCTCAGCGTGAGGCTGCACGGAGCAACAGAGACTCTGATACTGGATTCTTGTTGCAGGCACAGGGGAACTCTGACTCCTGGCACACGTTAGGGGGCTCTGATTTTTGGCACATGCCAGTGGGGTCTCTGTTTCAGCATGGTGCAGGCAGGGTCCCTAATTCTAAGTGCGCACATGAGGCAATACTGAGCACTGGTAACACTGACTCTGGGCAAGCCAGGTTCCCACCAATCCATGGCAGCCACACATCTTAGTGCTTGAGCTCTTCAGTGACACTCAGGTGGTGCGAAGCTCCCACTGCACACAGCCCAGGCCCATGAAACTCGACGTTTGAACTTTCTAGTGATAGTCAGAATGAGGAGACGGCACAATCCCCAGAGGAAAGAAAATGAGGAGTCGCCAAGAAAGGATATTAATGAAATTGAAGCAGGCAACATGACAGAAAAAGAATTCAGAGTAATGGTTGTACATTTCATTTACTGGATGGATGAGAAAATCAACAACCTATGCAAGAATCATGAAGAAATGAAAAGTGATATAGCTACAATCAAAAACACCATGGAAGGTTTCAACAGTAGACTAGAAAAAGCAGAGGACCGAATTAGTGAGTTAGAAAATAAGCTAGAGTAATGATCGGCAAACTCATTAGTCAACAGAGCCAAATAGCAACAGTACAATGATTGAAATTTCTTTTGAGAGCCAAATTTTTTAAACCTAAACTTCTAACGCCACTTCTTCAAAATAGACTCGCCCAGGCCATGGTATTTTGTGGAAGAGCCACACTCAAGGGGCCAAAGAGCCGCATGTGGCTCCTGAGCCGTGGTTTGCTGACCACTGAGCTAAAGAAACAAGCTCAATCTGAACAACAACTGGAGAAAAAAATGTAAAAGCAGGAGGAGAGCCTAAGGGAGCTTTGAGACAACACGAAATGAAGTGACATACATATAATAGGGCTGCCAGAAGGACAAGAAGAGCAGGAAAGATTAGAAAATCTATTTGAAGAAATAAGGACAGAAAACTTCCTGGATATGCAGAAGAAATAAGTTACACAAGTAGAGTCTCAAGCAAGATGAATCCCAAAAGACCCATACCAAGTCACGTCAATTACAATGGCAAATGTTCACGACAAAGAGAGAATCTGAAAGGCTACAAGAGACAGATAATTACTTACAAAGGATCCCCATCAGATTATCAAATGATTTCTCAACAGAAACACATCAAGCTAGAAGGGAATGGAAGGAGGTATACAAAGTGTTGCAAAGCAAAGGATTGAACCCAAGAATACTCTATCCAGCAAGACTACTAATCAAAATTGAAGGGGAAATCAGGAGCTTCGCAGACAAAAAAAGGCTAACTGAGTTTATCACTACCAAACCAGCAATGCAAGAAATGCTAAAGGGAATGCTGTAAAAAGAAGAAATAAAAATATAAGAAAGAACACAGGCACAAAAATAAAAATGACTACAAACAAGCACCTTTCAATAGTAAGTTTAAATGTAAACCGACTAAATGCTCCAATCAAAAGACATTGAGTGGCTGAATGGATAAAAAAAAAAAAAAAACACGACCCATATATATGCTGTCTACAAGAGACCCATCTCAGAACAAGGGACTCACATGGACTAAAAGTGAAGGGATGGAAAAATATCTTTCAAGCAAATGAAAATGAAAAAAATAAAAACTGGGGTACCAATACTTATATCTGAAAAAAGAGACCTCAAAGTGAAGGCCATAACAAGAGATAAGGAAGGTCACTTTATAATACTAAAGGGATCAATACAACAAGAGGATATCACCCTGATAAACATATATGCACCCAATGCAGGAGCACCCAAATACATTTTTTAAAAAACCTCCTGGAAGATACCAAGGGAGAGATTGACAACAATACAATCAGAGTAGGGAACTTTAATAAAACACTGGCATCACTGGATACATCCTGTAGACAAAAAAAAAAAAAAAAAAATCAGCAAAGAAACAGCAATCCTAAATGACTCACTAGACCAGATGGAATTAATTGACATCTTCAGAACATTTCACCCCAAAGCCACAGAATATACATTCTTCTCAAGTGCAAATGGGTCATTTTCAAAGATAGACCATATGCTGGGTCACAGGCAAAGTCTCTTCAAATTCAAGAAGATAGAAATTATATCAAGCATCTTCTCAGATCACAGTGGCATAAAACTGGAAATCAATTACAATAAATACAATCCAAAGAAATCAAACACATGGAGACTAAACAGCATGCTATTAAACAAGGACTGGGTCACCAGAGAGATCAAGGAAGAAATAAAAAACATCATGGCAACAAATGACAATGAAAACACAACAATCCAAAAATCTATGGGACACAGCGAAAGCAGTCTTGAGAGGGAAGTTCATAGCTCTACAAGCCTATTGCAAAAAACAAGAAACAATGGTAATAAATTACTTAACCCTACAACTCAAAGAGCTAGAAAAAGAGCAGCAAGAAAAGTTCAGTGTAACCAGAAGGAAGTAAATAACAAAGATCAGAGCGGAGATAAATGACATAGAGACCAAAGAAACAATACATAAGATCAACAAAACCAAGAGCTGGTTCTTTGAAAGGATAAACAAGATTGATGGACCTCTAGCCAGGCTCACCAAGAAGCAAAGAGAGAGGACCCAAATAAACAAAATCAGAAATGAAAGAGGTGAAATAACAACAGACCCCGCTGAGATACAAAGGATTGTTACAAAATACTACGAACAACTCTATTCCAACAAACTGGACAACCTGGAGGAAATGGACATATTCCTAGAAAAATATAACCTTCCAAAAATCAATCAAAGAAGAATCTAAACAGCTCAATAGGCCAATAACTATGGACGAAATTGAAGCAGTCATCAAAAAGCTTCCGGCAAACAAAAGCCCGGGGCCTGATGGCTTCACAGGAGAGTTTTACCAAACATTCAAGGAAGAACTAAAACCTATCCTCCTCAGACTATTCCAAAAAATTCAAGTGGAAGGAACACTTCCAAGCTCCTTCTATGAAGCCAGCATCACCCTAATACCAAAACCAGATAAAGACAACACAATGAAAGAGAATTACAGACCAATATCCCTCATGAACATAGATGCCAAAATCCTCAACAAAATTCTAGCAAATCGGCTCCAGCAGTACATCAGAAAGATCATACACCATGACCAAGTAGGATTTATCCCAGGAATGCAAGGATGGTACAATATCCGCAAATCAATAAACGTGATATATCACATAAACAAATTGAAAGATAAAAATCACATAGTCATATCAATTGATGCAGAAAAAGCATTTGACAAAATCCAACACCCTTTCTTGATAAAAACGCTCAACAAGGTGGGAATAGAAGGCTCATACCTCAACATAATAAAAGCTATATATGATAAACCCACAGCAAACATCATACTCAATGGACAAAAACTAAAAACATTTCCCCTAAGAACAGGAACAAGACAGGGATGCCCACTCTCACCACTCCTGTTCCACATAGTACTGGAAGTATTAGCCATTGCAATTAGACAAGAAGAAGAAATAAAAGGCATCCAAATTGGAAAAGAACAAGTAAAGCTGTCTTTATTTGCAGACGACATGATATTGTACATAAAAAATCCGAAAGACTCTGTCAAAAAACTAATAGACTTAATAAATGAATTCGGCAATGTAGCAGGATACAAAATTAACGCCAAGAAATCTATGGCATTTCTATACACCAATAGTGAACTTACAGACAGAGAGACTAAAAAGGAAATCCCATTTACCATCGCACCAAAAAAATTAAGATACCTAGGAATAAACTTAACTAAGAAGGTAAAAGACATATACACGGAAAACTACAGGACACTGAAAAAAGAGATGGAGGAAGATGTAAACAGATGGAAGAACATACCATGTTCATGGATTGGTAGAATCAACATCATTAAAATGTCCATACTACCCAAAGCAATCTATAGATTCAATGCACTCCCCATCAAAATACCAACGGCATATTTCACAGACCTTGAAAGAACTCTCCAAAAATTCATCTGGAATAAAAAAAGACCCCGAATAGCCACAGCAATCCTGAGAAAGAAGAATAAAGTAGAAGGGATCTCAATACCAGATTTCAAGCTGTATTACAAAGCCACTGTTCTCAAAACAGCCTGGTACTGGCAAAAGAACAGACATATAGATCAATGGAACAGAATAGAGAATCCAGATATTGACCCAAACCACTATGCTCAATTAATATTTGACAAAGGAGGCATGAACATACAATGGAATAAAGACAGTCTCTTCAATAAATGGTGTTGGGAAAATTGGACAGATACATGCAAAAAAATGAAGCTTGATCACCAACTTACGCCATACACAAAAATAAACTCAAAATGGATACAGGACTTAAACATAAGACGGGAAACCATAAAAATACTAGAGCAATCCACAGGCAGCAAAATGTCAGACATATGCCAAAAGAAATTCTTCACTGACACTGCCCCTAGGGTAATGGAAGCTAAAGAGAAAATTAACAAATGGGACTACATCAAAATAAAAAGCTTTTTCACAGCAAAAGAAACCATCAACAAAACAACAAGAAGGCCCACTGCATGGGAGAACATATTTGCAAATGGCATCACTGATAAAGGTTTAATCTCCAACATCTACAGGAAACTCATACAACTTAATAAAAGGAAGATAAATGATCCAATAAAAAAATGGGCAACAGACCTAAATAGAATCTTTTCAAAAGAAGACAGAAGGAAGGCCAAGAGACACATGAAAACATGCTCAATGTCACTAATTATCCGAGAGATGCAAATCAAAACAACAATGCGGTACCATCTCACACTTGTCAGAATGGCTATCATCAACAAATCAACAAACGACAAGTGTTGGCGAGGATGCGGAGAAAAAGGAACCCTCGTGCACTGCTGGTGGGAATGCAGACTGGTGCAGCCACTGTGGAGAACAGTATGGAGTTTCCTCAAAAAACTGAAAATGGAACTCCCATTTGACCCAGTAATCCCACTCCTGGGAATATATCCGGAGAAACTAGAAACACCAATCAGAAAGGATATATGCACCCCTATGTTCATAGCAGTACAATTTACCATAGCTAAGATTTGGAAACAGCCTAGGTGCCCGTCAGCAGATGACTGGATCAGAAAACTGTGGTACATCTACACAATAGAATACTATGCTGCCATAAAAAAGAAGGAATTCTCATCATTTGCAGCAACCTGGATGGAATTGGAGAACATTATGTTAAGTGAAATAAGTCAGTCAATGAAAGAAAAATACCACCTGATCTCACTCATTTATGGATAATAAAGAACATTATAAACTTGAACAAAAAGATAGATACAGAGACAGTAAAGCATCAAACAGACTGTCAAATTACAGGGGGAAGGTTAGGGAGAGGTGGGGGAGATAAGAGATCAATCAAAGGACTTGTATGCATGCATATAAGCATAACCAATGGATGCAAAACTCTGGGGTGTGAGGGCATATATGAGAGTGGGGTGGGGGGGGGCAATGGTAAGATATGTACACATATAATACCTTAATAAAAAAATTGAAAAAAAACAAAAACAATGACTGGGTTATCAGCGAGATCAAATAAGCAATAAAAAACATCATGGCAACAAATGACAATAAAAACACAACAATCCAAAATATATGGGACACAGCAAAAGCAGTCTTGAGAGGGAAGTTCATAGCTCTACAAGACTACTGAAAAAAATAAGAAACAATGGTAATAAATTACCTAACCCTACAACTCAAACAGAAAGAAATCAACAAGAAAAGCCCAGTGTAACTAGAAGGAAGGAAATAATAAAGATCAGAGTGGAGATAAACGACATAGAGACCAAAAAAAAAACCAATACAAAAGATCAACAAAACCAAGAGCTGGTTCTTTGAAAGGATAAACAAGATTGATGAACCTCTAGCCAGGCTCATCATGAAGCAAAGAGAGAGAACCCAAATAAACAAAATCAGAAATGAAAGAGGAGAAATAACAATAGACCCCACAGAAATACAAAGGATTGTTTAAAAAATATATACTATGAACAACTCTATTCCAACAAACTGGACAACCTGGAGGAAATGGACACATTCCTAGAAAAATACAACCTCCCAAAACTTACTCAGGAAGATACTAAAAATCTCAATAGGCTGATAACTATGGAAGAAATTGAAGCAATCATCAAAAAGCTTCCAGCAAACAAAAGCCCGGGGCCAGATGGCTTCACAGGGGAGTTTTACCAAACATTCAAGGAAGAAGTAAAACCTATCCTCCTCAGACTATCCCAGAAAATTCAAGAGGAAGGAACACTTCCAAGCTCCTTCTATGAAGCCAGTGATACCAACAACAATCAAGGCTTTACCACAACAAGACTCTGCACACAGCCCACAAAGGGGTGCACCAAGAGTGTCCATCTCAGGTAATTGGGGAGGCTGAGCCACTGGTCCCTGTAGGATACCTAGCACACAAAGCCACTCTATCAACACAGGGAAGCAGCCAAAATGCGGAGACAAAGAAACATGTCACAAATGACAGAAATGGAGGACAGCAAACTACTGGATATAGAGTTCAAAACCATGGTTATAAGGTTTTTCTTTTCTTTCAAAAAAATATTTTATTGATTTTTTACAGAGAGGAAGGGAGAAGGATAGAGAGTTAGAAACATTGATGACAGAGAAACAAACACCAATCAGCTGCGTCCTGCGCACCTCCCACTGGGGATATGCCCGCAACCAAGGTACATACCCTTGACTGGAATGGAACCTGGGACCCTTCAGTCCACAAACTGACACTCTATCCACTGAGCCAAACTGGTCAGGGCTGGTTTTAAAGTTTTTCAAAAATCTTCTAGAAACCGCTGATAAATTTAGTGAGACCCTCAAGGATATGAAAAAGGACCAACTAGAAATTAAGCATACACTGACTGAAATAAAGAATAATATACAGAGATCCAACAGCAGACTAGAAGATCCCAAGAATCAAGTAAAATATTTAAAATATGAAGAAGCAAAAAACACCCAACCGAAAAAGCAAAAAAAATAAAAATAAAAAAAATATGAAGATAGTGTAAGGAGCCTCTGGGATAACTTCAAGCGTACCAACATCCGAATTATGGGGGTGCCAGAAGAAGAGAGACAGCAAGATATTGAAAAACTATTTGAAGAAATAATGACTGAAAATGTCCCCCACCTGGTGAAAGAAATAGATTTATAAGTCCAGGAAGCGCACAGAACCCCAAACAAAAGGAATCCAAAGAGGACCACAACCCAGACACATCATAATTAAAATGCCAAGAGCAAAAGACAAAGAGAGAATCTTAAAAGCAGCAAGAGAAAAACAGTTAGTTACCTACAAGGGAGTACCCATATGATTGTCAGCTGATTTCTCAACAGAAACTATGCAGGCCAGACGAGAGTGGCAAGAAATAGTCAAAGTGATGAAGAGCAAGAACCTACAACCAAGATTACTCTACCCAGCAAAGCTATCATTCAGAATTGAAGGTTAGATAAAGAGCTTCAAAGATAAGAAAAAGCTAAAGAAGTTCATCACCACCAAACCAGTATTATATGAAATGCTGAAAGGTATTCTTTAAGAAGAGGAAGAAGAAGAAAAAGGTAAAGATAAAAATTATGAACAACAAATACATATCTATCAACAAGTGAATCTAAAAATCAAGTGAATAAAAAATCTGATGAACAGAATAAACTGGTGAATATAATAGAATCAGTGTCATAGAAAGGGAGTGGACTGACAATTCTTAGGGCGAAAGGGGTGTGGGGGGTCGGGGAAGAGACTGGACAAAAATCATACACCTATGGATGAGGACAGTAGGGGGCATGTTAAGGGCAGAGGGAGGGGTGGGAATCGGGTGAATGGGAGCTTGGGGGCGGGGAGAGGAACAACTGTAATAATCTGAACAATAAAGATTTATTTAAAAAATTAAAAGCTTTTGAACAGCAAAGGAAACCATCAACAAAACAACAAGAAAAACCACTGCATGGGAGAACGTATTTACCAATTTTCATCACCAATAAGGGTTTAATCTCCAACATTTACAGGGAACTCATACAACTTAACAAAATGAAGACAAACAATCCAATCAAAAAATGGGCAATGGACCTAAATAGATACTTTTTGAAAGAACACAGAAGGAAGGCCAAGAGAGATATGAAAACATGTTCAAAGTCACTAATTATCCAAGAAATGCAAATCAAAACGACAATGCGATATCATCTCACACCTGTCAGAATGGCAATCATCAACAAATCAACAAATGACAAGTGCTGGTGAGGATGCGGAGAAAAAGGAACCCTTTTGCACTGCTGGTGAGAATGCAGACTGGTGCAGCCACTGTGGAGAACAGTATGGAGTTTCCTCAAAAAACTAAAAATGGAACTTCCATTTGACCCAGTGATCCCACTTCTAGGAATATATCCCAAGAAACTAGAAACACCAATCAGAAAGGATATATGCACCCCTATGTTCATAGCAGCACAATTCACCATAACTATGATTTTGAAACAGCCTAAGTGCCCATCAGCAGTTGAGTGGATTAAAAAACTGTGGTACCTCTACACAATGGAATACTACGCTGTGGTAAAAAAGAAGGAATTCTTACCATTTGCTGCAGCATGAATGGACCTGGAGAGCATTATGCTAATTGAAATAATCCAGTCAGAGAAAGATAAATACCACATGATCTCATTCATTTATGGACTATAATGAACAACATAAACTGATGAACAAAAACAGACCCAGAGACAAAGAAGCAAAGATCAGACTTTCAAATCTCAGAGAAAAGGTAGGGGAGGATGGGGATACGGGGGAGAGATCAACCAAAGGACTTATATGCATGCATATAAGCCCAACCAATGGACACAGACAACAGGAGGGTGAGGGCATGAGTGGGGAGAGGGGTTTGGGGGTGTTAATGGGGGGATGAGGACACATATGTAATACCTTAATCAATAAAGAAATTAAAGATTGAAACAAACAAACAAACAAAAATTCTGCACAGCAAAAGAAACCATCAGAAAAATAACAAGAGAGCCTGTAGGAAGCAGTTATAGGGTTAAGCCTCGGACTGACCTGCTGGCAAAGTCACAAACAAGTCCCAGCTTGGAGGGCACAGTCCTCTAAGCATAAGTAAGCTTGATCTTGTGACTGCTCCCTAGATCTTTCCTGGGTAGCTAATGGGCTGTGGGAGGTGCAGCAAGTGCTGCCAAAACTTACAACAACATTGTAGATTACCTTGTTTGAAACTTACAACAACATTGTAGATTACCTTGTTTGTCCCTGATTATAAATAAAGCCTCAGCTTTGCAGTCTGGATCTGTTCTGTGGCCTCAGCCAGGCACAGAAGATCCACCTAGACCCAGCTTTTTCTCTTTGTCTATCATTTCTCCATCCTTCGTCGCCCCTGCTCAGGCTCGCCGAACACTTGGCTGTGCTGGCGCAGCACAAGTGGTGCCCAACATGGTGCTGAGTTCGGCCCAAGTGGCACTCAATATAGACCTGAGTGTGAGGGAACTTCAATTGTCAGGCGAAAGGAGCCCCTAAGGAGGCATGCGCACACATTAAGTAAGGAAGGAGTACTGTACTAGACTAGGCATAAAACATGGGAAATTCAGGATCGCAGGGAAAGAATGTATGCGTATCCATGCTTAAGGCTATGCTCCAAGCAAGGGGCTGTTCTGTGAGGTATGAACAGCTTTTCGATTTTTTGAATTTTGTGAGTAAAACTTGCCCATGGTTTTCTGAGGAAGAAAAGGTAAGTATAGAGGCATGGGAGAAGGTTGGAAAACAACTTCGCGATCATTATATAGCTGAAGGTCCAGAGGAAATTCCTGCCTCTGCTTTCAGTCTGTGGTCCTTGATTCAGGACTGCTTAAAGCCCACTCCAGAAGGGGAGTGGAGGAATGTGCCAGGGAAGTGGAAATCTTGGTCAAATTGGGTGATTAGTTATTACTTTGGAAAGCGAAAAAGAAAGAAAAAATTTAAGGACAATTTTTGCATTTGAATACTTACAGGCTTGCTACTCAATCTCCCCAGGCAAGGAAAAAACATGGTCGGTTTGTTCTTAAAAATGTAAAGTGTTATTCACCTAGGAAATGCTAAATATATTTGACTTGCCAGCTTTAAAAGTTCAAATTAAATATGGAGAAATTATATAGTTGTGGTAAATACCTAAAATATAAGAACTTATTTTTGAGAAAATAAAATGTTGTATTTTCTCTAATAACAGTTTAAAATCTAATTGATATCTTAAGATAATTATAAAAACTATTATAATATTTAAATCATATCTATATATGATGGGTTTTTTTCATGTTAAAATTTCAAGGCTTTAACAGAGATGATTCTTGGAAAGATCCAAGAGCCCAGAGTAATACAAGAAATTTATTCTCTCTTCTTAAAGGAAATCCTTTTAAATCTAACAGATCTAATATACTTGAAATTGACCACACCCGGCTAGCTCAGTCAGTAGGGCATGAGACTCTTAATATACTTGAAATTGCATGGAAAGCCTTATCAAATAAAAATTAATAAATATACACATGCACCCACTGGGGTCATTTGGCAAGCTCCTGGAGTTGTTGAATGGCTATATTTGGCTCATTCTCCAACTAAGGTATTACTAAAACAGAAAGGGGGAGATGGATTTTATGTGTCACCTCAAAACAAACTCAGTCATGTTCTAAATTTTTTGAATTGCAATGCAGAGGGTCATACAGCAGCCGAAAGGCATCGGACCTCCTGTACAATAGCCTCCACAGGGTTAGCCCGATGGAAGGATGCACAAACCAGACAAGAGTTTTACCAGATTCAGTAATGATGTGGGGAAGAGGTTGTGTTTGTATCTTTCCAGAAGGAGCAGCGCATCCAATTTGGGTGCCAGAGCGTTACGTGTGTCACCACCATGGACCCAGAGAAGCTCCTTGTCCCATCGTTCAAAAGACTGAAAGTTGCCCTGATGACAGCAAATCAGAAAAGGAAGATGACGAAGGCTACACAAGAGACTGAGGTGTCAACATGGGGTCAGCTGAAGAAGTTAACAACTGATGCCCAGCAGATGGCAGAAAGCAAGAAGTGGAAGCTAATGCCTCAACCATGTTTCTGGCCAGGCTAGTATTGGTTAGCTGCCAGTCCTCTGCAAACTCTTTCGCAGCCAAGTCTGAGGACTCTTGAGAAAATCAGCAAAAGAAACTTTCATTTAGTAGGAAAATGTTACTGTAGTTTGATTTCTTTATTGTTGTGTTGCATTGGCATTGTTTTATTAATAGCCATGTCTAGATTTTGCATTTGAATTGTTTTGTTATTGGGTTTTGCATTGGCATTTTTTTGTTAATGTTTTAATAGTCAGAACTTTGTTCTTGATGTTTAAGTTTTACTTCCATTATAAGTAGCTTAAATTTAAAAGAAAGGGCAAGATGTAGGAAGCGGTTATAAGGTTAAGCCTCGGACTGACCTACTGACAAAGTCACAAACAAGTCCCAGCTTGGAGGGCACAGTCCTCTAAGCATAAGTAAGCTTGATCTTGTGACTGCTCCCTAGATCTTTCCTGGGTAGCTAATGGGCTGTGGGAGGTGCAGCAAGTGCTGCCAAAACTTACAACAACATTGTAGATTACCTTGTTTGAAACTTACAACAACATTGTAGATTACCTTGTATGTCCCTGGTTATAAATAAAGCCTCAGCTTTGCAGTCTGGATCTGTTCTGTGGCCTCAGCCAGGCACAGAAGATCCACCTAGACCCAGCTTTTCCTCTTTGTCTATCATTTCTCCATCCTTCGTCGCCCCTGCTCAGGCTCGCCGAACCCTTGGCTGTGCTGGCACGGCACAAGAGTCCACTACATGGAAGACCATACCAGTATCTGCCAATGATACATCCTGTAAAGGGTTAATCTCAAAACTTATAGGGAACTCATACAACTTAACAAAAGGAAGACAAACAATTCTGCTGGAAGCCACCCATTGGCTACACTATCAGGAAAGTGTAAACAAGGAACCCAGAAGGCTAATGGATCTTGAGCTTTGGCAAGGGCTAAAAGCTTTGCACTGATAGTTAGTTGAGACAATGTGGCTCAAGCAATTTCCTGACCTAATAGTCTCAAAGTAAATCTTTACTGACCTTTAAGATAGTCTGTCTGCTACTGGAATTGCCTGCCTGAATAAAGATAATATGTGTATCCAAAACTGAATATAAAGCTGGCAGGGCCTGGGCACCAGTGAAGCCCTTCCACTTGATCGGGGTCTCCGCCTGGCCCCTGTGATTTCCAAATTCATATTTCTTGTCTAACCTCTTAATTTGTGTGCAGCCCTTTTCCAGATCCCATCCCCAAGCCAAGCAGGATGTGGCTATCACAACTTTCACACAATCCAATTTAAAAATGGGCAAAGGACCTAAATAGACACTGGTCCAAAGGGGACATACAGATGGCCAAGGGACATATGAAAACATGCTCAAAGACACTAATCATCTGAGAGATGCAGATCAAAACGACAATGAGGTTTCACCTCACACCTGTCAGAATGGCTACCATCAACAAATCAACAAATGACAAGTGTTGGTGAGGATGTGGAGAAAAGAGAATCCATCCTAGTACACTGCTAGTGGGAATGCAGATTGGCACAGTCACTATGAAAAACAGTATGGAGTTTCCTAAAAAAATAAATAAAGGAACTCCCATTTGACCCAGTGATCCCACTTCTAGGAATATATCTAAGAAACCTGAAATACTCATCAGAAAAAATATATGCACCCGTACATTCATAGCAGCATCATTTACAATAGCTAAGTTCTGGAAACAGCCCAAGTCCCCATTAGCAGATTAATGGATTAAAAAACAAAAACAAACAAACAAACAAAAAAAAAACAACTTTGGTACATACCATTTGTAACAGCATGGAGGGACCTGGAGAGTATAATGCTGAGCGAAATAAGCCAGTCAGAGAAAGATAAGTATCACATGATCTCACTCATCTGTGGAATCTAATGAACCAAATAAACTGATGAACAAAAAATAGACCCAGACACACAGAAGCATGAACAGACTGTTGAAACTCAGGGAAGGCAGGGTGGGACTAGATCTACCAATGAACTTGCATGCATATATGCATCACCCTTGGACACAGGCAATGAGGTGGTAAGGGCCTGGGTTGGGGAGGGGAGCGGCTGAAAGAGGTTAATGGGGGGAAAGGAGGACCTATGTAATACTTTCAATAATAAAGATTTTTTTAAAAAGTGGGATGCAGAGTTTGATAACTTGATAAGGTGGCTCCCAGAAGATTTATACATTATTTAAAAAATTCTTTGAATTTGTTAATAGTCTGTTTCCCAATTAACCCAATTAACTTGCACTCAATGCTATTGACCCAATGATAATTCTTGCCTGAGTAAATTATGATATTAGTGATTTTTAAAAAAGTGATTTTATAATATTATCATTAATTTCACATTTTTTCACCCAACAGTCTTCTGAAAAAGAAGCGTTTACTTTTCCCTCTCTTCTCTCATTTTTTGTGTGGATTGGTACACTTTTTGTTGTTCAATGTGCTAAAATCCATAGTAAGCAGGTTGTTTTAATGTTTAAATTTCTCGAGGTTCGACAGTAGATTCCCTCGATGCCTCCACCAGTCTCTATGCACTTCCTTGCTTTCTGGCACATTAACTCACCTGTACCTTCTCTCACCCAAAGCTTTATCAGTTCTTCCTCCAAAGAGGCCAGTTCCTTTTACTGCAAAATGAATTAGGAACAGAGAATTATCTACCATATTTTCTGGCATATAAGACGACTCGGCGTATAAGATTTTCCTGGGTTAAAAAGTTGTCTTATACACCGGAAAATATGGTATTTCCATCTTAAAGGTGAAGTGACTTATGCTCAAAGCTGCATAGATATTTACTGTATTTTCCGGCGTATAAGACGACTTTTTAACCCAGGAAAATCTTATACGCCCAGTTGTCTTATACGCCGAAAAATATGGTAATTCTCTAGCATACCATAGAAATTGCTCTATTTCCATGTATTCTCCATCTGTATATTGCCATCCTCCTTTTCTAATGTTTTGAAATGAAAGAAAAGGCCACAGGTTGGCCTTTCTGAAATTGTGTTTGTAATGAGGCTGTTATACTATTTTGGTAGGTCACTAGCTCAAGAATATTGTGAGATCCTGCAACAGAGAGGAATTGACAGGACTGCTCCAGCCATGAAGACAGAAGAGAAACAGTCCAGAGATGGAAGACGCTGATGATGCCTTGCCATGCTAGCAGTCAGCAGCTGTGTGTCACTGCAGGTTGCCCAGGACCAAACCAGAGAGGGTCGGACCTGCATTACCACCATTTGTCCACCATCCAGAACTGAAATATCATTGCTGTTATGTACACATAAGGAACTGTTTGACATAGAAATGGGGACTCAAAAGAACTCTTGGCCCAGAAAGAAACTCACTATAGACTGATTCATTTGCCTCTCAGCATAATCATTATTGCTTGTCTCATTTTCGGTTCCTATAAGTGTATTTCTAGTATCACATGAGCTCACTCATCTAGGGGAAATGATGAACAACATAGACTGATGAACAAGAACAGCATCGATAAGACTGTCAGACCTCAGAGGGAAGGTAGGGGAGGGTGGGGATAAGGGAGATAGATCAACCAAAGGACTTCTGTGCATGCATATGAGCCTAACCAGTGGTCACGGACAACAGGGGGGTGGGGGAATGCATGGGGAGGGGTTTGGGATGGGAATGGGGGGGATGAGGACAAATATGTGATACCTTAATTAATAAAGTAATTTTAAAAAATATATTGTGAGAGAGGGTTTGGGAGCAGGTTATGATAGATCCTCCCTCCCCCCAACTGGTGGCAGAGTTATGACGTTACCAGTGTCTCCCGCCGAGACATCCCCGAGACATTGAACCACCAATCAGCGCCCTGGGGCCCACCCCTTCCCATTTCGCCCTGGGCCCAACCCCTTCCTGTTCCTCCCCTCAAAAGGCCATCTCCACCTCTCCACTGCTGCTGTTCTCCCAGGCTGTTCTCTCTCCATCTCTTCGTCTGTGGAGGCAGCCCGGTTGGGTCCCTCCTTCTTCTCCTCCCCCTCCTCTAATCCCAGTTTCTCTACCTCCTCCATAATGAATCTCACTCGTTAGTGCGGAATAAACTTCCCCTTTAACATGTCTTGGTCTCCGACTCCCATTTCCTGCCCCTCAAACTTTACAGGTTATAGCTTTTTAAAATGTTTGTCTATCTTTTGCCCTGGCCGGTGTGGTTAGGTGGTTAGAGTGTTGGCCTGAGCACCAAAGAGTCACAGGTTCAATTTCCAGTCAAGGGCATGTACCTGGCTTGCGGGTTCACTCCCTGACCCCAGAAGGGGTGTAGGGGTGAGTGGGGGAGGCAACCAGTCCATGTTTCTGCCTCACATCTGTTAACATAAAAAAACCCATTGAAACCTGTAAAGAATTTTTGTGAGTTTATTTGAGCCAAACTGTCGACATATGCCGGGAAGCAGAACCTCAACGAGTTGAGATGATGCTCCGGAGAATAGCGGGTTACATTGCAATCAAAGGAGGGACATAGGTGGGTTACATGAAATTCATTGGTGACAGATTAAGGAGGTGGGATAAAGCAAAGCAGTGGGAAACCCCTGGGATTGGATAAAAAGTAAAATGATGGACACATACTTAGGTGGGTACAGGAACAATTAACATGATAATGAAGGAATTTGAGGCATCTGTCCTGGCTCCCACCACATTTGGTTGCGCCCCAGGGGCTCCAGAAAAAAGGGAAGTTACAAGTTACCCAGACATCTCACAGATATGTTATCTTAGAGGCAAAAAGGCTCAGTAAAGAAGATCTAAGTTGATCTTTGTCAGGGAAAATATCGGCCTAGGAATGACTGCCCACTATAACCTGTTTGCAGTTAAATATTTAATTTTCAGACCATCCTTTGTGGTTATTTTAGGTCTCTGAGTTTTCAAGACTGCCACACAGGGCTCCCCTGAGCTTGTCAGGTCAGCATGTGGCTCCTTTCGTCCACAATCCCACTGCAGGTCAAGTGCGTCATCCCAGTTGGCTCCTAACTGTGGGGAACAGGGAGGCCAGGCTCCTCAACCCAGTGTTACCAGCGAGGAACCTCGCAGGAGCTTCAAGACCTTCCCAAGTAAAGAGGCAGCAGATCTACTAGCAAATGTCCCACCTTCCCTCCGCCCCTGGGTTTCCGATGCCCGGACCTCAGCGAGGCGACCCGGGAAGCAAGGGTGGCTCATGAACTCTGTTCTGACGTGAGGTCCAGCCCCTGTGCTGTTGGGGCTCCCAGCGCCCCTGCCAGCACCGAGGCCACCCTCCCCTCCGCCCTCACCCCACCGGTCCCACTGAGGTCCCTGGGGGCTAACGCTTGGCCTGCGGGCCCCAAGGAGTGGGGCGCTGGGATTCTGTATTGTTACCCAAGTGCCCAGGCCAGAACCTCCGGGCTTGTTCTCGGGTCCAGACAGAGAAGTAACTGGGGAGACGGGCAGTAAGAGGGGGCAGTAGGGCCCCCGCGCGCCCGGATGGCGTCCTGTGATGTTCCTGTGGCACCTGCTGCCAGGCCCGCCAGCCTCCCCAGCTCAGGGGCGGTGAGGGAAGGGGCCGCTCCCAGGCTTTCCGGTGCTTGAAGAGGAGGGTCGGGAGCTGCAGGAGTGGCAGCCAGCCACTTCCTGGCTGAGGGGCGCCCAGCTCCCGTCGGAGGCGGGAGTGTGTGTGTGTGTGTGTGTGTGTGTGTGTGTGTGTGTGTGTGTATTAAGCCAAATCATGAACCAAAGGCCATAATTATAAGGAACGATGCTTCGGTCTCAATAAAATAAAAACCCTTCCAATAACAGGGCTGTCTATGCCCTGAGTGGATTCGGCGCGTGGGAGGAGCAATGGCAGGGGGGCTCCCCCCGCAGCAGCCCCCAGACAGGCTGGTGCCCACTGTGCCCGCTGCCAGGGCGCCCTGGGGCTCCTCAGCTCCACGGGCTGGTAGCGGCCCTGCCTCTGCTCCCCACGCCTCGGGATGCAGGGAGGCCCCTGAGCGCCCACCCCGCCGTCCAGGCTGCCTCCCAACGGGCGCCTGCTCACTCCCTTCAGCCTGAAGGAAACACCCAGCAGGGCAGCCTCCAGTGACACGGTCTGCTTTCTGCCATGCTCACCTCCCCTCCCCTCCTGGGCCTGGGGGGGAGCTTCGCCTTTGGAGAGACACCTCGTAAAGATCGCTGTTGGGAGGCAGAGGGGGCAGCCGGTTTGCGTTTTCATCGGTGCTGCAGTTTAGACAGTTGCTGTTTCCTTGTCTCCCAGGTCACAAATCTCTTGTTTCCACAACACGCAACTTACAGTTGAGCCCATCAACAGGCATAAGGTTTGGGATTTTAGATTTTTACACATACATTCTTCCTTCCTTTCATTTTTGTTTATTTTTATGTTTGTTATAAACACCTGAATGTCCTTTAAACGCTGGGGTGGTTGTCACCAACCCTGTCATTCTGTGTTGGTTTCTACTGTTTTCTCTGGACCATCAGTCACATGTGGGCTTCTTCGCCGCCAGTGTTTGTTGGTGCTGGACGCCATGCTGCTCGCCCCGAGGCAGCCTCATCCGGCAGGTTTCCGTAGATCTTGTGCTTCGTTTGGCAACAACTTATTAAATTTCAGACAGACGTGGTCCGTCTGGGGCTTGCTTTTAGCAGCCATGACGGCCCAGCTCTCTCCTGGGGGACGTCTGCAGGGAATCTCTGCGCCGGCCCGCAGGAGGGGCTCCCGGGCCTGACGGCCCACCTCCCGGGAGAGGCTCGGTCTGCAGGCGTGTCCTGCCAGGCCTCTGGGATCTCATCCATGTACGTGCAGCTTGGTGCCCAACCGAAGAATCAAGAAGAATCTTCATGACGTTTCGGGACTCTTTTTCTGCCTAAAACCCTCCTCTCTAGTGCTCACCCCGCAAACTCCAGCCATCTCTCCATTCCACTCCCACTCCCTGCCTCCAGCGGGTTTTGTTTTGTTTTACTGATTTGAGAGAGAGAGGAAGGGAGAGAGGAAGATGGACAGAGAGAAACACCAATGCGCTGCCTCCCGCACGCCCATGCCCGGGACCAAGCCTACACCGGCTGTGCCCTGACCAGGAAGGGGACTGGGCTTCGGATGACAGGACGATGCACGCCTGAGCTGCGGGCCAGGCCCTCCGGGGGTTGGCATCCGTGCTCCTGCCACAGCGCGGGTCTGCTTCCGCCCAGCCCCTCCCAAGGCCTCACCTGCCCAGAGCTTCCTGGCGGCTCGGAGAGGAGCCCAGGCCCTTATGGGCAGAGCTGGCTTCTGGCCCCACCACCTCCCACTGGGCGGCTTCAGGCAGAGAAACGGACCTTGGTCTCCCTGTTGTGGGGTCGAACCCTGGAGTCAAAAATAAGACCACCGGAGGCTGCTGATTGATTAAAAAAAGCAGGCAGGGATTTATTGAAACTGGCCAGGACGGCCACGAGAGCACCACACGCAGGTGGAGTCCACACGACCGCGCTGTCCCAGGTGTAGGCAGTCCTTTTAAAGATCCAAACCACAAAAATTTTCCTT
This sequence comes from Cnephaeus nilssonii, assembly GCF_951640355.1. Taxonomy (NCBI): domain Eukaryota; kingdom Metazoa; phylum Chordata; class Mammalia; order Chiroptera; family Vespertilionidae; genus Cnephaeus; species Cnephaeus nilssonii. Next base: position 55,846,845 of record NC_137089.1, on the reverse strand, counting down.
TGTTCTAAATTCTAAAGGCTGGGAACAGCCTGCAGGGGGTCCCCAGCCCATGCTGGACATTATTGGAATGTGGCCCTATCTTGGGAAAGCAGGTTTTACAGAAGCAGACCCAAGCGGAGTCAGTAATCTCTAAAGGTTATCTACAGTTTCTACTCCGGGAGCTACTGAGTCAGTGGGAATCAATCTCCTGTGATTCTGGTCCACAGGCACAGGAAAATTACCTCTGTGAGTCTCCAGGTCTCAGTCTGGAAGCTGAGGTAACCACCCTATTGTCCAAGCAAGCAAGTGTGTACAGAAGCCAGAATAGCAGGGTTAAAATTCAAACAGCAGTTTTTACCTAAGTATGGTTGCTACCATACTTCATTCCCCACTGGTTTTAGGTGCATGAGTCAAATCATGGACTCATCTTACTTCCTTTAAGGGCATTCTCTGTTCTGTTCCTGCTCTCCCGTCCCCTAGCACATCTAGCCTTACTTAGCCCTGGACTTTCTCACTGCCTAGCAAAAATGTTCTTACGGTTACCAAGGCCCCTAGTACCACAGTACTGTCCTCACTGAAGTCCAGTTCCCCTCCTGCAGGTGTCGAGTCTCCTCCTGGCCTGCGTGGAGCCCAGGCTAGGGATCTCACGGATGAGGCCGCTGGTTGCCAGGATCCAGGCCGTTTCTTGGTGCAGGAGCTGGGAGTGGTGTAGCCAGATCTGGGTGCCATCCACTTCAACAGCTGTGGGCATGCTCAGGATAACAGTGTAGCGTCCCTTTCAGGTTGGGGTGAGTCCTTGGGCAGTGAACTTCTTTACCCACACCGAGTCCCCGGGCTGGAAGGGATGTACAGGGTCCGCGGTGGGCACTGGCAGTGCATCTCGAACAAGCTTATGGGTGGCTCTCTGGGTATACTGCAGAGCCTGTAAGGATTTGAGTAAGGGAATGGTTATGAATTCCAGCTTTCAGTTTCTCCCTGACCCTGGGAAGGATGGGGGAAGGTCTACTATACATGATCACAAACGAAGGGGGAACCCCTTCTGGTAGGGGGTACACCTGGCCCATAAGATAGTGAAGGGCAGGAGGTTGGTCCAGTTTTCACCGGTTTCTAGGACAAATTTGTTAAAGTACTTTTTAGAGTCCTGCTTATGCCTGTCCAGATTCTGGGCCTAAGGCTTGAGCTATACTTTGAAATACCTTGGCTACAAAGGCAGGGCTGTTATCTGATCCTATGACTACTGGCAGCCTGAATCTAGGTATAATCTCCTGGAGTAATCTCTTGACAACTATAGAGGCAGTTTCTGTCCTAGTGGGGTATGCTTCAACCCAACCCGAGAAGGTGTCTATGAGAGCTAGCAGGTACTTGTACCCTGACGCTGGTGGCTTAATCTCTGTGAAATCCACCTCCCATGCTCTCCTGGGGAATTTCCGTGGGGCCCGAATTCTCAGGGGGACCCTCTTACCTTGCTTAGCATTTACCTGTGCACAGACATTACTTCTAGTGACTATGCTTTTAATTACCTTATCTAAGCTTGGTAGTATCTGCCTCACAGAAGTTCAGAAGTCTTGGTGACGCCAAGTGGGTAGCCTGGTGTAACTGGGCAACTAACGTCTGACCTAGAGCCTCTGGGACCAACAGTCTGTCATCTGGTAGGATCCACCAACCATCTGGTCCTTTGATGGCTTGCTTCTGTTCTGCCAGTTCCTCCTCTTGTTTGGTGTAAGAGGGGGTCTGCATAGGTCGGGGTCTGGCAGGGTTACTAAAATTTGCAAAGGCCCCACTGGTTTTAGGGCGGCTTCCTTGGCAGTTTGGTCTGCGGCTCTATTTCCTCTGGATTCAATTGTCTCCCCTTTCTGATGTCCTTTGCAGTGCACTATTGCAACTGCCTTTGGGAGCCAGATGACCTCTAATAAGGCTAAAATCTCTTCTTTATTTTTAATGTCCTTTCCCGCTGCAGTTGGTAACCCTCTTTCCCGGTGGATAGCACTGTGTCCCCATCGAAGGGCCTGGATTAAGGCCAAAAGTTCGACTTTTTGTGCCGTGGTTCCCCTATTCAGGGACTGCGCCCAAATGGTGCGGTCCAGGGCTACTACCGCTGCTCTGCATATCGGATGCCATCCTGAACACAACTGCTCCCAACAGTGACAGTACCTTGTCTGGTGATGATAGTGGGGCATCTGTCAGGTCTGGGCGAGCCGTTTGTACTGCGTCTGTTACCTCTGTGCAGTCATTAATGGGTTCCTCTGGATCATCATCTGGAAGCAGGCTGGCAGGGTTGATGGCCAGTGTCTTATGGAACCGGACGTAGGGCTGGTCCAGGAGAAGAGCTTGGCACTGGGTGATCCTGGTGTTTGACATCCATCTCTCCAGAACACCTCAAAGGAGGGCCTCCACACCATGGGGTGTTGTCAGGGCTAGTTCCTGGCCCAGAGTCAGCTTATCTGCCTCCTTCACCAGCAATGCTGTGGTGGCCACTGCCCAGAGACACGCTGGCCATCCTGCTGCCACGGAGTCTAGCCTCTTAGACAGATAGGCAACAGGTCTCTTCCAGGGACCTAGAGTCTGAATGAGAACCCCTTTGGCAATGCCCCTTACCTCACTCACGTAGAGGTGGAAGGGCTTCGTGACGTCTGGTAAGGCTAGGGCAGGTGCTGAGACGAGAGCCTTCTTTAGCTCCTCAAAGGCCCTTTGTTCCACTTCGGTCCAGTTCAGTGGATGCATTCCCCTAGTACTTGAGTACAGAGGTTTAGCAATCTCTATGAGCCCCGGTATCCACAGGTGGCAGTATCCAACTGCCCGTAGGAATTCCCGCTCCGTCCCCCTCAAAGGATATGGTGGCACGTCCAAATAGTTTCTGTAGGAGGTCACGTCTACACAGGGGGTACGGACATTCTGGCTTGATCAGAAATGAATGCGTTACCGTGTCCTTCCAAGGTCTACAGTCCTTTTTGATGTCTAAGGAAAACAGGCAATTTGTCCGGTGGCTTCCTGGACTGCTGTCTTCTTAGAGGTTACGGGTCCCATCAGCTCTGTCAAGACTGAATAGGCTGCCCCAGTGTCCACCAGGAAACTAACAGGTTTGCCCCCCACTTGTAAGATTACCCTGGGCTCCTGGGGGCTCAATGGAAAGGAGCCCCGGTCCTGTCAGTTCTCTTCCTCTAAGTTAAAGACCCTTGGAGTCTGAGTGTTCCCTTTTGCTTTTCTAGGTAACCTGCCAGGACATTCTCTCTTGCAGTGCCCCCACTTCCTACAGTAGGCATACTAATTCCTTCCTATTTGCTGCTGGACTTTTCTTTCTTTCTCTGTTCCCCTTTCTCATCACATGTACAACCTTTACAAAAACCTTCATAATTTCAAATTAACTTTCAAAACTTCTATTATTTTAAAATATTTAGAAAAAGGCAGAGGGAGGAGGGAGCAGGCCCATCACCCTGTTCCCAGGCCTCCAGCTGCTTGAAATTCAAAAATGCCACATTTTTCCTACAGATAAGTATCTCAGATTCTGATAAGCCTGAAAAGGGGAATGGGGGAATTACTAGCTGTGCCTTCTTTAAGCCCTCTAACAGAACATGCCTTTAAGCCCCCTAACAGAACACGGTGAAATGTGTCCAAGGAGTCGCCGGGGGTTCTTGGGTCTCATTGGGGCGTAGGGGGTCACAAGGGAATTTCCCTCTTCGTCACTGCCTCCAGCAGCTACTCAAAACAACCCCTGGAGGGGATGGACACCGGGTGGGCGGAGGCAGGGAGCGCGGTGAGGGTCTCAAGTGGCAAAGGAAGGCTCCCACCAAGGCGTTTTCATCTGGCAATCCACTCTCTGTTCCCACTGGGAAAAGCTCTTGCCTCCTGCCAACGAAGGTGGCGTGGGGGAACCGGTGACCCTTACACTGCAATCAGACTACCTGACCTTTCTAAAAAGCCCCTCTGCTTGAGTGTGTTTCCATTAAAATTACTGATTTTAAAACTATAACTTAAGAGTTGACACAAACACACAAGGACCAAGTGGCCCACAAAATATTTTCCTTTTCTTCTAAAGATTTTGCAATGTACTATAATCATTAATCACATCAAACTTAAATGGCCAATTGAGACAAACACTTCTGAGACCGTTTCTCCACCACTGATTAAGACTGGGTGGCAGCAGGTATCAGAAATAAGATTCATTTAGTTTTTGAGCTTGCTGGGCAGACTTGGTGACTTTGCCAGCTCCAGCTTCCTTCTTGTAAATAGTTAACTTTAAAATTTGGTCCCTGCTTTAAACCTCTTTGGACCACAATTGTTACAACTTTATACCTTCAAATTAATAAACATAGACAGAAATGTTGTTAGGTGGGCCGACTCCCCCGCTGACAGAGAGCAAACACCCCTGGGAAAAATAAATCCCAGTGGCCACTCGGGGGGGTTGCTATCTGTCAGAGCACTCAGCCTTAAACAAATTAAATGTTTCTTTTCTTTTTTTTTCTCACAGACTTCCACACATGAACAAATAATTGTACCCAGGCAGACAAACAAAATATCAAACAAACGTCTGTACTTACACCATTTCAGTAAACAAGTACTCTTACAGTTTTATGATCTGAGCAGATAACAGGAACACTGCCTCTAAGTCCCCTGATGGGGGCCTCCCTTTCCCACATCCCAGGACAGGATTCTCGACTCATGTTTCAGCAAAACAGAAATGACACTCATGTTGGACAAAGGAAACAAGACTAATATTCCAGGGACTGTGAGGGGAAAGTTATCCTACAGTCCGGCGTTGACCTGGGGGAAAAAAAAATGCTTAGTCGGGGAGGGACAGGTTACACACAGAGCGTTATTCCATGACAGGCAAAACCTTGCAAGGAACCTTGATAAAAAAAACAACCTCAGTAATCCAATCACACAGTCAAAGGTTAACCAGAAGGGAAGAATCACTCAATGTCCTCCAAGAGGATTTCAACAAACTGACAACAAACTGACAAAACCTTGACAAATCAAAACTCAACAAATAATACACACATAGGGCCCAAATATGACAGACAAACACAAGACAAAAAGACAAAACAAACAGTCCTGACACCAACACGACAAAACACAAGACAAACACCTGTTGAGAGGGAGAGCCTCCAGCCCCTTCTGGGGGGTCCCTCTCTCCTCTCACCTTGGGCCGAGGACACGGTCATGTCCTCCGACCAGAGTCTGGAGGTTATACCGCGTCCAGCCCTCCGACAGACTCCCCCTTGAGATCTCAACCCAGGCGCCTTACCTCCTGAGACCGGTCTCCCTGTTTTCAATAAATCCTTGCGGTTCCTGTCTCCGGCTAAGGTCCCCGAAAGGAGGGAGAGCCTCCAGCCCCTTCTGGGGGGTCCCTCTCTCCTCTCTCTCGGGTATCTCGCTGGGGCCTCCAAATGTTGTGGGGTCGAACCCTGGAGTCAAAAATAAGACCACCGGAGGCTGCTGATTGATTAAAAAAAGCAGGCAGGGATTTATTGAAACTGGCCAGGACGGCCACGAGAGCACCACACGCAGGTGGAGTCCACACGACCGCGCTGTCCCAGGTGTAGGCAGTCCTTTTAAAGGTCCAAACCACAAAAAATTTTCCTTTGTTCTAAATTCTAAAGGCTGGGAACAGCCTGTGAGGGGGTTCCCAGCCCCTTCTGGACATTATTGGAATGTGGCCCTATCTTGGGAAAGCAGGTTTTTACAGAAGCAGACCCAAGCGGAGTCAGTAATCTCTAAAGGTTATCTACAGTTTCTACTCCTGGAGCTACTGAGTCAATGGGAATCAATCTCCTGTGATTCTGGTCCACAGGCACAGGAAAATTACCTCTGTGAGTCTCCAGGTCTCAGTCTGGAAGCTGAGGTAACCACCCTATTGTCCAAGCAAGCAAGTGTGTACAGAAGCCAGAATAGCAGGGTTAAAATTCAAACAGCAGTTTTTACCTAAGTATGGTTGCTACCATACTTCACTCCTCTGTCAGAGGGGCCGCCGCCCCCTCTGGGTGGCTGCGGGACGCAGTGAGGTGGTGCCCTTGGCTGCTGCCCAGCGTGCGACCAGCACTCCCCCCTCCCTTCTTAGTCCTTCCTTCCTTCCATGGCCCATAAGCCCAGAGGTCAGCAAATAGTCCCCTTTCAGCAGAATGAGCTCTCCTATTGGGGTCCGAATGGCTAGTCCCCCTAGGCACCAGCTCCCACAGCCATGCTGGCTCCATCCTCAGGACAGTGCTGACCACGCCTCTCTGGTCCTCACACCCTGCTCCTCTGCCAACCCCGTCCTGCCTCAGCTTGGCAGCACCAGGCTCACCACCCATCCCAATGCACGGCTTCCTGTCCCCTCTGTCCAGTCCTGCCTCCACGCCGTGACCAGCCGACCTTTCTAAGTTAGGACTGACTCCTGTCACTCTGCATGTGTAAGAGCTGCCCACATGCCTCCCCATGCAGTCCCTGCGGGCTGCACAGCACGGACTTCTCCCTGGCAGCACATTTCTCCCCTGCTCCCGTGTCCTAGCATAACACCCAACCAGTGGGAAGACTGGGGAGTAATTAAAAGAGGTGTCAGGACTGAGGCTGAGCCCTGACTATGGGAGCCTAAATGAAATGTAGACTTAAGTTGACAATAAGGTATCAATATTTATTCATTAACTGTAACAATTCTGTAGAACACTAGAAAGGAGAAATTAAAAGTAAAATAAGAGAAACCTATTGCATCAACCTGGAAACTTGGAGGACTTGGGTGATTTCCTAGTAAAAACACACATTAATAAAACAGAACGTAACATGAAGACACTACAAACATACCAATTAGCTACCTGGACAAAGCTGTGTCCTCTCCCCCTTCCTCTACTCTCACCCCCTCAGGCCTACAGGACACAGAGCACCAGGGAGCCCTCTGTACTCCCGGGGGGGGGGGGGTGGTGCTGGGGCGGGAGGATAATAAGCTGACCAGCCTCTGGGGTTCGCGATGGAGGTGCGGCCGCAATCGGGCAGTCCAGCCTGCTCACCGGCCCTTGAGGAACAGGGAAAACAGCTCCACCCACACACATACTGCACTTACACTCTCACTCCATTTCTATTCCTTCAGAAACAGATTTTCTTAGAGATGTTCATACCGGGGTGTCTTCTGCCACACAGAAGTTCAGTAGTGAGATTTCTCCACATTTACTTTGTGTACGTGGTGTGTCCTTACAGAGGGCTGTGTGTGAATGCCATGTGTGGTTGGCCAATTCTGTGAGGTCAGAGGCACAGAGGGCAGAGCAGCCTGAATTACTGCGACTGCCACAGTCCTGGAGTTTTCACACCTTTATCTCCAGACTTGGGGGCAGGAAACAAAGGCAACACGGACTTCACACTCACAATGACCGCAGGAATCTGCAAACCGCGTTCCTGTGGGAGCTAAAGGGCAGGGACATGGGCACCAGAGGGAGGCTGGCAGCTCAGCAGGAGCAGGTGCACGGCCGAGTCTGGCAGCCCACCTTCTCCACCTGCAAGAACCAGCACCACTGCAGCCTGTCCCCCAGTCCCGCTGCTTTAAGCCGCGGTTTGGTGCGGTTTGTTACGCAGTAGCAGGTAACTGGAACTGTAGCTTCAGTAGGTAAGGAAGCAAGAAGAAATATTTTACTGGCTGACACATTACCTGCTTATATTGTGCTTTTATTCTAAAACGCATATTAGTTCATCTGAAGAGAGATGGCAAAATATCATAATCATTGTTAGGTTGAGGCAGGGAGGAAGTCCAGAGCCGATGCAAGCATCTGCAAGGTAGATGGTGACAAAGATAACTGGCGCCTTCCCAGACCCTTGCCCGAGGCAGGAATTCCACACTCTCATGCCCTCCACCCTCCCCTCACTAAACAGCTGTATAGAGGAAGTACCTAAGCCCCCTTTTTGGCTCGAACTTCCCTGGCCCACTCTCGGACCAGTGAGTTTCGCCAGGGAGCACAAGATTAAAACCTCCCCCCTTTTCATCGCCTGGACTCTGTGTCTTGTTTCCTGCGTCGCAAACCTTTCATCTGGTGCCGAAACCCGGGTGGGGATTGAGTGTGTATCCCATTTGGGGTACCCCTCCCCACTCAGGCTTCTTTCCAGCTCGGCAGCATCAGCGGGTGAGTCCCAGTCCCTATTGATTCCTAGGGTCCTCCTTCCGGCATCTCTGCCCTAAATCATGGCCCGCATCAGAGATTGCTTTCCAGGCATAGCCCTCTGGACCTTTCTGGGAAAGGTTCTGACCCTGGGGTGGTAGTGAAGATGTTCCTGCCCCCCCTCAGTTTCCTGGCCTTTTGGCCTCACACGGGACCCCAGAGGGTTGGGGAGACGTCCCCTGCCATCCCTCGGATCCCCGTCCGTAGCCTTGGCTCAACAATTGGGACGCTGATCCTTGGGCCTCTGCTACTGACCCTAGGTTTCAAAATGGGCAATCAGAAATCCAAAGTTGACCCTCAGACGCCACTTGGGTGTCTTCTCGCCAATCTGGCTAAGCTGGGCCTGTCCCAGGATCTGCATCCTAAACGCCTCATTTACTTCTGTACCATGGCATGGCCTCAGTATGAATTGGACAACAGGTCAAAATGGCCTGAACATGGGACTTTCGATTTTAACATTCTGACTGACCTTAACAATTTCTGCCAACGAGCTGGGAAGTGGCTGGAGGTTCCATATGTTCAGGCCTTTTTCAATCTGCACTCCCATCCCTCCCTCTGCTCCTCCTGTTCCACCGCCCAAGTCCTCCTAGCTCGCGAGAAACTCCCTCTGCCAACTGACACCCCTCCACTTTCCGCCTTATCTGAACCCCCTGAGAATCTTTCCTCCCCTCTGACTCGCCCGCCTCCCTACAACAGGGCTCCTTCTGCCCTGCCTCCTTCTGCCCTGCCATCCGTTCCCTCCCTTCCCCCATCCTCACTCCCGACCTCCCTTCACCGCCCCCTTCCCCAGAGCCTTCTCCCTTACCTGCTGACCTTCCCCTTCCCCCACCCCCGCCTGCTTCCCCAGTCAGCAGGCACACCCCCTCCCGGGCTCCTCCTCTCCTCTGCCCCCTCCGGGAAGTTGTAGGGGCTGAGGGAGTGGTCAGGGTACATGTTCCCTTCTCTCTGTCAGATCTCTCCCAGATTGAGAAGCGGCTGGGGTCCTTTTCCACCAACCCCACCACGTTCGTCAAGGAATTTCGATACCTTTCTCAGGCCTATGACCTCACCTGGCATGACATCCATGTCATTCTTTCTTCTACCTTCACATCAGATGAAAGGGAAAGAGTCTTAGGAGCTGCGACGAACCACGCAGATCAGATCCACCTTACAGATGCCTCTATACCAGTGGGGGCCCAGGCTGTTCCTCGTCAGGAACCAGGCTGGGAGTACCAATTAGATACCCCCGAAGGGCGAGAAGGGTGCCGACATTGCGACCAGATGCTCCAATGCCTAATAGCCGGCCTACAGGCCATCTCCCACAAGGTAGTTAATTTTGACAAGCTGAGGGAAGTTACTCAGGGACCAGATGAGAACCCCGTGGTCTTCCTTAACAGGCTGACTGAGGCTCTGACCTTATATACTCGTCTGGACCCTGGGTCCCTGGCCAGAGCAACAGTTCTAGCCACTCACTTCATTTCGCAGTCAGCCCCAGATATTCGAAAAAAAGTTAAAAAAAGGCAGAGGATGGCCCTCAGACCCCTGTCCGGGATCTGGTGAATATGGCATTTAAGGTTTTTAATGCCTGTGAGGAGCAGGCAGAGTAAGCCCGCCTTTGACAGGAGATGAGTCTGCAAACCCAAACCTTGCTACCTTTGAGGCCGATGGCAGCCACGCATGGTCCAAGGGAGACTGTGCGTGGTGGGGTTGCACTGAGAGGACGAACACCACCTGGAGAATGCTTCAAGTGCAGAAACAAAGGCCACAGTGCCCTCAACCCCGGGCTCCAACCAAGCCCTGCCCGGCGTGTGGTCAAAACCGCCCCTGGAAAAGTGACGGGCCCTCTGCCTCTCAGCGTAGAGGGACCATCCTTCCAGGTCATGACCCACCGCTGGCCATGCTCGAACTGGCTGAAGGCTGAAGATGCCAGGACTCGATGACCCATCACCCTCGCCAGGCCCCAGGTAAAGCTCCAGGTAGCGGGTAAGCAGATCTCCTTCCTGATCATACGGGGGCTACGTCTCTGTTCTTGCCCTCCTTTTCCAGGCCATTGTCCCTTCCATGATCTCGGTCATGGGTATTGATGGCAAACATGCTCTGGCCTCAGTGCCTTCTCACCCTGCCCTCACCCCCTCTCCACCCTCCCCTTTCCTTCCAGAAAAAGGGACCAGACCTGACCTCATTGTAGGTATCCATTGGACACTGACCGGAGGTGTGTGTGATAAGCTGGCACAGGCTTATCAGAAACTCAGTTTTGAACTCAAGCAGTTAGAGGCCTGTCCCAAGAAGTTCTAAAGTTAACTGTTGACAAGGATTTTAAAAGGACCCACTCACCTGGACAGTCCTGCCCCAGGGGTTCAGAGACAGCCCTCATCTGTTTGGCCAGGCCTTACCCAGAGACCTCCGACAATGCTCATTAGAACCCAGCACTCTTCTCCAGTGTGTGGATGATCTCCTTCTCTGCAGCCCCTCCCTGGACACATCTCAGAGGCATACAGCTGGCCTCCACTGGTAGGATTCTTCCATCATTGGGTCCCAAATTTTGCTCTCTTAGCTAAGCCCTTATACCAGGTCTCCTCACCCTCCCTCATTCGCCAAGCTTTTTCTAACTCCGGGATACCGTTCTGGTCTCTCTCTCTCTTCTGGACATCTCTAAGCCTTTCCAACTATTTACTGATGAGAGACAGGGAATAGCTATGGGGGTCCTCACCCAGCCCCTAGGGCCAGCCTTCACCCCTGTAGCCTACCTGTCCAGACCGCTTGATCCCATGGTTTGGGGATGGCAGCCCTGACTCTGGGCTCTGACTGCAGCTGCTGTTTTCATCAAGGAGGCCCAAAAGATCTGCCTCCAGCAACCCTTACAGGTCTTCTCCACCCATAGGCTACAGGATCTTCTGTCACACCGATCCTTCTCTCTCCTTGCCCCCTCTCGAAGGCAGGAACTCCATCTCCTGTTCCTCGAGAATCTTGACATCTACCTAACTCAGTCCCCAGTCCTGAACCCAGCTACTCTCCTTCCCTCTGCCTCCACCCAACCTGCAGCAAAGCACTCCTGCCCTGAGGTCGTCAGAGGCCCTCACTCAACCTCGGGTGGGACTCTCAGATCTTCCTCTCTCTAATCCTGACTTAACTCTGTTTGTGGATGGAAGCTTGTGTCTAGACCCCCAGGGATGGCGGAAAGCCTCCTACGCGATAGTAACACTCGAGCGGACCCTGGAGACGGCCTTCATCCCTCTTCACCTCGCCCACACTGCGAAAGGCAGTCACGAGTGCCTGCTCCTCCTCTCCACGTGTGCAGCTGTCTCACCCCAGGGAGGAATGCACCCCAACTTTCCTACCCATCAAATGAGGGGACACCTTCCAGGGCAGGACTGGCAGGCAGCTGCTCCGGGAACACGCTGGCAGGTGGATGGGACCTCACACAGTAATCCTCACAACCCCCACTGCGGCCAAACTACTTGGAGATCCATCGTGAAACCACCTCTCCAGACTCAAGAGGACCCCGGAGCAGCATGACTTCTATAAATGTAAGATGTTGGGCCCCACTAAGGTCCGCCTTAGCCGCCCTCCCCCTCCTGCTTCTCCTCCCAGCCCTGGGCAACCTACACCCACCCCCACCTGCTTATGTGTGGAGGTTCAAGGTCCATGAAACCTACGACCAGGACAGCACACAAGTCACCTGGCAGGTAGGATCTCAGGACTGCCCTCTGGTCGGATGCCAGGCGGAGATCCTAATTGCTGTCGACCTCTTGTCAGTGTCCAATGGATGCCTACAATGAGGTCAGGTCTGGTCCCTTTTTCTGGAAGGACGGGACCTTCAACATCAGGGTCCGGGACCCCTGGGACCAGTGATGGGTTGCGGGCATTATGGGAAAACTATATGGGAGTGGTTGGAGCTCAACCCCTTCAGGGGCCATCTATATCTCCCGGGAATATATCATGGCCCAGAAGGCCCAAATCCAGATCTCCAAAAGCATCCTACAGGCCGAACATTCACTTAAAGGGAAGCTGCCTGATTCCCCCCAGGTAGAAGTCCTGTTCTGTCTTCTTGGCTCCAACTTATCCAACACACTTTACTATTCCTTAATGAGACCCGCACCCTGCCCAATGTCTCGCACTGCCTTTTATGTGTCTCTCTCCAAAGACCTTTGCTGGCTGCTGTCCCACTCATGACTCCTCCAGGAACCCAAGGACATGGTGAATGTCAACCTCCCCTGGCTGGCATTCCCCTCTGGGAACCCGAAGCTCCAGAACCCACCTTGCCCCTGCGGATATGCTACCAGACCAGCAACCCAGTAACTGTGGGATGGGTCACTTGGAACTGTACCCAAAACCACACTGCAGCCAGTCCCACCAAGGCCAGCCCAGGTACCTTCTTTTGGTGCAATGGCACCTTAAGCAACTGCATAAACTCCTCTGACCCCGGGCCTTGCTTCGGGGTCACAGTAGTTCCCCAGCTAACCTTGTATGGAGAGTCGGAGCTCGCCTGGTTGCTCCCTTCATCCCACCCCCAGGCCCGCAGGGGCGCCTTCTTCCCTGTCATGTTGGGGGTAAGTATCGTTGCCTCAATAGGCCTAGCTGCGGGGGGGTGGGGGGGGGGCTTTGGAACAGCATAATCTCTGCTCAGGATTTCAATGACATACCCCAGATAGCCCTGGAGTCTACTACTACCTCCTTAGCTTCCCTGCAGTGGCAAGTAACATCGGTAGCCCAAATAGCCCTGCAGAACCGAAAGGCCCTAGACCTTCTTACTGTGGAAAGAGGAGGAACCTGCATGTTCCTTCAAGAATAACGCTGCTATTACATCAATGAGTCCGGAGTGATGGAACAGAATGTGCAGACCCTGACTAAGCTGAGTGAAAAATTACGTGCAAGCACTCCCAGGACAACTCTCTTTTCGGCTGGTTCCAAAGCCCTTTAGCTACCTGGATCCTACCCATGGTAGGGCCCCTAATTCTCATCTGTGTCTTTTTTTTCCCTAGCCCCCTGCCTCCTCAAATTCATCCGCTCCTGGATCGCGGAAATGTCGCGGGTGACTGTAAACCAGCTCCTGCTCCATCCCTACACTTGGCTGCCCCTCAACCCACCTCTGCCTGACCCTGGCCTTTAACATCCCCCACCCTCTTCGCCCCTGGTCAGCAGGAAGTAGCCAGGATGATTTCAGCGAGGCGCCCGCTATCACCAAAAGGCTAGGATGTTAGGTCAGCCCGCTATCACCAAAAGGCCAGGATGTTAGGTCAAGGCAGGGAGGAAGTCCAGAGCCGATGCAAGCATCTGCAAGGTAGATGGTGACAAAGATAACTGGCGCCTTCCCAGACCCTTGCCATCCTTCCCAGACCCTTGCCCGAGGCAGGAATTCCACACTCTCATGCCCTCCACCCTCCCCTCACTAAACAGCTGTATAGAGGAAGTACCTAAGCCCCCTTTTTGGCTCGAACTTCCTTGGCCCACTCTCGGACCAGTGAGTTTCGCCAGGGAGAGCAAGATTAAAACCTCCCCCCCTTTTCATCGCCTGGACTCTGTGTCTTGTTTCCTGTGTCGCAAACCTTTCAATCATGAATGCCTTGGATTGATGAGTATTATTTACCATATGTTGAGTAACCATAAACTATGATATTATCTTTAAACTAGAACAAAGTGATACTTATCTAATAAACCTTTTGAATATTTTTGTAAAACTCAACATTGCTACAAATATAATCTCAGTAGACACACTACCTTTTATAGTATAAGAAGAGTAATTGCCATCAGCTGTAATACCCTCAAATGAGGTCTGAAACAGATAGAGAAGCCATAAAAAGCAAAGCAAGAAAAAAATGTATACTGATAATTTTACATAAAGAAACCTTAGTTGTAAAAATATAATCTATACTAATAAAAGGGTAATATGCTAATTAGACAGGGTCACCTGGACATCTTCCGGTCATCTTGCCTTCCTTCAGGACAAAGCCACAGTGGCGGGGGCCAAGGCAGAGGTGTTTAGGGGTATCAGGCCAGCAGGGGAGGGCAGTCAGGGGCAATCAGGCAGGCATCGGGCATAAACTGGTAGTCGGACATCCCCCAAGGGGTGCCAGATTGGAGAGAGTGCAGGCCAGGCTGAAGGACCCCCTCCTCATCGTGCATGAATTTCTTGTACCGGGCCTCTAGTGAAATAATAAAACCATTGGTCAGTCACATGTCAAAACTATCATATTCATCCAAAAATCAATAAAAGCTCTTAACTTTTCTTCTTTTGTTTTCCTTTCTTTCTTTTTTTTTCCTCTTAACTTGGACAATTCTTTTAGTGAGATTCTATGACTGTGTGGGATTTATTCATTTACTTCTTTGCTTATTGATTTGTAATATAGTTATTAATCACTTATAACTGTGCCAGACATTGTGTTAGGTGCTGGTGAATAGGGCATGGTTTTTGTCCACACAGTCAAGATTGGTGGGTAACTGAAATGTGGACACACTGTTACCAAAGTGTAGAAGGCTGCCTGGGAAGGCACATGGGCATTTCTTTTAATTATTGTCAGCTGAACTCAGGGCGATAGGCAGAGCCACACCCTGGGAACATGCTTCCCTAAGAAGGCTGGACATGTTGTCAGCTTGACTTCATATCAGCCCAGGTGTCAGCAGGGGTGGGTATAGATATGTAAATCCAGTAATGCTAAGGCCTACTTAAGAATGCAAATAAGCTCCTTTGATCCTATAAAAATAAACGCGCTGCGTGGCTCAGGGAGTCGCTGCCTTTCCATCAGAGAGGATGGCATCCCACCTAGCTCCCAGCTTTTTAAATCCATCTCTGTGTCTTCTTTCAATTTTTCTTTCTTTAATTTCTTAATCCCTAGTTCCTCACTCAGCAACCCGACTGTTTCCTTTTCCGTGCTGGACGCGGAAAAGAGAGAAAACCTCTACATATGGTGCCCAATGTCAGGGGCTGAGTACGGAGGCAATATGCTATGCGAGGGGTCGCTCCTACAAGCGTGTGTGCACAGATTTAAAGGAATACGGTAAGGAGAGTATTGTGAATTGAATTGAATTAGCTAGGTGTAAAATATTGGGTAATCCTTATAAGTTAAGACTATGCTCATAGCTCAAAGATGCTCTGTTAAGCTTAGTCAGATTCTTGATTTCTTTCTTAAGTTTTGTTGATGAAACGTGGGAAAAGGTCAGAAAGCAGTTGCGTATTGTTTCAGCACAGGAGAGTTTAAGAATGTCTAAGCAGCATGTGGCCATGGCCTTACAGCCTGCAGTGGAAGGGTACGAATTTTAAGAATACCATCTGCACCTCCTCCGTCTCCACATGTAAACTACTTGTAACAAAATAGAAAGAATAGAAGGAATTTCTCAGCAACTGTCAATAATTCTTTATCTGAAAGATATTTTCTTTCCTTAAAAAATAAAAATAATAAAAATTGAAATAAATAAATAAATAAATAAAATAAAAACAGTGGATGCCAGATAATCACTGAATCTTTCCCCCAGAGCAAGCAGGATGTGGGGGAAGGGAGAAACATGGCAATCCAATATGGAAGCCCACTCTCCCAGTGTGCTAGTTTAAGGTCTCTTTTCTCGCCATTGAAAAGTTTTAAAAATTTAGAAATATGTCTGGGATTTCTGTGCACGTGTAGAGAGAAAAGCTAGTTTGGGACAAAATGTGTGCACAGTCCGATTTCAGATATTAGATAGGTCTTAAGTTGGACTTGACTCTTTTACAAAGGCTACAGAAATGAAAAACCCAGAACTGGTGTTTTCCTAAGAAAAATGGCGAATTTGACCAAAAGGAAAGAACACAGGCTAGTTCCAGCAGCAGATTGGTATTTCCATAATAGTTTTTAAAATGCTAATGAAGGGTGTTAAAAATTTAACTTTAAGGCCTTCAAGACATAAAATTTATCCAAAGTAAATGCCTTAAAATAATTGAAATTGGATTTGAAACTCAAAATTATTGAAAAATATATTATAAAGATCAAGTAGCCCAGATAAAGACTGGCTACACCCCTTGTTTATGGAGGAAGGGGTAGTCGCCCTTCCCCCAGCAGAACAGGTAGGCCATCATTCTGCCAGTAGTTTTCCCAAGGCAGGAAAGTCTTAAAATAGTGGCTCCTTTGAAATCAGTTTCCTGCCAGTAGCCATCTTTAAGGAAGAATGTGGTAATTTACATTTGAATAGACCAAACCTGTTTTGCCATCTTTAAGAAAAGAAGGTTTGGAGGCTTTAGAAATCTTAAAAGTGTGCTTAATTATATAAATAATAAAACTTTATTAAATATCTAGATATTTTTAAATGAAACACACTAAAATATTAATTTAAATTTGCCTCATGAAAGATTTAGAGGACAGAATTGAATCTATTTGATTATGTCTTGTGTTTTAGAAATTTATTATTAAGAATATAAAAGTGTTGTTAATCAAAGAACTGCTAACATTTGACTTGCAAGCTCTGAAAGTTTAAGGTTCAAATTGAATTGGGAGAAATTATATAAATGTGGTAATTATATGACTAAAATATAAAAAAGTGTTTTTGAGAAAATAAAATACTGTTTTCTCTGATAATTAGGAATTCAAAATATGTTACTTGTTTGGTCTGATTTAAAAAAGAGGATTAATTCATTGATCCAGTTTAAATGTAATTGATATTCTTTAAGATAATTTAAGTATATAATCTTTAAATCATATATATAAATATATATTATATATTTGATCTTTCCAAGTTATTTCAAGGTTCTGAGAGTGACTTTTGGACATTTCATGGGCCCTGAAATGTTTTCCAAAAGTCTGTTCTCTCTTAAAAGAAATATTTTTTTAAATTAAACTGATTGATACTTGAAATCGCATGGAAAGCTTTATCAAATAAAAATTAATATTTTTACTTCTATACATATATATTAAATGTTATGAAGGTTTTCGCCTGTAAGAAGGGCAAAAACAATATATTTTTAAAATATAGCCAAAATTTTCAACAGCAGTAGAATTTCAAAAAAGACAAAAGCCTCAAGAAGCCTGCATTTTGAATTGGGCTGCGGGTAGGGCAGTGTGCTTTTAGATCAGACCAATAAAGTATCAAATAAGTTTACTGAATACGTTTCTTTACCTTTTTTAATTATAGATACCTACTTAAGTTACTTTATAAATTAGTTTTTAAAATATAATCAAGGTCTCATATAAATTAAGTTACATGAGAAGCCAATGTTTTTATAAGTAATTGAATCCAAGTAAAATCTAAGAACAGATTAGAAACCACCATTTACTGCCTGACTTTATGTAGCTGCCTGCATTAAGCTAGAGGTGGGGCAACATTTGCTGCTTGTGAATTCAGAAGTAAATTTGCTTTATTTTTAAATGAAGATACCTACTTTAATTACTTAAATAAATTAGCTTATTAAATTATAATCAAGTTTTTCAGCTAAATGAAAAGTCAATATTTTTATAAACAATTCTAATAAAGACCAGAAACAACTAGTGAGAGTTGTCTGCAATATAAATTTGACGGTCTTTTAAAAGAACAGATTGAGCAGCCACCATGATGGCCACATGGCTTACTGCTCGCCATCTTGAAATAACAAAGGCCAACCCCCTTCCTTTAAATAAGCCAATGTCTTTGTAAGCAATTTAAATAGGTTTTCCTTCCCATAATCCCTCTGTATATGCAAATAAGCCTAAGAGGATACTTTAAAAATATAATTATAATTTTAATAAAAAAGAGAAATTTTAAAATTTTGAGTTCTCTTTCACTAATATTTACAGTGTAAACTAAGATTGTTGTTAAAATGTTAAATCTGAAAGTAAATTAGTAGTCAGCCTTACTGTAAAGTGTTTGTAATATAGCTAGCTAGTCAGCTGTAGGCTTGACCTTCAAACTGTAGTCCTACAGATTGCTTGTTGTAAAAAGAAAGAGAAAGATTCTTAAATGAGAATCTGTAGCCTGAAAATTATTCTGACAGGAAATAAAGAGGCTTCCTTCAGATGTCACAAGGATTATAATTGAAAGCCTATATATTTGGCCTCTTAAACTAAGGTAAATAATTTGTGTTTTTGCCTCCATGATAAAATTTATGTAAAGTTACTCAAGGACTAATTGCAGAAACTTAATCTCATTTACTGTCCATAACCTAGGGCAAATAAAGTTAAAGTTAATAAATAAATTAAGCTTTATTTCAGATAATTTAAATAGGCTAATTAAAATAAGTGAATATTCATAAAAACTTAATTGTACTGGACAAAAAAAACTGTTCCTGAAGTATTAACAAAAAAACTTTTATTGATGGTTCATCTCATAGTAAAATTTCTAAACATGCTATGAATCCAAAGCAGTCATATTTCTGTACAAAATTAAAAATCAAAGATTACCAAGACTGCATTAAAAATAAAAATTTTACAAAAGCCTCATAATAATTAAATCAAAAAAGATGGTTAATAGGATAATATCCTATAAGAAATATCCTGTAACTAAATTACATCAAGCCATAATTGCTTTAAAATTTTTACTCTAAAATTAATTTTCATTTATAATACTGGTAACAAGACACCCATAAAATCTTATGGTGTCAAAATAAGCCAAAGGAAAATCATTTGGACAAAAATCAAAAGGATCTGAAATCTAATTTATAGAAAAGATTTCTTTATTAACCTTTGGTCGAGAATATGTTTATATTTCCAGAAAACTCCAAGACCATGTGGATTCCTGCAACAACAGATCCCAGAGAGGACCTGATAGGACTACTACAGCCACAGAATAAGCAGTGGCCCACAAGAACAGAGGAGAAATAGTTCAGATATAAAAACAGTGAAGACACCTTGCCATGCTAGCAGTCAGCACCTGTGCATTGCTGCAGGTTGCCCAGAACCAAAGGCAAGGAAGGTCGGTGTGCACGCTTCCAGACCATATGTGCACACCCCTTCTGCATAGAAGTCAATGTTTGATGTTTTGTGTTCTACCAGGACCCCTGTCTTGGGGGGCTTGCCTTATTTCTAACACAGGGAATGGTATTAACTGCCACATTAAAAGAAATGCCATACCTCAGGCGTTAACCATTTTTACAGATGGATCCAGTTCTGAAAATGCTGGATCTACTGCAGCAGGGGAGCAAAGGTCCTTCAAACTTTTTATATTTCAGTAGAAATACAAGCTCTTATTTATACCTTAACAGATTTTGCTAAGGAGCACATCAATCTATAGTAATAGTGCTTATGTGGTAAGTATGAGCCAAAAACTATTGAAACAGCTACTATAGGGCACACTAATTCAGAGGAACTTTTCATTTAATTTTCAGCCTTTAAAATGTTATTAGAGAAGGAAAAGTCCATGTTTTATTGGAAGCAATGTCCTCAGTGTGTTATCCACCTCCCTGTACCAACTTTAGGGGTAAATTAAATTCTGACAAAATGGATGTCACTCAGTGGAAAAAGCCAATCGTACTCTTAAAATGCAATTACTAAAACAAAAAGGGGGAGACAGATATTATGTGTCACCTCAAAAGAAGCTCAGTCATGCTTTTTATACTTAAAAAAATTTTTTGAATTGTGATGCAGAGGATCGTATAGCAGGTAAAAGGCATCAGGCCTCCTGTACAATAGCCTCCACTGAGTTAGCTAGGTGGAAGGAAGCACAAAACCAGACAAAAGTTTATTCAGATTCAGTAATAATGTAGGGAAGAGGTTGTGTTTTATATCTTTCCAGAAGGAGCAACGCAGCCAATTTGGGTGCCAGAGCGTTACGTCCGTCACCACAATGGACTCAGAGAAGCTCCTGTGTCCCTTCACTCAAAAGGACTGAGAGCTGCCCCATGACAGCAAAGAGGTAGAAGAAGAAAAAAACTGAAAGCTATGCAAGGGACTAAGGTGCCAACATGGAGTCATCTGAAGAAGTTAATGACTGAAGTGCAGCAGATTTTGGAAAAGCAAGAAGTGGAAGCTACTTCTTCAACCATATTCCTGCTCATGCTAGCATCTGTTATCTGCCAGTCTTCTGCAAAGTCTTGAGCAGCCAAGGACTCTGAGTAAATATACACCAGCAGCAAAAGAGACTTTCATTTAGTAGCTAAAAATGTTAACATGTCCATAGTTCTGATTTCTCTCTTATTGTTGTTCTGCATTGGCATTGTTTTGTTATTATTTAATAGCCAGAGTTTTGCTCTTGACATTCAAGTTTTGAAAATGATAACATGTATGTAGTTTAGTTTCGCATTGGCATTGTTTGCAATTATTTTAATATTAGAGTTTTATTCTTAATGTTTAAATTTTACTTTTATTATAGTAGCTTAAAAACAAAAAAAGTGAGATGTAGGGAAGGCACATAGGCATTTCTTTTAACTATTGTCAGCTGAACTCAGGGCGATAGGCAGAGCCACACCCTGGGAACATGCTTCCCCAAGAAGGCTGGACATGTTGTCAGCTTGACTTCATATCAGCCCAGGTGTCAGCAGGGGTGGGTCTAGATATGTAAATCCAGTAATGCTAGGGCCTACTGAAGAATGCAAATAAGCTCCTTTGATCCTATAAAAACAAATGCGCTGCGTGGCTCAGGGAGTCGGTGCCTCTCCATCAGAGATGATGGCATCCCACCTAGCTCCCAGCTTTTTAAATCCATCTCTGCATCTTCTTTCAATTTTTCTTTCTTTAATTTCTTAATCCCCTGCTCCTCCACTCAGCAACCGGACTGTTTCCTTTTCCGTGCTGGACACGGAAAAGAGAGAAAAACCTCTACACCAAAGATTGTGAATGATGACAGGACAAGACACTATAGCAAACTCATTAGTCAACAGAGCCAAATATCAACAGTACAACGATTGAAATTTCTTTTGAGAGCCAAATTTTTTAAACTTGAACTTCTTCTAATGCCACTTCTTCAAAATAGACTCGCTCAGGCCGTGGTATTTTGTGGAAGAGCCACACTCAAGGGGCCAAAGCAGTTTCCCCACCATGGCACTATAGTAATATGATTTTGTTGATTCTTCTTAAAACTTTCTTTAGCTCAATATATTCTAGGCTGTGGCTGTTAAAACATTGCTGTTTATTTTCTAAATCAAGCATGTCAAACTTGTGGCCCACAAAAAATATTTTTGTGGCCCAGCAAATATAATGTTATTTAAGAAATGTTTTAATAAAAATTTCATAATTTAATTTTTCCAATATCTTGTTATACGTAATTAATAACGAGCTACAACATTCGCTAATGACTGATTACTATAATGGTGTTGCATTCATTTCCCTTATGCGTCTCACACGCAGGTGCACCATTTCTCTCCACTAATACCAGCAGCAAATATTTTAGCAGCCGATGGCCATGTCATTAGTCTTGGACTGACTTATTTGGTGTGCGGAACAGGAAATATTTTGCTTTCAGAGAACAAGAAAAATAGGTTTGTGTTATGCTTATTAATTTGTATAGTTATTCAGTGTCTGGTAAGTTAATGTTCAAGAAAAAATATTTTTATTTAAATTTTCTGTTATTTTATGTTAACAGTTACTCATGTATTTCAGCCCTTTGTATTCAGCATGTCTCGATTGGAATAAACCTATCTTTCTATGAAAATTGAGCTTTTGTTTGTTTTCGGCCCACATACACTTCCACCTTGTTTACTTGGCCCCTGTTAGCCTTTGAGTGTGACATGATTGTTCTAAATAGTTCGTTTTTGCTGGGCCTGCTCGGCCTTGACCCCTCACTCCCTGTGCCATTGGCCTTGCACCATATCAGAGGAGGACCGCTGTGTTGTACTGTGTCCTGGCGCTGCTGACCCCCAAAGAGAACACATGAGAAACACCACTCATTGCCTCTCCTTTAGGGCTTTAAGCCCCCTAAGTGCACTTTTCGAAAGAAAGAGTATCTTCAGAGAGCAGCCTGAA
This sequence comes from Cnephaeus nilssonii, assembly GCF_951640355.1. Lineage (NCBI taxonomy): Eukaryota > Metazoa > Chordata > Mammalia > Chiroptera > Vespertilionidae > Cnephaeus > Cnephaeus nilssonii. Next base: position 55,824,944 of record NC_137089.1, on the reverse strand, counting down.
GACCCGCCCCTTTTGTTAACACGTTAAGCTCCTTGTCAGTCACTGCTGACTGACACTATACTTTCCGTCCCGAAGACAAAACAGGCTGGGCCTTAACTGAAGTATGGTAGCCATCATCTCAGGTAGAAACTGCTGTTTGGGGCCTGTACTTATTTGTTTGCTAAAACAATAGAAAGTTATTTTGATTTTCTGAACTTATGTATGCTATCCCAATACTCCATTGATGATGGTTTGAATATCCCATTGATTGTGATCTCACTGGTTACTGAAGCACATTCTTCTGGGAACCAGGACAGCACAATTATCCTAAATTGTCTCAGTAGCTACAGATAATGCATTCCGGTTGACTCAGTGGTACCAAAACCAGAACAGCACAATTATTCTAAATTGCCCCAGTGGTCCCAGATAATGTGTTTCTGTTGATTCAGTGATCTGTAGAACCAAAAACTATACTTTAGATCAATTTTGCTTCTGTAACTGCTTGTGCAAACAGATTCCTCATTCCAGACCCGAAGATGTAATCGGTACCTTTGTGATATTCTGCCAATATAAGCCAGATGTGGCAAGCTGTTCCGGGCTGTGAGGTCTGGAGCGCTTTAGCCCCTCGTCAGCCGCCGGCCTTTAATAAGTGACTTCATAATTCGACTTCTTGAGGCGTCCTTTGTAAGATGGGGGTACACTACAACATAACGTGTTAATATCTTTTTATTGATTTCAATGAGGAAGGAAGAGGGAGAGAGAGAGAAATATCAATGATGAGAGAGTCCCCTGACTATAGAATCGAACTGTGACCCCCTGCTTCATGAGTTGATGCTCAAACACTGAGGAACACTGGCCTGGCCAAATCATTGATTTTTAAACCACTTTAGCAAACTACCCAAAAAGAAAAACAAAGAAAATAAAAAATAAAGACAGAAAGTAGGACAAGGATGGTGCCCAGCTGTTTTTTTGTTTTGTTTGTTTTTTTTACTCTTTTACAGGTGAAAGATATTTTAAAGTATTATCTCAAGAAAATAGTTTTTCATTTCTTATTCATAAACTTCATTATTGTCTATGTGTCAGGCACAATTTAGTACAAAAACAAAACTAAATTATTAACCTATTTTGTGAAATGAAACCTAAACCAATTTGCATTGTTTCAATAAGAGTGTCAAACAGATATTAAACAATTAACAAAACATTATCAAAAATTTATTTCCTTTTAGATGGCAGATCATCATGGAAAATGACTGGACAACGATTTTCTAGCAAAAGAAGCGGCCCCAAGAAAAAAACGGACCGCCCGAGGAATAAGCTGCAAACGGACAGCAAAGCCCCGCCCAGGAGGGCTGAGCTGAGCCCTGAGCACCGCCTCCTGGGGTCCAGCCTGAGGCTCTCCTCCGACCCGACCCCGGGTCTCTACAGGATCTGCAACTCGGGGGGAGGGGTGCAGACCCGCCCCTCCCCGCCTCCGGTCGGTCACGGCTCCCGGCCCCTCCTCCGGGTCCGCTCCTCCCGCGCCCCCCTCCCGCCCTCCAGCGCCGGCGCCGTCCGCCTCCCGCCCAGCAGCGCGGCCCGCACCGCCTCGGGCGCCGCAGCGGCCATGGCTGCCGACGGGGCGGATGAGCGCTCGCCTCTGCTGTCCGCCCCCCACTCGGGACACGTCACCCCCTCCGCCCCGCCGCGCTTCCCGGAAAGCAGCCCGCGAGGTGAGACCCGCACCGCCTTCCACCGCGGCCGGCGGGAGAGGGGCGTGTGTGTGGGGGGAGGGGCGCTGTCAGGGGGAACAGGGGGAGGGAAGGGGGAGGGGTGCTGTCCCCAGGGGGGAGAGGAGCGTTTGGGGGGGTTGGCGGGGGAGGCGCGCTGTCCCGGGGTGGGGGGTGGGGAGAGGGGTCGCTGTGGGGGGAAGAGGGGCGCTGTCCGGGGTGGGGGTGGGGGGTGGGGAGGGGTCGCTGTGGGGGGAAGAGGGGCGCTGTCCGGGGTGGGGGTGGGGAGGAGGAGGGGTCGCTGTGGGGGGAAGAGGGGCGCTGTCCGGGGTGGGGGTGGGGGGTGGGGAGGGGTCGCTGTGGGGGGAAGAGGGGCGCTGTCCGGGGTGGGGGTGGGGAGAGGGGAGGGGCGCCGACTGCCTGGCTGCAGGCTTTCTGGTGAGAGAGTGCGCGCCCCCGCTCTGACCTGGGTTTGGGGCGCCACGGGCTTGGGGAGCCGGCCTCGCGGGTTCAGAGCGGACTCGGGCCTGGGGAGGGGGCGCTCCGGGTCGGCTCAAACCCTCTCCGCTGCGGAGGAGCCCGGGGCGCTGCTCACCTTGGCTTTTGTCCTTGAAAAGCTTCCTCTGGAAAAGGTGCGTCTGCTAGGCTCGCCCCCCAATGCTGGGGTCAGTCCGGGCATGGCCTTAACGACGGGACAGAGTGCACCCCTTTTCCTGTGGGCCCGGGAGCCCGGCCTCTCCTCTTACTGCTGCTTGGGGATGAGGAGGGAGACGGAAGATGGGGTGTTTGTGATGTGTATCTCGGTGAGATTGAAATGAACTCTAATAAGAACCCAAGTTAATACTGTGTATATGTCTATCCATTTTCTTCACTAGATAAAGTCCAAAAAGAATTGATAGCTTTTTGGGAACTGGAGAAAGAAGGATCTATTTACCAAATTATTAAATTTATTCACAGATCTTTGTTGTAAGCCTTTTAGTTCACTGGTGTGGGTAAAATAGGCGGGTCAGGAGTGGAGAAAATGGAAGGCGATACTGACAAAAACACTTAAGAGGAGTGAGATTGGTCAAAAACGGCTCTTGCAAATGTAGCTTCAGTGCATCTGTCTTTCCCAGATGAGTGTGAGGGGTTTAAAAACCCTCAATGCTGACAATCCGGGCAGACCGTGTTTCTTGCTCACACTTTTCCCAAGTCGCAGCTGGAAGTGGAGCGGCTGTGGAGCAGGTTAAACGTGTGTAGTATTTAACTGTTTTTACTTAACACATGATAGCTTGGAAAGCAACTACTGAGCTCTTAATCCACACTTAGCAAAAGCAGGAAAGTGAAAAGAAGTTTAGCTGTGAATATTTCAACGTGATCAATGAGTGAGAAAGAAGGTACAAAATCGAACAGAAACTGACCCGAGAAAGCACAGGGTCCTGCTCTGGGCCAGCATTAAACTCTGCCAGAGGATGCCAAGCGGAGAACTTCTTCAGTGGGCACATTTGATACAATATCTCACTGTTATCTAACTATTATGGTCTAGAATATGTTTAACTACTTATCAATTAATGTTTCAACTTTATCAAGCCACCCTTTTAACACAAAATATTTGACAGTTTGTTAAGAGGAGGAGTTTGGGTTTAACTAACTTCCTATAATAGATTTCATGTCCTCTATGTCGCATCTATGTTTTTTGATCAAATACTGGCTAGATTATTCCACCAAATGGTCATACTCATAGATCTGCCTGTAGACTTCATTTGTCATATATTTGTTTAATCTGATAAGACTCCTCAAACTGCAAAATAAGGTACAAGTTTCAGTTCAGCCACTGAGAAAAAGAAGTTTCATTCCAGAAGACTTTTAAGAACCAAAGAAATTCAAGTGTGAAAAAACAGAATTGGACTGAGTACATTTTAAAGATATTGGCTTTATTCAATGATTCATGGCTCTGGCAGCATCCCATCCAGCCAATAGAAGGGAGCTGCGAGGAGCTCTGCCAATGAGAGACTGTTCTAGGTAGGAGGAGGCGGGAACAAGGAAGTCCTGTGGCAAAGCACGGGCTGGCTGTGCCCAGGACCCTTTGCTGGGGGATGACAGATGAGCTCCCAGGGCTGACCTGCAGCTCCCCAGGGACTAGTTTACTTACCCTCCCCTTCCCGGAGGGGCTGCCCTGCGCCTGCCTCCTCTGGCTGACTTGGGCTGAGCATAAGTTGCTCCATGTGGGGCCTGCTGCCTTGTTTTTAACAACTGCTTTAGCAAAAAGTTCTTTCTGCCTTGCAGCAGAATACCCTTTCTTCCTAACGGGAAAAGGAGACAGGTTAAATAAGTAGAAACTACTTTCTAAGGGGGGTTGGGGGTCAGGGTGCTTCAGAGTTCGTGTTGCTTTGGCACTTTTCTAGATTTTTTCCCTTTCCCTGGCTGCTGTTGTAAAGCTAATCTCTTTTTCTATGTAAGAATAAAAAATATATATGTGAAAAATAAATGTAAAGCATAGCTCCTTTCTCTGGCTTTCGGGTGAGTTTGTTGAGCTTTGTATGACCGCACCCCTTATTGTGGCCTCAGGGACAACCTGCCGCAGGTGTGGTTCGGCCTGGGGGGTACACCTCTGCCAGTGCCCAGCTGGGGACCCTGGGACTGTAAGTTCACATCCTTGGGATCGGCCTGCCATCTGACCGGGCCTTTTGCTCTCCCTGCCTGCGACACCATGTTCTTGGTATGGACCCTGGATACTCTAGCACAGTGGTCGGCAAACTCATTAGTCAACAGAGCCAAATAGCAACAGTACAACTTTTGAGAGCCACATTTTTTAAACTTAAACTTCTTCTAACGCCACTTCTTCAAAATAGACTCGCCCAGGCCGTGGTATTTTGTGGAAGAGCCACACTCAAGGGGCCAAAGAGCCGCATGTGGCTCGCGAGCCGTGGTTTGCCCCGCAGGCTCCCTCTGAGGGTCTGGAGCGAGCTGCTCGGTAGGAGCCCAGCGTCCGCCGTGGGTGTGGAGGAGCGGCGTGGGCTCTGCCCTCAGGAAGCTCCCTGGCACGCTCCCGCGAGGGCACCGCCACCGGAGCCGTGCCTTGTGCTAAGAACGGGAGCTCTTCCAGCCCCTCCAGGCCTCATGCTCCCTGGGGCCCTGACGTGTTTTCCGCACAGCGGCCGGTGCAGAACAGATGCTGGGAAGTCCTGTGCCACCTGCTCCTGGGGTGCCCGCAGGTACCTGTAGGAATCCCTTTCCACGTCCCGCGTGGTCCAGGGTTCCGGTTCAGGGTTCGAGTTCTGGAGAAGGGCCGCACACAAATGAATGGAGACTTGAAGAAATTCAATTTGGCGAAATGGGGGGCCAGGCGGTAGTCCACCTCTAGTGGGAGAACTACTGACTGCTCTGGCCCTGCCGTCCCTTTTATTGAGGCTTTGGGGAAAACATCTTAGCCAGGATAAACAGAAATTTACAGGGGAAAAACAAAGGTGGAGGCTGCTTCAGCTAACAATGTCTCAACTAAAGGGTGAGTGGTTACAGCAATTAAGGTTGTTGACCAGCCTTCCTGTCTTCCTGTCAACATCTCTCTTTTAGTGAAACTGATTTGTTTCCGACAGGTGCCCGCCCGCAGGTGCCCGCCCCCAGGTGCCCACCCACAGGTGCCCGCCTGCAGGTGTGTGCCCGCCCCCAGGTGCCCGCCTCCAGGTGTGTGCCTGCCCCCAGGTGCCCGCCCCCAGGTGCCCGCCTGCAGGTGTGTGCCCGCCCCCAGGTGCCCGCCTCCAAGTGCCCACCTCCAGGTGTGTGCCCGCCCCCAGGTGCCCGCCCCCAGGTGCCCGCCTCCAGGTGCCCACCTCCAGGTGTGTGCCCGCCCCCAGGTGCCCGCCCCCAGGTGCCCGCCCCCAGGTGCCCGCCTCCAGGTGCCCACCTCCAGGTGTGTGCCCGCCCCCAGGTGCCCGCCCCCAGGTGCCCGCCTCCAGGTGCCCACCTCCAGGTGTGTGCACGCCCCCAGGTACCCGCCTCCAGGTGCATGCCCCCAGGTGCGTGTCACCTGACCGGAGCTGCAGAGCTCTGGGCTATCTGGACTCTCTCTGGCCTCAGAGCTCACGAGGACTCACATCCCCTCCTGCCATTAGAAAGCTGGGGTTGCCTGGGGGCAGCCGCCACAGGCAGCACACAGGCAAAAGGACAGAGGGGACCGGTCTCTCCTCCTGTGTCTGTCCGACCTCGGCAGTGGCGGTGGGCGCTGGCCCTGCAGTCCTCCCGGGAGTGGCATTGCTGCTGGTCGTTCCAGGGGCCTCTAGGGAAACCCACCCCCTCGCTCTGTGGGTCAGAACCCGTGTTGCCGGTTGCCAAGAATGTCTGTCCCCATCATACATTCAGGCCCCGGGGAAGTAACTGCAGAGTGGGTCCTCGGGTGCCCGGGCGATGGGAGTGGGTGCTGGGCCAGCCATTGCCTGTCACCTGGACCACGGGCCTCTGCACCACGGGCCTCTGGACCACGGGCCTCTGCACCACGGGCCTCTGGACCACGGGCCTCTGGACCACGGGCCTCTGGATCACGGGCCTCTGGATCACGGGCCTCTGCACCACGGGCCTCTGCACCACGGGCCTCTGGACCACGGGCCTCTGGATCACGGGCCTCTGCACCACGGGCCTCTGGACCATGGGCCTCTGGATCACGGGCCTCTGGATCACGGGCCTCTGGACCACGGGCATCTGGATCACGGGCCTCTGGACCACGGGCCTCTGGACCACGGGCCTCTGCACCACGGGCCTCTGGACCATGGGCCTCTGGATCACGGGCCTCTGGACCACGGGCCTCTGGACCACGGGCCTCTGCACCACGGGCCTCTGGATCACGGGCCTCTGGATCACGGGCCTCTGCACCACGGGCCGCTGGACCACGGGCCTCTGCACCACGGGCCTCTGGACCACGGGCCTCTGCACCACGGGCCTCTGCACCACGGGCCTCTGGACCACGGGCCTCTGGATCACGGGCCTCTGGATCACGGGCCTCTGGATCACGGGCCTCTGGACCACGGGCCTCTGCACCACGGGCCTCTGGATCACGGGCCTCTGGATCACGGGCCTCTGGACCACGGGCCTCTGGATCACGGGCCTCTGGATCACGGGCCTCTGCACCACGGGCCTCTGGATCACGGGCCTCTGGATCACGGGCCTCTGCACCACGGGCCTCTGGATCACGGGCCTCTGGACCACGGGCCTCTGGATCACGGGCCTCTGGATCACGGGCCTCTGCACCACGGGCCTCTGGACCACGGGCCTCTGCACCACGGGCCTCTGGACCACGGGCCGCTGGATCACGGGCCTCTGCACCACGGGCCTCTGGATCACGGGCCTCTGCACCACGGGCCTCTGCACCACGGGCCTCTGCACCACGGGCCTCTGGATCACGGGCCTCTGCACCACGGGCCTCTGGACCACGGGCCTCTGGACCACGGGCCTCTGCACCACGGGCCTCTGGACCATGGGCCTCTGCACCACGGGCCTCTGGACCACGGGCCTCTGGACCAGGTGGAAGTTTGAGTGGAATCAGCACAGGTAAGAGCCAGTGTCTGTGAAGCCTGTGAGGTGGGGCACCAAGCGTCCCTCTGCCTGGACCCTGGCTCTGGGGGCGGCGGGGAGGGACCAGGGCCCGCGGGCCGTGATGCTGGCTCCGCTCCCAGGGCACAGCCACCTACAGGGACCGCCTGGGCTGCAAGCTGCTTCGTCAGAAACTGTTTGGCTACTCACGTCAGTTTGCTGGTTACAAGACCTGGTTTTTTTGTTGTTGTTGTTTCCCTTTTTTTTTAAATTTAATTTTATTGTTTAAAGCATTACATATAGTAGTACATATATCTCCTTTTTCCCCCATAGACCTTCCCCCAGCCTCCCCTACCCCTGTCACATGCCCTCAGCCCCCTCCCCCCCACCACCACCAGTGTCTTGTGTCCATTGGTGTGCTTATATGCATGCATACAAGTCCTTCGGTTGATCTCTTTCCCCCTCCCTAACACTCCCCAGCCTTCCCGCTGTAATTTGTCAGTCTGTTCGGTGCTTTACTGCCTCTGTGTCTATCTTTTTGTTCATCAGGTTATAATGTTCTCTATTTTCCATAAATGAGTGAGATCATGTGGTATTTTCTTTCATTGACTGGCTTATTTCACTTAGCATAATGTTCTCCAGTCCATCCAGGTTGCTGCAAATGGTAAGAATTCCTTCTTTTTTATGGCAGCATAGTATTCCATTGTGTAGATGTACCACAGTTTTCTGATCCACTCATCTGCTGACGGGCACCTAGGCTGTTTCCAAATCTTAGCTATGGTGAATTGTGCTGCTATGAACATAGGGGTGCATATATCCTTTCTGATTGGTGTTTCTAGTTTCTTGGGATATATTCATAGAAGTGGGATCGCTGGGTCAAATGGCAGTTCCATTTTCAGTTTTTTGAGGAAACTCCATACTGTTCTCCACAGTGGCTGCACCAGTCTGCATTCCCACCAGCAGTGCACGAGGGTTCCTTTTTCTCCGCATCCTTGCCAACACTTGTCGTTTGTTGATTTGTTGATGATAGCCATTCTGACAGGTGTGAGATGGTACCGCATTGTCGTTTTGATTTGCATCTCTCGGATAATTAGTGACTTTGAGCATGTTTTCATGTGTCTCTTGGCCTTCCTTCTGTCTTCTTTCCAAAAGATTCTATTTAGGTCCGTTGCCCCTTTTTTATTGGATCATTTATCTTCCTTTTATTAAGTTGTATGAGTTTCCTGTAGATGTTGGAGATTAAACCTTTATCAGTGATAACATTTGCAAATATGTTCTCCCATACAGTGGGATTTCTTGCTGTTTTGTTGATGGTTGCTCTTGCTGTAAAAAAGCTTTTTATTTTGATGTAGTCCCATTTGTTAATTTTCTCTTTAGCTTCCATTGCCCTAGGGGCAGTGTCAGTGAAGAAGTTTGGCATATGTCTGAGATTTTGCTGCCTGTGGATTCCTCTAGTATTTTTATGGTTTCCCGTCTTATGTTTAAGTCCTGTATCATTTTGAGTTTATTTTTGTGTATGGTGTAAGTTGGTGATCTAGTTTCATTTTTTGCATGTGTGTGTCCAATTTTCCCAACACCATTTATTGAAGACTCCATTGTGTGTTCATGCCTCCTTTGTCAAATATTAAGGACCTGGGTTTTTTAAATTGCATCTAACAAGTGACACCCTTTTCAAGCCTAGACTTACTTCAGCTAGCTGCTGCCCCTGTCCTTGTGGGTCAGTGTTCTCCCATCCACCATTTCCCACAGCCCCCGCTCCCCCCCACCTCTGGCGTCTCTGTTGCTGGCGCCAGCTCTCAGAGGCGGAGGCGGGGAGGGTGGGGCAGGAGGTGGGAGGGATGCGGGGGGGGGGGGGTGGGAACAGCGGAGGGGGGTGGGGGCAGAGGCAGAGGCAGCCGGGAGCGCAGTCGGAGCTCACCGGGGGGCGTTCTCGAAACCCACGAGAACGTTGTAAACGTTCTTCCTGTGCCTCGCGGCATCTGCTATAAAATAAGGACACGGCTTGTGGTCCGTGGCGCTGTCTCTCCAGGAGAGAGGGCAGCGTCCCCCCGCCTCTGAGCCTTTGGCTGCTGCTTCTGCCTCCTGCTCGGGGCGCTCGGGCATCTCAGCGCGATCAACGTGAGGCCGAGCCGTCACCTCCAGGGACACTGATCAGCCCGGCGGCCGCAGACCACACCGAGTGCGCCCGCCCGTCTGGCCTCGCCCCGCTGCTGCCTTGGGCCCAGCCCAGTGTGAGGCTGCGGGGCGCGGCCAGAGTTTGGGCAGGTCCGAGCCTCGGACTGATGAGCGGGCACAGTCCTCTCACGGCCACGTGCAAGTCCAGCGTGGAGGGCAGAGCCTCCCAGCACCATTGTAGCCAAAAGCTGGAGTTTAAGCGTGAACCTGTGGTCCGAACGCGTGGCCCCACGTGCCTGAGTGACGTGGGCTTGATCGAGTTCAGGTGCATGTAACTGAGTAGGATCGAAACCCACGAGAACGTTGTAAACGTTCTTCCTGTGCCTCGCGGCATCTGCTATAAAATAAGGACACGGCTTGTGGTCCGTGGCGCTGTCTCTCCAGGAGAGAGGGCAGCGTCCCCCCGAGACCCAGCTTTCCTCTCTGTCTGTCTTTTCTGACCCTTCCCCGCCCCCTCAGGCTCACTGAACCTGCTGAGCTGGCGGCACAGAAGGCCCCTGGGGCTGAGGAGGCCGTGGCCACCGGCCCCCACGTGAGGTCCTCCCCCCACTCCTCTCCCAGGCTGCAGGGCTCCGGCTGCGTATTTTATCAAAGCTTCCTTCACCCCGAGTCACACCGGTACTTGACCTGCCGGGCAATTGGACACCAGGTCCTGGCTGCGGGTGTGGAGGGGACAGGGGTGGGAGGAAGGGGCTCAGCGAGAAGGCCGCCCTGGGCACTGAGCGGCTGGGGGCGGCCAGGCAGAGCCCCGGAGGGAGGCGTCTCCTCAGACACAGGACCAACGCCCTCCTCAGAAGCCAGGCTCCGCGGGCGAGGGGAGCGCTCTCTGCTCTGGTGGTGCTTCATAATTCTGAGATCCACACAATGAGATGTGTGTCTCGTTTCCAGCAATAGAAGCCCTGAGAAATAAGTGGTGGTTTGGGCTGTGACAGAAGGTCTCTGGCTGTCTGAGGAGGCCTTGAGCGGAGAGCTTCTCGTTTTCTTTCTGTCAAGGCTCCAGTGGACGTGAGGCCACCCAGGCCACAGTCCGTGCAGGGCTGGCCCTGCTGTGGGGCGGCCCATTCCGCCTGGGGGAAGCTCCGCTTGTGCCATCGTCACCACCCGAGCCCTCCAGCCCTGCCCAGGGTCACTTCCTGGGTGCGAGTTACATAAGTGAAGACCTGGAGGTAGAAACCACGCAGTAAAATATAATAGAAGTAATGGTAGAAAGTTATTACTTAGGTAACTAAAAGGTAAAAATATGGCTCTAAGGCAGTGATTTCCAACCCGCGTGCCACGTGAGTTTTTAAGACTAGTCAGGGGCACTGACCTCTTTTCCCTCAGATTGTCAAATAAATGACAACAGCCAACAAATAGCCATCTTGTGAGAATGAATAAAATATACCTGTTTTTTCGGTCAGATTGGCAAAAAATACATTTTTTGGTGTGCTAGAGGGTTTAGTAATTAGTTCCTGTGTGCCCTGAGACGGGTTCAGAAGCAGGAACCAGCTGCCCCGCGGGCGGACAGAACAGGCTGGGCTGGAGCTGTTAGTGTCACTTAGAGGAGGAGCCCGACACCAGCCTCCCCGGGCTCCGTGACCCCCTGACCCCCTGACCCCCGGCCCCGCTGACCCCCGGGGACCAGGCGGGCAGAGCCACGCGGGGTCTGCAGAGCTCCAGCCACGGAGGACAGAGGACGAAGCCGAGGAGCGGGGCTCGGACCTGAGCCTCAGCAGCCTCATCGCCAGCACATTCCCCTCCGAGCTGGCTGCAGCCGGACGGCCCTTCGGAGGGGGTCCTGGCTCTGGAGGAAGCCACGGGTCTCCTGGAATAGTTTTGTTTCTTTGGATTCAGGGAGGAGAGAACAAAAGGTGGGCTTCCCTTTCTCTGTCACTCGCCCAGCCGCCCTCTCCGCAAACAGCCCAGGAGGAGAGAGCAGGGCTTTCCCCGCAGGCTGCTCCTGACCCTCCCCTTGACCGTCCTGTAACCATCGCAGCCCCAAATCCTCTCATGTTACCTGACGTCATTTTTCTGTTTCAGCACAGGCTAGCTATATAGAGTCTTTATACAGTGGACTACTTCTTGGCCATAAAAAAGGAGGAAATCTTACCTTTCGAGACAGCATGGATGGGTGGGCCTGGAGAGTATTATGCTAAGTGAAATAAGCCAATCAGGGAAAGACAAATGCCATATGATTTCACTTACATGTATAACCTAATGAACAAAATATAAACAGACTCATAGATACGAAACAGACTGACAGCTGTCGGGCGGGAGGGGTGTTGTGTGGGGCTGCATGAAAAAGGTGAAGGGATTCACCAAAAAGAAAAAAATGCATCGACACAGAGAACAGTATGGAGGGAAAGGGGTGGGGGAGGTAGGAGAGGGTGGAGTGAAGGAGACTTGACTTTGGATACATGCACAGCTGATGTGTTATAAAATGTAAATATAAATTCAATACCATTTTTAAAAAAGCGTGTAATAGTGAATAAGTGAATTAACTGGAGAACATTTCCACTGAAGACACTTGTAAAGGGAGGACTGAGATGATACCATTCAGAGTGTCCAACAGACAGCGTCAGCCTTTCCAGGGCTGGGGACTTAGCCCAGACAGTGTGAAGTGTGGGTCACACACCAGGATGGATCTGTAGGACAGAGGGGCTGTTTGCCGTCAAATAGATAAATTTGATGTTTGGTGTTTGCGATGGGAAAATGTAATTTGACCACTTGTGCATTTACAGAATTATAATGGTCCTTGGAGTGTTTTGAAGAACATTACATATACCTTGTCATCCATATTCTTCCATCCTGCCTTTCTCACAAGTCTCAGATTTTCTATAGAGATTTTTATTATTGTGAACAGATTGTGTTTTCATACTCTCTTCTAGTTTTTATTTTCCCTGCTTCTCTTTTCCTTCTCCTAATCCCCTTGAACTCAAATGTGATTCTTGTCTACGTGTTCTAACAGAAGCCTCACCACTCCGGCTGTCTCTCCCTCAGTAAGTAATTATTCATGAAGGGAGGAAGCTGTGACTGGAGCGGCCTCTGGGAGAGCAGTCAGCTCTTGGCTTTGCTGAAGTGCTTGTAACACTATTCAAAAGTCAAAACCTCTGGGCCTCGCTTTTCCCTAATATAAAGAAATTAGACTGTACAATTCCTAAGATGCTTGAATTTCTAACATTATACAATTCTAAAAATTTGAGAGAGTTCGTCAGGATGGAGGACTGCTCACATGTAGGAAAAATGCTCCTCAGATAGGCAAAACCCATAAAGAAAATGACTATTGTTTAAGTAACAAGACTTTCAAAATGCATAATTTTTGTGACTCTTAATACCTACTTACCCCTGGTTCTAAGATCACAGTACACTCTTTATACAGGGCAGAGATTTAAATTAGGTATGGTGATGAACTGCTGACCATTTGAATGTGAAGGAGATCAAATGAACAATCTGAGTTGCTAATTATTGTAGGTTTACTAACTGTGGAATACACTTCTGGAATTACAGGGCCATTATAAGAGAACTAGAGGCCCGGTGCACGAAATTCATGCACGGGGGGGGGGGGTGTCCCTCAGCCCAGCCTGCACCCTCTCCAATCTGGGACCCCTCGAGGGATGTCTGACTGCCCGTTTAGACAAGATCCCGGTGGGATCAGGCCTAAACGGGCATTCGGACATCCCTCTCACAATCCAGGACTGCTGGCTCCCAACTGCTCGCCTGCCTGCCTTCCTGATTGCCCCTAACTGCTTCTGCCTACCAGCCTGATCACCCCCAACCACTCCCCTGCCAGCCTGATTGATGTCTAACTGCTCCCCTGCCAGCATGTTTGCCCCCAACTTCCCTCCTCTGCCAGCCTGGTCACCCCTAACTGCCCTCTCCTGCAGGGTTGATCACCTCCAACTGCCCTCCTCTGCCGGCCTGGTCACCCCTAACTGCCCTCCCTTGAAAGATTGATTGCCCCCAACTGCCCTCCCTTGCAGGCCTGGTCCTTCCCAACTGCCCTTCCCTGCTGGCCTTGATTGCCCCCAACTGCCCTCCCTTGCAGGCCTGGTCCCTCCCAACTGTCCTTCACCTGCTGGCCATCTTGTGGTGGCCATCTTGTGTCCACATGGGGGAAGGATCTTTGACCACATGGGGGCAGCCATATTGTGTGTTGGAGTGATGGTCAATCTGCATATTACTCTTTTATTAGATAGGATAGAGGCCTGGTACAGGGGTGGGGGCCAGCTGGTTTGCCCTGAAGGGTGTCCCGGATCAGGGTGGGGGTTCCCTTGGGGCGTGGGGCAGCCTGGGCAAGGGGCCTGAGGTGGTTTGCAGGCAGGCCACGCCCCCTGGCGACCCAAGCGGAGGCCCTAGTATCTGGAATTTATTTATCTTCTACAATTGAAACTTTGTAGCCTGGAGCGGAGCCAAGCCTCCTGCTCACTCCATGGCAGCAGCCATTTCTGTTGGAATGTATGTATCTTCTATAATTGAAATTTTGTAGCCTGGAGCAGAGGCCTGGGCCGGCCAGGGCTGCAGAAGCTTTGCTTCCTCCATTGCCTGGGGCAACCCTAGCCTCCTGCTCTTCCAGCGCCGTGGCTGCCGCCATTTCTGTTGGAATTTATTTACCTTCTATAATTGAAACTTTGTACCCTTGAGTGGAGGCCTGAGCCCGCCAGGGTATGTGGAAAGCTTGGCTTCCTCCATTGCCAGGGAAACCCAAGCCTCCCTCCTGCTCTCTGTGGCTGCAGCCATCTTGGTTTGGGTTAATTTGCATACTCGCTCTGATAGGCTGGTGGGAGTGGCTGGTGAGCGTGGCTTGTGGGTATAGCAGAGTGATGGTTAACTTGCATATTACTCTTTTATTAGATAGGATATAGAGTTACTAGAGGCTTGATGCATGAATTCGTGCACTGGTGGGGTCCATCGGCCTGGCCTACACTCTTTTACAATCTGGGACCCCTTGCAGGATGTTGAAGAGCCAGCATAAATACAGGCAGTCCACAGGTTACGTCAGACTCGATTTACTTCGTTTCATTGTTACTTCGCCATCTCCCATTTACAGTGTTTATATAAAAAAAAAGTTCCATCATTTCCTTGTATGTACATATGTGCTTTATGTTTTTTATTATTTATTTACCACAAGTAAAGGTCAGGAATTGTTATCTTTCTTTTAATTTTTTTTATTTAATAAATATTTATTGTTCAGATTATTACAATTGTTCCTCTTTTTCCCCCATAGCTCCCTTCCACCCAGTTCCCACCCCACCCTCAGCCCTTACCTCTCCACCACTGTCCTCATCCATAGGTGTATGATTTTTGTCCAGTCTCTTCCCCGACCCCCCACACCCCTTTCCCCCCAAGAATTGTCAGTCCACTCCCTTTCCATGCCCCTGATTCTATTATATTCACCAGTTTATTCTGTTAATCAGATTTTTTATTCACTTGATTTTTAGGTTCACTTGTTAATAGATATGTATTTGTTGTTCATAATTTTTATATTTACCTTTTTCTTCTTCTTCCTCTTCTTAAAGAATACCTTTTAGCATTTCATATAATACTGGTTTGGTGGTGATGAACTCCTTTAGCTTTTTCTTATCTGTGAAGCTCTTTGTCTGACCTTCAATTCTGAATGATAGCTTTGCTGGGTAGAGTAATCTTGGTTATAGGTTCTTGCTATTCATCACTTTGACTATTTCTTGCCACTCCTGGCTGGCCTGCATAGTTTCTGTTGAGAAATCAGCTGACAATCTTGTAGGTAACTAACTGTTTTTCTCTTGTTTTTAATATTCTTTCTTTGTCTTTTGCTCTTGGCATTTTAATTATGATGTGTCTTGGTGTGGTCCTCTTTGGATTCCTTTTGTTTGGGGTTCTCTGTGCTTCCTGGACTTGTAAGTCTATTTCTTTCACCAGGTGGGGGAAGTTTTCGGTCATTATTTCTTCAAATAGGTTTTCAGTATCTTGCTCTCTTTCTTCTTCTGGCACCCTCATAATTCAGATGTTTGTACGCTTGAAGTTGTCCCAGAGGCTCCTTACACTATCTTCATATTTTTGGATTCTTTTTTCTTTTTTCTTTTCCTGTTGAGTGTTTTTTGCTTCTTTGTATTTCAAATCTTTGACTTGATTCTTGCATTCCTCTGGTCTGCTGTTGGATCTCTGTATAATATTTTTTATTTCAGTCAGTGTATGTTTAATTTCTAGTTGGTCTTTTTTCATAACCTTGAGGGTCTCGCTAAATTTATTGGCCTTTTCTAGAAAATTCTTGAAAAACCTTATAACCGTGGTTTTGAATTCTATAGTCAGTCATTTGCTTTCCTTCATTTCTTTCGTTTGTGATCTGTTTCTTTGTCTCCACATTTTGGCTGCTTCCCTGAGTTGATAGAGTGGCTTTGTGTGCTAGGTGTCCTATAGAGCCCAGTGGCTCAGCCTCCCCAGTTACCTGAGGTGGACACACTTGGTGCACCCCTTTGTGGACTGTGTGCACAGTCTTGTTGTAGTTAACCCTAGATCACTGGGAGGAATTGACCTCCAGGCCAATTGGCTGTGAGGATCAGCTGTGTCTACGCTGGGAGAACTTCTGTGCTGGAGACACCCTTATGAGACAAGATTTGCAAAAGCCTCTGTGCTCAAGTTGGATGGGGTGGAGTCTCAGGGTGGAACAGGCAGCACTGGTTTCCTCGTCAGCCCTGCCCTAAGAGGACCCTTAGTCTGAATGTCCCACGGTAATCGCTGCAAGCACCTCTGAGAGAAAGCCGCCCTCGGGTTTTGCCCGCTGCCAGACAGTCCAGTTTCTCCCCGAATGAGTCTGGGTACCCAGAGTCTCGCCCGGAACTGAAGTTCAGTGCAGTCGGGAGCTTTTGTCTCCCTCCTGCTTGAGAAAGGCAGCCACGTACTCGCCCACTCTCCGCGCACGTGCGTCTCAGTACCTCTGCCTTCCGCAGCTTCTCTGAGTCTCAGTGTGCTTTTCTCTTTCCTTCTAGTTGTAGAATTTCCACTCAGCCAGCTTTCCTGTGGTTCTGGATGATGTCTATTTTGTATTTTAGTTGTAGTTTTGAAATTGTTGTGCGAGGCAGCAGTTTAGGTGTTTACCTATGCCACCATCTTGGTTTCTCCTCTTAATTTTTTTTTTTTTACTGTTTCACTTCATTACTGCTGTGTCTGCTCCACGTGAGTGACATAGGTGCTTATGTAAGTGGGTTCTGACTTACAGCGAAAATCGCGTTACATCACTCCATAGGTACGGACGTAAACCAAGGATTGCCTATATAGATAGTGAAGGTTTCCTGGGATAAAAGTGCATGAGATATGTCCACATCAGCTTAGGGCTGAAATAGTGGACAGAACATTAAAGTGATTGGGTGGAGAACAGTGTTTATTGGCGCAATCAGGCAGTGACTTCTGTCACTCTATTGCTCTCCCGACTGGATTCCATTCTGGGGCCCAGAGACCCCCTCCCTCGTGCTGGCGGGCGGCGCCCTTCCAGGTGGGAAAGAGCCCTTCCAGTCACGCTGCCTCCCCTGCAGGACCCGCTGCTCTGTGAGGAGCGGGCAGCCATAGGCAGAATGTGCTTTCCCGGGAGAAATGCATGTGTCTCATAAACATCAGTGACTCACTCATTTACTCTTTCATTCCTCCTTCCAGATAACAGATATTTAGTGAGCGTCTCTCAGAGACCAGACACCATGGAAGAGCTTGTAAATCAGTCCAAGCAAGCCTCACGGAACTTATAACCTCTCCATGTTAGATTTATAATCTTCACTGGGTATTGTTCTCTCTCCCTCTGCTTCCCAAGTTTCTGAAATAGTAGATTTGGGCATATTTTTGTCATTGAAGGCTTTTTAAAAAAGATTAGACATTATGAAAAGTTAAATAAAAATAAAAAAGAGAAATTATGTAGTGCAAGTTTTAGAGAGAAAATTCACAGGATTTCGCTGGCTCTGGTGCAAATATTTTGTCAGGTCACCCTGAGACTTTCTATTTGAGCCCAGATCTCGCCCGAGTTCTGTGTCCTTTTGTGTGATTGTGATTATGGCCTCCTTCCCTCAACTCCACTGCACTTGTTCTCTTTGTAATATTTTCCTGTCTTTACATTTATTTTCTATCCTACTATGTAAGATCGAGGCCTGCGTTATAGGCCTGTGTCATAAGGGAAAGGCAAGAGAGGAAGCTCGCATTCACTGGTAATGCTATCGCTCATAATTTCTGATGACATTTATTGTCACTCACCAGGCTGTGCGTCTCGATTGTCCCCTGAGGTGTGTGTCCTTTTGCCAGGACAACAACTTTATTGAGACCTGATCAACTTCTCTGCTACTTGCAAGGCTAACTCTGTGTGACTCTGTTCCTTTAACTTCTTGGTTTAATACAATGCAGGTCACTCTGCATCACCCTCAAATTCTTCCCAGGATGTAAAGCTATTTGTAAATTTAAGACATCTGTAGCTTCTTCCGGGTTGTGCTGGGCATTGTCGCTCCACAGTGGCCAGTTCAGAGCCATGGCTGCCACAGATGTGCAGCTTCTAATGGGTCATTTGAATGAATAACACTTGTTGCTAATCCTTTGCAAGAATGAAAAAATGTACATGATAAACTGCAAGTGGTAGTATGTGAATTTTTTTTTAATATGTGAATTTTAAACATACCATAATGTACTCTGCTCTAACTCATTTTTAAGTGTCACAGAGCTCAGAATCCAATCCAGTGGATAGAAAATCTCTATTTCAGAAGTAGCTCTTTTCACGGTTAGCTATTGTGATTGTGTTTTGGAGCCCTTGCAAACATCAGTTTTTTTGTGGGACTTCAGTCATGTGAAGGCCTTTCTGGCTCTAAGACAATGCTGCCCAGTGGGAGCTTCTCCTCTGCCTGCAGTTGAGAAGCCTGTGGGGGGAGGGGAGGGGAGGTGAGGGGTCCTCGCGGAGGAGCAGCCCAGATCGCGCTTGTCAGACATTTGGACAAGTATGCGCTTCTGGTAGATAAACATGGTCCTGAAACTGGGCCTCCGTCCTCACCCGCTCAGCCAGCCTGAGGACTATTACAAACAGTGTGTGCATCTCTGATTCTGGGAATTTTCACACACACACAAAAGCAATAAAAACAAAACGGCCTATCTCATTATATTTATCAATTATTAAAATTTTGCTACTCTTGTTTCATCTAATTCTTCTTTTTTTTTTCTTGGAGTATTTAAACTAGATCCCAGCCATACTTTTTAACCCATACTTCAGTGAAATACTTAATTTTTAATGTTAAATAAAAATTTGAGACAAACATTTCAGTTTATTTTTTGTCTGAAAAATAAACACCCCAATTAGCTTTGGTCCATGTGGATAAGTTTATGTTTCCTAGGTTCATTTTGTCTTTCTTTGATTGACACCAAACTCTATTCTGCTTGTCATAGCAGCAGTTATTCTATCGCTTCTGTATAAACTCAGAATACAGCTACACGACGTAGATGTGTGTTTATAAGCTATGCAAAAACTTTGCTTTCCTTCACTATTTCTGCTCCTTGGTAGTCAGATCGTTAATGTAAGGTTTTTACTTTGGGCATAAATCACCACTTTCTAAGACAAGCCCTCTGGGTTTGCACATAGGAAGGCAGTTGATATTTGGGGTATAGTTTTGTAAACAGGAACTGGGTCATTGGGGTAGAGCTGGCAAGGTGAGTTGAATTTTATCAGTCCCATGTGTGTTTCTGCTCTGAAACGATGGTGGCCTGACTAGTTTTACGCATGTTACTAAAAGAAAAGGGCACCTTTCTGATGTTTCCTGTGCTCACACCCAACATGTGTGACTGCTGTCTTTTCAGCGGAGCCGCCCCCTCCATATACCGCCATCGCCATCCCCGACGCCGGGGGCATCCCAGTGATAAACTGTCGCGTGTGCCAGTCGCTGATCAGCCTGGACGGCAAGCTCCACCAGCACGTGGTGAAGTGCACGGTCTGCAATGAGGCTACAGTAAGTGGAGTTTCCACAGTAAAAGCATCGATTGTTACCTGACATCTTCTCCCTCCAGGAAGGACTTCCACGGTGTGACCTAGGAGGGGTGCCGCCGGACACAGGGTGGCGCATCTCTTCATCCGCTTTCTTCCCTCAGCTGTCCATGCCTCTGGAGCAGGGTCCTCAGACTTTTAAACGGGGCCGGTTCACTGTCCCTCAGACGTTGGAGGGCCGGACTATAGTTTAAAAAAAACTAGGAACAAATTCCTATGCACACTGCACATACCTTATTTTGAAATAAAAACACAAAACGGCAAAAACACCCGCATGTGGCCCGCGGGCCGTGGTTTGAGGACGCCTGCTCTTGAGCATACAAGGATCCTCCTGGTGTTTGCAGCTCACTTCATGGGAAAATGTCACAGCGAGTTTAAATATGATGCCATTTGGCTCTTTACTTTCTAAAACAAGACACCATAGACCAGTGATGGCGAACCTGTGACACGCGTGTCAGCACTGACACGCGTAGCCATTTCTGATGACACGCGGCCGCATGCCGAGGATGAAACATTTGCTGCTCCTGAGGATGAAACATTTGTGACTTGAGTCTTGGAGTTAGTTTTTTCCTCAAAGTGACACACTACCCGAGTTATGCTCAGTTTTTTGGCGAAGTTTGACACACCAAGCTCAAAAGGTTGCCCATCACTGCCATAGACAGTTATTTGTAATTATCTTCGATGTCTATTCACATCACAGTGAAATCCATTTTCATTTTCACTAAAACAAAAATATACTGAAGTTCACCTCAAATGTGGACTTTGTACTTATGTGGAGAATTACTTAAACCTATTTTATGTTTGTAGGATGTCAGTATGGCTTTTCTTATTAGGAATTTATTATTGACATTTGTGCCAAATCCTGTATAATAAAAGGCTAATATGCAAATTGTCCCCTCTACTGGGAGTTCGACCATGGGGCGGGGCCAGACAGCCAAACTGTCCACTGCCCCTCCCCCTGGCCAGCCCCCCCCATGCCCCCCCCCCCCGGAATCGGGGGCAGGCCGGCCAGCCAACCTCCTGCATCCCTTCCCCGGCTGTGCATGAATTCGTGCACTGGGCCTCTAGTTGTTTATAAGTTGCTTGGTATTTTATTCCATTTGCTTGATACTAATTTGGTGAAATGTCCAAAAAATTTGAAGGGCAAATTTCTTTTACTGAACTTTGGGAAGAGCAATTAAATTTTAACTAAAATTTTCAGTTTCAAGTAATAAATTTGTAGTGTATGCCAGTTAGATTAAGTATATTTCTGCTTTTATAGTTAGGCTTTATTTTTAAAATGTCAATCTCTCTTAAAGTCTGAAATTAAATTAATTTGTGTTATTTGTATTTTTTTCCCTCTTTAGAAAAGTCTAAAAAAGGTCAGCCAGTGAATATTGTATCTCTAAAAACCATAAAGCATGGATGCTGGGCTTTATATGTTTTATTAAAAGTCATAAAATAAAGCCTTAAGTTACAAAGTGACTTTTCCATTATAAATAATTTTTTCTATAAAGGACATCATTGGAAGAATTTTATTGTATAGACCAGAGGCCCAGTGCACAAATTAGTGCATTGGTGGGGTCCCTCGGAGTGGCCTGCCGGGATCGGGCTGAAACCCACAGTCCAACGTCATCTGCAGCTCCTACCTGCCGCTCCTGCTCATCCGGCCCCACTGCACCTGCCACGGGCTCGCGCCCCATCAGTCCCGATCGGGAGAGGCTTGCGCTGCCGCAGCAGCAGTGCTTGCCAGCCCTGAGTCCTGCGTCTGGCCCCCTCCCAAGGGGAGTGGCCTGCTGGATTGATCAGGACAAAACCAGCTCTCTGACATCCCCTGAGGGGTCCCGGATTGCGAGAGAGTGCAGGCCAAGCCGATGGACCCCACTGGTGCACGATTGGGGTTGGGGAAGAGCACAGGAGGGCTCCAGGGCGTGTCTGGTCCTATCTCACCCAGTCCTGATGGGGGCCAATTGGGGCTGGCTGGCCGGGGAGGGACACAGGAGGTTGGCCAGCTGGGGAGGGGCCATGGGAGGGCTCCAGGGCATGACGGGGCCATCTCGCTCAGTCCCGATAGGCCAGACCCCAGCAGCAAGCTAACCTACCGGTTGGAATGTCTGCCCCCTGGTGGTCAGTGCATGTCATAATGAGAGGATGAGTGGTCTTAGCATATCATTAGCATACTATGCTTTGATTGGTTGAACAGTCGACCGGTCACCGGGCACTGAGCATATTGGGCTTTTATTATACAGGAGAGGTGACATCTATAAAGCCACCTAGTTGTTTAAGTTGAACACTTAGTAGTAAATTTCATTAGCATTCACCTCCTTAGTGCTCTTCGTGGAGTTGGCAAACAATACAAGTTGTTAGACATAAGCAGTAATTAACACACATCCTCAGCCTCAAAGGTCTCCTTGGATTTGGTATTCGTGGTTTTCCCCTCCTATTCCTCTACTTCAGTAGTTCTCAACCTTTCTAATGCCATGACCCTTTAATTCAGTTCCTCATGTTGTGGTGACCCCCGACCATAAAATTATTTTCGTTGCTACTTCATAACTGTAATTTTGCTACTGTTATGAATCATAATGTAAATATCTGTGTTTTCCGATGGTCTTAGGCGACCCCGCTAGCAGTTCTCAACCTGTGGGTCATGACCCCCAACTTGAGAACTGCTGCTGTAGAGCCTAAGACTCTCCAGCACTCCTCACAGCCTCAGGAGTCAGCCTACAGGTCCCAGGCCATGGTGGCTTCTCCCCCTGGTCCTGCGGACACGCCCCCAGCTGGGCCCACAGAGGTGATGACGTCCTGACACAACTTTACTTCTAAAAACAACCTTTCTGGTCTGTGTCATAAACAAGGGCATTAAAACAACTTCAGACCATAAGCAGATGGATTTGAAATCATATTAAACTAAATACACAACACACCACCCATAAAAACTTCTGTTTTTAAACAAGTAGAAAAAGGGGAGTTTTAAAACTTTACACTTGCACTTGGAAGTCAACAGAATAGGCTAGGCCGCTGATGCAGGATCTCCGAGTCCCTGTGCCTTTAGCCACCGCCTTCAGCCTGGCTGCTGAGAACGCGGCGTTCACACAGCGGCAAGAGGTTTGACTGTAATAAATTATTTCTGGACATAAAGAATGTTGTGCTGAAGTTTTTATATCATTACTAACCCTGTTACATAAGAAGTGCAAATAATTGTGAATATTCCAGAGAAAATGAATAGTATCCAATCAGATTGCCTTGTGTGGAATCAGTAACATTACAAGGAACGGGGGGAAAAAGTAGGAAAAAATGTGTTTGAGGAGTGCTTTGCATAAGACTTGCTAATGTTCATGTAATTTGATCTTAAATGTGTGAATTGAGGAGGTGCTAGGCAACTGGATGCTTCTCTGGAGAAATTCTAGAGAGAAAAGAACAGATAGGATGGGCCAGGACTCAACAGAACGGCGTTTCCCGGTGATTCGTTCTCCTCGGTCAGCCGTCTCTGAGAGGAACCGATGTTCCTGTGGAGGTGGAACAGCAACCCTCACAACAACCACAAACGCAGAACAAGGCTGACACAAGCCCTTCCTATTTCGGTAGCTGGGCCTGGAAGGGAAGGAGGAGGGTGTGTGTGTGTGTGTGTGTGAATGCGGATACATTTTAGCCAGCTTTAGCGAACACGACATTTAAGGTGAAAGAAGCAGCGATGCCTAGGACAAGTGAAGGGGAAACTGGAGAAGCACCGAGAAGCGGGGGCTCGCTGGCCTTGGCGGGGAGCGGCCGGCCGAGGCGGCGCAGGGACGGGAGGCCTCGCCCTGCCCGGAGCAGCTGCGCTCCCGGGCCGCCCTGTCCTCCCGGGCTAAGTGGCAGCAGGTCCTCTCCGCCTCGGAGCGGCGGTGGCCCGGGCGGAGTGGCGGCGGGCTCTGACGGCCCCCTTGCCCAGTAAGAAGGAGCCCTCGGGCCTGGGCCGAGGTGAGAGGACCGTGGTCTGGACGGGAGGTGGGGATGAAATACAAAAACAAACCTTGTCATTTGCCAAGCACACATTTGCTTACAGGTAAAATTTGGAGATACAAAAATTAAGGTTTTCTTCATAGTCTGGTTTTCTTGACATTTTAGGTAGTATAGTAATACATTCTGGATGTTTGTGAATTTTAAATATTCAGATTTTCTATATAATGTTTAATAAACTATAGGTGTTTTATTGCTAACTTTTATATATTTCTACCAAGATTATTTACTTAGTTTTTAAAAATCTCTTTTATTGATTTGAGAGAGAGAGAGAGAGAGAGAGAGAGACAGACAGACAGACAGACATTAATTTGTCGTTCCACTTATTCATACACTCATTAGCTGATTCTTGTTCATGCCCTGACCGGGGATGAAATCCACAACTTTGGCGCATCAGGATGGCACACCGACCAACTGAGCTACTGGGCAGGGCTAGAAGTCTTTTTAAAATGAGGTGCAGACTTACAGAGAAATTATCAAAATAATAGTAGGCGGCACAGAGAGTGCTTGTGGTTTCTTCATGCACAGTCCCCACATATTAGTATCTTGTCACATCAGCTGTCTCTTTCTAAATAAACAAATTACCATTTTGCATAATATTTTTAAGTAATTGCAGTCATGATGCTTGACTACCACTAAACATTTTAGTGTGAATTTCTTTAAAAATAAGACACTCAGCCCGGCTGGTGTGGCTCAGTGTTTGAGCACTGACCCATCATGAGTCAAGAGGTCACTGGTTCTATTCCTGGTCAGGGCACATGCCCACGTTGCAGGCTTGATCCCCAGTGAGGGGAGTGCAGGAGGCGGCCTCTCACTCTCTAGTCAATAAAAACATATAAAAATAATAATAATAGAAATAATACATTCACTTACACAATTACAGTGCAATTATCAGATGCAGGAAATTAATATACTGTTATCTAATTTTTGACCTAATTCATGTTTGTCCAGTTATTCCATTAAAAATAAAAATCCGACCCAAAAGTCAATATAGAATTACATGTTGCACTTTGTTATCATGTTTCTTTAATCTCCCTTTATCTGAAATTTGGCGTTGCTTTGTCCTTTATTGCCGGGACGTTTTCTGAAGAGTACAGGCAGGTACTCTGTGAGACGTGCCTGAATTTGGTTTCTCTGACGTTCCCTGTGGTTCGATTCGGGTCACACATTTCCGGGTGTTGTGCCCAGGAGTGACATTCTGCTCCTCTCAGTGCATCATGCTGGTATTGAAGCTTTTAAACTGATTATACAATTAAAGAAAATAAAAGAATTGCTAGCATTAGAGCTATTGTAAGTTAAAAGGTATCATAAAATTAATCCTTCAGCCTAGCTGGCATGGCTCAGTGGTTGAGCGTCAACCTAAGAACCAGGAGGTCATGGTTCGATTCCTGGTCAGGGCACCTGCCCGGGTTGCAGGCTCCATCCCCAGTAGGGGGTGTGCAGGAGGCAGCCAATCCATGATTCTCTCTCGTCATTGATGTTTCTCTCTCTTCCTCTCCCTTCCTCTCTGAAACCAATAAGAATATATTTTTTAAAAATTAATCACTTCTGCTATCCTAGTGAGTAAAGTTTAGGAAAAGTTCACATTTGTCATCGACTCCTCTTTGCCCACGTTTCTGGGTAAGCCTGTTCCTCCCCTGGACAGGGCATGAGCCCCATGAACGTTTGCACCTGCCAGACAGAGGACCTTGTCTTGTGAACTTTTAAGGGGAAACAACTCTCATTGTGCATTAAATATTCCTCTCATATTAAAAGACCCTTACACACTAATTTTGAAATATTTCCTTTGTTATTAACTCTCTACAGCCTCCAAATTTCATGGAGTGCTTGCCAAGAGTAGACTATTTGAAAGCATTTAGGATGCACTTGTCCTTAAACTGTAATTTGATACTACTAACCTTCATTTTCAAAGAATTAATGCTTTTGTATACACAAACAAGCTTTGTCAGTCTGCACTTTGGTTAATTTGCTGTGTTTGTATTTCCTTCCCTTATCTAGCCAATCAAAAATCCCCCGGCAGGGAAGAAATATGTTAGATGCCCTTGTAATTGTCTCCTCATTTGTAAGGACACATCTCGGCGAATAGGCTGCCCGAGACCCAACTGGTAAGAGATGAAGATTCATTCATTCATTCATTCATTCATTCATTCAACAAGTATTTGTTAAAGGCACGTATGTGCCAGGCATTGTTCTAAACAAAGTCTTTGTCCTCATGGTCATTACAGGCCCTAGATTATTTTCTTTGTGAAAGGAATGATATAGTTTGAAATTAATGGTCACAGGCACTTGCAAGATACAATATTCCTGATATTAAATTAATGGTCACAGGCATTTGCAAGATACAATATTCCTAGATTATTTTCTTTGTGAAAGGAATGATATAGTTTGAAATTAATGGTCACAGGCATTTGCAAGATACAATATTCCTGAATGAGCAATAGAAGTTTTCCTGACATACTTAATGCACTGTAATAAATCAGTTGTTAAACTTACATATTTAAAAACAACGAATTCATTTGCCTTTTATGTAATTCATCTTCGTGTGGAAGTGTTTTGTTCTAACCGCCGTTGTGCGCCTGCCATGGGCTGCACTGACCTTTGAGGGCACATGCTGTACAGATGCCACCATGGATGTGCCCGGGGTAGAATGCCTGGACCTGGACTGGTTCTTTCGATGGTTTCTGCCGTTGGACCAGTGCATCATTCGCAGCCCTCCCTGGAAGGGAAGGCGCCGCCGCTTTCCTTTCTGTCCGACTCAGCAGACACTGGGAAGCCAGGCTGCGCGGGCAGGCGGGGCGGGACCGCAGCGGAGGGAGGCTGGGGCCGGCGCCTGGCAGACGCAGGTGTTTCACTGTGCAGTATTTAGTGTTTGGCCACACTCAGCTGTCTTCCTAGGTAGGGAATAATAACTATTTTCTGATTTGAACTTGGAAGAACAGCAATTAAATCATTCCCAAGTTTATTAACTTAATTGCAAATGGCAGTTAAATAGTACCCAAGTGTTTTTTTTCTCTGTGATTTTGGCACCAGAGTGGATTTATTAACTATTAATAGAACCTATTTTCAATGCTGTATTCCTAGCCCATTGGTGAGCTAATGAAGCTGTTTCCTTTCTCTTCCCACAGTAGGCGCATCATTAACCTGGGCCCAGTAATGCTCATTTCTGAAGAACACCCAGCTCAGCCTGCAGTGCCAACCCAGCCAGAAGGTGCCCGGGTGGCGTGTGGGCACTGTGGGAACACCTTCCTGGTGAGTGGCTGACACGCCTAAGTGACATCGCCTCTAAATGCTGATCATAACCACATGGGGCTGGCCCCGCTCATGTCAGTGGTCTGTCCAGTGGAAACGGACCGGAAGACTTCAGTGGAGCCTTTTGAAGAAGCTCGGGCACTCGGAGGTGCAGCCAGAATTCACGGCAGCCGCTGTGAGCCAGGCACGCGGCGCCCCTCTGCTTGGTTCATTTGCCAAAAGGCCTCTCCAGGGAAGCTCCTGGGAACCTGTGGCCTGGGGCGGGGCAGAGACTCCCCATCCTCCCCTTCTCAGTGGAGCACAAAGTGCAGGTTTATTGATTCAGAAAAAAATCTTATTAGGATTTATCAGAGATTTTCTTATTTAAAAAGATAAACTTGAAGTAAAGGGGATGAACTCTGGTCCCTGTAATTAGGTAAAGCATTGGGTAAAAAGTTAGAAGGTATAAGTAACCAGATAGACCAAAAGTTAGTTACTACGTTTACCTTTAACCCTACAGCTGACATTTAAAGGCTGACCTCACAATGGCTCCGGTGTCAGGAGGCTCTCCGCCGGAAGCTGTTCCTGAGGACGGGCGGGGCCCTGGGGGCAGCGTCTGTAAACAAAACCAGTCACTAAGGGTGAAACAGCTTAAGATTTGCTTTTTTTCTTCCAGTTTTTATCTTAGTAAAGTAACTTGTGCCCATAATTCCAAAGGTCAACTAGGAATATACGTACAGCTTTATGGGAGAACACTGGTCGCCTCTCATCCAACACCCCGCTGGTCTCTCCCAGCTGCTCTGCTGACATCGACTTCCTGGGGTTCAATTGTTAGCTTAGCCTTTTCCTTTCCGATGAAAACATTTAAGATATTACCTGCCTGCCTCATTCAGATCCTTCCCTCGTTCCATCCTCCAGGAGAGTTATAATATTTTATTCAATTAATACTTAGTGTTTACATATTTTATCATTAGGTAAACGGTACTCACAGCTGAGCCAAGTAACTTGCTATATTCCTCTCCAGTATGACTTCCACATTTTTCTTGGATTTGTTCATCTTCCCTCCCCCTCTGGAATCTACCTTTCTGTGTACGAATCATTAGTTCTTCCCGTTTCTTTTCCAGAGCTGTGGGACTCCGTCCCTCTCGGAAACACCAGGGGATCCAGGACTTCCCCTCCTGCTCTCAGCGTCCCCGGGCCGCCCTGCACCGTGTCTGTAGCCCGGCACTGTCTCCCACGGGGTCCCGGGTTTACTCCTGTTGCTGAGCACTTCCTCTCTCAGCTTTCCGAGAAAGGACGCAGGAAAATAAATTTGAGCCCTTTCATTTTTTAAACAGTTTTTAATCTAATTTCACATTCACTTTATAATTTGTTCAGATGTGGAATTATAGTTTGACAATTGTTTCCTCTCAAAATGTTTAAGGTTTGCTCCACTGGTGAGAAGTTCAATGCTCTTCTGACTCCTGACCCTTTCTCTGTGACCTTTTCCCTCTTTATTAGTATACTAGAGGCCCAGTGCACAAAATTTGCACATGGGTAGGGTCTCTAGCAGCTGCCAGCCACTGGCCTCCCTTCCCCCAGCTGCCTGCTGCTACCACCGGCCGGGCGGGCCTTCGCCCTCGCCTTGGCCTGGTGCACCCGCTCACCTGCTCCACTATCCCGCTGCGGTCCCACTCTCGTCAGGGCCCATCGGGCGGGCCAGCAGCACCTCCACTGCCACCCGCTGCCAGCGCCAACCATGTTCTGTGCCGCCCCCTGGTGGTCAGCACACATCTAACTCCCAGTCGGTGGAACTCCCGCCCATGGGACAATTTGCATATTAGCCCTTTTATTATATAGGATTCCTCTTTCCTCATTCATGTTGCTTAGGGCTCTGAATGGCATTTGAAAATGTGCCGGGTGGGGGGGGGGGGACGGGAGGTGGCAAGCTCTCTGTTCTCAGTAGTCTCTCCTGGTCCCCTCTGCTGGCTTTGTTCCCTTTCTCTACAAAAGCGCTCTCGCTCGCTCTCTCTCTCTCTCTCTCTCTCTCTCTCTCTCTGAAACATTCTCTTCCCCTTTGGCTTCTTCCTTTCCTTAGTGGGAATAGCTCCAACTATATCTTCTAATTTGAATTAAAATTTAATTCAAATTTTAATTCAAATTTTTTATTTCAGATGCTCTAACTTTTAATTCCCAAGAGTTTCCCTGTATTCTGATTAATTTTTCATTTTTATAAAGAGCTTTCTCTTCTTTATAGAAACTTTCTGCAGCTCCTATTTTTTTCTGAGGCATGTTCTTTTTTATGCCTTGTCTCTCTTTCTGCCCATTTTTCTATCTGTTTTTCTCTTGTGATAGAGGTTTTACTCAAAAGTTTATTTATTTGAGGGCAAATCCCTGATTGGAATCTCTATGCATGCAGCAGGCATTCAACTTTTTCTCCTTCTTTCTCTCCCCCCCACCCCACTCCTTCCCTTCCTCTCCTTCTTCTCTCCTTTTAAAGAATTGTCAACTGTGAGTGCCAATAAGTCTTTTTTTTATGGTAAGTTTCTATGTGAACAGTCCCAGATCTCTTGTGAAGACACTTTCTAGGATCTGAGAAAGGTAGTCGGATGAAGGGCTCGCCCACTATTCAGACAGCAGAATGGAGCCGCGCCTGCTCCTACCGTGCTGCCTTCCTCTTGCCCCTGCTCAGCCTCGTGTCCTCACCTCGCAAACCTCTCTTCAGAATGCATGCTCTTTTCTCGCATGTGTTGGGGAAGGAGAGGCTCCTGAGTCTGTGGTGTGAGGGAAGTCGATAACTGGTATTCCTGCTAGACCACCACCCTCCCTGCACCTGAGAGGAGCCTGGTGCTGCGCGGTCCCTGTGGGCCACCTGCTTCCCACACAGGCCCTCGCAGGCGGCCGCACCCTCACTGACCGAGTCAGTTGCCAAGTCCACCCCAGCTTTCCAGTGTCCCAGTTCCCTTCTGATTCTTTGTCCTTGTGGTCTTATACATTTTTAAATTCATTCACTATCATTTTAGTCAGGTTTGGGCAAGGAAATGGAAATACATGCATTTAGCCAATTTACTACATTTAGCCAGAATTGCTATGATTTTCTGACTTAGTATGATAAGATAAATCTTCTTTCTGGCTTTTATATTCTATTGATTAAATCAGTGACAAAGTGTATAAATTAAGAGGATATACTAGGTAAGTTAGAGGATATACTTGGTGAGAGCAGTTAAATTTCTTTTAAAAATCATTATCTATTGATTTATAATAGAATGATATACTCTGTGGGTATTGATACATTTAGTACTTAGACTACCTTAAATATATTTATCTTTTTTGTCTTTTTTAAATTCTCACCCAAGGATATGTTTTTATTGATTTTTTTTTTTTTTTTTTTTTTTTAGAGAGAGAGGAAGGAAGAGGGAAAGAAAGAGAAACATCAATCAGTTGCTTCCTGTATGAGGAATTGAACCCACAACCTTCCAGTGTATAGGACAGTGCTCCAACCAACTAAGCCACACCAGCCAGGGCTACTTTTTCCTTTCTTATATGTAAACTAGAGGCCTGATGCACGAAGATTCATGCAAGAATGGGCCTTCCCGCCCTTGGCTGCTGGCACTGCCTTTGTTCTGGCCAGAGCCACCTTTCTGCCTTCCCATGCTGCCCAGAGGCTCCAAGAGGCTGGGGTGGTGCAGAACACCCCTGCCCCCGGCCGCTTGGCACCTGTGTATGCAAATTAACCCGCCATCTTTGTTGGGTTAATTTGCATACTCCTGATTGGCTGGTGGGCGTCACGAAGGTAGGGTCAATTAGCATGTTTCTCTTTTATTAGTGTAGACGAGTCATATTTTGAAATACCATTTTAAAATCTTCAAAAGAGATTTATTTTTCACTTACTTCAGTGAACTCCTCTCCACAATTACCTTGAATTTTGCCCAGTTCTGTTTTGTATTCCAAATCCTTGTCCTGAATGCTCTATGTAGCCACATTATAAATAAGTTCATTTTATTTGTTCAAATATCTATATTGAATGAGTTTCAGGCACAGGCTAAGTGCTGAGGAGACAGGAAGACACACTCTCTGCCCTCATGGGATTTCCTAATCAAATAGGAGGAGAAAGACAATTAAAACATGAAATATTAAAATGTTCATATTTAATTTTTTTGCATTATTATTATTATTATGCTGATCATGACCAGTCGTATCCTTTTACTATGTTCTTTGCCCTTCCAGCTTTAGCTATCAGAATAATTCATTTGCTTATTCTCTACCTTGTTTTCCCCTCGACGCTACAAGGCCTGAAAACAATTGAGACAAGTTACAAAGTTCACAGCATTGAAAATATTTAGTTTATTTACTTTGTGAGTTTCCCACATTAATAGAATAAATAGCTGCATTTCAATAATGAATCTATATACTTATGTATTTAAAAGGCGAGTCCTCAAGATTTAAAGGAAAGAAAACTTTGAAGGTACATGAAATGTTTGTATTACTTTGGAGTGAACGAGACATAAATCTAAAAGAAATGACCCTAATCACGGCAGTGCATTCAGTTTCCTTGTAGAGCAACCCCACTTGCGTCAGAGCCTCGGGAATGTCCTGGGAACTGTTTCAGATGGGAACCCCAAGCTTCCTTTCAGGCGGAGGGCGGGGTGGGACGCTCTCCCACCCATAAGAAGGCAGTTGCCTCGGCTGTGGTCCTGGGTGATGTTTGAGCTAAAAGAAGCACCCTCTCAGAGTGGATGGTCTTCCGTTGTTTTCTTTGCAAGCCCTCTCTTTATTTATTTTACAGTGGATGGAATTGAGGTTCAACACTCTGGCGAAATGCCCACACTGCAAAAAAATGTAAGTGCCCGCCATTGGACATGCTCTGGGAAGTCCTTGTGAACAAGTTAAAGATTTCAGAATTCACACTTAATTAGATTTTGATCTTAAAACATGCCATGAAATGAATGAATGTGTAATATATTTATACTTTCCAATACAGAAAGGAAATCTTTAAACCCCTTAATATATTTCATTTTAAAATTTAAATGATTAGGCTTAATATCACTCTCTGAAAGGAAATTTCTAAAGTTATCAGTAACCTGGTGAGCATTTGCATATGTCCTAAGAGGTTATAATCTATTACAAATAATCTAAAATTTATATTTAAATGGGCTATCATTTAGGAGAAAAGGTACTTGCTAGCTGTTCTAATCTCCTGCCTAAAGGCAACATATCAGTGGGGAAAATAGAAGATATATATAATAAAAGAAAAATATGTTGTCTTTTATTGATATCAGAGAGGAAGGGAGAGAGAGGGAGAGAGATATATAAACATCAATGATGAGAGAGATCAGTTGCCTCCTGCACAACCCCCTACTGGGGATTAAGCCCACAACCTGGGCATTTAATCTGACTGGGAATCAAACCAGGACCTTCTGGTTCATAGGTCAACACTCATACCACTGAGCCACACCCACAGGGTGAAGATGTATATTTAGTAATTGTAGTATTTTTCATCCTCACCCAAGGAGTGAGGATATGTTTTCCACAGATTTCAGTGAGAGTGGAAGGGAGGGGGTGAGTGGAGGGTAACAGAGAGAAAGAGGGAGAGAGAACGGGTGTAGGGGGGAGAGAGAGAGAGAGAGAAACCTCAATGTGAGACACACACTGATTGGTTGCCTTCTACAGGTGCTCCAACCTGGTGGGCAGGGGTTGTAGGGGATCAGACCTGAAACCCAGGTACATGCCTTTGACCAGGAATCAAAGCCAAGGCGCTCTGGTAAGCAGGCCAACACTCCAACCACTGAGCTATGCCGGCCAGGCTAGAAGACATTTTATGGCACCTGTATTGGGAGTCCCCAAATCACCCCAAGATTCCATGGTGTTCTCAGGGGACTAATAGGAATTACTCATCTGTATTTATGCTCATAGCTATGATTTGTTAGTGTGAAGTGCACAAGCCAAATCAGCACAGAGAAGACACATGGGCCAACGTCTGGAGCAAGAGAAGCAAGTCTTCAGGAGCTCCCGCCAGGGGCGGCACAGGCCTCTCACGCCCTCCAGCCGCACGTCCGTGCTGCCTCCAGAGAGGCTCAGTGCGGACTCCCGGCTGCGTGCTGGTTGGAGCAGGTCCCACAGGCACTTGCTGAATAGCACAAACGTAAGTTCTAGAATCCCAGCAGGAAAGCAGGAGTTCAGTGCTACCACATGGATTGCACAATTAGGCATGATAAGCTGGCAAGCCACCTAGTTAGGCAATGGTGAGATCTTTCCAGACCTTTCGAAGACTGCAGTCTCTGGCCTGCTGCATTAATGACATGCTACACAGCCCTAGCCAGTTTGGCTCAGTGGACAGAGCGTCGGCCTGCGGACTCAAGGGTCCCGGGTTCAATTCTGGTCAAGGGCAAGTATCTTGGTTGCGGGCACATCCCCAGTAGAGGGTGTGCAGGTGGCAGCTGATAGATGTTTCTCTCTCATCGATGTTTCTAACTCTCTATCCCTCTCCTTTCCTCCCTGTAAAAAAATAAAATAAATAAAATATATTTAAAAATAACATGCTGCACAGAATCTATGCTGGTAATAAAATTTTAATTTAAAATTGTTATTCTCCACATATGTATATGTGAATTATAACTTAAGCTAAGGAAATTAAACTGGAATGTTTTGACAATGCAGTGCTGAAAATTAAAAACAGGAGTTCATTGTTTAATCTGTGCGATACTTAGTATGATATAAATACCTTATCTGTTTTAATAGAGAAATCCTAAGAATGACTTCTAGGAAAAATGAATTAAAAACTGTCTGAGAAGTAGAGTATATATAACAAAATATCTTTCTTTATTTCTGCTAAACGTGGTCCCAACTAAATATAGCCCTGAGACAATAATTCTTTACAGCATATTTCTAGCTTCAAAGGAACAAATATTTTCCTTTTTATTTGTGTGAAATTAATCATCTGAATTTATAACTTCGTTGCATCCAGTAGAAGTCTGTACACAAAGAAGCAAAATGAATAACTCCTAATAATTACACTGAAAAAATATATATACTCGAGGGACACTTCCAGACACACACGTAAGTATGTGACTATGTCTGTGCAGTTGATGTATTTTTACAAAAACGAAGAAAATTAAATTGCAGGTATCTTCACCGAGAATATGAAATTGAATTAAAAATTTCTGTAGGAAATAAAGAGAACCCGAGCCTGCCTGTGATTGGCAGCCCGTGCTCAGCACCGGGCATCCTGTTATAGGACCAGCTGTGTGTCCCAGGATCCAGGAGTAATCATCCTCACGTTACAGAGGAGGAACTTGAGAAGGTTCAAGATGCAGCTGACTGCTTTTGCTTGCTTAATTAGAACAGTCACTGTAATTTGCAAGTAATAAAGAAGCATTGAATGCATAGTACTCTGTGATTAGTTAGGACATCACAAGACAGTGTATTAATGTGAAGAACGTTTATCAGTTACTTAAGGACAACTTACATAGAAATGCACGTGGGAGAAGTCAGCTCACGGGCGCCGTGAGGAAAGAACGCTGGTAGAACTGGGTCACATGCTAACCCAGCGCAGCGCTGGGCAGAGGTGCCCCCCCCCCCCGACCCCCGGTCCCAGCACTTGCAGTCGCAGCTGATTTCTTCTCTTTGAATTTTTTCTTCATGACAAATGATGAATCATGTGTTGAAGTAAGATTCCAAGTGAAAATTTTATTCCTTAAACACAAATAACAAGTACCCTAAAGTTATGTTTAAGGTGAGGAGTTACCATGACTGTAAAGCTGTCACGGGGTGGGGGTGGGGGCGCCTGGCCCGGCTCCAGCACCATGTCCTTTTGCTGGTGCTGGTGCCCCTCGCTCAGTCACCAGGCAGCCAGGGAGCCCTCGAGTTCCGAAATACAGGCTGAGTTCCATTTCCATGCAAGTGTCATAATAGGCCTACGACTATAGAAATGGTGATTTAATCCATGATAATGATTATTAAATACTAGAGGCCCGGTGCATGAAATTCATGCACGGGGGAGGGGGTTCCTCAGCCCAGCCTGCACATGTTGGGATCAGGCCTAAACGGGCAGTCGGACATCCCTCTCACAATCCAGACTGCTG
Source organism: Cnephaeus nilssonii (assembly GCF_951640355.1). Taxonomy (NCBI): domain Eukaryota; kingdom Metazoa; phylum Chordata; class Mammalia; order Chiroptera; family Vespertilionidae; genus Cnephaeus; species Cnephaeus nilssonii. Next base: position 55,790,370 of record NC_137089.1, on the reverse strand, counting down.
GCTCCCAACTGCTCACCTACCTGCCTTCCTGATTGCCCCTAACTGCTTCTGCCTGTCAGCCTGATCACCTCCTAACCACTCCCCTGCCAGCCTGATTGATGCCTAACTGCTCCCCTGCCAACCTGATTGCCCCTAACTGCCCTCCCCTGCAGGCCTGGGTCCCCCCCAACTGCCCTTCCCTGCAGGCTTGATTGCCCACAACTGCCCTCCCTTGTAGGCCTGGTCCCTCCCTACTGCCCTCCCCTTCTGGCCATCTTGTTGTGGCCATCTTGTGTCCACATGGGGGCAGCCATCTTTGACCACATGGGGGCAGCCATCTTGTGTGTTGGAGTGATGTTCATTGTGCATATTACTTTATCCTATCTGATAAAAGAAAGCAGGAGGCTTTCTTTTATTAGATAGGATAGAGGCCTGGTGCACGGGTGGGGGCTAGCTGGTTTGCCCTGAAGGGTGCCCCGGATCAGGGTGGGGGTTCCCTTGCGGCGTGGGGCGGCCTGGGCGAGGGGCCTGTGGTGGTTTGCAGGCCAGCCATGCCCCCCGACGACCCAAGAGGAGGCCCTGTATCTGGGATTATTTATCTTCTACAATTGAAACTTTGTAGTCTGGAGCAGAGCCAAGCCTCCTGCTTTCTCCGTGGCTGCAGCTGCAGGCCAGGGCTGCAGAAACTTGGCTTCCTCCATCGCCGGGGGCAACCCAAGCCTCCTGCTCTCTCCAGCTCTGTGGCTGCCACCATTTTTGTTGGGATTTATTTATCTTCTGTAATTGACACTTTGTAGCCTTGAGTGGAGGCCTGGGCCTGCCAGGGTGTGTGGAAAGCTTGGCTTCCTCCATTGACAGGGAAACCCAAGCCTCCTGCTCAGTCTGTGGCTGCAGCCATCTTGGTTGGGTTAATTTGCATACTCGCTCCTGATTGGCTGGTGGGCGTGGCTTGTGGGTGTAGCAGAGTGGTGGTTAATTTGCATATTGCTATTTTATTAGATAGGACTAGAGGCCCAGTGCACGACATTCGTGCACGGGAAGGGGGTCCTCAACCCAGCCTGTGCCCTCTCCAGTCCAGGACTCCTCAGGAGATGTCTGACTGCCGGCTTAGGCCCACTCACCACGACATCCCCCAAGGGGTCCTTAGCACTGCCATGGAGGCGAGGTGGGAGAGGCTCCCGCCACTGCTGCTGAGCGGTGCTCCCCCTGTGGGAGCTCACTGACCACCAGAGAGCAGCTCCTGCGTTCAGCGTCTGCCCCCTAGTGGTCAGTGTGCATCATAGCAACTGGTCATTCCGCTGTTTGGTCGATTTGCATATTAGCCTTTTATTATATAGAATCATTTCTCTACATCACTGATATACTTCTTTGTGGATCACCTCCTGTCATTTTAAACAGCAGCAGACTCTTACTCTTCTATATTGCTATTTCGTGTTTTCTTTTATAATTATTCACTAGAGGCCCGGTGCTTGAAATTTGTGCACGGGGGGGGGGAGGGGGTTACCTCAGCCCAGCCTGCACCCTCTCATATCTGGGACCCCTTGAGGGATGTCTAACCCACCAGGATCAGGCCTAAACAGGTCGTCAGACATCCCTCTCACAATCCAGGACTGCTGGCTCCCAACTGCTCGCCTGCCTCTGCCTGATTGCCCCTAACCGCTTCTGCCTGCCAGCCTGATCATCCCCTAACCACTCCACTGCCAGCCTGATAACACCTAACTGCTCCCAGGCCAGCCCAATTGCCCCTCCCCTGTGGCCTGGTCACCCTAACTGCCCTCCCCTGCCAGACTGGCCAACCCTAACTGTCCTCCCCTGCAGGCCTGTTTGCCCCATCTGCTCTCCCCTGCAGACCAGGGTACCCCCAAACTGTCCTCCCATGCAGGCCTGGTCCCCCTCAACTGCCCTCCCTGCAGGCCTGGTCCCCCCCAACTGCCCTCCCCTGCAGGCCTGGTCCCCCTCCAACTGCCCTCCCCTGCAGGCCTGGGTCCCCCCAAACTGTCCTCCCCTGCAGACCTGGTACCCCTTAACTGCCCTCCCCTGCAGGCCTGGTCCCCCCAAATGCCCACCCCTGCAGGCCTGGGTCCCCCCAACTGCCCTCTCCTGCAGGCCTGGTTCCCCCAAATGCCCACCCCTGCAGGCCTGGGTCCCCACAACTGCCCTCCCCTGGCAGCCATCTTGTGTCCACATGGAGGTGGCCATCTTGTGTCTTAGTGTGATGGTCAATTTGCATATTACTCTTTTATTAGATAGGATGAATTCAACAAATAGTCCTCTGCTAGTTATTGTGCTAGAAGTAAAAGATATAACCTTGCCTTCAGGAAATTTTGTCTTGTGGGTAGAGAGAAGAGAATATACCATCACCATAAAGTGTTCAGTGCTTTGAAATAGGTGTGCCCCACATTCTCTGCTCTAAAGCAAATATGGATTTGAAAATCTCTGGCTTCACATCTTTTAGTAGCTTCCAAATTCATGGCCATGGCATGTGTAGATTGTACTCTGCACAACCCACGGAGTTGGTGTTATCCTAGGTTTGGCTATTAGTGGAATAGAAAGTCGACTGAAGAAGGGCATTTTCTACTTATTAACATTAATGCACCAAATGGACTTATTATAGGCTCATTACCCAGAATCCAAAATGAAGCTCCGAACTTCTTAGTAAGGTATGTACAGTGTAGGTATTTGCCTAGCGCACCTATTGGTATCTTTGTTATGTCTTCTCCCACCTACACACACTACCTGTGTCCCTGCCTTAATGAATTCTTCTACTTCCGTAAGTGTACAATGCAGCTCCTTATTCTCAGGATGCTAGGCCTGGAACGACCTGGCTAATCCCTTCTCACTCCTGTAACCTGGAAAACACTACTGAACACAGGAAGAGGTGGCTGCAGCAGGAGATTGTTACCTGTGCTGAGTCAAGGCTTCATGGAACAGCAGTCTACAACCCCAGGCTGCACATGTACTTTCCAATTCTTAGATGCAAGAGAAATACACTTCTTAAGCTACTGTATTCTGGATTCCACTACAATAGAATTCTAGCATGCACTCTAAATATCTCATACTTTTTAGGGTAAAACGAATTATTAATATGATCCCTTCATCAGAAATATAACTTCTGGCCCTAGCTGGTTTGGCTCAGTGGATAGAGCGTTGGCCTGCAGACTAAAGGGTCCCAGGTTTGTTTCAGGTCAAGGTCACATCCCCGGGTTGCTGGCTCGATCTCCAGTAGGGGCGTGCAGGAGGCAGCCAATCAATGTTTCTCATTATTGATGTTTCTCTCTCTCTCTCTCTCTCTCTCTCTCTCTCTCTCTCTCTCTCTCTCTCTCCCTTCCACTCTGAGATCAATAAAAATATATTAAAAAAATAAAATAGATTTTTTTTCTTGGAAGATCATTATTGACCACACTGTTTTTTGTGTGAATATTTTCAATGACCAAGGCTTAAACTTTGTCTAAAGCCACAATAATATAGCACATATTCACTAATTATGATTGTGATTCATGTTAGTCACTAAAAGTGACATTTTTCTGTATGTGGTATCTCTCAAGTTGAAGAAAGAAATAGAAGTGTGTTTGTTACTGAAGCCATAGTGAGTCCTCAAGGCTGGCATGAAGAGCGGTTATTAAATGCTTAATGCTCCTTCTTGCTCTCATGATTGCAGCTCCTCAGTAGGCTGTGCTCTCCCACGAAGACGCTGCTGTGCGTACGTTGCCATTGGGATGATGTGCTTCTTCATTGGAGTTGGATTAACTGTGAGTCCTACTTTCCTCTTGACTTTATCACAAGTGAATGAAGAGCCTGCCTCCCTGGCATACCGGCCCAGAACCTATGGGCAATTGGGAAGTTCAGTCCATGGACCTTTTAGCAGAGTTCACCCATCCAAGGGAAATGGTATCTTGGGACCCCACTGAAGGTTCTTGGCACTAGGGACTTTACCATCCATTTAAGGGAAGCCCCTTGGTTTTCACTTAATGCCAGAACCAACCTGGCCATGGCCAAAGCCAAAGCCACACTCCATCAGCTATGGAGGGCTGAAAACCAGTCTTCTCTTTATGCAAGTGAAGCAGAGGCTATTGTCAACACGAGGGGCTGTTTTCAGAGGGTGCTGAGCTAAGCAGCTGGCACGGGGTATCATGGGGAGCGGAAGGGCTGACCTGATTTGCTGCCATTTACTTCCCAGGCTCCTTTGATGCACCTGTCCGCATATCACTCGCCAGGTGAAATTATACAGGTTAAGTTTTAGAAACATGTTTTAGTGGGGTTTTTTGCTTACTTCATAAAATGTGTAGTTATTGTAACTAACAGCAGCATCTTAATAACTTTAACCTGTTAGTTAATGAAAAGTACACCAACTCATTTTATAGGGATTTTGTGGCCCCAAGGATATTGTTCATAAAAAGCATATGTGAACCAACACAAGTTCTCCAGTTGATTATTCAGGATGGTTTCTTTGTATTTAGTGGTAATTCCAGTTTGGTCCTGGGAGCGTGTCTGTAGCATCCTCTTACTCTATTGCCGTTTTTAATCTCCCAACACAAGTTATCTAAGCAGATAATATTTTTTTAAAGTTTCCAATCTTTTGTATTTATATTGCTTTCTATTTTAGGTTGGCACCCAAGATTTTGCAAGGCGATTTCATGCAACCTATGTTTTGTGGGCAATTGCTTATCTCTTAGGCTCGATCTGCCTTATCCGAGCGTGTTACTGGGGAGCCATAAGAGTGAGCTATCCAGAGCACAGCTTTGCATAAGCTTGCTTATGAGCAAGTGATTCAGGTGAGAGTATCTAGCAGTTCTTAATAAGCTGCTCTGGACATATTTAAATCATTTATCCTCATGGATTCCATTCTGGTTTATGTATAAAGTTTCAAGACTTTGGGAGTCTTTTATGAACAAATGCTCATTGCACTATGTTATATGCAAATGATAATTTGTTTTGCTGCTAGGTTTTCGAGCTCTGAATAATAAAGCTGTGTCTTCATGTCCTTTTACATCTCTTAAACATGTTTTGAATTTGCCACTATGTATTAGATCACCTTTCATTTTTAAAATTATTCCATTACTTCCTGACCTGTGAGTATTCCCAAGAAGTGTTTATAAATGTTTCTATGTATACTTACATTTTAATTAACATATCAAAATTTCCTGCTTTAAAATCTAAGCAATATGCATTTTGCTTGAACTGCTTTAAGATCATAGTGACCTTATTCAGGAAAAGAATTTGAGTGTACTTTCAAATACTTGATATTCTTGTCAGATAAAAACCATTTCTAGATACTGTTTGCTTTTTTTGTTGTTTGTAGAAAGATACACTATTTTGGTAGTAATTTAAAATACAATAATGAAAATATTTATTTGTCCACATTTAAAGATGATGTTGGATAAATGTGTTTTTCTCCTCAGAGATCACAGGTCTTTTGTCTTTTATTTTTGTCTGTTGTTTTATTTGCCTATTATACAAGTTCTGGTCTAGATTTATGATTTTAATGTAATAAAATCATAAATGTATTTCTTTATGTATTTCTTTGTAATGCCTGAAGGAAGCATTTTACATAACATGTTTTCTAATACTTAACCATTTCAGGAAAGATATATGTACATTTGGTTGTCCTCTTCATTAATCATGGTAAATGTTTCCTATTGGGATCATCAGGGACTACTTCTGTGTGAAGGGAGCCTGTCCATTTTACTTTAGCTAACATGTTGAGATTAGAAGCAGTTACTCTTACCATTTTTCTCAAATATAGCTGGTCAAGTAATCAAAAATGTATTCATAAAAATAGATTACAGACAAAAAACAACACAGTTTTCAAAGAATTCACTAGGATGAAAAATAAATTGCTTGGTTGAAAAACACTGTTCTCAAGCCCTTAATGCAGAATTAGAATGAGACGAGCTGAAGGAATTAATTAGCTCCTCCAGGGACAGGAACATGTTAATTTATTTATGTTCCTGATTAGTACAAAAATGTGCTCATCAAACAGTTTGGAAGAAAATACATGTAAACTTGAAAGAGTAAATGATAACTATACTAGTATAAATGTGGTAGCTCAGGATTACATGTACCTTTGAAAGTACACTAATAAAGATTATTGTTTAAAAAATTACCTTTTTATATTCAATTTTAAAAAAAAGATATAATTTCCAAAATTGCCTTGAGATCTTATTCTGAAGTTTTCATGTTTAAGAACATATATTTCTTTACATATAATAGTCACTTATTTTTTTCTAGTATTTTCATGGTTTCATTTTAAAAATGTAGATTCCTTATCTATTTATAATATACTTGATATAAGGTATGAAATAAGAATCTAAATTATTTCTTATCTTATTGGTTAACTAGTTGTAATAGCATTATGTATTAAATAATCCATTATTTTCCTATTCATTTAAAATCTCACATTTAATTATAGGGTGGGGCAAAAGTAGGTTTATAGTTGTTTGTATGGAAAATAATACACTGGTTGATAAATAATAATTACAAGAATAAATTCTGTGTTTCATTTTATTGTTTGGTTCTGGACCACTGCAATAAAGTGAAATTGCATTAAAGCAAGTAACTCAAATTTTTTGTTTTCCAAGGGCATATAAAAGTTTATGCTATACTATAGGTATGAAGTGCACAATAGCATTATGTCTAATAAAGAATGTACTCATACATACCTTAATTTAAAAATTCTTTATTGTTAAAAAATGCTGATCATCACCTCAGCCTTCAGCGAGTCCCGATCTTTTTGCTGATGGAGGGTCCTTGCCTTGACGTGGTGGCTGCTGAAGGTTGGGGTGGCAATTTCTCAAAACACGCCAGCACTGAAGTCTGCTGCAGCGACTGGCTCTTCCTTTCAGGAGTGACTTCTCTGCAGCATGTGAAGCTGTTGGACAGCATCTTACCCACAGAACTTCTTTCAAAATTGGAGTCAATCCTCTCAAATGCTGTTGCTGCTTCATCAACTAAGTTTTGGAATATTCTACATCCTTTGTTGCCAATTCAGCAATTTTCACAGCATCTTCACCAGGAATGGATTCCTCGCCAAGAAACCACTGTTGTTGTTTATTCTTCAGATGCAATTTCTCAACCATTAAACTTTTATCGTGAGACTGCTGCAATTCAGGCCCATATTCAGGCTCTAATCCCAGTTCTCTTGATGTCTCCACATCTGCAGTTACTCCCTCCACTGAAGTCTTGACTCCCTCAAAGGCATCCATGAGGGTTGAAGTCAACTTCTTCCAAACTCTGTTAATGTTGATGTTTTGACCTATTCCCATGAATCATAAATGTTCTTAATGACATCTAGAATGATGAATCCTTCCCAGAAGGTTTTCATTTTACTTTTCCCAGATCCATCAGAAGAATCACTATCTATGGCAGTTGTAGCCTTACCAAATATATTTCATAAATAATAAGACTCAAAAGTCAAAAGTACTCCTTGATCCATGGGCTGCAGAATGGATGTTGTGTTCCCAGTCATGAAAACCACATTGATCTCTTTGTCCATCTCCATCAGAGCTCTTGGGTGACCACGTGCCTTGTCAGTGAGCAGGGATATTTTGACAGGAATCTTTTATTCTGAGCAGTAGATCACAGCCATGGACATACATTTTCTTTCTTTCTTTTTTAAATATATTTTTATTGATTTCAGAGAGGAAAGAGAGGGAGAGAGAGATAGAAACATCAATGATGGTAGAGAATCACTGATCAGCTGCCTCCTGACGCCCCCTACTGGGGATCAAGCCTGCAACCCAGGCACATGGCCCTTGGCTGGAATCGAACCTGGGACACTTTAGTACCCAGGCCAACACTCTATCCACTGAGCCACACCAGCCAGGGCCCTGGACATAAATTTTCAGCAACCATGTTACGTACAATCAGTGTGCTGTCATCCAGGCCTGAGGTTCCATGCACACAGCAAAGGCAGAGGACACATAGCACAATTCTTTAAGACCCTGGGATTTTTAAAATAGTGAGTGAGCACTGTCTTCAGCTCGTCACCAGCTGCCTGAGCCCCTCACAAGACCCCGGACGCGCTGCGGAGGCCGTTCTTGGAGCTCTGAGCCAGCACAGACTGGTCGGCTCTGGCTGTGAAAGCCGAGGTGGCATCTTCTCCCAGGAGAACGAGTAAGTTTTCTTAATCAGCGATCCTTCCCCATTGTTTCAGTCTATACAATAAAGAGGTAATATGCAAATTGTCTGTTACAGTGTCACCGTAACGCCAATTTGCATACTGACAGACCAGCAGGAGGCTGCGCAGGAGGGGGACTTGCGTGAGGCTCGCTTCCCTGCCCCGGCGCCAAAGTCCTCTTTCCCTCCCGGTGCACGGCCCGACAAGCAACCCCAGGACACCATGTCCCATCCGAGAGCACTCTGCCCAGGGACCCCACCAACCCCCGAGGTGGGGGGAGCTGAGGGGCGACACCGACACGGCAGAAGGCGGGTTCTTGGGGCGCTGTCGGCAGACGCCAACCGGGAGGTGTGTGTGTGCATCGGCGGTGACCCCGGGAGGGGTCGTGCACACCAATCAGAGGGTGTGGACCCAACACCACTAAGGAAGGGCGCGGGTGCGACAACAGAGAGTGCACAGGCGACCCTCACACCACAGGGAAGCCGCCGCGGCTTTCTCCAGCCCTCCATTCATCTGCCGGTCCCACCCAGATGGGGGCTCGCATCCTGGGCGGAACCCCCCTGAGGACAAGCCGGGCAGACGGTGCCTGCGAATTCCAGAGGGGAGCCTACGAGAGCCGCTGGAGGCATGGATGCGAGCACGCGGGGCGGGGGGCAGGAAAGGGCTCCGCGTCCCCCCCCTTTCAGCACTCAACAGGAGAAAAGCCGCCCGCACACATGAACGCACATGTGAGCGCACGTAATGCAGCGGTCCTGCGATGGACACGGGCCCAGGCCCGCTGGACCCTCCCCTAACTCGGAGGGGGTAGGAGCAGGCCATGGTAGTCAAGACACAGGCCCCTCAAAGCTGGTACGAGAGGGGCCCAAGTGCCCAAAGAGAGGCGGCTACGGGTCCCAGAGAGGAAAGCAGTCAGTGCTAAGGATGAAAGCATAGAAGTTTTAATTAGCCTGTGAAAAGAGTAAAAGAGGGAGGGAGGAGGGGGAAGATGGGGAAGAAGGGAGGAAAGAACTTTATAAAGGAGTCAGTAGAGAGCAGAGTTAAAGAAGGGAAGCGGATGTATGAGTGAACTGTAGGAGCTATAATGAAAATCAAGTATAGTTGTGTACTGGGGACAGGTTTTAAAAGTAGGAGTCAGAAAAGAAAAAAGATAAATGATAGTGAATAATTAGGCAGGTAGATAGATAATAAAACAGTGGAAGTACGTAGAGAAGAGTGTATGGGAAAGGTAGGATGAGAGAAAGAGGGAGGGAAGAAAAGTTTTAAAGGGGAGCCGTTGGAGCTTAAAAGGAGATGGGAAGAAGGAAGAAATGGGGCAGAGAGAAAAGCAGGTCTGAGGGAGGAAGTGAAGAAAAAAATTAAGGTGGGAAGGAAGGAAAGGGGAGGGAGGGAACAGTGAATATAAAGGAAAGAAGGATTTCTCTCTCCCAATTTTTTTTTGGGAGGCAGCTAAAATTTTTGGTGGTCTTGTTTCGGCAAGGCTTACTTTCAAGTGTCTAAAAACAGAAGTGGAAGTTCTTGTTAATGTCCTTAATTACAGGGAACAGAAGACCTAATTTAAGGTATTTTCTGACACCAGCACTAGAGTGCAGTACTCCTGGTTAGGGTAAGTAGGGGCTGGAAGAAGCGGGGTTAGAAATGGGAGGTATCTGTAATACCATTAGCAATTTAAAAAAAAAAAAAAGGAAAGAAGGAATGTGAGGAGGGAGGGAGGGAGGAGAAAGATGGGAAGAAGGATGATGGAACAGAAGTAGGAAATAAGGAGGAAAGAAAAGTTTATAAATGATGAGTCAGTAGGAAAAAGTGTTACATAAAGGAGAGAGAAAAATTGTAGGAGAAGCCAATAAGGAAGTCAAATACAATTGTGTGTGAAGGGGATAAGATTTTTTTTAAAAAGTTAATAGCGACCAGGGCGGCAGGGGAGGGCAGTTAGGGGTGACCAGGCTGGCAGGGGAGGGCAGTTAGAGGCAGGCAGAGTGGTTAAGGCAGCCAGGCAGGTGAGGTGTTAGGAGCCAGAGGTCCCGGATTTCGAGAGGGATGTCCAACTGCCAGTTTAGGCTGGATGGTGCAGTTGGACATGCCCCAGGGTTCCTGCATTAGAGAGGGTACAGGTCGGGCTGAAGGACCCCTACCCCCGGTCCTCTATGTATAATATGCCTATGGCATATATGTGTATGTATATGTTATACTTGCTTGGGTATATATTTTCTGCACTTATATATAAAATAGCTGTTTAGACACCTCAACTTAATATGTTTTTTATTGATTTTTAGAGAGGGGGAAAGGAGAGGGATAAAGAGAAACACCAATGAGAGAGGAACATCACTGATCCATCCACTGCCTCCTGTACACCCCACACTGGGGATTGAGCCCACAAGCCGGGCATGTGCCCTGACCAGAATTGAACCTTGACCTCTCAGTTCCTGGGTCCACGCTCAACCGCCGAGCCACACCGGCAGGGCAGACACCTCAACTTAAATATTCTATTATAATGTCATATTTACAAGTCCCAACAACGCATTAATTCCTTTCCCAAACCTGTTCTTCCTCTCCCATCCCCTGTCATTATGTCACCACCAGCCAATTACTCGTTCTATATGAGAAACCCAGGAGTCACCCCCATTCTCTCATCCACCCCTTCCACCATCACTAGACTCCCCTGATTTCCCTTCCCAACGTCCCCTGACCTGTTCCTTCCTGCAATGATTGCAAACACCTCCAAGGAAGCCTTTCTGTGCCAGGTTTAATATTGCCATGCCCTCTCCAAAAATCCACCCTTCCTACTGCTGTCAGGGTGATCTTTCAAATATTAAACGCAAAAACCAAAACCAACCTGTAAAAGGTTCAAAATGCGATTCATGCCACCTCTCCTGTCTCACGCCGCCCCTCACGCCTGCGCACTTCGCCCCCTTCCTGCCGCCAGCCGCCTGGCAGAATCCGGGAGGGCGGGAACCAACTTGCAAAGACGGAAAATTAAGGGTTCCTTGTGGACGGAGTTGTCTGAACTAATTTCCTAGGACGGCAGGCTGCCGACAAGAATCGCCTCAAGTTGTCCCGCTGTGGGCCCAGCTGACGGGGAGAGAGCAGAGCGCACGGGACTCCAGGGCGGGCCGCTCTCCTCCGGCACCGCTCAGGGCCGGGCGGGGCGCCCACCCGCCTCAGGGCACTGCCGCGCCGGGGGTCCCCCGGGCTGTTCCTGCTGACGCGCCCCGCGCTCTGGAGCCTCTCAGCACCTCGGACACCGCCCCGCACCCTCCCAGCCGCCCAGACCCCCGGTCGCGCTCTCTAGGTCGCGGTGGCGCCCGCCTTCCCCGCCCACAACCTCACCTCCGCGCTCCTCAGGCCACCCCGCCCTGCCGCCCTTGCCCCGCCCACAAGCCCGCCCCCGCCGCAGCCAAGTCGCCTCTTGCCCCGCCCACAAGCTCGCCCCGCCCCGCCCCGCCCACAAGCCCAAGTCGCCCTTGGCCCCGCCCACAAGTCCGCCCCCGCCCAGTCGCCCTTGGCCCCGCCCACAAGCCCGCCCGCCCCGCTCCCCTTGGCCCCGCCCACAAGCCCAAGTCGCTCTTGGCCCCGCCCATAAGCCCGCCCCCGCCCAGCCGCCCTTGGCCCCGCCCACAAGCCCGCCTTCGCGTCCCTCAGGCGCCCTCGGCCCCGCCCCAGTGTCCCCCCAGCCGCCCTCGGCCCGGACCCCGACTCCCCCGACGCGCTGCGGAGGCCGTTCCCCAACGGGCAGCGGTGCTGTCGGCCGCCGCGTCGGGGCTGAGCTGGCGACCCCGCTGCCGAGTCCGGACGTGGAGGCGGTAGGTGTCGGGAGCCGCGCTGCGCGGGGCGGAGGCGCTGGGAGGGCGGAGCCGGTGGGCGCCGTTTGCGTGCCGGGACGCGGGGCGGAGGGAGGAGCGGCTGGAAGGAGGCGGGCCCGGCGCCGGCGCAGTGCCTGCCTGTTCCCGCTGAGGCCCAGAACCGCCCTAACGGGGCCGTCGCCGACGCGGTGCCCGCGCCCGGCCCAGGGGCGGGGTGGGGACCATTTCTCGTCGCCCGCGCCGCCCCGTCCTCACTGGTCTGGGGCACAAGCGCCCCGCGGCCGCAGGGTCCTCCCTGGCGAGCAGGTAGCAGCTAACCGCGTAGCTGAGTGGCGTCCGTTAGGAAGACGCGGCCCGGGGAGAACCGAGAGCCGCGCACGGCCCCTCGCAGAAGACGGGAGATGGTCGTGAAGACGCGGACTGCGGCCCCGGCTGGGTCGGCTCCGAGTGTTAGCGGCGGCGCTTGGGGCGGAGCCTCCGTGCGGCCCGCGCGGGGCGCTCCCCGTCGGGCCGCCGCTGGGCGGCCGGGGCGCCGACGGGAGACACGCGGACGTGGACCGCGGCCGAGCGGAAGCGCGGGGGGAAAGGCCGGGACTCGCTCTGGCCGCTGCCTTTGGAGGGTCGGTGTGGGCTTCCCAGTGAGCGGCCTGCTGAGAAGCCCGCCGCACCTGCCGGCGCCGCCCCGCCTCCCTCTCCGTTCTCTGACTCTGCGTCCGGGGCGGTGCGCGCACCTCGTGGCGGTGCGTCACGCTCGGTGGCGCCCACGGGTCGCGCGCCCGCCATGGGGTGGCAGTCGCCGAGCCGATGCCCGAGGAACGTGGGCGCTGACAGCCTACCAGCAGCACTCGGTCGGTCTCAGGATCCCCAACTTGCAAAAGTGCCGTTTTCAAGAGGAAAAGGGGGATGAAATCTAAGTGGTTATCATGTGGGAATAGACACGAGGTAGATGAGAGCCTGGTCTCCCACTTGGCTTGTTTCTTTAATCTTACATGAACTTATTTCTTCTTTTGAAGGTAAGTCTTAAAAAAACTTGCTTGATTTGTAGATAAATGGGAGTCACAGGCATGAGTTCGATTTGGCTGTGTTGAACTTGAGGTGTGTGAAAAGATATAAATGGAAATACCTTTGGGAAATTAGAAAAATAAATGAATTTACAAGAGGTGGATGCTGGCTATGGCCGTCCCATGCAGGTAGTTGCGATAATGAGGGTGGGCGAGGTCAGCTGAGAGAACCAAAGCCACCTTGGGGAGAACCCTACCTTTCCTTGGCGTGAGGACGAGGAATGGCTGAGGAAACCAGGCGAGGCGATTAAGGAATCCTATCTAATAAAAGAGTAATATGCAAATTGGCCATCACTCCAACACAAGATGGCTGCCCCATGTGGACACAAGATGGCCACCACAAGATGGCCGACAGGGGAGGGCAGTTGAGAGGGATCAAGCCTGCAAGGGAGGGCAGTTAGGGGTGACCAGGCCGGCAGAGGAGGGAAGTTCGGGGCGACCAGGCCTGCAGGGGAGGGCACTTGGAGGGGACCAGGCCTTCAGGGGAGGGCAGTTAGGGGCAATCGGGCTGGCAGGGGAGTGGTTTGGGGGTGATCAGGCTGGCAAGCAGAAGCGGTTAGGGGCAATCAGGAAGGCAGGCAGGGGAGCAGTTGGGAGCCAGCAGTCCTGGATTGTGAGAGGGGTCCCAGATTGGAGAGGGTGTAGACTGGGCTACACCCTGGTGCATGAATTTCATGCACTGGGCCTCTAGTTAGGGAATAAAGCAGAAGAAAAGCGGGAAGGAAAACGTCAGGAGGGACTGCTCAGTGTGGCAGATGCTGTGAAGGGGTCTAAGTGGTTACATTTGTTTTCAATGCTGCTCTTATGTTTCTACCCTAACTTATAAAATAGCTATCTTCAAGTGAATGTTGTGGTTATTTGCTTATATGTTAAAGCATACAGGTTATCTTGTCCAAAAGATAAAAATGTACATTTCCCTTCTAAAGTATGGAACCTCAAGGTCTTTGTGATAATGGAAACCAAAAAATTGATTGGTAAATCGCTTCAACCAGCAAGACCTGTTCGACATCTGACTTCTTCTCCCTCTGGTGAGCAATGTGGGGCACACACCTTTAAATATTAATTGGTTAATGGCTAATTAGCACTTAAAAGGCTAAATTATACATAAAGTAATTGTTTATGGTGAATATTAAAGAAATAATGAAAACTAATGATCTCCTCAGAACACTTTAAAAGTATTACCAAAGGAAAGGGTTCTTAATAGTCTACCAGACCAACAAAAGTAGGAATAATAAATCTGATGTGAGAGCAAATTTGTGTATTTTTTATTTCTAACTTCATGGTTAACTGGCTTCTGTGCAGAAGGGCTCAGTGCAAATTGCGCTTGTGGTTGGGATCACTGCAGTGCCGTCACGCTGGAGAGAGAATTAACCTTTAAAAAATATACCCAACTGGAAAAAAAAACAACAAACCAAACAACTTAAGACTGTGCTTGAGTTGGGGCATACAATGTAATTATTCAGGAAATCTAAACAAACAAAATATATCATAAATTAAGATTTTTCTTTTGCTCATAAAACTAATCTTTTGAACAATTCTTGAAATACTTGGTTTTTAAGTCCTACACTGGAATATTAGCCATTTTATGCTTTTTATTACTTGTTGTCAGAACGGCTTCTATATTCTCTGCTCTTTTTAGTCCATGTGTTTAACTAAATAATGGGCTCCTCAGAGAGAGGAAAACATAGCCCTTCTATAGGGGTCAAAGGTGGAGCGGGAAGATAGGCGGGGCACCGAGCCTCGCCTCCTTTCTCTCCCAGCCCTGGCTCCTGCCAGGAAGACCCCGTGGTCAAGCTCCTCTGGAGATGCTGCGACTTAGGACACACAGAGCGATTGAGAGCCTCTGGGCCGGGCTCAGCTCTGCCGCCCCCGGTGCGGAGGAGGGCTGTGGGGTCCCGCTCTCGGGGTCCCCTGTGCAGGTTCAGGCGCACTGACCTTCCCTCCAAGGCCCCTGCAGGGCTCCGTGGGGGGAGGGGACCAGGCAGCCCTGATCCCTCATTGAGTTCTGTCCTTTCAGGATCCAGACAAGAGTGGGGTTCTATTAGGCAAAATTTAGTAAATCAGAAGTTATTCTGGCTTTTCTCAACATACTTCTGCATTTCTTGTCTATTTCACGTCCCCAAAGAAATATTTTTCTTTAAGACCCAGATTGAATTATTTTCTTTGTGAAGACTTCCTGATGCCTCAAAGCCCACTCCGCTCTCCCTTGCATTTTCTCTGTACATCTCATATGACTTATTTTTTGTTGTCATTATTTATGAGCTTGTGCTTTAAAATAGACGGTGGACTCTTTTATTTCCGAACTCTTTTCACACTTACATACCTTATCAAACACAGTGGCTGACATTGCATAGTATTGAATAAATGAACTATCAAAAAACACTTTAAAACAGTGCTTAGAATATTCTGGACAATTAAAGATTTTAGGTAATAGTATATGATTTATTGAAAGCATGGATATTTAAAATAGTTTTCTTTTTTTCTCCTAACAGGAACAGTATTCCCTTTCAACTTTCAAAATGAATATCCATGCAACACTCAGTACTTGCAAAGTGGAGTTAGCCGAGTAGGTCTTAGAAATTATGGTAACATGAAGCGTTACAGGCTGGAAAGTGACATTCGTCAGAGGGCTGTTGTGTGCCAGCTACTTTGCTAAGTGCTTAAATACTTTTTAAAACTTTATATATTTCAAGCATTTTAAGAAAGGATGAAACATTCACTATACTTGTTGCCCAGCATTTTCAAATCGAAACCTTTTGCTATATTTTAGAAAATTTTAAAAACCTTGCAGATATTTAAAACTGCCACATGTCCCTCTTCCCACCCCTTCCTTCCCGCACTTCTCCAAAATAACTGTCCTCGATGCCATTGTTTCCATGATTATATCAGTACTTTTGCTACAACAATAGAACTTTTAAAAATAATTTTATATAAATAGCATTGTACCCACCTATTTTTTTTTTTTACATTTAGGTTTATATTGTTAAAATTGAATTTTTTTACTAAGTAAAATAATCACCAAGGTTAAAATTAAAAACAGACAAAATGGCCTTTAAGTGAAAAGTTTCCCTCCAGGCTCCACCCCCCACTCACCTATTTCCTCTCACCAGAAGTAGCCATTGTACCCGTTTCTTATCTAGATACTTCCAGAAATGTTGTTCATTCTTATAGTTTATTAAATCTCACAGTCAGTCAGAATTTGTAAGACCAAATCTTTGGCATTGTCAAAATTCTGTTTTTTTCTGACGACTTATTCTGCTGTCTCAGGAGTGTAGGTTCACCCCATCGCTCCTCATTGTGTTATAGGTTAGATGTTAACCCTCTGGCTTTAGGCAGTTCTCATGCTAGACTTTGCAGGAATGCTACAACTTGCTAACAGTGATTGATAGAGCAGAAATACTCATTTTTTAGAAAATATTTTTTTTTATTGATTTCAGAGAGGAAGGGAGAGAGAGAGAGATAGAAACATCAATGAAGAGAGAGAATCATTGATCAGCTGCCTCCCATTGGGGATCTAGCCCGAAACAGGCATGTGCCCTGACTGGGAACCAATCAGCTACCATGGAGGCACACCCACCAGGTGAAATGTTTGGGAGTTACTGTGGCCCGTGGTCTGTTGTTTGCAAATTGATTTTCATTACCATAGAGGGAAATCATCTCTAAGGGGTAGATTGTACTGACCAAGTACGTGACACTGATTTATATAATCAGAAAGCCCATTACTTTATAATGAGAAATCTGGCTGCCTTGTGCTCTGAGATTCTCTTATTGGTTCTATTAGTATATTATCTTCTTTAAGGAGATTTATGGACAGTTAAATTGTAACCGGAATATTTCTTGGTGAGCATGTAATCAGGGGAGTTAAAATTAAATTTATTTTATCAGATTAGCTTAGCCAATCTCATAATAGAGGTGGTCCTGCAAGTAGGACAGAAAACCTGGGCTCAAGACTCCTGGGCTCAGACATGTTGCTTTTTTCTTTTTGCTTCATTGGATGAAGCAATATTTTCTTATTTTCCTTATTTCTAAGGTAGTGTACGAAACAGTTTATATGCTTGTAACTGACATCAAGGTTCTACTTTACATAAAATCAAGCAAAGTAAATATTCTAGTAGTATTGCGGGTTTTTGTAAATAAATATGTGTTTTCATGAATTAAAACCTATTTTTAAAAATCCTCACCCAAGGATACGTTTTTATTGATTTTAGAGGGAGAGGAAGGGAGAGAGAGAAAGAGAGAAACTTCGATGTGAGAGAGAAACATTAACGCTGCCTTCCCGTGTGCGCCCTGACCGGGATCAAACCAGCAACCTAGCTATGTGCTCTGACTAGGAATCAAACCCACAGCCTTTTGGAGTATGGGACGACGCTCACATCAATTGAGCCACCCGGCCAGGGCTAAAATGTGTTTTTATTTACTTTGGAATTATTTATCTTTAGGATCATATTATTTATCTTCAGTTTTATGGTCCTTTTCCAAAATAATTACCATCATGACAAAAAATATATATGTGAATATATTTTAAGAGATATCTGTATTGCTTATTTTAATAAGTATATTATCATATTGCTTATCCTTTAGCCAAAAAATATGCCTTGACTAATACTTTGATAATTGAGGAGAATATTTTTGAATTGAAAAATGGGTTTTATAAAATTTTTATACCTAATTAAAACGTGACTTTTCTTTCAACAGTGTAAGACCAATGGAATGCAGGCCTTTTCTCAGGGTCTCAGTGAGCAACCACAACATCAGTCTCCAGTTAAAAAAGGTAACTTTTTATTATAATTCCAAGATTTCATAAGAGAGTGTTAGTATTTATGTGGAGTTAATATTTGCTTTGCTGTAATAGATATTTATTATAGTCTTTCAGTTGATTTCTGCACATATTGGTCAGGCTGTAGCCCATCATAACAATCGCTTAGGCAGAAGCTTATTGTGTATCTTCTGTGTCGTGTACAATTTTGAACTCTGTGGCATTCCTGAAGATCCCCCGGGCATGTGCAAGGTAGAAACGACCCTCCTGTGCTTCTCCGGGACCTGCTGCTCTCCGGACTCACGGCACTTCACTTCAGACACAAGATGTGCGCCGTTTCCATGTAGCAAGCAATTGTTTGCAACACCACCTGGGGGTTTTATAATCCAATCCAATCCTGACACTAGTTCATATAGACTCCACAGGTACAGGGCTCAGTCCCACAACAGCACCCACCATTTCTTCTTTTTACTTGTAATCTTTGTTATTGAAAGTATTACATATGTCCCCTTTTTCCCTACTGACCTCTCCAATCCTGTCCATCCCCCCCCCCCCCCCCCCCCGCCCCTCAGGCCTTCACCACCCTATATGTGTTCCTTGTACATGCATACAAGTTCACTGGCTGGTTTCTTCCCACCTGCACACCCTCCCCTGCCTTCCCTCTGAGGTTTGACAATCTGTTTGGTGCTTCTTTATTTTTGTATCTATTTGTTCATCAGCTTATGTGGTTCATTGGATTCCACATATGAGTGAGATCATGTGATACTTGTCTCTCTGCAAATGGCTTATCTCACTTAGCATAATGCTCTTCAATTCCACCCATGCTGTTGCAAATGGTGTGAGTTCTTTCTTTTATACAGCAGCGTAGTATTCCATTGTGTGGATGTACCACAGGTTTTTAATCTACTCATCTGCTGATGGGCACTTAGGCTGTTTCCAAATCTTAGCTATGGTGAATTGTGCTACTGTGAATATAGAGTTGCATGTGTTCTTTCTGATTGGTGTTTCAGGGTTCTTGGGATATATTCCTAGGAGTGGGATTACTGGGTCAAATGACAGTTCCTTATTTAAGTTTTTGAGAAAACTCCATACTGTTCTCCACAGTGGCTGCACCAGTCTGCATTCCCACCAGCAGTGCACGAGGGTTCCTTTTTCTCCGCATCCTCGCCAACACTTGTCATTTGTTGATTTGTTGATGGTGGTCATTCTGAGGTATGAGGTGATACCTCATTGTCATTTTAATTTGCATCTCTCTGCTGATCAGTGACGTGAGCATTTTTCATATGTCTCTTTGCCGTCTGTATGTCTATTTTGGAGAAGTGTCTCTTTAGGTCCTTTGCCCATTTTTTAATTGGTTTATCTTCCTTTTGTTAAGTTGTATGAGTTCTCTATAAACTTTGGAGATTAACCCCTTATCGGATGTATCATTGGCAAATGTGTTCTCCCATGCAGTGGGCTCCCTTGTTATTTTGTGGGAACCCCCTACTTTTGAACACACTGGCAAGTGCTAGGACCCAGCTTGCCCAGGACTTTGTCTACATTGGCTACAAGATGCAGGTTTCCAAGACCCCCTCCTTGGCTTCAGTCATTTGCTAGAAGATCTCACTTAGCACAGTCTGTTTCCTTCTTTTCCTTGGTTACTTGGCTTTCTTTTCTTGTAAGAGGAAAATTGGAAGCAAGCTTTTTGGCA